>NC_053491.1:99300181-100500181 GCF_905171775.1 Rana temporaria | reverse complement strand
CAATGGGAATTCTCCCCTCCAGCGGCACGAGCGTCCGGCGTCAGGCGTTTTGACGCGGAGGTGTGAATGGGCTCTTAGATTTAACCTCCCTGGCGGTATGATTCTGTCTGGAATTATGTACCAAAAGCGGTACTATTATTTTGCAAAGAAATTCAGCGTTTTATACTGTAGGCCTGCAATTCTTAGGAATAACTCATTTAAATCTGACCAAACAAGAGTCTAGTAGGCATCCCGAGTATGAATTTTTTTTAAAAACAAAATTATAATATAATAAATAATTATAAATAATTATAACAAATAATAATATAACTATAATAAAATTTATTCAATAATGTAATCAACTCAAAATCACTGAAATTTGCTCAGTTGCAGAATTGTCGCTGTCATTACTTTTATTTTTTTATGACGAATTTCCCCACAAATCGCTATCGCACAATTCTGCAAGTGATTATAATTTATTATCGCTGTTTTCTAGCTGCTCTAAAACCGTTTTTGACACAAAGGGACACTTTTGGTTGCTATGGACAATCTACAGTTTCCAGGCAGAAAGAACAGTGGCCCAGAATCAGGTAGCCTTGCGCTTTTTTTACGTAGGCGCAGGGCACCGTTTTTGCCCTGCGCCCCCGCAAATTTTCTGCGCTACCCGCGATTCACTGAGCAGTAGCTCCGTAAATTGCGTGGGCGCTCCGGCAAAATGCCCGGCGTAAGCGCGCGCAATTTAAATGATCCCGTAGGGGGCGTGAATCATTTAAATTAGGCGCGTTTCCGCGCCGAGCGTAGGGCGCATGCTCAATAGGGAAACTTTCCCGACGTGCATTGCGGTAAATGACATCGCAAGGACGTCATTTGCTTCAAAGTGAACGTGAATGGCGTCCAGCGCCATTCACGATTCACTTACGCAAACGACGTAAATTTCAAATTTCGCGACGCTGGAACGATGGGTATACTTTAGCATTGGCTGCCCCTGCTATTAGAAGGGGCAGCCTTACGCAAAAACCGACGTACGCAAACGACGTAAAACTGCATACGCAGGGCTCGCGTAGGGTAGTGAATCGGCGTTAGTATGCAATTTGCATACTATACGCTGACCACTACCGGAACGCCACCTAGCGGCCTGCGTAAGAATGCAGCCTAAGATATGAGGGCATAAGAGCCTTATGCCACACGTATCTTAGGCTGCAGTCGGCGTAACGAGCTCTCTGAATCAGTAGAAGTCGTTACGCCTGCGCAAGTAAGCAATTGCGCTGCGTAACTATGGTTACGCAGACGCAATTGCTTCTTGAATCTGGGCCAGTTTTTATTATATAAAAGTACATGTAGGGCACTGGGCAGACCACTAGGTAAATCCCTGTCTGTGGATGCTGCGAAAGGTAAGCTGCGCCGCTGCACGCTCTGCACATCTACCCCGAGCGTGACTCGGGGATACCGATCCTAACATGGAAACCCCCCCCCCCGAGTCACGCTCGGGGATACCGCTAAGGGGGTTAATAAGCTAATAAGCATGTCTTGAACATTCTACCATTACTTTTCTTTTTTCTATTTAAATTTGTGCTAACTTTATTTCTTTCAGAATATATAGAGAAAAGAGAAAATTGCGCCAACAAATACATATACTCAGCAAGCAAGGCTGGTATAAATATGACAGTATGAACAAAGTCCAATTGAATGTTGAATATTGAATGGACGCCTCAGGTAATAAAACTCAGGACGAACAACATCCAGGTGCGCTTGACATCCGTGGACACCACCACCACATGGAAAGCAGCTTACCAGATTGCAGATAAAAGACAGCAATGTATAATAATCCAACAGAAAATGCAACCAAGGTGCACAGAGCCACAGTAGGGTTGGCCTCAGATTATGGAGACTCAGATCCGTATCAAGCGACTGATCTTTGGGTGGTCAGGCAGCGGCCGCAGCAAGCGCGCTTCACCCTATACAGGTGTATGCAGGCTCAGTGTGTGGAATATATAGACAATGTTTTTTTTTTACTAAAGGCAAATCCACTTTGCACAACAAATGCATTGAAAGTGCACTTGGAAGTGCAATCACTTTAGATCTGAGTGGAAGATCTGAAATGAGGGGAAGCTCTGCTGATTTTATCATCCAATCATGTACAAGCAAAAATTATGTTTTTTATTTTCCTTGCATGTCCCCCTCAGATCTACAGAGACGACACTTCCAAGTGCACTTGTAGTGCAGAGTGGATTTTCCTTTAGTAAATAAACCCCAATGTATAGGCATTATATACACAAATGATAACAGACTTCCTATTAGATTTAAAAATTAATAGGTACATCCTTTAGGACTCATTCACACCAGATGTAACTGCAAGGCAAGCAATATCGTGTGTGATTTAATGCATGTTTTTATGCATTTTGAGATCAACTGAGATGTGATTTTGGAGGTCTTCATTCACTTTTACTAAATGATTCTGTTTTGTTGTTTCTTGTGATGAACATGGATTTCAAAATACCCTGTTTACCTTTACCTAGTAAAGTGTGAGTTTGATGATTGAGGTGAAGCTTTGTTCATTTTGAATACCCAATTATTGGCTAGCAAAAATCTGTTAATTTCCCGAAAACACGTTTGGGTATTCAAACACAGCATCACCTTATTTACCAACATTCACTTTGCAAAGTGAACATTTACCTCGCTAGGTGAACACCCTCTATTCTTTTGGTAAATCGTCCCAAATGTTGGTGCGCAAGTCTAGACCTCTGATGGCTACAGTTTCTTTAATGTTCTGCTCATGCATTTCTCAGCTCCCCTGCTTTGGTTCTCTCACATGTTTCCTTCCAAGCTGAACTGGGAAATCTGTCTTCAGACAACCTATTTATAAACCCAAACTGCAGGAAGCACAATGCTATAGCGTCCTGTCCATGTGGATGCCTAAGGAGCCATCCTGTCTGTCAAAAAGTGGGACTATAACATAAGGTTGCATGTGACTGCTTCCCTCTCTCCGGCTCTACGACCAGGCTCCTCCACTGGATGGCTGACATTACACTAGGGACATTGTTTTGCTTTTAATATGCACATTTGTAAATGTATTTGTAAAATTCTTGCTGCTCTTAAAGTGGATGTAAACCCAAAGATTTCCTATCATCTGTGCCCAGTGAAATAAAACAGACTTCCAGATAAAGACCAAAGTCCTTGCTTGAGTGACAGGTTATTTACATATCTCGTGCACTAGCTTGCAGACATGCACAGCTTCTGTAAAGTGCACAATTCACATCCCCCTCCCCTCTCCTCCTCTCCTCTCCCGTCCAGCTCTCCCAGGATTGGCTGTCTTTCCTGTGTTTTTTTTTTTTTTTTTTTGCCACTTCAGACTTCACCACAGCGAGAGACTTGCTCATGATTTTATTCATAATTCCGTCTCTACATCTGGTTTAGCATCATTTGTGGTGTATTTCTTTTGCAAGTTTATATAATTTTTATTTTGTTTATTTGTTTATTTTTATCTTTTCCCTTTTTTTTTTTTTTTTTTTTTTTTTTTTTTTTTCCTCACCGTTTAAAACTCACTCTTTTATAGTGAGTACGGAATTTTTAAAAGGTTTTATCTGCGTGACAAAGAAATACCCAACCCCCCATTTCCCCCCTCCCAAGACTAAATCCCCCCTCCCCCCCCTACCCACCCCCGCCCTTGACCATCCCACGACTCCACTATAAGAATTCATTCCCTTAATTGAAAAATGCGTTACTATTCCTCTCTCAGGTTTTCTGCGAACCTCCAGGACTTTTTAAATTCCAACCAGGGTACCCATATATCCTTTTCCCCTACCTTGTGTTTATAGCTCCCGTATTTTAATTTCTCTCTCCTATAAGTGTCCTCTACGGAGTCGATCCACTCCCACATTTGCGGACTTTTCGCGTCTCTCCATTTAAGGGGAATCAAACGTTTCACCGCGTTCAACAAATGAGGGATCAGTGAACCCTTATACTCCTTCTCTGGAATCTCCCCCCCATGAAAGAGCACTACCCATGGGTTATCTTCCACTTCTTTTTTTGTTATTACCTTTATAAGGGCCAAGATTTTTTTCCAGTAAGCTTTAATTTTCAAGCAGTCCCACCAAAGGTGTGCCATTGTTCCTCTAGACTCACAACCTCTCCAGCATTTCTCTGACTCTCCCCCTCTGAATTTTGCCATTTTGTCTGGGGTGGCGTACCACCTCGTCAAACATTTGAAGTTCATCTCGGCAGTTCTTACATCTACTGCCGAGGTGTGAGTCATTTTCAGGATTCTTCCTATGGTCGTTTTCCCCCTTGGGACCCCTAAGTCTGTTTCCCATTTTTGGATGTATTTAAGCGTGTCCAACTCTTCCGTTCTCAGCAAGTAACTATAGATTTTAGATATATTTCCCTTTGAGCTTTCGATGCTACACAATTGTTCCAATAAGGTATAATCCTCTTGTGACCTCAAAGGATGTGGTAGGTGCTTGACGAATGACACTAACTGCAAGTATCTCCACTCGTCGAGCGCCCTAATTCCAGTCCTATATTTAATATCGTGAAGTGACCTAATTTTGCCATCTAGTGTTATATCTTTTAACTGTGTTCTATTTGTGATCCAATTCCCCCCTACTTCTTTTGTCCCTGGGGTGAAATATTCGTTTTCTTTTAAATCGATAAAGGGTGAGTTGAATTCTGTTTTTAATTGTTTGTGCAATCTATCCCAGATCCTCCATGCATTATGAGTAATTGTGTGTGTTGAGGTGTGTAAGGATCTGTGTTGTGGTGGGTTCCAAATTAATCTCCCTAACTGTGCCCTCGCTAATGTGCATTCAATATTTATCCATCTTTTGTCCTGGGATTCTTTAGCCCATTCTATAACCCGTGAGAGGACCGAAGCATTATAATACAATCTTATGTCGGGTATAGCTAAGCCTCCATTTTTCTTGGCCCGTTTTAGGATTTGAGCGGACACCCTGTGTTTTTTATTTTTCCAAATGTAGTTCATTATGAGGGAGTTAATTATTTTAATATATGACGGTGGTAGGTATATTGGGACCATTTGAAACTTGTATAGGATTTTTGGGATAAGAACCATTTTTACTACATTTATCCTCCCGAACCACGAAATTGGTCTATTAAATATGTTTTTAATTCTCTTTCCTGTGTTTTGATTAAATGTTTTCAAAATATGGGGTGATCCACAGTTCAGTGTAAACAGCCATCAGAATATACATAGACAAGAAGCTGTGCATGTCTGCAAGCTAGTGTACGAGATATGTAAATAACCTGTCACTCAAGCAAGGACTTTGGTCTTTATCTGGAAGTCTGTTTTTTTCACTGAACAATAAAAATAGGATTGCTCAGCGCTTGATTAACTCTGTGTGGCAAGACTGGGCACAGATGATAGGAAATCGTATTCTCTACATTGTGACATAAAAAATAAAAAAAAAATTGGGGTTTACATCCACTTTAAGATATATATATCTCTAATTTTGTCCTAAAAAGTGGGAGCAGACCCAAGAAACGCATTGAGAATTTGTATCCGGATACCTATTTAAAAAACACAATGGTAACGTGATATGCATCTGAATATCTACGCTAAATTACCCAGTATTGAGGTATTTTGGAGAAATCATGTACATTTTGCATATGTATGTGATGAGTAGCACTCTTTATATATTTTATGGAAAATATTTTTTAAATATTTAAATGATTACAATAAAAAAAATGTTTTACCCTGTTTACTGGTAAAATAAAGTTGTGATGGATAGTGCCTCCAAAGTCCTGTAGCTCCTGTAGGTAGGGTTGATCTATGTCTTGACTATTTTGGGATGTGGTACCTTATAATATATAAAAAAAATATATAGGCTTGCTTCCCCCTAAACATTATTCCCAAAGAGAGCACACCTAAACTTCAGCAAGCAGGATATTTTCTAAATGCCCTACAACACCTTAAGCCTCGTACACGCGACCGAGGAACTCGACGGGCGAAACACATCATTTTCCTTGTCGAGTTCCTTGTTAGGCTGTCGAGGAACTCGACAAGGCAAGTTTCTCCATTCCCGTCGAGGAAATAGAGAACTTGCTCTCTTTTTGGCTCGTCGAGTTTCTCGATAGTTTCCTCAACGAAAATGTACACACGACCAGTTTCCTCGGCAAAAAAATATCTCCCAGCAAGTTTCTTGCTGGTTTTTGCCGAGAAACTCGGTCGTGTGTACGAGGCTTGAGTGGTGCAAATGAACTCAATTGACATGAATGGAATTTTAAAGTAACATGGAGTTTTTCTGCGTTCTAAAAAAACTTTAAACTGCATGAAATCGCATCTATTGTAAACAACACATGACTCCATTTGTCTTCCACTATGTTCTACAATATGAGTATGTGTTCTTATTGCATTTCCTTTTGTAAAGCACTAAGGAATGAACACACTACATTTTGTAGGCACTACAACAGATAATAGCAGTAACAGTAATTTCCTAATGGAAGCATGTAATGTAATGAAGATTAATGATCTACAGGCATACCCCGCTTTACGGACACTCACTTTACGTACACTCGCGAGTACGGACATGCCCGCGAGTGTACGTAAAGTGTCTTATAAGTACAAATATTCTGCGCCGTGCACCCGCATTAGACGGAACTGAAGTTCTGAGCACTTAGCCTGCCCAGTTCCAGTGTGCTCTTTCTGTATCCTGGCTGCCTCCCCACCTCCGGTGACATCACATCCCCTCAGGCTTCCCTGTCAGCCACAGAATGCCATCCAGCCTCTCAATAGCACTGTCCTTTGTATGTCCGGGGGATGGATTGGAGCGGCCCCCCTTGCATCAGATGAGCTTATTTACATGTAAGTGTTCCCCTGATGCCCCCACTAAAGCCCCTGGCACCCCCACTACAGCCTAGAAGTGAAAAAAGGCATTGCTTCACTTTAAGTACATTTTCGTTTTACATCAATGCTCTGGTCCCGTTGTGTACTTAAAAGTGGGGTATGCCTGTACTTTTGCTGTGATATTTTCTTCTTCCTATAGGCCTGTATTTTCTAAATAGATACTTCACAGATTTTGCCATCTTCATTCTTACATAATGTTTGCTACTTTACTATAAAAAATTGGCAACAAAATGTAACAATTAATGGAAAAGGGAAAAGTCCTGGAAGTTGCACATCTCTGCAAAACCCCATAGGAAAGTGTATGACAGCCTCAGCCCGGACTCCAACCAGGCCATGTCCTCAACCCGTTTCACTCCTCCCATGGAGCTTAGTCGTGGGAATAAGGATCCCATGCATAGGGGGAAATAAATGCATCATCAGCTGCCGTTTAATTAAGAAAAGTAGGTACCGTATTAGGTAAAAATTAGCCTGAAAAAGCTGATGTGCAAATGTAAAAAAAAAAATATATAATGTTAAAAAAAAAGCCAAATCATACAGAGGATAAATATGGGCACAATAAAAAAAGTGATGGTGAACAATGAAAAAATAATAAAAATGAATATGTATCCAAAAGGGTATAAGCCCCAAAAGTAGCTCATTCAAAAAAAAAAAAAAAAAATCTTTCCAAAAGCTTAGGATATGGAGTCCAAAATAGTCCTTTAAAAACTTGCACTGATTTTATTATCAAACCTAAAAACACCTAAACTGGGATAAATAGACTCCCTACAAGAGTACAGTCTGATACAAGAATAAATATGAATAATGCATCAAGTAATTGTAAATTGTAATATAATTATTCATATACAGTATCTTGCATTTTTGAAAATATTTTATTATATCTTTTCATGTGACAACACTGAAGAAATTACACTTTGCTACAATATAAAGTAGCGAGTGTACAGCTTGTATAACATGTAAATTTGCCGTCACCTCAAAATACCTCAACACACAGCCATTACTGTCCAAACCGCTGGCAACAAAAGTGAGTAAACCCCTAAGTGAAAATGTCCACATTGGGCCCAATTAGCCATTTTCCCTTTCCGGTGTCATGTGACTCATTAGTGTTACAAGGACTCAGGTGTGAATGGGGAACAGGTGTGTTAAATTTGGTGTTATCGCTCTCATTCTCTCATACTGGTCACTGGAAGTTCAACATGGCACCTTATGGCAAAGAACTCTCTGAGGATCTGAAAAAATGAATTGTTGCTCTACATAAAGATGGCCTAGGTTATAAGAAGATTGCCAAGACTCTGAAACTGAGGTACAGCATGGTGGTCAAGACCATACAGCGGTTAAATAGGACAGCTTCCACTCAGAACAGGCCTTGCCATGGTTGCACATCCTCAGCTTCATATCTAGAGGTTGTATTTGGGAAATAGACATATGATTGCTGTTAGCATTGTTGCAGAGGTTGGAGGGGTCAGCCTGTCAGTGCTCAGACCATACGCCGCACACTGCATTAAATTGGTCTGCATGGCTGTTGTCCCAAAAGGAAGCCTCTTCTAAAAATGACGCAGAAGAAAGCCCACAAACAGTTTGCTGAAGACAAGCAGACTAAGGACATAGATTACTGGAACCATGTCCTGTGGTCTGATGAGACCAAGATAAACGTATTTGGTTCAGATGGTGCCCAGTGTGTGTGGCGGCAACCAGGTGAGGAGTACAAAGACAAGTTTGTCTTGCCTACAGTCAAGCACGGTGGTGGGAGTGTCATGGTCTGGGGCTGCATGAGTTCTGCCAGCACTGGGGATCTACAGTTCATTGTGGGAACCGTGAATGCTAACATGTACTGTGACATACTGAAGCAGAGCAAGATCTCCTTCCTTCGGAGACTAGGCCGTAGTGCAGTAATCCAACATGATAATGGCCACTCCAAACACACCTCCAAGATGACTGCCTTGCTAAAGAAGCTGAGGGTAAAGGTGATGGACTGGCCAAGCATGTCTCCAAATCCAAACCCTATTGAGCATCTGTGGGCAGTGGTGTATTACAGTTTTGTGCTGCCCTAGGCCAGACGAAACTCATGCACCCCCTAATTTAAATGTGACCCACCCTTTCCTGTCGGAGCCACCCCCCCATTTAAGACCCGCCCTGAAATTTTTCAATGGGGACACTAGTTCTGAAGGCAGGGGGGGGGCGGGTGAGTAGAGTCCCATAATTTGCAGGGATTTACTCTGACTTCCTGTTTTGCTATGGAGCCCGTCAGCTGACTTTTTGACAGTTTTTAGCCTCCCGGCATGGCATCTGTCTCTCTCTAGCTGAGAACTCAGGTGGGAGGTCCACTGTTATGATAGGACAATCAAAACTAGAAGCGATGCAAAGCCCCCCTCCCACACATCAACTCATTGGTTGGGGTCTGCCGCACTAACCTCCTTCATGTGTATGGGCTGCCCCCCCGATGGTGTCCCTGCCAGTAATATTATACTGGCAGTAGTGCGGCCGCTTTATGGGGCACTAGACTAATTTGCCTCCTGGCCCAGATCGCCCCAGGGACTCTTTTTTTTCGTGCTGCCCCCCTGCAAAGTGCTGCCCTAGGCCTGGGCCTTGTTGGCCTAGGCCAAGATACAGCATTGTCTGTGGGGCATCCCCAAACGGGAGGTGGAGGAGTGCAAGGTCTCTAACATCCACTAGCTCTGTGATGTTGTCATGGAGGAGTGGAAGAGGACTCCAGTGGCAACCTGTCAAGCTCTGGTGAACTCCATACTCAAGAGGGTTAAGGCAGTGCTGGAAAATAATGGTGGCCACAAAAAATAGCACTTTGAGCCCAATTTTGACATTTTCACTTTTGTTGCCAGTGGTTTAGACATTATTGGCTGTGTGTTGAGTTATTTTGAGGGGACGGCAAATTTACACTGTTATACAAGCTGTAGGCTTTTTTGCAGAGGAAAACGGTCGTGTGTATGTTTTTTGTCGAGAAAACTGTCGTGGTTCTCGACGAGAAAAAAAGAGAACAAGTTCTCTTTTTTCTCATCAGGAGACTCAATTTACTCGTCGTGTTTCTCGTTGGGCTGGTTTACAACGAGAAACACGTTCGTGTGTATGCTTAGAAACCCGCACATGCTCAGAATAAAGAGTGAGACGGGAGCGCACCTTCGGTGAAAGTAGCGTTCGTAATAGAGATAGCACATTCGTAACAGACTGAAAAGCGCAAATCGTCTCTTACCAAACTTTTACTTAACACGCAGTAACATGAGATTAGCAAAAGCAGCCCAAAGGGTTGTGCCAGTGGAATCGAACGTCCCCTCTATAGTGCCGTTGTACGTGTTGTACGTCACCGCGTTTGAGAACGACAAGATTTTGTCTTGACAGTGTGTATGCAAGGAAAGTTTGACAAGATTCTCGACAAACCTGACAAGGAACTCATCGAGGAAAACGATGTTTCTTTTACGTCGAGTTTCTCGGTCGTGTGTACGAGGCCGTACACTCACTATTTTATACTGTAGTAAAGTTTAATTTCTTCAGGGTTGTCACATGAAAAGATATAATAAAATATTTTCAAGAATATTTTCAAAAATATGAGGGGTGTACTCACTTTTGTGAAATACTGTATATTATTGTATTAGAGTGCACTCTAGGAAGGAATGTAAGGAATCAATTTATCCCAGTGTAGGTGTTGTTTTTAAGTTTGATAATAAAATCAATGCAAGTTTTTTAGACTCCATACCCTATGCTTTTAGGAACATTTTTCTTTCCCCTTCTTGCTTTTTTGTTTTTGAGCTGCTTTTGGGCTTATTCTATTTTGGACACATATTGGGCCAAATCCTCAGCCAGCGGGCGTAACGTAATTTTTCCTATTTAAGTTACACCGCCGCAAAATTTCTACCTAAGTGCCCGATCCACAAAGCACTTACCTAGAAATTTTGAGCGGTGTAACTTAAATCCGGCCGGCGCAAGGCGTTCCTCTTCTCCAGGGGGCGATTCCCATTTAAATGAGGCGCGCTCCCGCGCCGGCCGTACTGCGCATGCTTGTGACGTCATTTTCCCGACGTGCATAGCGCGAAATTACGTTACGTCGGGCTTTGTGGATTGCGACGGGACAATAAAGTTGCGTCGGGTAAAAAAAAAGATACGGCGCCAAAAAAAAAATTAAAAATTTTTAAAAAAATTAAAAAATTTAAAATTAAAAAAAAATCGCGTCGCCAGCAAGAAAGGTCTGTTTTTACAAGGTGTAAACAGTTTACACCTTGTAAAAGCAGCCCTAATTTTGCGTTTGCAAAATAAAACTTACGAAGAAAAAACGAAGCTGAATGGATCTCCGTAAGTCCTAATTTGCATACCCGAGGCGGCATTTCGACGCGAAATGCCCCCAGCGGCGGATGCGGTACTGCATCCTAAGATCCGACATTGTAATTCAATTACACATGTCGGATCTTCGTCCTAACTATGGGAAACTGATTCTGTGGATCAGTTCCATAGTTAGGACCAGGGATAAGACGGAGTAACAGCAGTTACTCCGTCGTATCTCTTTTGAGGATTAGGCCCATTCATTTTTATTATTTTTTCATTATTTGTCATCACAGTTTTTTTAGTGCCCATATTTATCCTCAGTATGTTTTGGCGTTTTTTGGACATATATTTTCTTTTTGCATTTGCACATCACCTTTTTCATGCTGTTTTCATGCAGTGTCATCCAGCGTAAAGACGATCGGAAATTCCGACAACAAAACCGTGGATTTCTTTCTGACGGATGTTGGCTCAAACTTGTCTTGCATACACACTGTCGCGCAAATGTTGTCGGAAATTTTGAACCCCAAGAACGCGGTCGTGTTAGTAGAAGTTTAGTGAGAGACTTTTCAGCCTCATGCTTTTCAGTCCGTTACAGCATGACGAATGTGCCATCTCCATTACGAACTCTAGTTTTACCAGACCGAGTGCTTTCGTCTTGTACTTGATTTAGAGCCGGGGTGGAATTTTGTGCGTCGGATTCACACACGATCGGAAATTACGAGAACGGATTTTGTTGTCGGAAAATTTGAGAACCAGCTCTCAAATTTTTGTTGTTGGACATTCAGACAGCAAATGTCCGATGGAGCCTCCGATGGAATTTCCGACAACAAGCTCCCATTGAACATTTGTTTTTGGAAATTCCAACCGTGTACATAAGGCTAATGTTCACCTGATACCTATTTTTCTATTTTTCTTAAATAAATGGCAGCCAATGATGCATTTATTTCCACCCCTGCATGGGATCCTTATCCCTATGACTATGCTCAATGGGCATAGTGAAATGCATTGGGGGCGTGGCCTGGTTGGAGCCTGGGCTTAGGCTGTCATACACTTTCCTATAAAGTTTTGCAGAGATGTGTGGCTTCCAGGGCTTTTCCATCAGTTGTCTACAGCTGGGACGAGCTCTGTTCTTGTCTGCATTTCAAGCAGTTGCTGTCCTGACACAGTGTATCCTTGAGCAGCACATGTCAATTTAGTAAAAATTTAACAATTATCATGCTAGTGAAGTAGCTTAAAGATATGTTTATATTTGTGAATCATACAAAGGTTTTTAGGAATATGAATTAAACAAGTAAAATTTACCCTTTTTCTATCTTGACACCTTCCTCATCTTTAAACTTGGATTCTTCTGTTTCAGGATAAACCAATTTGGCGAGAGCGAGAGCACAAGGGGCGGCCATGACAGAGGCAGCAATTAGTGAGGATGGGTCAATCTGAAATGGTAGTAATCAATTTGTTCAGGGTCCATCACCAGATTCCATCATCAGTGGTTGTTGTTTCTTGTGTCCCAGCTAGTCAGTACATTTTTAATGCTTATTAACAAGTGTTGTTCTGGACAGTATTAAACGTTGTACAAGGTGATATGAAAATAATAAATATAATTGATAAATTACATAACACAAAAGGAATGGCATGGCAGTGGGCTCTGGAGCTGCTGGAGAGTTTTGTGGCCACGGAGCTGTATGGAGGAGGAGCTGCTGATCAGAGCCGTGTATGGGCAGAGAGGAGCAACAGTCCCCGGTGTGAGTACTGTACTGAGCCTGACCTGACAGCTGTGTAACTGACCGAGCCACGGAGGGGGGGGGGGATTGGGAGTGCATTATTTGCCACCCCCCAAATATACCACCAGCAGCCACAGATCAGAAGTATGACCTCACAGCATATGCTACTTAAGTGAGGATGAGAGTCTATAAACCTTTGATATTCAAATTGTGGACTTCTTATCACCTAGTCATTAATCCAAAAAACACTCTTAAGTTACTATTGATACAGATATAATGTTTAATAATATAATTAATTCTATAAAAGCAGTAGTATTTCAATCATTTAATTGTTATAAAATCATACACAATTAGTTGGTGAATAACATTTCCCTGCATACACACTACCCTTATCCTCCCATCTACATAGCTATTATATTCTGTGAAAGGAAAGGCGTGCTTCCAGAATACACTGATCATCAAAAATAAGAAGAGGGTGATAATTCCTGTAATGCATTTCATAGAATGCGTCTGCTCCTTCAGAAAATACAGGGAATCCCTGCAAATAGGTACAATATAATAATTTACAGTAATATATCGCACAATTATATCTTATAGAATTATTGTTCCTCCTGGAAGTGGCCAACAGCTGATAGACGTTGCTTGATGATAGACCCCTGTACTTACTATGCTATCCAAAAAACTTAAAAAAATAAAAAAGTTTCTTTATATGCATTTTGCACCCATGGAAGTCTAATCATATGCTCTGTTATTCATTGACTAGCTAGCCCTCAATGAAAAGATGTTTCCACCACTCACATTCTGGCCCGGATTCAGAAAGGATTTACGACGGCGTATCTCCAGATACGCCGTTGTAAGTCTGAATGTGAGGCGTCGTATCTCGGCGCCTGATTCAAAGAATCAGATACGCCAGAATTTGTCTAAGATACAACTGACGTACGTCTCTTACGCTGTCGTATCTTAGGTGCATATTTCCGCTGGCCGCTAGGGGTGCTTCCGTATATTTCCGCGTTGAATATGCAAATGAGGTAGATACGCCGATTCAGAAACGTACTTGCGCCCGTCGGATTTAGCTACGCCGTTTACGTAAGGCGACGGTCCGGCGTAACTTTACCCCTCATAAAGCAGGGGTAAGTCATGTTAAGGTATGGATGTCGGAAACGTCGGAACAGCGTCGTATTTTACGTCGTTTGCGTAAGTCGTCCGTGAATGGGGATGGGCGTAGGTTACGTTCACGTCGACTAAACATTGAGCCGGCGAAACTTTGGGAGAAAATTCGACTTGATACTGAGCATGCGCCAATCGTTAAGCGCGTCATTTACGTGGGGTCACGATTAATTTCCATACAACACGCCCACTGCCTGGATCATTTGAATTAGGCGGGCTTACGCCGACCCATATACGCTACGCCGCCGTAACTTCAGGCGCAAGTTCTTTCTGAATACGCTACTCGCCTGACTAAGTTACGGCGGTGAGTGCGCTACGCATGAGATGCGCTACGCCCGCCTAAAGATACACGATTCTTTCTGAATCCGGGCCACTGTGTTTAACTCCCTGCAGTCCCCCATGTAATGTAATTAGCTGGGGCTTGACTTTATATGTAAGTGAATTACCAGAAATGTTATATTGTAATATTGAAGATATATTACTGTACACTCATATTTCGGATTATACCTAATTATAGAAATCTCCTGTCCTTTCTGAAAAAGCAGATTTATTCTGTGAATTGCATCAAATGATTTAACACCCTTCTATTTGTGATCACCAGTCTTTTCTGGAAGTACACTTTTCTACCTTCAAAATACAAAAGAGGTATAGAGGAGAGGGTAAATGTGTTTGTTGGAACATTTTATCTTTCACTAACTATTATGTATGATATTGTAACAACTAATTGACATGACTCTCTTGTGCCTAGAACACCTTAGAAATCACACCACAAATGGATATATGACATGGTGTGATATTGGAATGTTGTACCATATTTACAGAGGGCTTGGCATTGTTGGTATATATACCGTAGATATATCCAAACTAATTACAACACCCATTACTAGTCAAATGTGTCAAGAAAATACAGTATTTTTTTGTTAAATATTTATATTGTATTGCATTTTTGTAAATTGTATAAAGTCTGATGGGAAATATGGCATCCCCAAGCTTAAATCTTTAATAACTTTAGTTAGCCGTCAATGGGTATCATTTAAACTCGACATTTATGCAATTGAGAAAGGGAAAGCATGCAATAACATAGTCACCTTGCCCTTTTAGGGCATCGTCTAGGTACGAAGTAAGTATATTTAAAGTAGGAGAAGGTTATATCCTCTGTCAGATTTTTTGCCCCATTGTCCTATTGGAGAGATTTCCCTTTACTTCCTGTCCCATAGCCAAAACAGGAAGTGTGAGAAAATCTCTTTAAAGTGAGGGAACCCCTGATTGTTACCAGAGTCACTAGAACTAATGTCCCCATTGGAATTTTTCCACCCTATTCTTGTTCATAGGATAACCCAAAATGTAGGATTTTCTTTTGCCTTCACTTTTAATGACAATGGTAAACAGGAGAAATAGAGAGGGTAAATCTCCCTAACAGGAGTACAGACAGAAATAAAAACCTGACAGGTATTCTAATCCCTCTTCACTCTATCCAAAAGTTAGAGAAAGTTTTGCCTTTAGTTATACTTTAGGTAACTTATATATGAAAAAAAAAATGTGAGAAAGTATCTTACCCCAAAGGAAATATAGGCACCCATTACACTTCCAGCAATGGTCCCAAAGCCCCCAGTCATTACAGCATGGATTTCAGACTTGGTCATTTCTGGCAAATAGGGGCGGATCAGCAATGGTGCCTCAGTCTAAAATTGCAAAAGAAATATGTCAATAATGAAAGGTACAACCCTTATTATATGCATTAGCTCGGCAAATGCTTACCAGAGAGACACAAACAAAGAATATAAACATTAGTTAGTGTGAGCTCATTCAATCATTTACATATCAGACCAGAATACACTGCTTCTACTTTACCTGCCCCACAAAGATATTGCCAGCTACACTCAGCGTTTCTGTGGCTGTTGTTCCCATTGTAACTTGCATGAGCCAAGCAATCTGTAAACATAGATGACCGTTAATTTAAACGAAATAAAAACCTCAGTGACTTGATCAGACACTAAATATTAGGCAAATGCTATTCATAAGGTTTGTTGGATAAGAGATTATACTGTATGCAGTTCTAATGCTAACAATTACTATTGAAGTTACGTCTGGGAAGAAGAGATCTCGACAGGCTAGTAAATTTGTTGGACAATTAGATACTGAAAATGCTCCAAATTATGCTTAAAATAAACCCATTCACTTGTACCAAAGCATTTAGGTTTTTTCAAAAGACATACCTTAAGTATGGCATACTGCATTATGCCAATATAGTAGAGAATGGACATGACACAGCTGAAAAAGACCACAATAGGGAGGGCCTGCAAATGAGAAACCACAGTGTTATTCAGTATAAATAAATGTATAGCAAACAATGAGGCTGTTATAGCCTTGGTAGGACATCATTTAAATATTTTAACTCATTTTGTGGCATGGCAATGTTTCATAAAGTGCAGATTGTGTATTACAAATGGTACACAATTCCACTCTGTGCAGTATTGTTATTGCATGTTACTCTGTGACCTGTGTGTAGTCTGACATGCAGACAGACCCTCCTTTTTCCAGTAAGCAAAACTGTGTATAAAAGTCTACAGGATTTATTAAATTAATAGTTTGAGTGAAGCTGCATATGTCTAAAAACATGGATTTTTGCTCCAAATATGTATTTTGTGGCTCCTCTATGAAAGAAGGAAATAATTTGATATCGAAGGCCAGACAGATTCATTTGTGTTGATATACTTAAACTGGAGAGTGCAAAATCTGGTGCAGCTGTGCATGGTAGCCAATCAGCTTCTAACTTCTGGTGGTTCAATTAAGTTTTGACAAAAAAAACTGGAAGCTGATTGGTTTCTATGCAGAGCTGCACCATATTTTTCCCTTGCCCGTTTAAGTAAATCAACACCTCTGTCTTTCTTAAAGTAGAAGTTCAGCCTAAAAGGAACTAACGCTAAATCTACTAAAAACCAAATTCTAAGGCCTCATACACACAACCATTTTCCTCGATAGAATCAATCAAAAAACTTGGTGGGAGAGCTTTTTTGCCGAGGAAACTGGTCGTGTGTACTTTTTTCATTGAGGAAACTGTCGAGGAACTCGATGAGGAAAAAAGTGAACAAGTTCTCTTTTTCCTTGACAGGAGTCTCAATTTCATTGTCGTGTTCCTCGTCGGGCTGGTTTTCGACGAGAAACGTGAGCGTGTGTATGCTAAGAAACCTGCGCATGCTCATAATAAAGTATGAGACGGGAGCGCACCTTCGGTAAAAGTAGCGTTTGTAATGGAGATAACACATTTTTCACGCTGTAACAGACTGAAAAGTGCAAATCGTCTCCTACCAAACTTGTACTTAACACGCAGTAACATGAGATTAGCAAAAGCAGCCCCAAGGGTTGTGCCAGTGTTATCGAACTTCCCCTGCCATTGTATGTGTTGTACGTCACCGCGTTTGAGAACGAGGAGATTTTGTCTTGACCGTGTGTACCCAAAGCAAGCTTGTCGAGTTCCTCGACAAGCCTAACAAGGAACTCATCGAGGAAAACGATGTGTCTTTTCCGACGAGTTCCTCAGTCGTGTGTACGAGGCCTCAGACTAATCTATCTAGCCCTGTAAAGCAAAAATCGCTATACATACCTTTTCTGCAGCCGATTCGGTCCCATGCTGAGCTGTCAACTTCTCTGTGGAGGCGGGTGCAAGAGAGGCAGCCAACAATGGAAGCCCCATAGTAAGTCTATGGGTGACATCACTTCCTAGGCATTTCACAGTCCTTGTCGGCTGTCTCTTCCACACAGCATCTGGAGACTGGACTGGATCGGTTGCAGGAAAGGTATGTATAACGATTGTTGCTTTACAGGGTTAGATAGATTAGTCTTAAAATGTGGCTGCCAGTAGATTTAGAGTTAGTTAGTTTTAGGATGAACTTCTACTTTAAAAGCTAACTCCACCTTTTGGACCATGTTTAATGTTATACCCACATCTGGGGTGCAACAAGATCGGTCATGGTCACAGCCCCCACACTTAAATGGTCAATCTGCCCAACAGCCGCATCAATAATTCACAGAGTTATGGAAAAATTACAAGGCACCTTCTGCCACTGCCCCAGAGATCTCAATAGAGAATGAGGGTGCTGATGTCACAGCACTTGTAGTCTATTAATACTTAATCTAGCCTCATAACTGAAGTTTCGTAATATGGTAGGGATCTAAGCTGGAGGGAGAGTCTGTAGGAGCCAGAACATTGCACCCATGATCTAATGTTTCTGGGTGCAATGCTTCCAGGTTCAAATGCAAAAAAATAAATAAAAATTAAATCAATTCACATTGGTGCATATGATATTTTTTTGCAAAAGGTGGAATTTTCCTTTAAATCAAAATACCCTCTGCAAAGCATATCATGTCATTGTGTTGAGATTTATGGATCTAAATGTGGCTATAGACATGGTATGATAATTACCCAATTCTACCTATTTTCATTTCATCCTCATATCTACTCTTGAAAGAAATAGTAAGTGTCTGTTTAGGGTCATTTCAACTAATTATCATTGTTTTCTCCATGTTCTTACTGTCCTGATTCCACATGCATACCCACATATGCACAAATGATCCAAACAAGTTTATTTACCAGCTTAAAAACTTTTTTTTATTGTGTATTGGGATTGAGCCTGCATGCCAAACTATTCACTAACACCTAGAACTGGGCTCTTATTTCGTCATTACAAACCTGAAAAGCAAAAACTTCATTTATCAGTGTTGTTCCAAAAACGAATCCTGACCCAGCTGTTGTATAATTCAGAAAAGTCTGCAAAAGACAAATTGTATGTTAGTTCAAGAAATGAACCAGTTAAAGAAAATATACATTCAACAAAAAATAAAAATGAAATATGATGACTGAGGACTATACTGTAATAAAAATAATATTACCTGAATTTGGTTACCAAGAAACTTGAAGGCTTGGTACCCCGGATCGGTGCGAATGATAAAGATACCCAAAACAAATTCAAGTCCCAACCCCCAGGATACCGCTCGCCACGACACCTAGGAAACATAGAACACTTTGGATAGTAAACCTTTCTGATGTACTAGTAAATTATGTAGTTAATAGTGTTTTTTTCTGTTAATCTTTCAAATAAGTGTCAGCTAAGATCCAGCAACAGGATAAACTGAGACATGAAAGAAAATTATGTCAGGTTAAAATTTTTTACAGATCAACCAATATTTGACTGAAATCATAAGCATTTTATGTAAACTCTGCTCCTTCAAAGATCCAAAAATATAATACAAAAAGCATATTTATTCATTCTCTATTTAAAGTGGAACTCCATGCAAAAGGGGACGCTACGCTTATTTGCCCCCTACCCCCCTCTGCTGCCACATTTGGCACCTTGAAAAAGCCTGGAGATCCACTTTGAGAACGTTACTATATATTGTTTGTGTATATATATATATATATATATATATATATATAGTGACATGTTGGGGTTTCTTAGCTCAATGGTAGTGCCAAAAAAGTGAGTTTACTCACGCCCGATATATTCTCAGGGTTTTCCTGCCCATTTTTATTTAAATAAACGCCCAAAGGTTCATACAGGTACTGTATATCTTCCCACACAGGGGGTTCTCATAATCAATGCAACAAACATAACACTCATATTCGTGGCTCTCTTGTGGAAGCTCTACTGCTCCGAGCAGTACCCTATGGTCCTCCTGACCATCAAACACGTCCCAGTGTTCGTACACAGATGCTGTAATTCAGCTCTGCCTTTTTACTTTTGCAACTCCCTAGCTGCTTTATCCCTCCTGGACTCCCTCTCCAGCTCAGACCTTAGTCTGTCCTGACCTGGACAGTATGGTGCATACCAGCAACTCTCACGGCTCCCTTCACACACTGACTTTCTTGGGTGGGTGGGGCACTGTCCTCCAACTCTGTCACTAACATAAACCCCACACACAGCAGGAAATCCTGGCGTAAACTCCCATATCACACAGAGGCACGGGCTCACCCTTCCCCAATATACAGTATATATTACATGTGTGTGTGTATATATATATATATATATATATATATATATATATACACACACACACACACACATTTACTATATAGAAAATGGCACTTCGCTCACTGAGAATTATAGGTTTGCTAAAGTGTCATAAGGGTTGATTTACTAAAACTGGAGAGTGCAAAATCTTTTGCAGCTGTGCATGATAGCCAATCGGCTTCTAATTTCAGCGTGTTCAATTAAGCTTTGACAAAAAGAAAAAAAAATTAAGCTTTGACAAAAAAAGCCGGTCACGGAATGCAAACAAGCCGTGGTAACAAGTAGTTACCGGGTTTTCCTCCTCATACACGAGTGTGTGAGGAGGAGTTTGCGGTAACAGCTCGCTACTGCCCCACAGTGTGCACCAAATCACACTAATTGCCCCTAGCAATAAAGAGTACCTGTCACTACCCCAGTGCAGGCCCAAGACATTCTGCTGCCTGGGACCAAGAATGAAATGCTGCCCCCCCCAAAAAAATCAAGTTATGGCTCTATACATGTATAAAGAGGACCTGTCATGGCTCTATACATGTATAAAGAGGACCTGTCATGGCTCTATTCATGTGATAAAGACAAAAGTGCTTAAGGAAAGCAACCAATGGTCAGACTTTACAGGCAACACAGACAGGAAAAGCAAAAAAATATATAATTTTATTACAAAGTAGTTACATAAAACAACATTAAAAAGAAAACCATACAAGATGTCAGGTATGAAAAATGTCCCCTGTGTGTCTACGCGTTTCACCGTGAGGCTTCTTCAGGACAGACAAGAGAGGAAAATAGTCAAAGTCATCTGAACCACATAGGCCTAGATATATCCTGTACACAGACTGTCTCCCAGGGCAAACGCTGCTATCCAATCTGCCATAATGAGTAATAACATTGTACCGGGGACGGGGCGGTATTAGGATCATAAAAATTTGTGGGTAGAGTAGGAGGGAGCGGCAATGCAGAGGGCTGGAGAGGCGGAGTTCCGATCGGAGCCGAGAGACAGGGGGCAACAGATTCCGACGGGGCAACCATTCTGGGCACAACAGGTTCCTCAGAGGGAGCGGCGCCTGCCTTTCTCACTCGCAGACTGCTCCCCTCTGGCTGGGAGTGTCCTCACAGGCAGCAGAGTGGGCTGTCTGGCGGTCGGCAGAATGCTGCCCCCCTAAAAGGGCCGCCTGGTACCCATGGTACCACCCGGTCCCATCATAGGGCCGGCCCTGCACTAGCCCATCAAAGTATCTGTCACCATCCCATCAGAGTACCTGTCAACAGAATGTCTGTACTTGCAAGCCACTTTACGTACACTCGCGGGTATGTCCGTACTCGCAATTGTACGTAAAGTGAGTGTACTTAAAGCGGGGGAAGCCTGTATTCTCAGGTGGCACTGTTACCTTTCTCGTCTGATGTGTCATTAATGTAGGACAGGAGAGAAATATCTCATCTTTCTGCTCCAATGGTTTACTTTAATACCTTGTAGAAAACAAAGTCGGGAGGATGGAGATGGGTATTCTAAAACACTGTCACCAGGCCTTATTGATCACATTGCTTGCCTGAAGCATTTTGTGAACCCAATTGGTGCTCCAATAAAAAGCCCAGTCAATATGAGAATCCTAAAGCTCCGAGAATATCAGGAATGGACTGAAATTACCTATACCTTATCTATGAAGTATAATTTACATGTTTAATAGCACACTCACAACTAAATAGTGCATATGTACTTTTTTAAAAATAAACAATTTCACAGACTTAACTATACTGTATTCACATTTCACATAGTATTATATAACAGGGGAGCTTATCAAAGTGATTTGGTCTTAGACAATAAAAATAATAAAAAAAGAAATAAAAAAAAGTGATTTGGTCTTTGTTGCATTTATACGTTTAAAAATTGATCCACTTACGGCACGGTGGTGTTTAGACATAAGGAATAGAAAACAAACAAACATGCAGACACCGCCAAATGATATAAGATGTGTCGGATTTTTAGCTGTGTCCAATGCCAACCAAAGAATAAGACCGATTAGGACCAATGCAGCAAATACCCTAAAAATATAAACGCACATTAAAAGTGACACCAAGTGAATGAAATGTTATCTGGACATGCATTAATTTTTATATTTATTTCTAAAAAGATTCTAAATTAGAGTCAGTAATGGAAAAACAAGGAGAGGGTAATTCATAATTTTTATTTAAAATAAAATAAATGAGGCATTTTTTATGGTTAAATGGGTTGTAAAGGTTAGTGTTTTATTTTCTAAATAGGTTCCTTTAAGCTAGTGCATTGTTGGTTCACTTACCTTTTCCTTCGATTTCCCTTCTAAATGTTTTTTTTCTTTGTCTGAATTTCTCACTTCCAGTTTCTCCTCAGAAAGCTTTCCACCATCCTCCGAGCAGTGGTTAGTCAGCCAGAACAGCTTACTGAACAACTTACTGAGGAGGAACAGGAAGTGAGAAATTCAGATAAAGAAAACAAAGAAAATATAACATTTAGAAGGGAAATCGAAGGAAAAAGTAAGTGAACCAACAATGCACTAGCTTAAAGAAACCTATTTAGAAAGTAAAAAATGAACCTTTACAACCCCTTTAAGTAAGATGGCAACATATCAATTTTTGCTAAGAAGCTATACCGGCCACTTTATTAGGTATACCTGTTAAATTGCTTTGTAACACAAATTGCTAATCACCCAATCACATGGCAGCAAATCAATGCATTTGAAGGGGTTGTAAAGGTTTGTTTTTTATTTTCTAAATATGATCCTTTAAGCTAGTGCATTGTTGGTTCACTTACCTTTTCCTTTGATTTCCCTTCTAAATGTTTTTTTTCTCTGTTTTCTTTGTCTGAATTTCTCACTTCCTGTTTCTCCTCAGTAAGCTGTTCTGACTGACTAACCCACATCATGATGACGTCACCACCTGAATGATGCATCGTGCCTAACTGGCTTTCTCAAAGGCGCTTTTCATAAAGCGCATTTGCTCTCCTATAGCATAGTGGGGTCCAGTGGAGCAGGTGAGAAGACACCCATGAGGTAGGGTGAAGGGCATTTTTTGATGAGCTTTGGTCACTCTCGAGCTCCACACCAGCACAGATAAACAGAATTACAGCTTAAATTTGCCCCAAACTTTTCACCTCTTCTAATCTCTAGTATATTGGAAGGATATTGGAAGGAACTGGATACACAGTCACAAAATAAAACCAGCATAGTGTTGGCAGCTCATAGAATAGATCAACATTTTTCCAGTTCAGCAGGGACTGGTTGAATTTCGATCCATATATGGCCACAAAAGTCAATTGCTAGTACAGCTTCTGTCAAACAGGAATGTTGGAAAATGTTTTCCAATCAATGGCCGCAGACACTGATCAGTGTATTCTAAAAGTAAACAACCCCGCTGTCAGAATAGAAGGTCCCAGTGAGGATGATTCCACCATCCACCTTGCTTTTTTTTTAATCAGCCCTGTTGGGGGGGCTTTGGTGAGATATCAGGGGTCTTAACAGACCTTTGACATCTCCCCTCTGAGACAGGGAAAGGGACTAGGGACACAGATTTCCCAGTCCCTTTCTCAGCAGCCTCAGCTGCGCTGAAAATGAATGGACAGAAGACAGCCGCTTCTCTTCATTCATAAACTGAAACATTGTTAACACAGTTTACGATGTTTCAGTTATGTTAATGGACAGAGTCAGTAATCACTGACTCTGTCCATTCGGAACAGTAAGGGGCCGGATTTACCGGCTCCTACCTCCGCTCTCCATCCTGACAGTTCCAGGGGGTGGAGGAGGAGTACGGAGGGAGAGAGAAACACAAAGGGGGACACGGGGAGAAGGAAACACATAGGGGACACGGAGGAGAAGGAAACACAGAGGGGGACATGGAGGGAGAAGGAAACACAGAGGGGGACATAGAGGGAGAGAGACTGCAGCAAAACGGAGGGGGGCTGGAGGAGGTGACGGGACAGTCAGCGTTGATCGTGTGTGGGGGAGTTACAAGCACTGATCACTGCTGATTTTAAAGCAGCTGAAACCCGCGGGGGGGGGGATGAAGAGAGAAGCAGAGAAATTACTTTTAAATCTATACAGCGGTGATCCGTGCTTGTAACTTCCCCACGCACTGATCACCGCTGACTGTACAAGTATCGAGTGAAGCATTGGGAGCATTTGCCCGAGTACAAGTACTCGGGCAAATGCTTGGTATCGATCCCGATACCGATACTAGTATGTATGTAAATATTGTATTATGATGCATAACTGTGATGTATGACTTGCCAGCTCCAATTATCTGTGTAATGTGTATTCTTATGCCCTGTACACAGGATCGGAATTTTCGATGGGATAAAATCCGATGGAATTTTTCGTCGGAATTCCGTTCAAGCTGTCTTGCATACACACTGTCAGACCAAATTCCGACCGCCCAAAATGCAGTGACGTAAAACACTATGACGAGCCGAGAGTTCAATGCTCCCGAGCATGTGTCGACTTGATTCTGAGCATGCGTGTTTTTTCTCGGTCGGAGTTCCACACAGACGATCGGAATTTCCGATTGGATTTTTTCCATTGGAAAAAAATAAAACATGTTCTATTTCTAGATAGGAGAGACTGCCGCTCCAGGTGAGCACACCTACGGTAATCAATGTCCACTCAAGAACCAACGGGTGCTGGTAATGCACGAAGCATGCAAAGAGAAAGAATGTATATGGACAGCCGCACTCCAATAAGTCTAAAAAAGACGTGCCCTTTATTGGGTAAAAAGAAATGCACTACAAAAAAACAGCATACAGTGGAAAATAAACAGCTGACGCGTTTCACATTGAACTTCAATGCTTAGTCATAGCTAAGACTAAGCATTGAAGTTCAATGTGAAACGTGTCAGCTGTTTATTTCAAAAAGAGTTCACATACTTTTTATTACAACTGTATCAACTATTTACATTGTACTGTACTTCGTTCACCATTATAACCGTTATTGTCTCTTTATAGATAAGATTGTTTTCTAACGTACTCCTGAGAAAGATGTCAAGACGATATGGATATTCTTTGTAATAGACCATGAGTATCAGCATTTTGGTGTCACTATGTAATTATCCATTAAATTGAGAGCGTTTTTAGTGCCTTTAAATTGGCACAATATTGTGTGTATTTTTTGTTTGTTTGTTGTAATAACAGAAACTTTTTTTAGACTTTTGTATTGTTGTCCATACATGTCCATTAAAGTCCATACAGATTCTAATAATAAATATTTTCCCTACTATATTTGTTATCTAATAACCCAGGAGTGGTTGGATGAGCCGCAACTGGACATCAATATATATAAGCTCTATGTTTATATTTAATAAAACAAGGAAATATACTGCGCTAAGAAAAAACTTGATGAATAAAAATTGAATTTTAAAAGAAAAGCTGCACACCTAAAAAACATGTGATACTCATGTAAACAGAATCAAGAAAAAGGAAAGGAAGGTAGCGCTAAAAAACAACACACAACTTAAATTAAGTGTAGGTATGAATATGAGTTAAACACAACATGAGTCAGTGCAAACAAAGTGTAAATATATATATAAGGTTAATACCCCTCTCAAGAGATACTAACAAATAACACGCAAAATAATAATAAAAAATTAATTAAATTAGTGTCCAAAACGTGATACTGTTGTAATGTCCAATTTATATGGTGACAACCAAAAATGTAATCAAGTGAAGAGAAGAATCCACCACCGATTTATTGTGAGTTGAATGGACGTAACTGTTCCTCACAGTCGCACCAAAAGTGGTAAGTAAACACCCTTACCAGAAGTGTTGGACCCCCTGTTAGATGAGGTCATATCCACCCTGACGGGTAATAAGAGATCCCAGCGGTAGTACGTAGCTCCTCTCCCAACGAATCCTTCCTCGGCTCCGGGCTCGGAGTGTCCCATCCAGATAGGAACCCTCAGGCAGATGATTCACCTTGTGCCAAACGGTCAGCTCCTAGGCCAGAAGATGACATTGAAGGCGAATATAAAATACTTGATGCAGCAGCTGACCTCAGGCCCCTTGTAGTGTTTCCCGGACATGGTACATGAAGGCAGATCCCCGAGCTGTGTGCGAGGGAGATCTGGACTCAGAGCCCAGGAGGGAGCCAGGTGGAGACAGTGATGCCAGGGCTCTGAGTCCTGATCTCCCCCGCACACAGCCCGGGGATCTGCCTTCATGTACCATGTCCGGGAAACACTACAAGGGGCCTGAGGTCAGCTGCTGCATCAAGTATTTTATATTCGCCTTCAATGTCATCTTCTGGCCTAGGAGCTGACCGTTTGGCACAAGGTGAATCATCTGCCTGAGGGTTCCTATCTGGATGGGACACTCCGAGCCCGGAGCCGAGGAAGGATTCGTTGGGAGAGGAGCTACGTACTACCGCTGGGATCTCTTATTACCCGTCAGGGTGGATATTGATGCCTGTATGACCTCATCTAACAGGGGATCCAACACTTCTGGTAAGGGTGTTTACGTACCACTTTTGGTGCGACTGTGAGGAACAGTTACGTCCATTCAACTCACAATAAATCGGTGGTGGATTCTTCTCTTCACTTGATTACATTTTTGGTTGTCACCATATAAATTGGACATTACAACAGTATCACGTTTTGGACACTAATTTAATTATTTTTTTATTATTATTTTGTGTGTTATTTGTTAGTATCTCTTGAGAGGGGTATTAACCTTATATATATATTTACACTTTGTTTGCACTGACTCATGTTGTGTTTAACTCATATTCATATCTACACTTAATTTAAGTAGTGTGTTTTTTTTTTTTTTTTGCGCTATCTACCTTTCCTTTTTCTTGACTGTGTTTACATTTGTGAACTGTATGAGAAGTTTAATCTGCAATGTAACAAATGGAAGTTTTAACTGCAAACTGTTCTTACTCCAAGTTTGTATCTAGGCAGGATTCTTCGCCTCTTTGTAACTTACCACTTAATCCATTTTTTGAATTTGCTTAAGAATGTTCCAACTGGTTTTAGAAAATTTTTGATTGTCTTGCCATAAAACTTCACCACAAGATCATAAGCGAGAAAGAAAAGTACAACACATGTTATAACCACCAGTGCCACGGCGCGGTTAAAGTTCAGCACACAAGCTGCAATGAAATAGGCAGCGTAACCTGGTAAACAAAGAAGAGTGAATGAGCAAAGAAACAAGCAATAAGAACATACATTAAATAAAGAATACCAAAATGATGCACAATGCATTTTATAGGGTTTTAAGAAAGGTTTATATATGAACTGCGCTACTTTTTCAAACATAGCTTACTGAAAAAGAGACCAGCAGTCCCAATATGTATTTTAACCTCTTACGACCGCATAATCCATATGTATGGCAGCAAGGAGAGTGGGCCTTAAGGGCCAGATTCACAGCGGAGATACGACGGAGTATCTCAGATACTCCGTCGTATCTCAGATACTCCGTCGTATCTCAGATACTCCGTCGTATCTCTCAGAGTATCTATGCAACTGATTTATAGAATCAGTTACGCATAGATATCCCTAAGATCCGACAGGTGTAATTGTTTTACACTGTCGGATCTTAGGATGCAGTAAGCGGCCGCCGCAGGGGGGAGTTTGCGTCGTAAACCAGCGTCGGGTATGCAAATTAGGAGTTACGCCGATCCACGATGGATTTTCGCGTTCGCTACGTCGCCGCTAGTCTAGTTTCCCGTCACAAAGTTAGTCGTCGTTTTTGGTGCCTTAACTTTACACAGCAAACGTATTGCTGTATAAAGTATGGCCGTCGTTCCCGCATCGAAATTTAAAAATTCACGTCGTTTGCGTAAGCCGTCCGGGAATACGGAATTATGCTACGCGCGTCGCCGTTCGAAAAAATGACGTCACTTCACGCAAAGCACGACGGGAGTTACGAAACGGAGCATGCGCAGTAGGTCCGGCGTGGGAGCGCGCCTAATTTAAATGGCACACGCCCATTTAAATTACGCAGGCTTACGCCGGAGGCCGCAGTTTTCATCGCAAGTGCTTTGTGAATCAGGCACTTGCGATGAAAACTTGCGGCGGTGTAACGTATCTACGATACGTTACGCCGCCGCACTTCTACCTGAATCTGGCCCTAAGATCCACAGTGTCCATGCTGGCTGAGGTTTCTGTGCTGAGAGCTACTGGTCTCTGTTTGTGATTACGTAGTTACATAGTTAGTCAGGTTGAAAAAAGACACAAGTACATCTAGTTTAACCCAAAAAAAAAAAAAAACAATCCCATATTCACAATCCTATACACATACACATAGTTGATCCAGATGAAGGCGAAAAACTCTAGCAAAGCATGATCCAATTCCTTCCTGATCCCTTGAGAGGAAATCAGATATTCCCTGGATTAGCTTTACCTATACATGTCAGTACCCAGTTATATTATGTACACCTAGGAAAGAATCCAGACCTTTCTAAAAGCAATCTACTGAGCTGAAAAATCAAAAGATGGTGTTGCGCTCCCACACTAAATCATATATAAACCTGTATATGGTGAATAGCAGCAAAAGTAAATATGAATAATTGCTGAATAAAATCTCAGATAAACTGAGCAAAGAATATGCAAATGAACAATAAAGTGCTTTCGTGCTGTAACAAGTGACTCAGGTGAATAAATATTAAGCAAAGGTATTAAAATCGGTGAGTGTAATGATCATAAAATTAAATAAAGTCTATAATAAAATAACAAAGGTGCTGTTAGTGCTGACGAATCTCAGAAAGAGAAAATTCTTCTGGATCCAAAGTGCAGAGTGCAGTGTACAGGTGCTCTGTAACAATGACAGGTGACACTGTGACTTCCATGATCGGTGGCTCTTCGGCGTGAGTAACACCCGTAGGTGTACTACCTTCTTACCTTACTGCTGTAAGGTAAGCAGCATTTCAGAATATGGTGGAGGGGTTGATCACCTAAAATAGGGGGGTTCCTTCCTTCCAAGGTATCCCAGTGTACGCAGATCCTAATAGGTACTTCACTTCATACAGTGTGGGTCAGTGGTAAGGGCCGCTCAAAAAACCGGGCATAGATGGAGAGATTGGAGACAATACAGAGCCTCTTGGTGTAGTACGTTTTTAAAATGACACAATTTATTGAACAATTAATTGTGTAATTTTAAAAATGTACTACACGAAGAGGCACCGCCCCTGCACCCACTGCCCCCCCCCCCAAGGCCTGGCCTCGGTGGCCTTGTCAGGAATCCGGCCCTGGGTAATACATGCAGTAGTAAATGTTAAGTGTGTCCCATTACTAATAGGAATCTTTCTGTGGGAACGTTGAACACAATCATTCATGAACATTCACATTTTCGAAAAGCTAGCACACGCTCGTGCCAAGATACCTTTCCACTTTCGACAGTTGCACTGCATTGAAGGAGTGTTTTGACAGGATGTTGTGGGTCACATCATTACATGACGAATCCTTGACACATCATTTCACTCCAGGATCAAAACGAGCATCAAAGCCGTAAAAGCATGTAGACGCACCACTACCCACAAACGCTTTGAAAAATTGTCTCTGCAGGTAAAGTTATGGCAAGTATTTTCTGGGACAATCGTGTTTATTTGGATTTTCTACCCTGTCATGTTCTGAGTGATGTGCATACGCACTTGTGGAAAAAATGGCCTAGTTTGATCTCTAAAGGTGTTTCTCCAGGTCAAGCACATACTGCTCACTGCACTACGTGCACAGTAAAGCAACTCTGCTGGGAGGTATTGCCGCATCCCCCCTACAGCCCAGACCTTGCTCCAAGTGATTTCCATCCGTTTGGACCCCTAAAAGAGTTCTTCGGAAGTCAGCATTTCAGCATTGAAGAGGAAGTGAAGCAGGCTGTCCTAGGATGGTTCAGGCATAATGACACATTTTTCTATGCAGAAACGTTCCAGACATTAGTTAAACGCTGTGATAAGTGTATTAATGTTGCAAAAATAGATGCAGTTTCCACTCCCTGAAATGTGTTCTTTTTTTTTTTTTATATATATATAAACTCAAAGTCCCGCTTTGACTTGACTTGAAGGGTCATAGCTCGGCGACCTGGGGTCACAGAGACAGAAATGTGGGGCTCCTGCTACCTATGGTTCCGGAGATACAGGGCTCAATGCACAGCCTGTCAGAAGCTACATACAGCATGACCAGTTTAAATACAAACTGGCACACACTGTTTGCAGCAGACTCAGAGGATGAGCTCACAGTGCCTCTCACTTCTTTTCAGAGGCACTGAGCTCAATGGACAGCTTGGAGCCTTGAAACAATGGTAAAGCACCATAGGAACAAGCTGTCCAATAAAAATGCTGCAGTGAAGGCTCCCCTCTCCCCCTGCAGTGTCATAGAAGGGGGCATTTGTTTAAAGGGCAAATGCTCTCTTCCAAGCCCAGGCCTCTTAAAGCGGAGTTCCGGCCACAATTTCACTTTTTAAATATAAATACCCCTGTAATACACAAGCTTAATGTATTCTAGTAAAGTTAGTCTGTAAACTAAGGTCCGTTTTGTTAGGTTGTTACAGCATTTAGACACTTTATAAAATAGAAATTGACTGGGGCCATCTTAAGTGTGGGCATCATGAAGCCAGACTGTATGACTTCCTGGATTTCAGCCTTGCAGATCTCGCACATGCTCAGTGCAGCACAAGCAGTGTATTAGGTTTCAGATCAGGTTTCAGCACCTGTACTGTCCAAGTCACATGATTCTTCGAGACTGGGGAGTGCACAGACTCCTGGAAAGTTACACCCACTACATTCCCAGGAGTCTGTGCGGTGTAGGTTAGGAAGCTTAAGCACCTAGGTGCATGAAGTGGGAAGATTAACTATTCTGCCTAGCAACAACACTTTGAAGGCATCTAAAAAAAAAAAATGTTCTTAAAGGACTAATGACATTTTTTTAGAACTACTGATGTAATGTTATATTTATGGGTGGAACTCCACTTTAACTACAAGGAGAAAACATGGGCTTATTATTACCTCTATTACTCATAATCCCATGTTTTTCTCACACTGTTAAGAGGGAGACTCTGCTGCTGTTGCTGAAAAAGTACTGTTTTAATCAAGCTAAATAAAATATTATTATGCTATATGTTATAACTTAATTATTTATTATTTATCTATTTTCTGTGAAATTAATGGTTTGAAGTTATAACTTCAAACTTCAGTAATTTGTCAGTTAAGCCATCTAACATTTTCCCACCGGCACTAATTGTTGCCTCTTACCAAGTCTAAACCGACAAAATGACAGCTGTTAATCTCTCAGCATGCTGACAGTAATCAGCCATAACCAGCCTTCAAAACAGATGGCATATGCCAGAAACAGGTTGTTTAATGGCTCTCTGGCCTTCCACAGTACATCTGCATTTATTAACTTCTTGCACCACTGGGACAGTTTGACACCACAGAGATGCAGCCATACATGTGTCAGCACAGTGGCTAACTGGTTTGCACTTCTGCCTAGCAGCACTGAGGCACTATTGGCTGCAATATTGGAGTCCCGCTATAGGTCGCTAATCGCTGCCATTACTAGTAAAAATAAATAAATAATTAAAAATTCGGAAAAAATATAACCCATAGTTTGTAGACGCTATAACTTTTGAGCAAACCAATCACTATATGCTTATTGTGATTTTTAACAAAAACATGTAGTAAAATACATATTGGGCTAAATTGATGAAAAAATTTGATTTTCTACATTTTATTATTTGGTATGTTTTATAGCAGAAAGTAAAAAGTATACTTTTTTTAAAAAAAATTGGCAGTCTTTTTATGTTTATAGCACAAAAAATAAAAAACGCAAAAGTAATAAACTACCACCAAAACAAATCTCTATTTGTGGGAAAAAAAAGGGACATTTTATTTGGGTACAATGGCCCACGACCTGGCAATTGTCAGTTAAAGTAACGCAGTGTCGTATCGCAAAAAATGGCCTGGCCTGGTCATAAAGGGGTCTGAAGTGGTTAAAGAAGAATGGCCATACAGTAAATAGGCCAGTAACTATAGCTTGATTATCCAAAAAGAAAGACATTCAAAATATTTTTGTATGCAATGGTTACCTGCACAGAGGATTGCAATAACAACGTATTTTATAATACGGGAATGCTTCTTGGCATATTCTGCTGCTCTGTCATATGGCTCAGCTATTTTGCTGCAAAAGGATGAAAATAATAATGTTAGATTTTAGAAGCAGTTACTGTTAATTAAGAAAAACAAATAATCTTCTATAAAAGAAAAACATATTAAAAATTAAACATTGAATTTACTGTATTTACCAACTATTCTATCAGGAGGTTTTCATACAGATTTGGTCCACATAGGGTCTAATGCACATGGACCACCAGATCATGTACTAATGTCAGATCATTAGTACAGCTGCTGACACTGAAGCTGGCAGTGTATGTAAACATCCCTTGTAATATAAATAAGGATGACAGGTCCTCTTTATGGAGAAATCTGGGGTCAAAAAGACCCCAAATCTCTCCTCTACCTTTAAAACCAAAGAATAAAAAAATAAAAATAAATGGGATCTTTCGTTTTAAAAATGTTTATTTCCACCCTGGACTGGAAGTGCCATCATGACGCGGCACCGGTCTTCCAAGGCCATAGAAGCAATCAAAGATGATCTAGTATTTGATCGCCTCTGGGACAAGCCGGCCACACCTTCGGAGCGTTTCTCGGGCACACCAGTAAAAACTGTAATGCCGCGTACACACGGTCGTTTTCTGCGATGTAAAAAAACGACGTTTTTAAAAACGTCAATTTAATTGACCGTGTGTGGGAGAAAACGACGTTTTATGTCTTCTGAAAAACGACCAAAAAAAATTGAAGCATGCTTCAATTTTATGTGTCGTTTTTCAAAACGTCGTTTTTGACTTCACAGAAATTGACCGTGTGTAGCAAAAAACGACGTTTCAAACGACGTTTTTACACCCGCGCATGCCCAGAAGCTAGTTATGAAGCGAGCTTCAATGGAAAAACGTGGTGAACGTAACCTCGCTTTGCTAGAGCACTGTGAAAAAACGATGGTGTGTAGGCAACATCGTTTTTGAAAATTGAAGTTTCAAAAACGTCGTTTTTTACTTCACAGAAAACGTCGTTTTTTTACATCGCGGCATGAGCCAGAGAAATACCTGCGAGACGCTCGGAAAGCTTTCATGAGAAATCCAGTTGCCGGCTTAAAAATAAAAAGAATTGGGGTTATGGCTTATAGCTTCAGGCATAACCCCGGTAAACCACTTAAAAGCCGCAATCTATATATAGGCATTGCGGTCTTGAAGTGGTTAATGATTGACCCAGAAAAAGCTTGCGGGTCATGAGTTTTCACTTCAGTGGCTGAATAATTGTTTGCCTCTACAAAATGTATAAAGCTTTTAAAGTCCTGAACAATAGGTAATTTATTTGTGATATACTAAATTTGAGATCAGTTAATTAAAATTCTGTGCCACAATCATTATCAGCATACTTGGCATGCATAGCAGGGTTGTCAACCGCCAGTAAATTTACTGACAGTTTATAGAAATGTGTGATTTTTTTACAACTGCCAGTAAATATTAGGTACTGTTAATTTCATGCCGTGTGAAAAAAACCCTTGCACTCTCCGTCACCCCCCGAGCTCTCGTTTTAGTTACCTAAGCCCCGTATCTCCGTGGGTGCGATCCCGCGTTGCTTTCCCCCAGATTTTGTGGGCTCTTCATTGGATGATTGATAGAAGTGCAGGCATTGGCTTCCACTGCTGTCAATCAAATCAATGAGGTGTCGTGCTGGGGGCGGGGACAAGTGATACACGGGAGCGTGCCTGCAAGCTAACCCCCTTGAAAGAGTGCTTCCCAGAGGGGGGTTAGCTCTTGCGGGGAGGAGGCGAGACAGCTGCCGAGGGACCCTAGAAGACGAGGATTGGGGCCACTCTGTGCAAAACTAACTGCACAGTGGAGGTAGGTATGACATGTTTGTTATATATAAAAAAAAAAAAAAAACTCTTTTACAACCCCTTTAAGTGTAAATCAAGCAAATTACTTTGTTATAGGTATTGTCAGTGTTTCCATATCATGTTTCTACTGTTCAAATATTCACTGTGTTAGTTTTCTCTTTAATAGGAGTTCTGTAATTTCTCAGGTTGCCAGTAAACAAAATGTGCTCCGCCAGTAAATTTTCCATGTTTTGACAGTAAAAAGGAGATTGGCAACCCTGACGCATAGGGCTGAATATGACGGCCAAGGTTCACCCTCTAGATTTCTAAATGGGTCGATTTGGGATGCCTGTGTTTCTTTGTCATCCACAAATGCTATAAATCTATATAATAATTTTGCCAAAATTGCTCACCTTACAAAATTTCTTGATTTTTTGATGCCTATGTCATCATAAAGATCTGTTGGTTTTGAATACTCTTGCTCCTTAAAAAATACAATCGATATTTAGAGAAGACACGATCGGCTGACTTCACAGCTGATAAAGAACATATTTCACCAATGATATAGCGGTATATAACATATACCTAAATGAAGCAGTCTTTGGTCAGCTCATAGACACATTTTGTAAAAAGAAGAAAAAATCTGATCCACACTTTACATTAAGGGCCAGTTCACACCAGACGCAGTTCCGTACACTTTCGTGTGCATTTTTTCTGCACTAAAAATGCACGCACAGGGCCAGATCCACATAGATCGGCACCGGCGCAGCGTATCTAAGATACGCTACGCCGCCGTAACTTACTTGGCTTTGTTTCAAATCCTCAAAGATTTTGCGCCGTAAGTTACGGCGGCGTAGTGTATTTCTGGCGGCGGAATTCAAATCGACGATTAGGGGGCGTGTTTCATTTAAATGAAGCGCGTCTCCGCGACGAATGAACTGCGCATGCTCCGTTTCGAAATTTCCCGCCGTGCATTGCGTGAAATGATGTCGCAACTACGTCATTTTTTAAACTTAGACGTGACTTACGTCCATCCCGATTCACGGACGACTTACGCAAAAAAAAGAAAAAATTCAAATTTCGACGCGGGAACGACGGCCATACTTAACATGGCAAATCTAACTATACGCCGCAAAATACCAGCTTTAACTATACACCGGAAAAAGCCGACTAGAGACGACGTAAGAGAATGCGACGGCCGCGCGTACGTTCGTGGATCGTCGGAAATAGCTAATTTGCATACCTGACGTGGAAAACGACGCAAACTCCACCCAGCGGACGCAAAGTATTGCATCTACGATCCGAAGGCGTACGAAGCTGTACGCCTGTCGGATCAAACCCAGATGCCGTCGTATCTTGGTTTGAGGATTCAAACTAAAGATACGACGCAGGAAATTTGAAAGTACGCCGGCGTATCAGTAGATACGCCGGCGTACTCTCACTGTGGATCTGGCCCACAGTGTTTTCCATGTATTCCAATGGCTCTAGTTGGTTCTAGTTCACACCATGTAGTCAGTTTCCGTTCAGTTTCTGGTGCAGAAACTGAACGGAAACTGACTGCATGGTGTGAACTAGAGCCTTTGGAATACATGGAAAACACTGTGCATGCATTTTGTGCAGAAAAAAATCACACGGAACTGAACGGAACTGCATCTGGTGTGAACTGGCCCTTAAGTTTAGAGATGTTTTTCTTACTGGTTCACCTATAGTTACTTTGGGCCTAATCCACAAAAAACGTGCGTAACTTAACTTTTGACATTTAAGTTACACCGCCGCAAAATCTCTACCTAAGTGCCCGATCCACAAAGCACTTACCTAGAAATTTTGAGCTGTGTAACTTAAATCCATCCGGCGCAAGGCGTTCCTAATCTAATGGGGCGAGTCCCATTTAAATTAGGCGCGCTCCCATGCTGGACGTACTGCGCATGCTCCCGACGTTATTTTCCCGACGTGCTTTGCGCGGTTTTACGTTACGCCGAGTTTTGTGAATCGCGCTGGGTAAAAAAAGTTGCGTCGGGAAAAAATTTTTTTTAAAAAGAAATTTGACAGCATCGCGGGAAAGAAGGGTCTACTTTTACATGGTGTACTAACTTTACACTTTGTAAAAGCAGCCCTAATTTTACGACGGCAAACTAATACTTACGGAGAAAAAACGAAGCGTAAAAGCTTTGTGGATCTCCGTAAGTGCTAATTTGCATACCCGATGCTGGATTTCGCCGAGAAATACCCCCAGCGGCGGCTGCGGTACTGCATCCTAAGATCCAACAGTGTAAGTCCCTTACACATGTTGGATCTTCTGCCTATCTATGAGAAACTGATTCTGTGGATCAGTTCCATAGATAGAAACAGGGATACGACGGCGTATCAGTAGATACGCCGGCGTATCCCTTTTGTGGATCAGGCCCTAAGGCTCCATTCACACTTAAGTGGCCCTACCATGTTGTGTTTTTGGCACCTCATTTTTTTAGTGCATTTTTGGAGTTTCGACATCCATTTGAGTAGGCCTCCATGATCTCCAAAAACTCACTAAAGATGCTCAAATTTTGGAACTGAGCCAAGCACCTTTGTGTCACACAATTTTGCACGTTTTTCGTGCATGTGCTGAAACATAAGCAGAAGCGTTAATTTCTGTTTGTATTTCTGCTATGCCTAGGTGTGAACAGGGACTAAATTATATACCATCTTCTAGCTTTGATAATCTTGCCTTTTAAATGTACAATTACTATAAACTGGTTATTGAAAAATCTGGTTTCGTTACAGAAGAGAACACAGAAAATATTTTTATTTAACACCTGTGGATATAACCAAATGGTCTAGTCTTAGCAACTCATAGAAAGTCATAAAACAAATACAATGCAAAGGCTTAAAATGTCTGTTTACCTATAGCGCTATTAATTCTTAGATCATCAAAAATATCAGACTAATTGTTATGAGCTTGTCCCATGAAAATACAATCAGCATTTGTTATTTAAAGTAGAACTATAGGCAAAACTTTAGTTTTTTGTATAGAGTGTGGTGGGTTATAACCCTGGTGAGATTTTTTTGTCATTTGTATCCGACTGGGGAGATTTTTCTACACTTCCTGTCCCATAGCCAAAACAGGAAGTAAGAGGAAATCTGTGACAATTATGGGAATCACTTGGGGCCCCCCAGGTCACCAGAACTAATGTCCCCATTGGAAGATTTCCCATCTATTACTTTTCTGGGGATTTTCTTTCACTTTCAGTGATAATGGTAAACAAGGTGAATTTCCTTAACTGGTACAAAACCACCCTATAGGATTTTTACTGATACAGGGTGGTACCTGTGCACCGAATTACGTATATATACACAAGATCTAGTAAAATACACAGTTGGCTATTCTGTTCTCTTTCTGGCTATTAAGTGATGGTTTGGAGCATTTTATGTGAGGACTAAAGTGTTGAATAATGCCCATGTACTTTAAATGGTTCCCTTTAAGTTCCCACATAAGCCTTTTATCTATTTTTTACTCAAACGCCCAATGTCCAGTGTAGGTAAAAGTTAGGCTTTTACTGCTGTGTGTGTCTTTTGCAGGGGAGCTTCACCCTCTCTGTCTGTCTGGATGACCATTGACAATGGGGCTGTAAGTCAGAGAAAATCCACATTTTTTAGTTGTCTCTGGAACATGAAATGGGGAAAGTCTTCTCCATTTGATCCATCAACAACCTTCTAAGAATGTCTGTAGAGGTTCTCATTATCCAGCCATGGTATAGCTTGTAGTAGCAAGTTATATTTAAAGTGGTTGTAAAGCCTAAACAATTTTTACCTTGATGCATTCCTTGCATTAGCCTAATTTGTATTTATGTGTCAGCATCCCCCCTAACCCCCCCCCCTTTTACTTACATGAGCCTCATTCGATCCTGTACTGTGCACGTCTGTAGCTCTTCTCTCCCCTCACTTCTGGTCTGTCTGGCTTTGCAGGTGTACTGGGAGCCATTGGCGAGGGACGGGGGATGAGGCCGGGTCCCGCTGTCTGTGTCAATAGACGCAGCAGCGGGGCCCAGGTGCGAGCATGCACAAGTGCCCCCATAGGCAGTGGCTTCCCATTGGGGAACTGGACTGAGGGGAGGGACCAGGAACACCGGTGGGGACCTGGAAAGAGGAGGCTCGTGCAAGTAAGTATAGACATGTTTGTTATGTAACCACTTCAGCCCCGGAAGATTTGGCTGCTCAATGACCAGGCCGTTTTTTGCGATACAGCACTGTGTCGCTTTAACTGACAATTGCGCGGTCGTGCGACGCTGTACCCAAACAAAATTGACGTCCTTTTAGACCTTTCATTTGGTGATATTTGATCATCTCTGCATTTTTTTTTGTGCTATAAACAAAAAAAGAGCAACAATTTTGAAAAGAACACAATATTTTGTACTTTTTGCTATAATAAATAGCCCCAATTTTTTTTTTTTTTTAAAGCCAATTTTTTCCTCAGTTTAGGCCGATGTGTATTATTCTACATATTTTTAGTAATAAAAATGGCAAAAAGCGTATATTGATTGGTTTGCGCAAAAGTTATAGCATTTACAATACAGGGGATAGATTTATGGAATTTGTATTATTAGTTTTTTTTTTAATTAGTTTTTTTTTATTAGTAATGGCAGTTATCTATACCATATTGGACACATTTGACACATTTTTGGGAACATTGACAATTATACAGCAATCAGTGCTATAAAAAACGCACTGATTACTGTGTAAATGTCACTGGCAGGGAAGGGGTTGACAATAGAAGTTAACTGTGTTCCCTAGTGTGTGTTCTAACTGTAGGGGGGGCTGACTGTAGGAGATGACAGGTCGTGGTTCCTAGCTCATAGGAACTCACGATCTCTCTCTCCTCTCCTTTACAGAACTTGGATGTGAGTGTTTACACACTCACATCCCTGTTCTTCCTATCGTGACCGAGATCGCGCATGGTTGTCGGTCATCGCAACCACCGGCCATGAGCATCAGCACCCCCGCTGTGCCTGCTATCCCGCTTAAAGGAGCTGAAGTAAAGCTACAACAGGTCGCAGGGGTTTCATGCCTACCTGCCGCAGTATAATGACGGCGGCTGGTTGGCAAGCGGTTAGGAAAAAAAAGATTTACTTTACAATCACTTTCATATTAGATAAGCTGTGAAACCTTTTCAGCATTACAGAACTGATCCAGTTAAATTTGACTAACTACTACTAGCTTTCTAAAGCTGGCCATACACAGAGAACATTTTGGCCGGTTCATCAGGCCCTGTGGGTTCCCCCCCGCTCAGCATCCCTCAATTGAAAAACTGAAGGAGCCAGGTGAAAAATTATCAGTGGAAAAGAGCCTGCATCCAATCAAAAGCATGCACTGTTCAGATATTTTTGCAAAGTTTAGGAAGTAAAGGAATGGCTAAATACATTGGCCAATTTTTTAGTTAACAATCAGGTTCTACAGTATATTTGTCATGCTAGAAGTAGCCTATAGAAAAAAAAGAAATTGGTTAATTGTCATCATCATCTCCATTAATGTGAGGTATCTGGCAAACAGGTTAACAGTGAATAAGGTGGAAAACTGATTGAGTGTGACTATACCGCATCAAATCTTGTAAATTCCAGAATTGGGGTGAACTTGCATGTACTTATTATATATGTCTATATATATATCTAATAGAACTTTCATTGCAGCAACTAATAAGAATTCACTCGACTGAAATCAGGTCAGTTCAAGATGGATCCTTATAGATTCCTATGATTTTTTTTTTGTCGTTTTTCAGAACCTGAAAAATTATGTGAAGCCCACACACGATCATTTTAAATGACGTTTTTGAAAAACAACGTTTTTTTCATGCTGAAAAATGATCGTGTGTACACGGCATAAGATGGATTCCTATGGGCAACTGCACTTAGCACTAAATAATATGAATTATTGTTAAATAATTACTATTTAAATACAGTGATAAAATGCATTTTTCTCATGGGTCATGTCACGATGTGGATAGAAACATTTGTGTAACGTGATTGACTAATACAGAAAGAGTTGCCTAAAACCATTTAAAAAATGTAACCTGACTAGAAGAAATTGTACAGGTGTATCTTTATTAATTACATATTCCTTCTAGGAAGCTTTTTTTTACCATATTATATACCCTTTGAAGAAAATTTGTTGTAATTTCATTGTATTGCAAAACATGAACATAAGCCTATATATATAATGTGCATTACCTTACCTCTGCATTAAAAGCATCGTTTTGAATCCCTTGTTTTTCTGACATTTCCATCTCTGTTCAGGATATAAAGTATGATTTAATGACTGCAACATTCCTATTGGTTACATAAAAAAATTCTGTGTGGATTTTACAAAATAAAGAATAACAGTGTAACAATGAAAAACAATTAAACAAGATTTGAAATGTGCTACCTACGAGACTTTACTATTACACCCCATTCACACAGGGGGGCTTAGCTCCTTGTCCCGTGCAAGGCCCCCTTTACCCGGCACGGGGATGCACAGTTCTTGCATGCATCCCTATGCCAGCGATCCATTGTTTTCTATCGGGACACGCAACTGCACAGTCACAGCTCCTGTGTCCCAATATGACATGTGGGTGCACGCAGGTGTGGGGCTCTGAACCAGGGTTGCCAACTTTCAGTAAATTTACTAACAGTTTGTAAAATCTGTACTTTTTGCATCTGTCCTTGAATTTCCATTACGGACATGTAGGCTGCATGTCCGTAACTGACATTTATGGACAGATGCAACGATTATGGATTTTACAAACTGTTTGTAAATTTACTGAAAGTTGGCAACCCTGCTCTGAACTCACCCTGTGTGCAAACATGCAATAATGTAGCGAAAATGAGCAGTGCATATTCATAGCAAAAAGGTGATTATGAAAGCTATAAGAGACTGACAAGAAATATTCTCTTTCAAAACAGAGGAGTACATTCAAGAACTAAATAACTTTATTGCGTTTAGCCAACAAAGACATGTTATGGTCATGCCAAGTCATGGACAGATGACAAGATTTCACAATAGCATAAAACTACACACTGCTATTCTGCTTCCAGCAAGCTATTAAAGAGATCTTCCAGATCACTAAGGTCCAATGCACAGTAATCATCACTAACCTCCTGAGTACAGGGACCCTCACTGATAACGACCCATTCTGAAACAGAAATGGAAGTGTACTGCTTTAAGAAGCAAGAAGCCATTAAAGCACAAACTGCCCAAGCTTGTGCATAGCCAGAAGCAACTTAGGTGTGTGGCTCCTGCAAAAGCCCTTTGCAGGAGCCACTGGTGATGATGATAAGTTCTCTGTTTTGCTCAGTCCTCACTGACACACCTGTGTAACCTAAGCATTAGTATGCTACCACTCTATGACAGTACACAGAAAGTAGGCAAAGAAACTGGTAGTAGGTTAAATTAATGTATTAAAGCAATGCAGTTAAACAATGCATAAATCAAGGGGGGGGGGGTCCCTGTGACCTAATACAAAGACACAGTGGGAGAGATCACTGTATCAACATTGCTTGTGTTGATGCAATGACCTGTTAGTTTTTCGTTCAACCCGACAGACTGACAGTGTGTACCCAACTCAAAGGGGTTGTAAAGGAAAAAAAATGTTTTCCCTAAATAGCTTCCTTTATCTTAGTGTAGTCCTCCTTCACTTACCTCATCATTCGATTTTGCTTTTAAATGTCCTTATTTCTTCTGAGAAATGCTCACTTCCTGTTCTTCTGTCTGTAACTCACCACCGTAATGCGAGGCTTTCTTCCTGGTGTGGAGAAAGCCTCCTGAGGGGGGCGGGGGCAAGCAGGCAAGTCAGGACACTCTCTACTTTGCAGAGAAAGGAGCTGTGTGTTAGTGGGCATCCTGACACTCCTGCTCACCCCCTCCCCTCAAGAGGCTTTCTCCACACCAGGAAGAAAGCCTCACATTACGGTGGTGAGTTACAGACAGAAGAACAAGAAGTGAGCATTTCTCAGAGAAATATGGACATTTAAAAGCAAAATCGAAGGATGAGGTAAGTGAAGGAGGACTACACTAAGGTAAAGGAAGCTATTTAGGGAAAAAAAAAATTCCTTTACAACCCCTTTAAGTTGGGTACACACTGTCAGTCTGTCGGGTTGAATGAAAAACACAAGCAATGTTGATGCAGTGATCTCTCCCACTGTGTCTTTGTATTAGGTCACAGGGACCCTTCCCCCCTGCCAGAATACACTGATCAGCGCTTACAGATATTGGTTGCAAGCGCTGATTGTATGTTGGTTTTCCAGCTTGTCCCTTCGACAAAAGCTGGACATTAGACCGACATCTGTTGGGTGGACAGATGTACACATTGACCAAAAGTCAGCCAGTTCCTGCTGAACTGGCCAATTTCCGGCTAGTATGTAGCCAGCTTTATTCAAAAGATTACAGGACTTTCTGAAATTATCCAAAAAAGACAATCAAAAATTCCATGGAATAATTGATTTTCCTCTTGACCTTGAAATCGCAGAGGAAAGCCCACATCTACCAGACCCTAGCTACTTAGACACTGTGCACAGTGTTAACCTGGTTGTAGCTAGTATCCACGAAAAATGGGCATCAGAGGATTTCAAGTACAAGGAGGTACAATGTCAAGTGTCCTTCTTACCCTTTTCACTTTTTCTTAAAGTTCATCAAAGTCTTAGCCAGAGCAAGAAAGATCCAAGCTTCTCAATAATTGAACAGGCCTAGCCACCAACTAGAATAGGAGAAAACCTAACCAATATTTACTCAGACTCTTGTCACCATTAGAAAGACAGGGCCTATAACCACTATCAGCAGCAACAGCGAAACAAGGAAAAACACTGTGCATAGTGTTAACCTGGTTGTAGCTCGTATCAGTAAAAAATGGGCAACAGAGGATTCCAAGTATAAGGAGCAGCAATGTCAATTGTCCTTCTTACCCTTTTCACTTTTCCTTAACATTCATCAAATGCTTATCCAGAGCAAGAAAGATCCAAGCTTCTGAATAATTGAACAGTCCTAGCCCCCAACTATAATAGGAGAAAACCTGACCAATATTAACTCAGACTCTTGTCTCCGTTAGAAAGACAGGGCCTATACCCACTATCAGCAGCAACAAGCCAGAGCAAGAAAGATCCAAGATTCTCAATAATATCTAAGCAAGGGTAGAGTGGGGGTTGTTTGTCATGTCTTCCATGTTCCCCTCCTCGATGGGCACCAAGCAAGGGTCACATGAGAGGCCTACCCCAGGGTGGGTTATTCTGAACTACTCTAGGCACCTTGTACAGGATCACTTTACTACACATAGCGTACCTTTGCTTTCTGCTGTCTTCATCAATGCCCTAAGACAAGGCTGAGGCTGCCATGGGTGAATTCTCAACCTTAAGGCAGGCCTCCACTCTAATGCCGTGTACACATGATCAGTTTTTCCTATGAAAAAAGTCTGTTTGGAAAAAAACGATCGTGTGTGGGCCCCATCTGACTTTTTTCATCGGTGTAAAAAAATAGAACATGTTTTAAATTTTTCCGATAGGAAATTCCGATTGTCTGTGTGGAACTCCATCGGAGAAAAATCCATGCATGCTCAGAATCAAGTTGACGTATGCTCGGAAGCATTGAACTTCATTTTACTCGGCTCATCGTAGTGTTTAACGTTACCTTGTTTTGGACGGTCGTAATTTAGTCTGATAGTGTGTAGGCAATACTGATGAAAGTCAGCTTCATCGGAATTCCGATGAAAAATTCCATCGGAAATTCGATCGTGTGTACACGGCATTAGATATGAACGTACACCATGTACACCCGCACCATAACTGTTCTCCAGTTAACTCTTGGGTCCCTGTGACAATGTACACCTTTTCTGTAATTTGCATTTAGGAGGGAGACAAAATAAAATGTGTAGCACCAAAAATAAAAATTTAAAAAGTGTTTAAATTAAATAAGTCAATACAAAATGTTTATAAATGTCCCAATAAACACTGTTCACAGTGAATCAGAACATGAACATTTAAGAAACAATCCACCGCCTTTAAATGTGTATATTACTCTTTTAAGGTGCTCAAAGAACCATCCATCTTCTCCTTGTGAAATCAACACTCACCAGAATAAATGGCTGTCATCACAACAGCAGAATCGCCTGTGACACATGTCAAATCTCCTTGAAGTGCGTGCATTGATCCCCAATGCGCTGTATTTAATGGCACCTTCAGATGGACTCGAACTAGGGTAAATAAAGCTCACCAGGAGCCAAAGATAATTCCAAAATAATTCACTATTTTATTAAAATATTGTTTAAAATACATAGGTGCAAAATCAAACAAAATAACTCATATTAGAAGCTGCTGCTGACCCAAGATTGTGACGTCAGTACCAGAAACTTTGCCTGATGCCTTTCGTAAAATTGGACTTTATCAAGGGGTCACACTGAACCAATGTCCACATCCACTTGTCCAGCATTTTCAACTACTTATCCCCAGTAGCAGAGTGGGGCCCCCAACATGCACTCTGCACGGGCTCCACATGTGTACTTAACTCTTGAATGTCTGTACTTCTGTACAGAATTGGAACCTCTGTGGTGCAAATCCGCTCCCTTTGTCCTGGGAGACAGACTGCTGGTGGAAGGAGTGCGGACAACATCTCCCTTGCTGCTAGAGGCCTTTCCACCTATACCGGGTATATGCTACCGACAGACTGCATGCTACACTTCCATTACCCTTGGTAACCACTTATGTCTTCACACTACTTGACTCCACACCAATGTCTTCATAATCCAATGTGTTAAGACCCACCCAGTGAACTATGTGTGTGCCAGTTACTTGCAATACACATCTGTTAGTATCTTCAGACCAGGCAATGACAACATTTCAATATCTTACTTACTTAAAAGTGCAAAAATTAACATTCCACAGTCCCCTACTCCTAACTACAGGCTTGTGCTGCACTGGTATATCTGCAAAGGTGAAGTCCAAGCAATTGAAGTCCTTCAAAGGCACTCTCATGTAAATGCAAGTCACATTTGGATGATGAGAGATGGTCTCCTTCTGCTCCTCACAGGTATCATTCTCTGCCTCTCTCCCTCCCTCACAAGCACTCGCTCTCTCTCTAACTCACTTTCCAGGGGTTCTGTGGATGGACCTCAGACTTCAGCCCCCTCTTATCATCATCCTTATCATTATCCTTTTTCTACTTCCTATCCTTCACTGCTTCTGGTCACCATCCCTTTTATATCACACATGACCAATGGGCCAGGCTCATAGCAGAACCCACCAAAAATACCAAAGAACCGGGAATGGTAATAACTCCTACCCTCCCGCCTGGGACAGCACCTATCTAGCTATTCCAACCTACATTCCTTCCCCCTTAGATTCAAGCCATCTCTGCAGTGCCATAACAGGCCAAGCAACATTTCACATAATGGCAACAGCAATACAATATACTGCATTGAAGAGGCACAACACTATGACAACAATTCGAACATAGAAGTCTGGATTGGACAGAAAGACAGGAACTCCCGAGGTGGGGTGGTGACCTTGGACTCGATGCACCACCAGGCAGCCACCAAGCTTAACTATCTCCATCCAGTCCATGTAGATTTGGCATCCGTTGTTATAGTACTAATAGAGTCGGTGTAACTCTGCCTTCACATATTCATTCTACTTAGAAGAGTTCAGCATGTGCTCGGGGACAAGCATTTTCTCCCACTTGGCTCTGCTGTAAATTTTTGGCCTTTTATCCTCTGATTGCAAAAACGATTGTTTGGGCATATATGGAAAGGTCCTCCGGTATTGGGCATTTACATACTTTTACATGTAGCGTTGTAATTGTGTCAAATGGGTAATCCGTGTCTTATAGTAAAGGGACCCTTGTGGCAAACAGGGGTCAGGTGGCCTTGGAATTTGTATCCCATATGCTCTATAAGGGCTGTAGCAGCAGCCTGAGGTTCCCATGGAAAAGGAGGATGTGGATGAGGGAACTCTTTATCCAGGTCAAAATTCAGTCTCTCTCAAGAAATCCCTCTTGGATGGCTCCGGGAGGGCGTTGACTGATGAGCAGTCTGTGGCTTGTCTTCCCACAGGGGTACAACAGACAGTTCTGGTGGCTACAGGTCCAACAGTGGGTCAAAGCTGTCAGGTCCTTCTTCATAATCACCAGAGTTGACGATGGGCGAAGATGGAAATGGGAACAATTCAAAGGTAGCCTCCAAAGAACAGCTTGATTCAACCTGGGCGGGTGCAGATGTCATGGAAAGTGCTTTGGAGTGGCAGCTCAACCCTGGCTCCCTCAGTGGAGACCTTCTCTGCAGGCTGGTCTGAATGGACTCCTTCTGCTCCTCGTGGGTATCATTCTCAATCTCTCTACCTCACAGACACTCGCTCTCTTTCTAACTCCCTTTCTGGGGGTTCTCTGGATGGAACTTGGACCTCTGCTTCCTCTTATCATCACCCCTATCATTATCCTTCTCTCTTTTTCTTCTCTTTCCTATCCTGCTCTGCCCCCAGCCACCAAATCCTTTTTATATCACACAGGATTGACTGAGCAGAACCTGCCAGAAAAGAAAAAAGGACTGGGAACATCATTATCCCCTACTCTCCCAGCCGGGACAGAACCTACCTACCTATTCTAACCTGCTTACACATTAAACAGTCCTAGCCTCCAACTATAATAAGAGAAAAACTGAGAAATAATTACATAGACTCTAGAAACATTGTCTCCATTAGAAAGACAGGGCCTATACCCACTATCAGCAGCAACAGCAAAACAGGAAAAATTATCCAGACTCCTTACTGTCTCATTCTCTGCATCCACAGCATTGTGCATTCAGGGAAAAGGAGTTTCTAAGGACCTATGCCGTGGTTTCAGATGTTGTGCATCTATAGAGCACTTTTTCAGGGGTTGTAAAGCTATAGTTAAGTGCTCAGAATGTGATGGTGACAGTCACATAGGGGTAGATCCACAAAGAAAGTACGCCGGCGTATCTATTGATACGCCGGCGTAATTTCAAAATTCCCGCGTCGTATCTTTGTTTTGAATCCTCAAAACAAGATACGACAGCATCTGGGTTAGATCCGACAGGCGTACGTCTTCGTACGCCTTCGGATCTTAGATGCAATTTTTTGACGTCCGCTAGGTGGCGTTCCCGTCGTTATCTGCGTCGAGTATGCAAATTAGCTATTTCCGACGATCCACGAACGTACGAGCGGCCGTCGCATTTTTTTACGTTGTTTTCTGTTCGGCTTTTTCCGGCGTATAGTTAAAGCTGCTATCTGGTGGCGTACTCAATGTTAAGTATGGCCGTCATTCCCACGTATAATTTTGAAAATTTGACGTAGTTTGCGTAAGTCGTCCATGAATGGGGCTGGACGCCATTTACGTTCACGTCAAAAACAGTGACGTCATTGCGACGTCATTTGGAGCAATGCACCCTGGGAGTTTTGTTCGGCGCGGGGACGCCCTTCATTTAAATGAAACACGCCCCCTACCCGCCCAATTTGAATTCCGCGCCCTTACGCCGCGAGAGATACACTACGCCGCCGTAACTTACGGCGCAAATTCTTTCAGGATTCAAAGAATAGAAAAGTAAGTTACAGCGGCGTAGCGTATCTCACGCAGATGTATGTGGATCTGCCCCATACTGTGTAACCTATGTCGCTGTCTTCTCCTTGCTTTCCTTACCCGGGAACACCGCCAGAGCAGTGAGAGGTTAGACAGGAGTGCGAAACCTACATAGATTGTTGTTACTTGCCCTTATTTTATTTATTTATTGTAAGTGTGCTATCGTGAGAAACTTTTAATGAATAAATAACTCTAGTACTGGATTATGCTATGTGTATCTTTTATCCATTGCTTGTGACGACCAACATCTAGATGGAAAGTGTGCAGTGAGCTGACAACATATTTTAATTGATAAGCGTATGATCCATCACTATCTGGTAAGTGGATTACCTATAGGGTGTGTGACACAAGTGGTGTGGTGAAGGAGATCGGATCTGCATTCGGATCGTTGTAACGTTTTCCTTTATGATGGACAATTTTACATTCACCCTTTCCTTTAACATGGACTGTCACTAGGGTGCACTATCTAAGTGGACTACGATTCATGTCCTCTTCATAAGCGGACTTTTAAGCAAATTTATTTTTTCAGTTTGTATTAGCACTGCTAATGTTTTAGTAATTATTGCTTTGACATATTTCTTGATTTATCTTGTTTTATTATAGTGGCTGCTTACTCATTTATTGATTTAATAATTTCTCTGTTATCGCTGAGGGAGAGATATTCAAATTTTTTGATATAATGAGAGAAACATGGTTGTTTTTCAATGGTAAAGTTCTTGACTTTAAAAGGCCACCAACCCCAGATAATAGTTTTCATATATAACGTTCATGCATACATTTAAATTGTTTAAGGACAATTAAAAATTGATATTCAAAGTGTCCGCAATAAGCAATATCTAATAAACAGGTGACTAGCTGTCCAGCAATCCCATTAAATAAAACCAACAACTTTCATTCTGTCACTCATCTAACCCTTCAGTAATAGCTTTAGTTGGTACTACAAAACTGAAAATTGCCTACATTCCTTTTAGAACAGTCTTTAACACATAATATATTTATTAAAATATGTTTGTCATAGTGGTATAGTGGAAGCTATTCCTTGTGAGAGTGAAAACAAACCTTAAAAAAGTTCCCTTTTACTCAATCAAGCCACAAGCTCATACATTTGAATTGTTATATATCTTTGTTGTAATGGCAAGGCATAATGCCAAAAGGTAAAGTTTGGTCCCTACTCTTATCTATTTGAGCACCCAAAATTAGATACAGTGTACAATATATTGCAATGAATAACTTGAGAGCAATCTTATGTTAAAGGTACCCCTTTGCCTCCAAATCAATGATATAATTGGCTGCAACTTTTAGAATTTGAATGTGAGGATCTTTGCTACAGTGCCAGATTTGTATATGAAACCTATACGTTTCTTGCCACCTTATATACAGTATCATGTTGACTCTGTCCATATCAGAGATCAATGCAGTGTAAGTATCCCATACATGATCTATATGTAAAATAGCTTTTAATTTGTTATGCAATTTTCTTCTAACATAAGAACACATTCAGATTTCAAACTTAATAGAAAATGTAAAAATTGTGATGTACCGTAACTTGTTGGTGAGTCTAAAGCAACATTTAAAAAACAAATATAATTACAGAAGAAGTAGCATTTCTTTTGACCCTTATGAAGTGTATTTTCAATTGCTAAAGTTAACTTAAAGTAAACCTGTAAAGAGAGAATCATGGTGCCTCCCATTGCTGATCTTGCTAGTTACCTGGCTGCCATACTGACATTCTCTTGCTTCAATATTTTAAATTACTGGCTCAGCAAGCATGCAAACACAATACTTAAATTTGACTTTACTGCTGATCTGTATACTTGTTTCAGGTCAGTAATTCGTAAACTGTAAGAGTTAGTGGTTAGGATAACATCCAGTCAATAATATTTTTTTTTTTTTAGAAAAAAGAGAACAATGGCAGCTTCCCCTTCCTAAAAAAATCGACTATAAGTATAAGTACAGTGTCATTAAAAAGTGTGCTATTTATTCATGATAAAATAAGGACCTTACTTGAATTGCTGTTTATCCGCTTTTGGTTCTCCAAGTTTTAAGAAGTTATGAGGAGTTTTCAGTTGCTCGTATCCTCATTCTTGGAGAATAATATCAGCAGTATAGAATGATCAAATAACGGCAAAGTCCAAAACTACGTCAGCTGATTAGTGATTCCCACTACCATGTAATGGTTTACTGCTTAAAAGTAGATTAACTTATTATAAGTCAGTGATCAGCACACCCACACTTGTGCTGTTACCTGTCCATGGCACTTATATCTTCTAGAAGCTTTCAATCGTTTAAATGTCTATAAATTCTGATGACTACAATGTTTTTTTTTTAATGATCCCCTTGGAATTTAACACATCATGTGTACATTGGACATTATTATATTGTTACTATTTCAGATAAAACCTTCTTGACTATCTTAACCTTTCAATTCCTTGGTATTGTAAAAATGCACACCCCTTGTGATCCTTGAACTTATTTTTTTTACTCAAAGTAATTGCTACCAATAAAATGAAAGATAAAGTTATGTTTAATAACATATGCAAATCATAACTACGCTGCTACCTTCAGCTAAGTGCTGTCACAATTTTCCAGAGATCTGGTGTATCTACTGATTCCCAGTTGGTGCTACAAACAGTAGTACAGGCGGTCTCCGAGTTACAAACATCCGACTTACAAACGACTTCTACTTACAAACAAAGGGAGACAACAGGAAGTGAGAGGAAATCTACCCCTAGGAAGGTGAAATTCACTCCTTAAAGAGTTATTATGGGAAAAAGGTGTCTCCACTGATGCTTTATCACCAAGGCTCGTTTCCACAACAACCCAAAATTTTCAAAATCCAACTTTCATTGGGACAGAAAGTGAGGTGTTCTGACATAGAAACAGATTCAACTTAAGAACAAACCTACAGACCCCATCTTTTTTGTAACCTGGGGGCCGCCTGTAGTTGTTGCAACTTAGCATAAAATGAAAGAAAACTTATACTGTATCCATAGCTTGATTTTGCCTGTTTGTAAGTGGCCAGGATTCACTGCTGCTTCCTGCCAGATGGCCTAACAAGCCACTAGGAAAGCAGAGGCAGCTGGTTTTCTCATTTATATCTAGTATTTTTCTTTTTTATATTTCAGTAAATATTTCAGTAAAACTACCATCTCCTGGAAAAATTTACCTAAAGAGATAAGCGATGTAGCAACAACATCTAACAACAGTACTCAGGATCATTGCTGAATGGTCCTCAGCCCCTATTGCTTGCAACCTGATCCTATGTACATCCATATTTTCATCCTGCTTGTTTATGCTGTTTGTTCCTGAACCTCTGTTGCTGACTCATGGCTTGTGACTGCCCTTTCTTCCTGCTTCCTCGGTACCTTCTATGCTCGCTTGATACTGATCTTGGCCTGGCTCTGACTATTTTCCTGGTTCCTGATTCTGTACTCCTGCTGTATGGTTGTTCCTGTCCTCTGCCCATCTGATTACGCATTTGAGATACTGCATCTGCCTGCTGCCAGCTTGCTTGCTTGCTACAAGTTCTCCTACAGGCACCCGTGCCCTCTGTGCCCTGGTATACCCTGTCATCATCTCTGGGGAAACAGGAAGAGAAGTGTAAGGGCAGCCCTCTCGTCAACTAGGCCCTGACTAGGTATGTGACATATAGTCTGGAGATAAGCCGCATCATACATGAGAGATCAGACAGGAGCAGGGTCAAGCAGCAAGCTGGGGTCATGATCAGGAGAGAATCAAGGGGATGTCCAGTGACAAGTTGTGTCAGCAATGGATAGTTAGACAGAAGAAAAAACAGAAAACATGGGAACAAGGATCACGGGTAGCTGAAGATCATCCAACAATAGTCATCATTCCATCCATCAAATAGGATGCTTGGTGCAGGTTCTGAGACTGGACACGTGCAGGCATGCATTAGTGCACAAACTTGCACTGGTGTGCACAGACGTGTTGTTGTGTGTGCAGGTTACTGGCACATGTGCACTTCCACTAGTGTCCTAACATTAGTATAACTGGTACTCTGATTATTAAACTTCTCTTGACTCCAGTTAGATTTGATAGTTATGACTTTTGTCTTAGTGCCTTTTTTAGTGTCAGAAAATGTCCTAACCCCTGTAAAACAGAAATTAGTGTTAGCTCTAACCAATGGTATTAATTCATGTAATGACTTATATTTTATAAGGTCATTACAAACAAAGAGTAACATATTACCAGTCTCTTGTTTTTTGGTTTCAAGTAACATCGGTTCAATCATTGACTGAACTTGTAGTAGGCTAGACAATGCACTTCAATATATCAACTGAAAGGAATATATTTGCCATGACTCAGAAAGAAGGGAAGGTGCTCACTAGTTAAACCTTAAAGTGAATGTAAATGATCGCCTTGTAAAACAACCCATTCAGTTATACTATAGAAATGAAAGGCAAAACACTTTTGTATAGATATAAAAACACATCATAAATACCTTTTTTCCTTTTTTTTTTTTTACAAATAATCACATCCCCTCTGCTCTTAGCTGCATAAGAGCTGAGGAAGGCGAAGCAGCAGCCTACTGAGCTTCCCAGTGAATGGCTGTGCAGCAGAGGCATGTCAGGACAAGTCTGATCATTGGAGGAGAGCACACTGAGTTTCCAGCATTGATAGAGAACTGACCATGGTGTGCTCTCCTGCTTAGTGTGGTCGGTTTTTAATAGGAAAGCAGAGGGACTGGCAGGAACACCAGGGATTTCACATGAAGGAAGCAATACAGAGAGAACAGAATACTTTCTCATACAAGAACATGGTACAGCACATATCAGGAATATAAAGTTTTCGGGTGACAAACTCTTTAATGCATTTCACATTTGCTTGTAGAGGCTCTATAGCTAGGAATCCCTCCTGTATTGAATTGTATTGTAACTGTACTGTCTTCCCTGATGTTGTAAAGTGCTGCTCAAACTGTTGGCGCTATATAAATCCTGTATAATAATAATAATAATAATAATTTAAGCTTACCCTTCCCTTCTTACCTTATGTACACTCCTATTGGCAAGTAAGGCAGTCCATCATAGTGATGAGTCAATAAAAATGTGAGAAGGGCAGGCTTTGATACTACCAGGTAGTTTTGGCGATTTGTCACTCAGAATGACCATTGCTCGGTGTAGATGGGGGACTTAGCGGCTGCCCCAGGGACTTTTGGCTGAAGGCATCTTTTTTCTTTAGTAAAAAGTGGCCTAAAAGAGCTATCAATACAAATTAAGATGTTTATTAAAGTGGACTTTTAAGGTGACCAGGAATCACAGACTAAATTGCTTTAAAAGACTTTAATATTACATGAATATTAATAGATATATTATAAGGCTCATTTCACAAAGCTAAAACATTAGCCTATGGAATTATATATTCAAAAACATAAATGTTACTTTCAGCTGAGGGCCAATGAGATTCCAAAACTACAGTTAGGTCCTTTGTCATTTGGTTTTGTTTACTTCAAGTGGGTTCTGCAATTCCATCCAAGTTTATGGGAATGTAAAATGCACTGGAAACGGGCAATATGCAGGTCAGAAGGAGGCTCAGGTCAGCAGTAGGTGAAATGCACCTTCAATTAATTCTGAATAATCTCAGGAGGGTTTCAAACTGATATAATACTGAGGCAAATAACACAAGCCCAGAGCCAGTTAACACAGGCCCATACTTGTCTGAAAATAATGATGAACTCTGGCATTGAAGCTTCACAGATTTAGCCTATTGCATGATTGTTGTCTATGTTACCAGTCCTGGGTACAGGTTGTCTCAGGTTTAATTTGTTGTTTACCAGGAACTCCTATGAGGAGGTATAATTTTTTCTGCTGGAGTTTCCCTAGTCACACTTCATGGGTTTACCATACAAAAGATAGCTGACATGCACATAGGAGACTGATTAATAAAGTTAACATGCAGAGGCAAGGTCTACAGAACAAGCAGTGTTGAGAGCAGACAGCATTCAGGTAGAGTTATAGCAGTTATAAACAATCAGCAACAAGTAAATGGCAATCGTCAAGACAAGCAGCAACTAGAACAGCAATGTACAACATCCTTGACTGGGCTGCCACCTGTTGTTTTGCAGAGCAGCAGCGGGGTGACATGTGCTAAAACGTTCTCTATGTTTCAGCACCCAGCACTAAAATAGTCAGTATTATCAGAAGGAGTGATCATTGCCCACAGTACAAGTTTTATTATTATACAGGATTATTATAGCGGCAACAGTTTGTGCAGCAAAAACAGTACAGTTATGTAGTGGCCTGCTACTTTCTAGCCGGTGCTGCTTTAAATTTATAGGGTAGTCTTTAGTTGACACAGACACAGTGTTATTTTTCACTAAATTTGGGCCTCTGTTCCAGCCATGGCTCTACTGTGAGTGATCACTATTGTTGTCTGGGGTGCTGTTACCGCCCCAGGCAGAGGGTGGCAGCAGTCAGGTCAAGGTGTTTTGGGTGTTCCCCTTCGGCAGAGGGGGTTGCTAGTCCCGATGTGCATGCTGGGGAGGAGTACTTACGAGACAGATGTCATTAGTCCAGGGTCTGTCGTCCCACCACCCCCCGTGTGTGGCCCTCATATACGAGGGTGCGTGTTCAAGTGTTCCTGGCTCCGGGACCATGTTGGTCCAGGGTTGTGATCTACTAAGTAGGCCCGGTAGTCAGACTGGGTCTACGCTTGCAGAGTGGTCCTGTGCTGTCCGTCCTGAGGGAGGAAGCTACTCGATGAAGAACCTGTCTTGGAGAGCACAGAGCAAGAGGCTGGTATATCAGGAGAGGCCTTGAACTTCATCGAAGGACGCACCATTACTGAAGGGCTGAATGATGGTCGCCTGTCAGTTCTAAGTTCACAAGAAGTTATTCGGGAGAGATCCGGGTGCTTAATCCTGTGCTGAGAGGATTTTGGACCTAATATATCTCCATCTTTGGGAAGGTCTGTGGCAGAGACTTTACCAAGTTTCAGTGTGACACCCTATCTGCTAGGCTAGTGAGAGAGGCCTATCCAGGTGCGCAATACCCGCTCTGGCTAGAGTGGTGACGAAAAGCTGAGTTGCTGGAAGCAGGAGTGTTTCCAAACCGAAGTTATACACCTGAACCTATTACCTATTACCCTTCCACCTCTTCAACTACTTATTTTATTCTTTTACCAAGTTCGGCAAATAAAGCAAAGAAAAAGAAGTCTAAAGTGTTGACATTGAAATTTTTCTCAACTCTCATTTGACACCTTAGATGGTGAGGAGAATAGAGGTAACATGCCACCCAAAACAAACCAGCAGCTCCTTCGGGGGTAGTGCTACAGTTACAATAGAATTAAAGACAAAAAATTAGGACAGCCTTGTTTGTGAGAGCATACAATCTAAAGTAGAGGGGGGGGGTGATAGTAGTAACTGTAGTGGGTGAATTGTTCAAGAAATTAAAATGCTGTTGTTAGGTACACAATAGGTTTTCTCTGAAGACATTTTTTTCAGGGATCGCTTTAAGTCAGAGTAGGAGACAGCTGTACAGGTTTGGCTTGGGAGTTCCATAGGTTTAGAAAGGCTCTGGAGAAGTCCTACAGGTAAGCATGGAAGGAGTTCATGATGAGTCTAGAGAGCAGGAGGTCTTGGAAGTAGCAAAGACGATAGTTTGGTCAATATCTTGAGATGAGGCTGGTGATGTAGCTGGAGGCAAAGTGGTGGATGGCTTTGTTAGTAGTTTTCAATTTTTTTTCTTTTTGTCATTATTGTCATTGGTTAGGAAGGGGTGTATTTTTAATAGAGCAAAGTGGAAGTTCAGATACACATGAGTTTGGAGAACGCCCAAGCTCTGAGCAGTGTGGTCCCCATTGCTGCAGATTATTATTGTGATCACTGACGCCAACTTTCTCTTCAGTGCGTATTGTGGTAAATTGCAAAAACTGCAGCAGGACCAAAGTTTTCAGGATTTGAGGTGCTTTACAGTCTATGGGCTGCCTAACTTGACGCAATTGATGCACCCGAAAACACACTGCTATTATATTGCCCTCTGGAAGTGTTGGGGGTAGCAGCTGGGGCCTTCTATAATTTTCAAGTTGACCACGTCTGAACTAGATGAACAAAATCTAGAAGATCAACTAGGATCAGCATGATAATTGTAATTGCAGAACAGTCATTAAAGGGTCACTAAAGGAATTTTGTTATACTTACGTCCACTGTGCAGTTCGTTTTGCACAGAGTGGCCCGACCCACGTCTTCTGGGGTCCCTCGGCGGCTGTCTTTGGTCCTTCCCGCAAGAACTCATCACCTTCATGCGAGGGAGCTCGCATGGTGATGAGTCCTTGCGGGCTCGCTCCCGTGATACAGCGAGCTGCCATAGCCGCTCACCGTATCACTCGGCCCCGCCCCTCGGCGTGCCACGTCACTGGATGTGATTGACAGCAGCACCAGCCAATACGTGCGCTGCTCTCAATCCATCCGCTCTAGCCAATCAGCAGCCAGGCTGAGAGGCGAAGAGGATCTCGGGACCGAGCGTGGGACTTTCGAGGGGTCAGGTAAGTAAAATGGGGGCTCGGGGGGGGGCATCATCAGATGTTTTTTCACCTTAATGCATAGATTGCATTAAGGTGAAAAAATTTTTTTGGAGTGGGGACACTAGTTCTGAGGGCCTGTGGGGGGGGGGGGGGGTGTCAATGAATTTCCTTAATTTGCATAGATTTCCTCTCACTTTCTGTTTGGCTATGGGGCAGAAAGTGAAGGGAAATCTCTGCAATGGGACAGGGATGGTAAAAAATTTACTGACAGAGGCTTTAACCCTCCCATACTCTATCCAAAATGGAAAAAAAGTGTTGCCTATAGTTCTACTTTAAGCACAAATTTCTGATAATTTTATGGAGAGGACAAAGAAGATATAACCATGCCAATGGTGCAGCAGAAAACATATAGCACAGTGGAGAAGGTTTGTGGTCCAGGATGATAGGACAGTCAAAATTAGAAGTAGTGCCGGCCACCCGCATACCGGAAGCAGTGTGGCCTCTTTATGGGATCGCTAGACTAATTTGCCTCTCAGCCTAGTGCGCCACATGAGACTAGCGCTACACTAATAGTGTAGCGCAAGCCGGCGGGGACTCTTTCCGTGCTGCCCCCCTGAAAAGTGCTGCCCTAGGCCTGGGCCTTGTTGGCCTAGGCCAGGATACAGCGTTGCTATACAGTATTAGTGTCAATGCTTCTCAGTAGGGATGAGCTTCAGCATGTTCAGATGGGCTTCTGATCCCATGAGTCCACAAGGAAGCCGTCACCTGTAATGGACCAGTTATTTGCAACCAAGGAATTCCCCATCCTGGTGCTGCACATATACAAGGGGCATGTAATGTATACATGTGGAATGCATTGCCATCACATGATTGGCCCATTACAGGAGACAGCTTCCTAGCAGGCTTAATCTTTTAGGTTCAGTTAAGTGCAATTGAAAATTCCTTTGTTCATCTCTACTTCTCAACTGAAACCATTCTATAAAAAAACAATATGCTCAATTCAAGTAGTATAACGATTCTGAGGTAGCGTATAAAAATAGTATAGTTTTGAAGCGTATAAAATACTTGACTTAGACAATATATAAACAATGGGCTAGATTCAGGTACAGCAACGTAAATTTGTGCGGGCGTATCGTATGTTATTTACGCTACGCCGCCACAATTTAGAGAGGCAAGTGCAGTATTCACAAAGCACTTGCTCCGTAAGTTGCGGCGGCGTAACGTAAATCTGCCGGCGTAAGCGTGCCAAATTCAAATTGTCAAGAGGTGGTTGTGTTTTATGTAAATAAAACATGACCCCACGTAAATGACGTTTCTCACGAACAGCGCATGCGCTGGCCGTGAACGTATCCCAGTGCGCATGCTCCTAATCACGTCGCAAATAGTCAATGCTTTCGACGTGAACGTAATTTACGCAAAGCCCTATTTGGGAACGACTTACGCAAACAACGTAAAATTTTCAAAATTTTACGCGGGAACGACGTCCATACTTAACATTGGCTATGCCTCATATAGCAGGACTAACGTTACGCCGGAAAAAGCCTTACGCAAACAACGTAAAAAAATCCGCCAGGCGCACGTACATTTCTGAATCCAGCTCATTTGCATATTCTACTCTGAAATCGACGGAAGCGCCACCTAGCGGCCAGCGTAAATATGCACCCTAAGATACGACGGCGTAGGAGACTTACGCCGCTTGTATCTTAGCCTAATTTAAGCGTATCTGGTTTCCAGAATACGCTTAAATTTACGACGGCGTAGATTCAGAGTTACGACGGCGTATCTACTGATACGCCGGCGTAACTGTCTCTGAATCTAGCCCATTGTATTCATTTATTATGTGCTGTATACAGATACAATGTAAACAGAAAAACATTTTATTGCGAAGTGAAAGACATACTGTAGATGATACATGTCATGGTGATATGTAAGCCCTTGAAATACAGTGTTTGCATTCCACTAATTCCAGTAATGGAACATAAAGTTTAAATGTAGCATAATTAGTTATCATTCCAAGGGTATATGAAGTCAGCAACAATAATCTTATTTTGCTTCTTATTAACTTACAAATGCTATCAGCAGGTCAAATTCCCCTTTCTCCTCAACGCTGCAATACCTGCAAGACTAGTGATAAAAAAAGACCTACAGTGCATGGCAAAGGGAAACATGCTGTGTGTTTAGCCAATTATTCTGCAATTAGGAAGTAAGGATGAGCGAAATTAAAATATTGCATTTCCTTAAAGTGGAAGTTAACTTCTATGCGTGACTTTTATCTATAGGTAAGCTTAGAACAAGGCTTACCTATAGGTAATGAAAATATCTCCTAAACGTGGACTGTGCACAGACATTTACTGTACATGCAGCCAGTGACATCACTGGTGCATGCTCTATGAAGGAACGCCCACCCATGCTGTTCCTTCAGAGCCCCATACCCTGACTGAAGGCGCGTGGGAGTGAAGTCATAGCGGCTCTGGCCTATCACAGAGACTAAGGCCCTGTACACACGATCAGTCGAAACTGATGAAAACGGACTGAAGTTCAGTTTCATTGGTTAACCGATGAAGCTGACTGATGGTCTGATGTGCCTACACACCATCAGTTTAAAAACCGATCGAGTCCAACGCGGTGACGTAAAACACAACGACGTGTTGAAAGAAACGAAGTTCAATGCTTCCAAGCATGCGTCGACTTGATTGTGAGCATGCCCGGGTTTGGAACCGATGCTTTTGCGTACTAACCATCGGTTTTGACCTATCGGTTACCAGTACATCAGTGCAATTTTAAAGCAAGTTCTAAATTTCTGGACTGAAGGATAACGGACTGATGGGGCCCACACACGGTCGGTTTGGACCGATGAAACTGAACTTCAGTCCGTTTTCATCAGTTTGGACTGATCGTGTGTACAGGGCCTAAATCTTCGAACCCGGAAGCAAGACAGGGGAAGATGGAAGCGGCCTCAAGACCTGACATCTTCGCATGGGAGGGCTTCCTTTTAAAGTGGTTGTATAGTGCATTTTGTAACTTTTACCTACAGGTAAGCATATAATAAGGCTTACCTGTAGGCAAAACAAAACATCTCCTAAACCTTTATGGTTTAGGAGATATTCCCCTCACAATGAGCTGCTGACTGCAGCGGCACATGCGCACAGGGGATTCTCGGCAGACGCCGGACCGTGCGGGAAAGAAGTCTCCCGCGTGCATGCGCGGGAGTGATGACATCGCGGCTCCAGCCACTCATAGCAATGGAGCCGCGATACCCGGAAGACACGTCGAGGCAACATGTCAGCTACCTCGGCGTGGACCAGGTGAGTTGCTGATGCCTCGTTCTAAGGTAAGTATTTTATGAGCTAGCATGCGGTGCATACTAGCTCATTATGCCTTTTGCCTTACAGGTGACTAAAAAATACAACCGCTTTAAGGTAAGTTTTACATAATGTGCTTGTATCCCTGGCTCCCCTCCTGCCACTCTGCTATGTATGTGGTGCACAACAGCCTGCGGGCCACACGCAGAGGACAAGTGGTCTGCATGTGGCCTGGGGTCACGTGTTGAGCGCTAGGGCTTTAGAGGGCAGTAGAGCACGGCCTGCCAGGAGTTTAGGGGATGATTCTGCCACCTCCTAAATGTCTGTTTATATATATATATATATATATATATATATATATATATATATATATATATATATATTAGTGCTGTCAAGCGATTAAAATGTTTAATCGCGATTAATCGCATTAATGTCATAGTTAACTCACGATTAATCACGCGATTAAGGAGGTTCACCCTGCAGGCATCATCCCGGTATAACCCCCGAACGCTGCCTCGTTAATCGCACGATAAAAAAATTTACGGCGTTAACATGGGTTTGTGTTAACGCCGTTAATAACGCGTTTAACTGACAGCACTAATATATATATATATATATATATATATATATATATATATATATATATATACTGTGATTTCCAAGGGGGGTTTTGTTTTGAAACACTGCAACAACCACCAGATAAGTGTTTGGCTAATGGTTGTAGCACACTCCTGTTGATCTTAATGGGCACATTTGACAGGCGGTGTCATTTGCCGAACTCTGCAATCCTTGTTAAAATTGCAGTGGCAAAGCATTGCACCTGGGGCATGTGTACAGCCTCATTCAGCTGCTGTGTTAGAATTTAGCTGGGCAGTCGGGGGTGGGGGCACATTTCAAATGCCTGTTTTTACAGCCCTCTGACCGACTGTGTGAACACATGTATGCTAACACAGATTTATATCACACGCCAAGATATGACGCACAAAAAGGGACAAATAAAGGGCATGAAGCATTTTTTCCAACACTGAGCACTACAGCGAACAACATGTGTGTGATCTATCAAAGCTGCAAAGCCTTCGTGTTTTGGAATGCCTTATAAAATGAATGGCATGTAACATGCTTTATCAGGCACTGCACTAACATGCACTGAAGTCAAAGGGGTAATAAAGCAATCCAGGCAATAAAGATTGTTGAATATACCACTTGCAGACCGCTCACAGTACATTTAGCTCATTAATTTGACGTTAAATACTGTTAGTATGGTAGCAACTAGCTGTCATAACCCCAGTATCATTTTGTACTGTGGGCGATTCTCTACAATATAATAGTGGTCCCAGAGTTGGATTTGCCACGGGATTACTTTTAGAGGTGCCCCCACCCCCCCTCCTGCCGCTTCCCTGTCGTTTCCTAACTTAACGCTGCCGTCAGTAAGCCCAGAACCAATCCAATCACTCTGATGCCTTGGCAGGAAGTCAAGCAAGATAGCCCCCACTCGGCTCAATGCCCTTAGAGGACTGGAGCGACGTCTGACGTCACTTCCGCTTCTCTGACTTAAAGGGATTTTTTTATTTATTTTTTTATCAAAGTGTCTTTTTTTTTTTTAAGGGTAAATAAGAGATCTGGGGTCTTTTTGACCCCAGATCTCTCAATAAAGAGGCCCTGCCATGCTTAATTCTATTACAAGGGTTGTTAACAATCCTTGTAATAGGAATTAATGTAATAAAAAAAGATAAATAAAGGGACAGTGCAAAAATAAAAAGGAAAATAAATAAGAAAAAAAAGTAAAGCACCCTGTCCCTCCGTGCTCGCACACAGACGCGAACGCATAAGTCACGCCCGCGTATGTAAACAGTGTTCAAATCACACATGTGAGGTATCGCCATTAAAGTGAGAGCAATAATTCTAGCACTAGACCTCCTCTGTAACTCTAAAAAATTTAAAGTGTCACCTAGAGAGATTTTTCAGCACCGTAGTTTGTCACCATAACATGAGTAGGTGCAATTTTAAATGTAGCACTAACCCCAAAGGAGCTGCTGGTTTGTTTTGGGTGGCACATTTACTTTGTGTCTCTTTTCGAATTCCTATTGGTGAATGGTGCATATAGCAGTAGTAAAGGAATGTCCGCAACAAGTGTCTTTTCTGTGCTCTTTATTAGCCAGCTGGGTAAAAACAAGGAACCGGTGATGAAAGGGTAGAATTTGAAAGAAGAAGAACAGCAGAGGAACAGTCCTGCTCCCATACGTAACACTTTCCGTACCACTCCTACCTCAGTGGGCTTAGCGTACCCAGACAGGCCTCTCTCACTGACCTGGCAGCCGGAGTATCACTCAAACCTTTTTAGGATAAAGTCTCTGCCACAGACCCTCCTGAAATGGACGTCAGGGAGACACCTCTACCACAGGCCCTCTCTGATTGCAGTTATGGAGGTAATCCTCCTCGGAAGAATTACGCCTGGATCTCCTTCTTAACATCGCCCAGGTACCGTCTGACAGGTCATCAATCCTTCAGTGTCCTGCTACCTTGATCCCTGGTGGTTTGACAAAACCCTTTTGGATCGCCAGCCTTTCATTGGCGCTCCTCAGACAGACTCCCCACCGAACAGCTATACCGCTTAGGATCCTCAAAAGTGGGAACCCAGTCGATCACTGGGTCCCCGTCGCTGTTCAAATGTTCCGGACCAACATGGTCCCGGAACCAGGAACACCGTGTGGCACGCACGCCCCGGCCAGATAGGCTATAACGCCGGGGCGCCATGATGTGGTCACCCTAAAGGTGGGTGCTACGCTGGAAGAAGAAGACCCAGACTCAATGGCGTCTGTTCCATAAGTACCCTCTCCCAGCATGCCCAGCGAGGACACTACCTCCTGATTGGCTGCTGGTAAAGGACACCCAGGCCTTAACTCCACTGCTGCCACCTGTCGCCCCGGGGTGAGACAACACCCCAGCAACAACAGAATGAGCCCACAGCACAGCCAAGCTGAAACAGAGACCCTACTTGAACATTATACCGTATTTATCGGGGTATTGCACGCACCCGGGTATAGCGCGCACCCCCAACCTGGAAGGGAAATTTCAGAAAAAGAAAAAATACTTACAGTTTGAATGCCCCTCGTCTGTGTCTTGCCCGGCGTCCATCGGCGGCCTTGTCCGGTCCGGCGTCCGTCTGCGGCCTCGGTGGTGTCCTCCCGCGCTGTCTCTGAGTTGAATCCCCGCTTCCCGCGCTGTGTTTGAACGCCGCCGCCGACATATACCGAGCGAAGTACACTCGGGCACGCTCAGCCACGCTCGGCTTCTTACGCATAAATGCTAGGAGGCGTCACAGAGCGTGACCGCGAGCGTAGCCGAGCCTGGCCAAATGTACCCGAGTGTACTGCGCTTGGTATATGTCGGCGGCGCAGTTCAAACTCAGCGCGGGAAGCAGGTATCAGCGTATATCGCGCACCCACGATTTTCCCCTTATTTTAAGGGGGAAAAAGTGCGCGTATACGCCGATAAATACGGTAATTGGAATCAGAGTCATTAGCACTCTGATCACCCTCTAAATTTCAATAGCACCGGTACTTGGAAGTAACCAGGCGCTTCATAAAGCTTAACATGTAAGGTATCTATTTACTCAGCGTAACATCATTTTTTACATTATACAAAAAAATGGGCTAATTTTCGTTGATGGGCACGCTCCGCACAAAAGGTACCCCTGCATGTACAACAAAGTAGGCCCCATCCACAAGTGGACCAGAGAACTGAGTGATCAGCAGTCTTTGATTGCTGAGTTCTCAATGTAGAAGCAGTAGGAAACTGCTGTAGCATTGGAACAATGCTGCTGCCATCAAGGTGAGTATGTATATTTGTTATTTTTTTATTGCAACACTTCTCTAAAACACTTTCACTATGTGTAACTCTGATGTGAAGTTACCGTGAGATGCGGTGTGCTGCAGCACACAGGGCCTGGGCAGGAGGTGCAGCCACAACAGGGACATCACCATCATGCAGTTAACATGCCTGAGCTCATCCCTACTGAAATACATAAGTGTAAATGGGCCAAGGGAATAATGGCATCTATGTGACATGCAGATACCCAGGTCAGATAACTGTTGGATATGATGCAGACAGAACTCTTCGGTGTCCTGGAGTGCGTGCAAGGTGGCACATAATGTCCCAGGGAGGGAGGGACTTTACTGTATTAAAGCTGATCTCCACCTTTAGCCTCAGTTTACACATATGCGGTGCGGGAAACACATCGATACCGGCTCCTGCACCACTTTGTGCCAATTCAAAGTTAATGACACCCCAAAAGGTTTGCAAACGCAGTGCAGTTTGCCCACACAGGATCACATGGTCCAAAATGGCCATGTGATGTGGTTCCGGTTCGGATTCAAAAAAGGTGCCTGCGCTTTTTTGGTGCGATGTGGTGCAATTTGAGCCCATTCATCCTAGTGATCAGGAACAGCGATCTCTCTCCTCCTCCAGTCAGCCCAGTCCCCACAGTTAGAAACACCTCCTAGGGAACACATTTAATCCCTTGATTGCCCCCTAGGGTTAACCCCTTCCCTGCCAGTGACATGTATACAGTAATCAGTGCATTTTTATAGCACTGATCGCTGTATAAATGTCAATGTCCCAAAAAAGTGTCAACGGTGTCCGATCTGTCCGTCGCAATGTCCCAGTCCCGCTGATCACCGCCATTACTAGTAAAATAATAATAAAAATGCCATAATCCTATCCCCTAATTTGTAGACGCTATAACTTGTGTGCAAACCAATCAATATACGCTTATTGGGATTTTTTCAACCAAAAATATGTAGAGGAATACATATCGGTCTAAACTGATGAAGAAATGTGGTTTAAAAAAAAAATTATAGCAAAAAGTAAATATATTTTTTTGTTCAAAATTGTCGCTCTTTTTTTGTTTATAGCACAAAAAATAAAAACCGCATAGGTGAACAAATACCACTAAAAGAAAGCTCTATTTGTGGGGAAAAATGGACGTCAATTTTATTTGGGTACAGCGTTGCACGACCGCGCAATTGTCAGTTAAAGCGACGCAGTGTCGTATTGCAAAAAATGGCCTGGTCATTAAGGGTGTAAATCTTCCAGTCCTTAAAGTGGAGGTTCACCCTCAAAAAAAATTCTGACATCACACGGAGTCGAGCCATCCTACCGACAGAATGCCGGTGGTTTTTTTTTTCTCAGCACATACCTCGTTATGTGCGATTTTCACCTCACGGCAATCCCGCGGGAGTGGGCGTTCCCAAGCACTGCCTGTGATTGAGAGGCTTCCGAACGGCGCATACTGCACGTCACAGGTAGCCGAAAAAAACAGAACGTCGGTGCGGCTCTATATGGCGCCTGCGCACCAACGTTCAGGTTCTGTCGGCAACCTGTGACGAGCAGTATGCGCCGTTCGGAAGCCTGTCAATCACAGGCAGTGCTTGGGAACGCCCACTCCCGCGGGATTGCCGTGAGGTGAAAATCGCACATAACGAGGTATGTGCTGAGAAAAAAAAAAACACCGGCATTCTGTCGGTAGGATGGCTCGACTCCGTGTGATGTCAAAAATTGTTTTAAAGGGTGAACCTCCACTTTAAGTGGTTAAAGATGCAAATGCTCACGTGCAAGGGTGAACCTAGAATAAACATGGAATCTTGTATAGAAAGAGGCTACACTGAGAGGTGGGTGGATGAGGGTTTGCAGGCACTGTTGGCCAGTATTATGGGATGCCTAGGAGCAGGAATAGTGGATTTTAATGGGGGTTTGTGTGCCCCCCAAAACATGCACCAGTCACCACTGAGTATGTATTAGTGCTAACAAACATGGAGGGGCGTTGTTTGTGGTGAAAGGGTTAAAGCTAGATGGAACATCTATAAGAAAGGGTTAATGAGAACATGTAGTAGGAATCAAGGGTGGGGAGAAGGCACACAGAAGGAATGAGGTGAATGGGTTAAGCAGTAAGGAGAGAGGCGGTGTTACAAGGCTCACACAGACGGAGTTGGAAGGGTTCATTGCTGCAGCCAGGGGAGGGGGGGAGAGTGTTCAGTGATGAGAGCGATGACCGTGTGTGCACATAGCTTAGGAATGGGCTATGTCACATGATATCCCCCCTTGCTCAGACAGTCAGGAGCAAACGCTGAACCTAGAGACAACGTATGTGCACATGCGCAGTAGAGTTAGAAGTGATGTAATCGCCGTCACCTAGAAGAGAACTAGAATCTGATAGTGTTGCCAGCAGCCCGAGTAGCGCGCCGTGATCGTATAGTGGTTAGTACTCTGCGTTGTGGCCGCAGCAACCTCGGTTCGAATCCGAGTCACGGCATTGCGGATAAAAGCAATGACACGGCATGTGGGCTCAAGATTTTATTTTTTTCTGCTAAATTACCTAATATGCATGGCGATTTTTAATAATTCTAATAATATATATGTTTATTGAAAGCAATACTTTTATGTACGTCTCTTATGGTGTTTATGTATGGCATTATTTTAGTAAATATTGAGGCTGATTTACTAAAGACAAGTCCATTTTGCAATACAAGTGCTCTTGGAAAGGCAATCGCTGTAAATTTGAGGGGAAGATCTGAAATGAGGGGAAGATCTGAAATGAGGGGAAGCTCTGCTGATTTTATCATCCAATCTTGTACAAGCAAAAAATGCCGTTTTTTTTTTCTTGCATGTCCCCCTCGGATCTACAGCGACTGCACTTTCAAGTGCACTTGTAGTGCAAAGTGGAGTTTCCTTTTGTAAATAAACCCCATTTTGTATGGTTATCACACAAAGAAGGAGATTTACTAAAACCAGCACTCAGAATCTGGTGAAGCTGTGCATGGTAGCCAATCAGCTTCTAACTTCAGTTTATTCAATTAAGTTTTGACAATAAGCCCCCCTTCTTAATAGCGCAATTGGCATGTTAAAGCGGAGGTTCACCCAAAAAACAAGTATCTAACATTACATTCAGTATGCCTCAAACATGTACAGTATGCCAGTGTTTTTTATTTTGGGGGTGTACATACGGTATTATCGGTATTCTCCACCCGGCTTCCGGGTACTCGCTCCCACCGGCAGATAAGGCGCGCCACGACTTTCCGAAAGTAGCCAAACCGCGAGTCGGCTCTATACGGCGCCTGCGCAGTCAGCTCTACACGGCTCCTAGTCGGTGCGCAGGCGCCTTATAGAGCCGACTCGCGGTTCGGCTACTTTCGGAAAGTCGTGGCGCGCCTTATCCGCCGGGGGGAGTTTTTCTTAGGCACGTCAATCATATGGGCGAAGTCCCAGATGACATTGCGGCACTGCACAGGAACGCCCAGTCCTGCGGGAGCGAGTACCCGGAAGCCGGGAGGAAAATACCGATAATACCGTATGTACACCCCCCAAAAAAAAAAACACTGGCATACTGTACATGTTTGAGGTATACTGAATGTAATGTTAGATACTTGTTTTTTGGGTGAACCTCTGCTTTAAATTAAAGGAGTTCTCTGACCTAAAAGTTTTAACCCCCGCTGTGCCCGGGCTGTAAAAAAATAGAAAATAAACTGTCACTTACCTGCCTACGATCCCCCGTTGTTCCGATATCGCCGTCCCGTTCTCCGGTCCCGGGCCCCTTCAGCTTCCTGTGTGTCGGTGACTCATAGTGCGCTCAGCCTATCAGCGGCCGCAGCAATGTCCCGTCGCGGCCGCTGATAGGCTGAGCGCACTATGAGTCACCGACACACAGGAAGCGGAAGGGGCCCGGGACCGGAGAACGGGACGGCGATATCGGAACAACGGGGGATCGTAGGCAGGTAAGTGACAGTTTATTTTCTATTTTTTTACAGCCCGGGCACAGCGGGGGTTAAAACTTTTAGGTCAGAGAACTCCTTTAAAGCATATTGCCGGTAATAGCAGCGTCCCAATCGGTGCGATGCCGACTTTGCCATCCCGCACCGATTTTCCAAAAATAGTTCCTGCGCTACTTTTGGCGATTTCAAAAGACATCTGTGCAAGAACCTGCATAGGGGACTTTTAAGTCGCCCCTGAAGTCACACTGAAATACGGCTTTAAAATCGTGCGAGTTTCAGATGAAGACGAAAGAATTTCAAAGTCTTGTTCAGTGTGAACGAGGGCTAAAACCTAGAAGCTGATTGGTTTCTATGCAAAGCTGCATCAGACTGCACACTCTAGTTGTAGTAAATATCCCCCAAAGTGTATATATTATACAGTGACTTCACATGTATATTCCTTGTGAGTGTCCATTTATTATTCTGACAATTTGCAGTGTGGGCAGTGCTGTTGTCAGTCTTGGTGGGTGCAATGTCGGAGTAAAATATAACATACGTGTACTGGGTGATGTGGAGGAGTAAGTGAAGGGTAGACTGAAGATAGAGATAATAAATATTAATGTTGGGTGACATGAGTGACATCACATGCTATTATAGATAAAGTGACTTCTGTCGGCGGAATTTCCCACAAGCCCAAGTAGCTCGCCGTGATCGTATAGTGGTTAGTACTCTGCGTTGTGGCCGCAGCAACCTCGGTTCGAATCCGAGTCACGGCATTGTGTGATAACAATGTCACGGCAAGTGGGCTTTATTTATATAGTTTCTTTTTAGAAATATTATCAGTATGCAATATAAAATGACCTTTTTTTTGTTTTTACATAATGGGCGAGAAATTTTGCATATGGCCAAATTGTGGTCACAATCTGTGTCGTCAACCATGCGCGGGACTTCAAGTGGTTGTAAAGGCAGAAGTTTTTTTTTATCTTAAAGGGTTTGTAAAGGATTTTTTTTTTTATCTTAATAGCTTCCTTTACCTTAATGCAGTGCTGTTTTCATGTCCTCATTATTCGTTTTTGCTTTCAAGTTGCTGTAATTCTTCTCTGATCTCCACACTTCCTGCTTGTCTGTTTCCTGATAACCACAGTGCTGGGAGCTTTCTCTCTGTGGTCACTAATCAAGGATGTGTGATTACTGTGGGCCAGATTCAGATAGGTTAGCGGATCTTTAGATCCGCGTAACCTATCTGATTTACGATCCGCCGCCGCAAGTTTTTGAGGCAAGTGCTTAATTCAGAAAGCACTTGCCTCTAAACTTGCGGCGGCGTATCGTAAATCCCCTGGCGGAATTAAAATTCCACGGCTAGGGGGCGCATGCGCCGTCCGTAAAATATCCCAGTGCGCATGCTTACGTCCAGCTCTTTTCTGAATCGACTTACGCAAACAACGTAAAATTTCAAAACTCGGCGCGGGAACGACGGCCATACTTAACATAGGATACTCCTGACATAGCAGGGGTAACTATACGCCGGAAAAAGCCGAACGCAAGCGACGTAAAAAAAATGCGCCGGGCGGTCGTTAGTTTCTGAATCTATGGAAATCCTCATTTGCATATTCGTCGCGTAAATAAAGCGAAATGCCACCTAGCGGCCGGCCTTGAATTGCAGCCTTACATCCGACGGTGTAAGTCACTTACACCTGTCGGATCTTAGGGAGATCTATGCGGAACCTGATTCTATGAATCAGCCGCATAGATCCAACCGACGGAACTCAGAGATACGACGGCGTATCAGGAATGTATTTTTATTTACAACTCCTTTAATGCTAGGGTTGCACCGATACCAGTATCAGTATCGGTGCCGATACCAAGCATTTGCCCTTGTACTCGGGGCAAATGCTTTGATGATTGATCCGATACCTGGGCAGTCAGGGGTGATCTGTGGGGGCAGTTACAAGCACGGATTTACCTTTATAGATTTCAATAAAGCAGCTGAAAGCCACTTCTCCTCCTCTCCCTCCCGTAGCTTTCAGCTGCTTTATTGAAATCTATACAGGGAGATCGGTGCTTGTAATTGCCCCACCGCCGTAACGATCACCCCTGACTGTCCCCGTATCCTCCCCCTCTGTGTCCTCCTCCATGCTCCTCTGGTCCCCCTCTGTGCTCTGCTCTTGTCCCCCTCCGTGCTCCACTCCGGTCCCCCTCCGCGATCACTGACTCTGTCCATTCATAACTGAGCATTGTAAACTGTTTGATGCTTCCGTTTATGAATGGAGAGGAGCCGCTGTCTCCTGTCCATTCATCTCCAGTGCAGCTGAGGCCGTAGATAAAGGGACTGGGGAATCTGTGTCCTCAGTCCCTTTGCCTGTCTCAAAAGGCTAACAGACCCTTGATATCTCACCAAAGCCCCCCCAACAGGGCTGATAAAAAAAATAAAAATAAATAAATAATTGTACTAAATAAATACTAAAAGGTTAAATTGTAGTAAATAATAATAAATTAAATAAAAAACACACTGACACCATTTCCCCCCCCCCCCCACCAAAAAAGAAAGTATTGGAAAAAAAAACCAACAACTCGGTCCTAAAGTGGTATCAGTTCAACCCTACTTAATGCATTCTGTGCATTAAGATGAAAAGCCTTCTGTGTGCAGCAGCCCCCCAAATACTTACCTGATCCCATCTCGATCTTGTGGCTATTAGTTACTAGGGGCAACAGCAGATATTCACAAGCCTCTTTAATAGATTCCTCCGGTCCTATTACTTTCTGTCATGTACCCACTGACCTTCTCCATGGTCCCCAGTCCATGGAAGAGACATGGTTCAACCACACAGTCCAGCAGTAACAGTTCCATAACTTCTTTCTTTTAATCTTAAATTCCTCCTATGTTAAAGCGGGGGTTCACCCAAAAAAACATTTTTTAACATGACATTCAGCCAAGTTGTCAGAATGACAATCGGCTGTTTTTTTTTATTTCAGTGCCATACATACCGTATTTTCACCGCCGCTTCCGGGTATGTAAGCTGCGGGACTGGGCGTCCCTAATTGATTGACATCCTTCCGACCGGCGCATACAGCGCGTCACGAGTTGCTGAAAGGTGCTCAGGCGCCGTATAGAGCCGACTCGCAGTCCGGCTTCTTTTGGCAACTCGTGACGCGCTGTATGCGCCGGTTGGAAGGATGTCAATCAATTAGGAACGCCCAGTCCCGCAGCTTACATACCCAGAAGCGGCAGTGAAAATACGGTATGTACGGCACAGAAATAAAAAAAACAGTCGATTGTCATTGTGACAACTCGGCTGAATGTCATGTTAAAAATTTTTTTTTGGGTGAACCCCCGCTTTAAGGTGACCAGATTTTTTAAATGAAATCCGGGGACATATTTTTTCTTTACTAGTAATGGCAACAATCAGCGACTCTCTGCCCGTCTACTACTGGATGGGGAGCGGAGGAAGATCACTCCGCCAGGGAAGGCAAGGAGACAGGCAGGTGGCTGGCTAGGATTTGAGCCAAGGCAGAAGAACATGCGAGCAAAGCTGAATGGGCATGCTCCCGAAACTGAAGAAATATTCCCTCCGCTCCGAAAAGCACATGATCATCAGAAAGGGGCACAGATAATGGGAAAATTCAACCCCCCTTATGCTAGTAGGCACGGCGTGTAATTCTGCACTGACTGGGGGGGGGGGGGGGTACAGAAGTGAGAGGTGGACAGGGGGGGGGGGGGGGTACAGAGGTGGATGAGGTATAGAGGTGGACATGAGGGGGTACAGAGGTTGGGGGGTACAGAGGTGGAGGGGGTACAGAGGTGGACATGGGGGGAGAAAAAAGATGGACATAGGGGGGGTACAAAGGTGTGGATAGAGGGGTACAAACGCGAACATGGAATACAGAGGTGAGCTGTGAATGAGGGAGCAGAGGCAAGCAAAGTGATGTGCAGATGTGAACAATAGATGGTTACTTTGGGGGAGGGGGAGATATGCAAGTACTGCCCCTTATGATGATTTTTTTTGTGCCCTGTATGATACAAACACCTCAAAGTACACCCCCCCCCCAATCCCTGTGTGTCATCCTGGACTCCTATCTGCCCCCTTCCCCCCATCATCTTGAACTCCACCATTTCTCTCCCCCCCCCCCCATCATCCTGGACTCTATCTCCCCCCCCACCACCCATCATCCTGGACTCCTCTCTCTCTTCCCCCATCATTATTATTATATGTAGCGCTACCCCCGCAGGAGCCGCTGGTTGTTGTTGGGATCGGCATACTAAGTTACTTCTTACCGTTGTCTAGGGGTGAAGTGGATGAGTAGACCAGTGAGCGAATGTCCAGACAATAAATAAAGGTTTTCTGAATGCTTTATTCTCGGCCCAACATGACCAACATCAACATGAGGTAGAGAGGAAAGGTTGATGAAGCAATTGAGAACTTTGCGGTATCAAACCTGAATATGAAGTGAGCAATCCTGCCCTCAGTAGTAATAAACACAGTTCGTCGCCACTCTAGCCAGAGTGGGTGAAGTGCCCCCGGACAAACTCCTGCCACGAGTTTGGCAGCCGAAGTGTCACTTTAGGTTGCTGGGAGGAACAGGTCTCTGCCACAGACCTGGCTCTAGGGACCTCTGCCACAGGCCTAGTACTTGAATGAGCTAAATGGATTGAGCAAATCCTCAAAGTAGATTAAGTTGGGGTCACCGGGTGACAGTTGAAGTGTACCTGTCAGTGTCCCGTTCACCAGATCCCCGATGGTTCGTTCATGCTCTATTGGACAACCTGCCTCCGGGTTCTCCTCAAGCCGACCCCCCACCGAACGGCATACAGCCTGGCATCTCCTTAGTAGGTGGGGGACCCAGTAAGTCACTGGGGCCCCTTAGTAGCATCAGTTGCTCCAGGCCAGGAGGGCCCAAAGTCTGGAACTCCACGTAGCGCGTGACCCCAGGCCAGGTAGGCCATAGTGGAGGGGCCCGTGATGTGCGCACACCCTGAAGGTGGGTGACACACCTGGAACCAGGAACCCGCGAAGAACCAACAAAAATGGCGTCTGCCACATATATACTCTCCCCCAGCATGCCCCGCGAGGGAAAACCCCTCTAATTGGCTGCTGGGGAAAAGCGGCTCTGCCAGAACCCCTCTAGAAACAACTGTCGCCCAGGGGTGGGATTGGCACCCCTGAAGCGCAGACTGACCTACAGGACAGTTCAGCAATGACAGCAGCCCAAATTTAGCAAATTCTGAATGGGAGCAAAATAACTCTCCCATTCCCCACTAACTTTAGCGTAGTGCCCATACTAAAAGTAAGGGGTCGCTACATATACAAGGTTTATATAGTGCCAACAGTTTGTGCAGCGCTTTACAACATGAGGGCAGACAGTACAGTTATACAATGCAATACATACGTTTACACGTATGTTTTGTTTTTTGGAATGTTGGGGTGGAGAGACAATTTGCATATTTTTTTGCCTAGGGCCCAATCAATAATAAAGATGGCCCTGGGAGGGAGTAAAAGGATGATGCCTCTTGATGGGCACCATGAGACATAGAGTGCCCAGAAGCAAGAATAAATGTGTGGAGCTCCTGAGCAAAAGAGTCCATTGGCAAAGAACTAGTAACTGGCTTTGAACAAGAAAGTCCCTTTTTGAAAACAGATAACGAGTTCTTGCGTAAAGAATCCTCACAGAAGCAAATAACAAAGAGACTTGAGCACAGACAGCACACCCTGGATGGCAGACATTAGCTGTCTCTGCATAGTTTTTGTCTTTGGGGAAACCCACCCTAACCCTGCTATCACTGGCAGTCCTGGTAAGTGCTCTCACTTGTGGCTACTACACACAGCAGTCCAACTACAAGTAAAAGCGGCGATCCAGCAACCTCCTTCGGACGTCCCCCTCCCCTTGGACGGCGACAGAGTGGCTCCTGGTAGGCCGACCCGCCTTCACGACCAGCACTCTGTCTTTGTGAATTGCACGCCCCAGTCTCCACTCCTTGTAAATGTCCTTAAAACGAGCTCAAGCTTCAACCTCTGGCACCCGTTTTGGCTTAGAGGTAGTCCCAAATTAGGTCATTCTCCCATCTCTCCTCATCTTGCACACAGCTGCCGCCCTGTTGCAGCAAAACTGCTATAGGGTGGTCATCAAGTGGTTAAAGCAGAGTTCCACCCAAATTGATTTTCCACTTACATGCTTCCTCCCCCTTCTGGTGCCACATTTGGGGGGAATGGGTATCTGTTTTGACAGGTACCCTTCACCACTTCCAGTAGACTGCGCTGCGGCACCATCCCTCGGAAGTTCGGCCCCCCTCCTTCTTCCCCCGTCAGTTTCCCATACCAGGAATGGTGGCGGCAGCACCCGGCAGCCGATCCGAAGATCGGCTGGGGTGCTGACATTGCGGGCTCCCTTGACAGGTAAGTGTCCATACATTAAAAGTCTGCAGCTGCAGTATTTGTAGCTGTTTATTTTTTTTTCCCAGGCTGGACCTCCTCTTTAAGTCTTCCTGTCACAATGTAACTGCCAATAAGTGTATATTAAATGGTTTGTGTGAAAGTTATAGCATCTACAAACTATGGTATATACAGCAGCTAAAACAAATATTGAACATGTCACCATTTTTCTAGGTAAATATACAGGGAGTGCAGAATTATTAGGCAAGTTGTATTTTTGAGGATTAATTTTATTATTGAACAACAACCATGTTCTCAATGAACCCAAAAAACTCATTAATATCAAAGCTGAATATTTTTGGAAGTAGTTTTTAGTTTGTTTTTAGTTTTAGCTATTTTAGGGGGATATCTGTGTGTGCAGGTGACTATTACTGTGCATAATTATTAGGCAACTTAACAAAAAAAAAATATATACCCATTTCAATTATTTATTTTTACCAGTGAAACCAATATAACATCTCAACATTCACAAATATACATTTCTGACATTCAAAAACAAAACAAAAACAAATCAGTGACCAATATAGCCACCTTTCTTTGCAAGGACACTCAAAAGCCTGCCATCCATGGATTCTGTCAGTGTTTTGATCTGTTCACCATCAACATTTCGTGCAGCAGCAACCACAGCCTCCCAGACACTGTTCAGAGAGGTGTACTGTTTTCCCTCCTTGTAAGTCTCACATTTGATGATGGACCACAGGTTCTCAATGCGGTTCAGATCAGGTGAACAAGGAGGCCATGTCATTAGTTTTTCTTCTTTTATACCCTTTCTTGCCAGCCACGCTGTGGAGTACTTGGACGCGTGTGATGGAGCATTGTCCTGCATGAAAATCATGTTTTTCTTGAAGGATGCAGACTTCTTCCTGTACCACTGCTTGAAGAAGATGTCTTCCAGAAACTGGCAGTAGGACTGGGAGTTGAGCTTGACTCCGTCCTCAACCCGAAAAGACCCCACAAGCTCATCTTTGATGATACCAGCGCAAACCAGTACTCCACCTCCACCTTGCTGGCATCTGAGTCGGACTGGAGCTCTCTGCCCTTTACCAATCCAGCCACGGGCCCATCCATCTGGCCCATCAAGACTCACTCTCATTTCATCAGTCCATAAAACCTTAGAAAAATCAGTCTTGAGATATTTCTTGGCCCAGTCTTGATGTTTCAGCTTGTGTGTCTTGTTCAGTGGTGGTCGTCTTTCAGCCTTTCTTACCTTGGCCATGTCTCTGAGTATTGCACACCTTGTGCTTTTGGGCACTCCAGTGATGTTGCAGCTCTGAAATATGGCCAAACTGGTGGCAAGTGGCATCTTGGCAGCTGCACGCTTGACTTTTCTCAGTTCATGGGCAGCTATTTTGCGCCTTGGTTTTTCCACACGCTTCTTGCGACCGTTTTACTATTTTGAATGAAACGCTTGATTGTTCGATGATCACGCTTCAGAAGCTTTGCAATTTTAAGAGTGCAGCATCCCTCTGCAAGATATCTCACTATTTTTGACTTTTCTGAGCCTGTCAAGTCCTTCTTTTGACCCATTTTGCCAAAGGAAAGGAAGTTGCCTAATAATTATGCACACCTGATATAGGGTGTTGATGTCATTAGACCACACACCTTCTCATTACAGAGATGCACATCACCTAATATGCTTAATTGGTAGTAGGCTTTCGAGCCTATACAGCTTGGAGTAAGACAACATGCATAAAGAGGATGATGTGGTCAAAATACTCATTTGCCTAATAATTCTGCACTCCCTGTATTTCTTAAGGTTCAGTCCAGGTTTTGAATGGTGTTTGTCCAGACTGCCTGAAACCCGGACACAATATTCATAATGGACTGTGGCTCCCTAAGTAACGGATTACCACAACCACCAAGTGCATAGGGGTGTGCCGAGCCCCATCCCCATACATGGACAGGAGAGAAGAAAGGGCTTGATCTGCTCCTCTTCACACCCCTACCCCTCTGACTGCCCACACACACTCCAATTCTTGGCATTCTGTGCCTCAGAAAAGGGATCTGTGGGTTGGAAATTTGAAGCTCGGGAGCTGGCAGATACATTTTATGTATCTGCCAGGTAAGTGAGCTCAACCTTCCAATGTCTGTGACTGAAGTTTCCCCATTCTCTCCTGCCTCTGAATGAGTGAGTACACAAAGGTAAGAGGGAGTTAGATGCAAGGGGTGCCCTGTGGACTCTGATGTAAGGAGTGATTTGGGAACCCAATTTTAAGGGGGAATGCTAGAAAATCTGATGTACGTGGGAGGTTTGGTGAGCAGAAACCTTCTTCCATCAGAGTTCTCCTTTTTTCTTTACTTCACATCTTTATTGACATTTTCCATTATACAACTTAACATTAATTTCCCAATTCCCTCCAGTCTCCCTCCCACCCCACCCTCCCCTAATTCTAAAAAGAAAAAGAACAAGAATATAATACCGTATTTATCGGCGTATACTGCACACTTTTTTCCATTTAAAATCAGGGGAAATCGTGGGTGCGCGATATACGCTGATACCCGCTTCCCGCGCTGTGTTTGAACCGGCCACCGACATATACCGAGCGCAGTACATTCGGGTACGCTCTGCTCCTCTTGCAGTCACGCCCTGTGCCGCCTCCTAGCCTTAATGCGAGAGAAGCCGAGCATGCCCGAGTGTACTGCGTTCGGTATATGTCGGCGGCGTTGTTCAAACACAGCGTGGGAAGCGGGGATCGACTCAACAACAGAGCAGGAGAAGCGGGGAGGACACCACTAGGGCCGCAGACGGACGCCGGACCAGAGAAGGCCGCGTCGATGGACGCCGGACAACTGTAAGTAATTAAAAAAATTTACCAGGAATTTCCCTTCTACATTAGGGGTGCGCGCTATACGCCGGTGCGCGCTATAGGCAGATAAATACGGTATGTCATTGAGGCTATGAAAGGAAGGCCTTCCTGTTTGTTTAATCAGTTTCCTTCCAGTAGCCCCACCTATTCCTCCCCTTCTCTATCCAAATATCCCTCCACTGTCAACCCCATCCATCCCAACTCGCATCCATCTCCTTTAGTTCACCTTTTATCCCTGATTTTCCTTAAATCATTTCTTATCTTCTCCATATTTTTCTTCTTCCCCCTTCCTCTCTGACAACTCTTTATTTAAATGCTAGTACTGCTTTTAGTTTCCAAATCTTGTAAAAAAAATTTAGGGCACATTGTCTAATATATATATATATGGCTCTTTCCTTAGAGATCATTACATTCATACCATGTTCCCATTCTTTACTAGACGGTGGAAGAACAGATTGCCATCTCTGGGCAATCAGCTTCCTTGCCTGGAATAGACATCTAAAAATCGCAAGCTGGTTATTTCCTATTTTTCCCTCTCCCTCTACCTAGCCCAAAACACATTGTATGGGTTCCATTTCTATAGAGACTTCAAATACCTGCTCTATGATTCCCACTATCTCCCTCCAGTACTGGAGCAGTTTCGGGCATCTCCAAAACATGTGAATCATATCCCTGTCTGCTTTTCCACATCTAGGGCACCTGGCCTCTAGTCTATGACCAAACAAAAAAAGCTTGTGCGGGGTATAATAAGCTCTATATAGCAAAAACAAGTGTGACATCCTCTGGGGGGGGGGGGGAGGACAGGGAGACCAAACGGGCAAGTTCCAGAATCCTTTGCCACTGTATCTCAGTTATATTCCCCACATCTCCTTCCCACTTCTAATATGATTGGCTCTCCATTCCTCTCAGACTCCCTTTATATAGACATGGGTAGATTTCCGATATTAGGCCCTTTAATGTTCTTGCATTAAAGTGGATGTAAACCCGGAAAAAAAAATGTTTTCTTTGCCGTCACAATGTAGAGTATAAGATTTCCTATCATCTGTGCCCATTCTTTCCACACAGAGTTAATCCAGCTCTGAGCAATCCTCTTTTATTGTTCAGTGAAATAAAATGGATTTACAGAGAAAAACCTTAGTCTGTTCCGCCCCTTTCTGTGAGTGACAGGTTATTTACATATCTCATGCACTAGCCTGGAGATTTTTTAATTCCCACCCCCACTCCTTTTCTGAAGTCATGTGGTTACTTTTCTGGATTTTGACTGGATGCTAGTGATCATAGCAGAATTCAGTGTGAGGGGAGTGTAGAGGTGGGCGGGAGTCTACTGACATCACGACTCCACCCACAGAGCTCCAGACAACAGATCCACCCACAGAATCTGCAGTTTTTCAGTTCTTATAACAGAGAGAGGGGAGACATTTGACAGGTAAGGATACATGCAGGAGGCATCTATATCCTTATAGATCAGCACTATGGCAGTAGTTTAGAAAGGATGAGAGTGGGTTTACATCCACTTTAATGATTTTCTGAGGCAGAGGCATCTTTTCTATTCCAGTGCCCTCCATTTAAACTGTTATGCCAATGCATGCCTAACCTGCAGGTATCTAAAAAAAAGGATGTATTCAATATTGCATATTGTTCTCTCAGTTCCTGGAAGGATTTCAATGTATCATCTTGGTAAAGCTGGGTGATATAATTTATTATTATATGGAGAATTGTGTAAAATGTACAAAAGCAGCGGCATCCATACCATTTTCATTAAATTACAGCGGCCCGCTACAGATAGCGGTAGTCGTTTCCATACTTTAATTTTCCCCTTGAATTTAGTTAATAATGGGACAATATTATCTGTGATATATTGTTTAGGATCTCTGGAAATATTTATACCTAAGTATTTTATTTGATTCGCTATTTGAATCTGTGTGAGCTTTTGAGGCAGAGGGCTTTCTAGAGGGTCCACCGGTAATAATGTAGATTTTTCCCAATTTATGGTGAGTCCAGAAAATTGGCCAACATTTTTTATTTCTTCCATAGATTTCCTTAGGGAGTTCTGTGTATCTCCCAAAAATAAGAGGAGATCGTCCACGTACAATACTACTTTATCTTCCACCTCCCCTCGTTTGTACCCTCTTATCTCGGGAAACGACCTAAGGGCTATTGCTAGGGGTTAGATTGCAAAAAAAAAACTTACTTGAGCTCAATCTCGATCCAGCTCTCTCCCTCCTCATGGAACAGAGAGCCAGCAGCAGGGCTGTGCTTCCTCAAGAAGCAAGTGGCTGACGCTGTGTTTAGGTGACTCATCTGTGCATGATGCTGAGGCTATGGCAGAAGTAGCTGTGGACAAGGAGGCAGAATAAGCCGCTCTTGCAGCTGCGCTGGACTGCAAACTAGTATCCGCTTGGGTGATAGAGGATGAGGAGGATGAGGATGGTTTAGTAAGCCAGTCCACCACCTCCTCTGCATGCTGTGGCTGGGTAGCACGGCCAACATCAGTAAAAAGAGACAAACTTACCCTCCCCGAGGACAGACTAAGTCCACTTTTGCCTGTGGACACATACGCTGTTGACCCCCTAATAGTGGCATGGGAACATTTGCCTTTCCTTGTTGGCCTCCAAGACATGATGAAGGCACACATTTTGGATTGGATGCACTTTATTTATTGAAATGTGGTGTTTGGTGCACTATAAATTGAGGACTGCGGCTATATACTGTGTATATATATATATATATATATATATATATATATATATATATATATATTAATAAAAGGGGAACACCAGCATTGCAGTAAGTCAAACTGTGGCGGACAATTTAAAAAAAAGGAAGCAGAGGAACAAAAAAAAAGGATACAATGTGTATACAGCACTGTATACAGCAATAAACATGTATACATAATGCTGTTAAACACTGCACAACTCTGATACTACACTGGCACTACACTATACTCACACTACACTAACACTACACTGACACTACACAGATACTACAATAACACTACACTGACACTCACAATTACACATTATCTATCACTATCTGTGGGAAAGAACCCTTTATAGCATGGGGTGGGGCTATGAAAACTGAGCCACGACTGGGCAAAGTCATTATGACTTTGTCCAATCAGGGCTCTGACAGTGCTCTGTACCTTGATTGGACAAAGCGTTGCACCTGAACAGTGGTCAGCTGCATTGCTTCAGCCAATCAAGGCCCTAGAATGCACTGTGTAGCGCAGGTGTTTGGCCACCATCGAGCACCCCACAAATTTGAGTTCTTGGAGAACACCCGAATGTACGCTGTTCAGGGCCGAACCAATGCTCGGCCCAAACAGCTCGCCCATTTTTAGGTAACACTAGTTATACAAAGGAGATACAACTCTGTATGCATTGTGTGTGAGTTGCCAGTTGTGGCCTACTATGATGTAGATTATGAGGAAAAGCCCAAGGGCTCCAACTATTGGAGGAACAGGTGAGCTGCTCTTCATTTTATAGTGCAGGATGAATCTTCATATCTGTTAAGATACCCAGAGCTGTGAGGTGACATTTACTATATTTACCTGGATCAGATGACGCATGTTCTCTCGTAAGATTAATATGGCAAGAACATTTGATTAAAAAACAATTAGGATTAGCATTGTATCGCCTCCCACTCCGCTATGGGTCATAAGCAGTGTTTCTTTATTCTTTGTTGGGCAAGCCAAGGTTGATTTTGCTCGCTTATCTGACTGCCTTCTTATCTCAATGGCTGACGTGCTTGCGATGCGTGCTTGTAGCTTTATTCAGTAAACCTAGCTGATAAAGATAAAAGTAATATTGAGATGTATTTATGTCTTAAAATGGTAACATAGGGCCAGATTCAGGTAGAAGTGCGGCGGCGTAACGTATCGTAGATACGTTACACCGCCGCAAGTTTTCATCGCAAGTGCCTGATTCACAAAGCACTTGCGATGAAAACTACGCCGGCGGCCTCCGGCGTAAGCCCGCGTAATTTAAATGGGCGTGTGCCATTTAAATTAGGCGCGCTCCCGTGCCGGACCTACTGCACATGCTCCGTTTCGGAATTCCCGCCGTGCTTTGCGCGCAGTGACGTCATTTTTTCAAACGGCAACGCGCGTAGCGTAATTCCGTATTCCCCGACGGCTTACGCAAACAACGTTAATTTTTAAATTGCGACGCGGGAACGACGGCCATACTTTATACAGCAATACGATTGCTGTGTAAAGTTAAGGCACCAAAAACGACGACTAACTTTGCGACGGCGTAGCGAACGCGAAAATCCTTCGTGGATCGCCGTAACTCCTAATTTGCATACCTGACGCTGGTTTACGACGCAAACTCCCCCCAGCGGCGGCCGCGGTACTGCATCCTATGATCCGACAGTGTAAAACAATTACACCTGTCGGATCTTAGGGATATCTATGCGTAACTGATTCTATGAATCAGTCGCATAGATACTCTGAGAGATACGACGGAGTATCTGAGATACTCCGTCGTATCTCCTTTGTGAATCTGGCCCATACACTTTAAAGTCTGTCAAGAAACCATGAGGATTCAAACTGAGAACCCAATTAAAACCACAGAGCAGGGATTGCCAGTAGATTTGTTTTTACTACGGTTTCCTGCTCTGAATGCATTTTAACTGGAACACTCATTCATAATGTGGCTACATCACAGATAAGCTGCAGCTCAGTCCTTGTTAAAAATCAGAACATACAGAGTTTTCTATGCCATTTTAAAGGAAACCTTTCATAAGAGAAATGTGAAGGTTACCATAACTAACATCACCTCATGAGGTTCCCAGGTCATAATGTCAGTGCATTGGCTTTGCTGAAGTTAGTGGAAGAACAGCCTAAAGCCTCGTACACACGGTCGGACTTCAAACAAACTTTTCCATGGATTTTTGTCCGAAGGGAGTTGGCCGGGCGCACCCATAGCATACACATGCTCGGACTTTTCTGCAAACTTTCCTAAAACTTTCCTAACATGTGTTTTTCTGCTCTTTACCGCTACCCTTTGGTCAACTTCTGCTATTGTTGGTTGATTTTATCATTGGATTCCTGTACACATGATAGGACTTTGCACCGTAGGACTTTTGTTGCCCAAAAGTTTATGCGTTTGCAGAGCGAACTTTTGTCCGATGAAAACCGAAAAAGTTTGTCCAATGGAGCGTACACATGGTTGGATTTGTTTGGAAAACTTGCTCATTTTGAAGTTTGTCGGCAAAAAGTCAGACCGTGTGTATGGGCCATAAGACTAACTATTCTTAAAAATGTTCTATCCACCCTCCTCCGAGTCCTACCTATTCTGCCTAACCTGTATTTTTAATCAGGTCTGGTCACATGATCCTGCAGTTGCATTGCCCCTACGTTAGTGAGTGACTACTGCCGGGAAGAGAGCACTGACAACACCTGGAGGCGACCAAACTACCTGGTCCCAATGATAGCTTAAAGGATCACTAAAGGAAAAAAATGTTTTTGCTGAAATGACTGTTTACAGGGTATAGAGACATAATAGTTAACTGATTCCTTTTAAAAATGATTACAAATAGATAAAAATCAATCATATAATGTGCCTCTTAGATGCAAAAACAAAACTGAAAGTAGTTTAGTCTTTGCATGTTATTTTATGCCTCTGTGCTGGACAGTGCCATAGAGAGTCATGGCTAGGAAAACGAAACTAAAATCTCCCATGATTTTTTTCATACGGAGCCAGACAACCAGGAAGTGTCCAGAACAGAGCAGTTTTACAGCAACACCAGAGCAAAAACGAGCAATGAGGACATGAAACCAGGACTGCAGTAAGGTAAAGGAAGCTATTTAGCTAAAAAAAAAATTCCTTTAGTGACCCGTTAAGCTTTACTCCGTTTTTATCGTGAGGAATATCCCTCTTTCATCTCCCACTTTTCTTTCCCCTTTTAAAAATAAAATGTTAAGAAGGAAGGAATATTAGGAAGTATTATATTAAAAAATTGTCAGCTCCTGATTGTTGTATATATTGTATACATCATGTATGCTTAATCTGGCATGAGGGAATCAAGACAAGTGGTTGTCGCAGTGTAGGATCAATTCTTAATTTTTACAATGGGGACAAACATTTTAGTCTGAGAACACATGTTACCATTACCCTCCCAAAAACGATTCCCTTTTTTCGCAATTGCTTTTTTGCATATGTAAGTGTAGCGCCTATGTACCTTACAGCACTGGTGCTAGTGAAATTTAAAGGGTAGTTCAGAGTGTAGTTAAACTCTGATCCAGATTGTTAGTAGCAAATTGCGGTCTCTGTCTCAGCTTGGCTGTGCTGTGAGCCCGTTCTGCTGTGCTGGGGTGTTCTTCCAAACCCCGGTACTGCAGGTGGCAGCAGTGGAGTCGAGGTTTGGGTGCTCTTCCCAGCAGCCAATCACAAGGGTTTGTCCTCGCTGTGCATGCTGGGAGGGGTATTTATGGGACAGACGCCATTGGTTCTGGGTCTTCTTCGTCCAGTGTGGCACCCACCTTTAGGGTGGCCACATCACGGAGCCCCGGCATTATGGCCTACCTGGCCGTGGCGTGCGTGCCACACAGTCTTTCTGGTTCTGGGGCCATGCTGACCCGGAGCATCTGAACAGTGGCGGGGACCCAGTGAGTGACTGGGTTCCTAAACGGAAGATCCCAAGCTGTACTGTTGTTCGGTGGGGAGTCAGTCTGAGGAGCGCCATTGAGAGGCTGGCGGTCCAAAAGGGCCTGGACAAACCACCGGGGATCGAGGTAGCCGGACACCGACGGATTGATCACCTGTCGGTCGGTACCTGGGCAGCAAGTTGAGGGCGATCCAGATGTAACCCAAGTAAGGAGACATATCTCCAATAATCCAACCCAGAGGGGACCTGTGGCAGAGGTGTCTTCTGAGGCTCATTGAGAGGGGTCTGTGGCAGAGACTTTCTCCCAAGTTTAAGTTCACCAAGGAGGGTCTGTGGCAGAGAATTATTCCTATAATTGTCCGAGTGATACTCCGGCTGCCAGGTCAGTGAGAGAGGCCTGTCCGGGTACACTAAACTCACTCCGGCGGGAGTGGTGAAGAGAAGTGTTACATTTGGGAGCAGGACTGTTTCCTATCATTACGCCTGAATCTGCTATTCTCCTATCTTCTTCAGCTTTATTTTCCTCACCACAAGTTTACTGTTTTTACCCGGGTGGGTAATAAAGAGCACAGCAAAGAGCACCTGTCTGGACATTCCTTTACTTCTACTACATGCAATACGCATCATTCCCCCCAAGGAATTTCGGAGGAGCCACGAGGTAACACACCGGCCAAAAATCCAGCAGCTCCACTGGGGGTAATGCTACATAAGGAACACCATGCCACATGTTTGTCTCTGAAGCGGGTGTGCCGGTGAAACCAGTCAGACATGGCTATCCTGTTGGCCTCCTCCACCTATTGAACAAAGGATTAAAGGAGAAGTCCAGCCTCCGCTTTTTAGGCTGGGCTTCTCCTCTGGGTCACAGGAGTGCAATTAGTTTTGCACACCTGTGACTCGTTTTCAGCGGAAAGCAGTCTGAAGTCCATTCTCCGCTGACGTCACTGCCATCAGTCGGGGTAGCCCGTCACGACTTCCAAGTCAGGATCCGCCAGCTGTTCTGATTTGCTGAGACAGCCTCTCCCCGCCCCTCCACTGCTCGGCGCTACAATGAGCGCTGAGAAGTAGAGCAGAAGCCATGCTGACTGAGCATCAGCCTGGTGCTCCATTCACAGAGATAAGTATGAATAGCAAAAAAAAAATAAACATACTTCTCTTTTAAGGCTGGATTCACACCTATGCAGTTTTAGTGCTTTTTGCATTTTGCAGTTTTGTAGTACAGTCCATTTAACATGGTTTCCTATGGAACACGTTCTGTAGTGCAAATCTGCAAAATGCAAAAAGCACTAAAAAAGGGATTTTTATTAACAGCTTACCTGTAAAATCCTTTTCTTGTAGTACATCACGGGACACAGAGCAGCATAGCCATTACATATGGGTTATATAGTGTACCTTCAGGTGATGGACACTGGCACTCTCCGACAGGAAGTTCCCTCCCTATATAACCCCCACCCATAGTGGGAGTACCTCAGTTTTGTAGCAAGCAATGTGCATCCCAAAATTCCCCATAAGAGGGGTGGGAGCTCTGTGTCCCGTGATGTACTACAAGAAAAGGATTTTACAGGTAAGCTGTTAATAAAAATCCCTTTTTCTTTTTCGTACATCACGGGACACAGAGCAGCATAGCCATTACATATGGGATGTCCCCAAGCAATGCTCCATGAGGGGAGGGAGACAACCAGAAAAAAACAAACAGGAGGTGCCACCGGACAAGAGGAGATTAAACTGCGGCCCGTAGCACCGCCTGCCCAAAAGCTGAATCAGCGTTCCTCCTAACGTCCATTTGATAAAATTTTGCAAATGTGTGGACAGATGACCAGGTTGCTGCCCTGCAGACCTGAGCCATAGAGACCTGGTGATACGCTGCCCAAGAGGCACTCATAGCTCTAGTGGAATGAGCCTTAACCGATAAGGGTGGACTCTTCCCCTTCAGGCCATAGGCCTGTATAATCGTCTGCCTAATCCACTTAGAAATAGTGGCCTTAGACGCTGCCTGGCCCTTTTTGGGCCCTTCCGGCAGAATGAATAAGACGTCCGTCTTACGAATCTGGGCTGTAGCTTCCAAGTAAATCTTTACAGCTCTAACTACATCCAAGGAATGTAGTAACCTTTCTTCCTTAGAAGAAGGTTTTGGAAAAAATGATGGAAGAATCACATCTTGATTAAGGTGAAAATTCGATACCACCTTAGGCAGGAAGGACGGAAGCGGCCGCAAAACGACCCTGTCCTTATGCAGTAATAAATAAGGTGCCTTACATGACAAGGCTGCCAACTCCGACACTCTTCTGGCGGATGCCATGGCCACCAGAAACACTAGTTTCCTAGTCAAAAGGACCAAAGGGATCGCGGACAAGGGCTCAAAGGGCTGCCTTTGCAAGGCCGATAGAACCAAATTTAGATCCCAAGGATACAGGGGAGCTTTAATCGGGGGATTCACCCGAATAACACCTTGTAAAAAGGATTTCATTAAGGAATGGGCAGCCAAAGGTCTCTGGAAGAAGACCGACAAGGCAGACACCTGCCCCTTGATTGTGCCGACCGCCAAACCTTTTTCCACTCCCAACTGTAAAAACTCCAGGATTCTCCCAATGGTATATTTGCGGGGATCCCATTTCCTGGTTTCACACCAGGTAATATAGGCCTTCCACACCCTATAGTATATTAACCTGGAAACCGGTTTTCTTGCGCTTATAAGGGTGAAAACGACCTGCCCTGAAAGGCCTCTGTTCCTGAGAATCAGGGACTCAGCCGCCAGGCCGTTAAATTTAGGGCCTGTAAGGCAGGGTGGTAGAATGGCCCTTGTGAGAGGAGGTCCGGACGTAGAGGGAGGACCCAAGGCTCCTCTACGGTCATCCTTTTTATCAAGGAGTACCAAGGTCTTCGGGGCCACGCTGGGGCCACTAGAATCGCTGGCTTGCGTTCCCTTTGAATTCTGTGAAGAAGACGGGGTAGCATCCGTATTGGAGGGAAGGCATAGATTAGCGCAAACTGATGCCAAGGGCACACCAAGGCATCCGTCCCGCAGGCCAATGGATCCCTCGTTCGAGAGACAAACTTTGCTACTTTGGCATTGAATCTGGACGCCATAACGTCCACCTCCGGAGTACCCCACTTCCGGCAGATGTCCTGGAACACTTCGGGATGGAGGGACCACTCCCCTGGGGACATCTGTTGGCGGCTGAGGAAGTCCGCTTGCCAATTGTCCACCCCGGGGATAAAGATAGCTGAGATGCAGGGGACATGGGCTTCTGCCCATAAAAAGATCCGATCTACCTCCCTCTGGGCTGCCTGACTCCTGGTGCCACCCTGGTGGTTTATATAAGCTACGGCAGTGGCATTGTCGGATTGTACCCTTACTGGGGAGCCCTGCAGAACCTCCGTCCAGCCCAAAAGAGCCAACCGAGCTGCTCGGATCTCTAAGACATTTATGGGTAGGGCTGATTCTGCCCTTGACCATTTCCCCTGTAGGGTTAAATCGTCTAGGACTGCACCCCAGCCCGATAGGCTGGCATCCGTGGTTACTATCCTCCATGAGGGGGGACTGAACGATCTTCCTTTCAGAAGATTTTTTGTGACTAGCCACCAACACAGACTCTGCCTTACCGCATAGGGAAGGGAAATGGGAAGATCCAAGGCCTGGAGTCTTTTGTCCCAGGCCGTGAGAATTGCTCTCTGTAGCCTCCGAGAATGGATCTGGGCATAGGGCACTGCCTCGAAGGTGGCCACTAGCTTTCCCAACAGGCGCATGCAGAGGCGTATAGATGGCCTTGTGCTGCTTAGGACTATGTGGATTAACTCCCTTATCGAGTCCACTCTGGACTGGGGCAGGAAGATCCGTTGTCGTCTTGTATCTAAAATCAGACCTAGATACTCCAACCTTCTTGTGGGCTGTAAGGCCGATTTGTCCCGGTTTAGAACCCAACCCAGGGACTCTAGGCAGTTTACTGCTAGCAACACTGCCCGATTTAAGCCGGCCGCTGAGTGGTCGACTACCAGAAGATCGTCTAAGTAGGCCATGATCAGAATGCCCTGTTCCCTTAGGATGGCTAATACGGGGGCCAGGATTTTTGTAAAAACCCGAGGGGCCGTGGCTAGTCCGAACGGAAGAGCCACGAACTGATAATGCCGATAGTTTAGGGCAAAACGCAGATACCTGTAATGGCCTGGGAAAATCGGAACGTGCAGGTATGCGTCCTTTATATCGATGGAGGCCAAGAACTCCTTTCCTTGGAGGGCGGCCACCACCGAACGAATGGACTCCATTCGAAAGGACCGGACTCTTAAAAAGCGGTTTAATGACTTTAGGTCCAGTATAGGCCTGACGTCGCCGTTTGGCTTCGGGACAATGAAGAGGTTTGAGTAAAACCCTTGTCCTTGCTCCCCTGCTGGTACTTCCATAATCACTCCTTGAGATAGGAGTCGCTCTAGGGCGGACAGAAGTGATGCCTGTTTTTGAGGGTCGCCTGGAAGTCTTGACGTTTGAAAGTGAGGAGGGGGGAACTCCCGAAACTCCAGCTTGTACCCCTGAGTCACTGAGGACAGAACCCATTGGTCGGTAACTTTGGCCCCCCACAACTCCGAGAACAACCGGAGTCTTCCCCCCACTCGAGAGAGTGGGGGCGCCCCTTCACAAGGCTGCCTTAGGGGCAGCCTTAACCGGCTTACGGTTCCACGGTCTCTTGTTCCCTGCAGCTTGCCCCTGTGGCCTGTTTGCAGCTGCGCGTCCAGGAGGCCGTCGATACTGCCTAGAGAATGAGGGCCCTGGAACTGGAGAGGTTGGACGCTTAAAAGAGGGACCCCGGAACCTTCTCTTAACCGGCAAGAGGGTGCTCTTACCACTAGAGATCTTTTGGATATATTTGTCAAGATCTTCTCCAAACAATCTCTCTCCTTGAAAGGAGAATCCTGTAAGGAGCTTTTTGCAGGGGGTTTCTGCAGACCAGTTCTTTAACCAAAGTAATCTTCTCATGTGAACCAAATACAGGGATAGGCGGGACGCCTGTTGGATTGAATCCTTGATAGCGTCTACCGCGAAACATAAAGCTCTAGGTAGGTCGGCCAAGTCCTGAGCCTGTTGAGCCGGGAGGTCCTTTAGGGCCTGCTTGGCCTGGTCCTTTAAAGCCTGGCAGACGCCAATGGCAGCTACAGCTGGCTGGACCACTGCCCCCGCTGTGGCAAAGGATGCCTTCAGTAAGGTCTCAAGCCTTTTATCCACAGGATCTTTGAACATGTGAATATTGTCCACTGGACACGTTAAAGCTTTATTGACACATGATATGGCTGCGTCAACAGTGGGGACAGCCCATTTTTTCGAAAACTCCTCCTCTAAAGGGTACATAACTGCGAACCTTTTAGGAGGCAAAAAAATCCTGTCTGGCTTAACCCAGTCCTGAAATATCAGGTCCTTTAACAAAGGATGGACCGGAAACACCAGGTTGGCTTGGGGCGCTTTTAGGGAGCCCAATGAGGGCACAGCGGAAGCCAGAGGCTGAGGCAAAGGCATTTTAAAAGCTGACCGCACCATATCCGTTAAGGACTGAACCCACAATTTTTCTGCGTGAGAAGCTGAAAAAGGTTCTTCTATAGTGGAATCTTCAGAACCTAAATGGCCCAGGTGATCCTCAGCCTGGTCTCCTGTATCTTCCAATTCCTCAGTGGAAAGGACATCTTCCTCAGGAGATTCAAACCTGGGAGACGGGGACCTAGCCCGCTTCTTCCCGGATAAAGAGGCCGCAATAAAAGCGGCCATCCTTTTTTCAAATCCACCCAAGGTGGAGGCTAACATCTCTTCCGTGACATAGGAAGGAGTTGGTTGAATAGGGCCCGCCATAGCACCTAGCAACCCCGATGGCTCACCCAGGGCAGCAACCTCCGGATCCTCCGGGGAGGTAGGGGCAGGTGGATTCTGGGAAATATCCTCCGAGCCCGATGGGGAACCCTTCGGCTTTTTAACACCTTTAGCATTTTTAGCGTTCCCTGCACCCTTAGGAGCCATAATAAACAAATCTGAGATACTCCGCTAATATACAACTAACTGTAATAGCTGGAGAAAAACACACATTTAAATAAATGAGGAAGAAAATTAGGCTAGGGTAATGTTAGACAGAAACTAAACTTCCCAAAACCTAACAAGAGATAACAATATTGTAATCCTAATATTGCTTCCCTTAATGCTGGGCTAAGAGAGTACCTAATAATAAAAGTACTCTGACTGCTACTTAGTACACCGGCTTTCCAGAGAAAATATGAGCTTAAACAGCTCTTTAGCAAGGTGTGTACAAAAAAACGGCCACTAGGTGTCACTGTGTCAGCATAACATAGGCAAACCTATCCTGCTCAGCTCAGCATCGCTGCTCCGTGTCCCTTCACAGCCTTCAGCAAACTGACAGGCTAAATAGAGTTTTCCCTCTGATGTACAGAGGGGAGGGAACACCCCGGGCGTCCCCCGCCCCCTCCACGCAGCGTCGGCGCCTATAACAGTGCGCGCGCACGCGCGCGCGCGCTCCCGACGCCGCTCTGCAGGAAGCAGGAAGCCATGTGGGGAGAGGAGCCCAGGAGCTGCTGGAGACACACAGACATCAGGAAGTAAGTATTTTAAACCTGACATGCTCCCTTTTACATCTCATGGAGCAAAAACACCTTGTAGCAGCAGCAGCAGTCTATTAGCCCAGCCAGAGGAACAGTATACCTGGGTGTTTGAGCCATCCAGTCATGCAGACTTTGTGGTTTCTCTTTAGCCCATGCACAGAGGCATAAAAAGGCTTTCCCCCAGAGTCCCCTGTGGGGAGCCCACTGACAAACCAAGTTCCGTAGGCCCCCCGCTTACCTTTCCACGCCGCAGGGTATTGCTCATGCAAGAGGCCCAATCTTCCCCCTTCACCGTGGGTATGGTCATAGACCTTCAGGGACCGGGGTCCAAGTCAGGAACACCACACACCTGGACCTATACAGCACTACTGGCAGCAGGTATCCATAGGTTAAAAAACCCAGTCCTGGAACCCAGAGTCCAGCCCTCCAAGGAGAGGCATTATAGGCAAAACCCCATCCACGAATTGGGGCCCGGGTACCGTCCACTTTGGCTATGAAGCACCTTGGACGGATCCGGTCGGCTGGCCCTGGTCCCAAGGACAAACTGCAGGCACAACCTTCAACGTGCACCAACACCTAAGACACTGGCGAAAAAACTGAGGTACTCCCACTATGGGTGGGGGTTATATAGGGAGGGAACTTCCTGTCGGAGAGTGCCAGTGTCCATCACCTGAAGGTACACTATATAACCCATATGTAATGGCTATGCTGCTCTGTGTCCCGTGATGTACGATAAAGAAAATGCATAGGTGTGAATCCAGCTTTACTGGATAAAATGGATTGCATACTATTTGATACGTTTTGAACTTTCCTTCATGAGAATTCTTTATACTGCACGCTTTTTACAAGTGACTTATACTATATCTACTGAAGATTAAACCCTTTTGCATTGGTTGCATGGGAATTATATCTGTTTGAATAGAGATACTATGTATTTCTATGGACTTTGAGTGCTGAGTAATTCTGGATAATCCTGGATATATCTTGCTGATGAGTGGATGTCATATGCTTTGAAAGTTTATTTCTTGTTCATACATCACAGAAAACAGAGACTTAATTACTTAGTGGGTTAAATAGGTTAAATAGTCACCATCAGGTGATTGGACACTGGCAACCCTAATTACAAGGTGAGTTCCTCCCCTATATAACCCCTCCCATATGGAGAGTTTTTTTTGCCAGTGTCTAAGGTGGTTGGTTACGTTATTCATGTTCTAAGAAAAAAGCTATTTTTGATGGTCTCTGTGGAGGCCTAGGGGCTATACAACCGGATCCATACTTCGGGACAATAGTAAACGCCTAAGTTGGATGGTACCCGAGCTTTGTGTAAAGAAGAAACAATGTTTGCCTGTAATTTCTCTCTCCGGAGGTTTGGGCTCTGGGATCCAGTCTTTGGTGTACTAACCTAAATGGCAATAAAAGCTCCTGCAGAGTCTTCTACAGGTCCAGGGAAGAGGTTCCTTTAAGTAGGACCCAGAACCCTGAAGGTTGGCACAACATTGCCCACCGTGATGGGTGAAGGCTGGATCTGTTGTTTTCAGCAGTTTTCCTGCGGCGGGGATAAGGTATGAGAAGATTATTTTTTCAAATATTATCTTCTATGAGTAATTGCATGTCTTACCTGGTTTCTGCCACCAGAGGGAGTAAGTCACATGCCTGGTGTATACTTACATGGCGTCCAGTAACACACTCAGTGAAGTTGGTCTATTATGTTTAAACCGCTCACCGCCTCCGGTGCAGGCTCTCACACATCTCATGTAGAGAGACCCCACAAAGTCCACGGGTCCCATGAAGCCCTCCATCGGTCTTCTCTTCTCCCTCACTCCTAGCCACCGCAATGACGGACGGGCGCGGGGGGCAAGCTCTTGGGCTTACAGGTGGCAGGAGAAGAAGGGGGCATGGTTTGCGCACGCCCGTGCGCATGCCCGGCGCTTCAATGCGCAGGCGCCAAGTGGCAAGTTTTTAAAAGCCCAGCGCGCTAGAGCCTTCTGTAAAGCGGCAGGAGCTGTGGGCTGTAAGCATCTCAGTGGATTGGATCCAGGCATACCTAAGACAACTACTCGGCATCAGGTTGTGCAGTGAGCTGATATATATGTATTGTAAGACTAGAGCACAACTGTTTTTGCACTTGTACTAGTACCTCTGCTTTTGCAGTTAAGGACTATGTCTCCCAGTAAGAGGCGTTCAGGGGCAGGTAAAGGAGGCACTAACAGATCCTCGCCTAGGGCTGGGAGATCTAGACAGGCCTGCAGATTACCTTCCCCCCTGACAGACTGATGGCAGCCTCACAGGATGAATCTGTACCCCTGTCAGGCTTTGCTGCCTCTCCTAATCATGCAGCTCCTGCATATGTCAATGTAGATGCTATGAAAGCTGCCTTGGATGGTTTAGAAGGAAAGATTGCTACATTAATCGCAAACCTCCTTAAAAAATTGCAGAAAGCTGGGTAGATCCCCTTCCTCTGCTCTGGGTTCCTTATCAGAGGAACGTTCTGATGGTGAGATATCTCTGTCTGCAGATGGTAGTAAGGAGCAGTCTGAGGTTTCAGAGGATGAGGAAAAGATATTTGATTATTCATGACGACAGGGTGGTGTTGCGATCGCACCCTGCTTTTGGGATTCCATCTGAATTAAGATGTAGTCCTACCGTCGTTTTTTTCTACGGCTCAGATACGAAAGACTGATTGTCTATTTATTCTGCCAGAGGGTCCAAGGAAGGGCCAGGCAGTGTTGAAGTCCACTATTTCAAGGTGGATCCGACAAGTTATTATTCAGTTGAAAACTTCTGCGTTACTGTGAGTAAACCAATGTTAAATAAATAAAATAAATAGTATAAAGCAGCAGTATCTAGTAGTGTTCACTGTACACAAAAATATAAATGCAATAAAAAGTGATAAGCGCTCAAAACCGCAGTTAAAAAAATGCTAAATAGTGTGAATCCACATAAAGTGTATAGTAATGTCATACAAAACACAAAGGTGATGTAGAGTGACAGAATGTCACTGGTAAATCCTGAAAATAAAAAACAGAAAACGTTCTGAAAGATAATGTCCTCCTATGTGAGTAAAATATTCAGGGTGGTGTCCAGTTCTTCCCTAGGATTCCTGGGCACGGTAAAATCTGTGCCCAGTCTCCCAGAACTCTCACCTTACTGTTGCTAAGTGGTTCATGTAGTATGGGTGTAAGCGTCTCCAGTGATGTGTAGCCCAATCCTCTCCTATATGTCAGCCTCTCGCACTTAGTTCACCTGATAAGTGCTCAGCGCACCATATATGTGGGGGAGGAAGAGAATAAAAGGATGCCTCCAATGGTGAAAAAACGTAAAATAGGGTGATCTTTATTGTGTAGCTAAATGGACTCTTACATGAATATAAAATATGAATGCATAAAACTTAACAAGACGTGGCGTCCGCAGCTCCGTCTTACGTCTCCTCCGATACCTTCCGGCTTACGACAGTCTCGCGTAATCCTGATCCCTACGTCGTTGCGTCACGTGCCTCGTGACTTCATCAGGGGAACCAAAAGGTGCATATCAAAGGGAGCCCGCCTCTACTTCGTCTCATTCTCACCAAGCTGGAAACAGGGTTGCACTCTGATGCAGTCGCTCATAAAACTCATAAAGTTTGCATCATCAGGCCTCCATAGCGCAGATCTGCTAGGCTGCTACTTGGTCTTCAGTCCATACATTCACTAAGTTTTACCAAGTGGATGTGAGAGGGCATGAGGATGCCCCTTCGGGCGCAGTGTAATTCAGGCAGCAGTTCATGTCCTCTTGTCCGTTGGCGGTCTGTGTATTCTGGTCTGTGTAATTAAGTCTCTGTGCCCTGTGACGTATGAACAAGAAAATTGGATTTTTTAATACAGCTTACCTGTAAAATACTTTTCTTGGGAAATACATAACAGGACACAGAGCTCCCACCCCTCTTCAGCATTATACATTGGGGCACTTATTGCTTTGCTACAAAACTGAGGTACTCTCCATATGGGAGAAGTTATATAGGGGAGGAACTCGCCTTGTAATTAGGGTTGCCAGTGTCCAATCACCTAATGGTGACTATCTAACCCATTAAGTAATTAAGTCTCTGTCCCTATGATGTATTTCCCAATAAAAGGATTTTTACAGGTAAGCTGTATTAAAAAATCCTATTTTACTTGTATTCTGATAAAATATGTGGGAGCAGAGCGGATACCCTGTGTGGGAGAAGAATTTGTGCTTTTGTGAATTTGTGAAAGGAAATATGAATCAGATATGGTAATACAAGTTCATTTACCTCCTCAAGACCAGGAGATATCTGTCTGTACACCAAGCACCAATTACTTCATCAGTGTGAGGGAGTTGACTGGGGTTAAGCAGTGTGAACAGTGTTTGAGCATTAGAGAACTATGTGTCCTCCTCCTCTAGACAGAGATGGACTGGCCATCGGGACTACCGGGAGATTCCCGGTGGGCCGATGGCTCAGTGGGCCGGTCGGATGTCCGTGGCGATCTACCTGTCAATCGCCGACAGCTGGCGCCTGACAGGTAGATCGAGATTTAGCGAGCATGCAGAGTAGCGCAGGAAGCATGTGTAATATGTTCTCTCTCCTGTCACGGCACTCCGCCGGGGAGCCGAGTGAGTGCCGTGACAGAAGAGAGAACATATTACACACGCTTCCTGCGCTACTCTGCATTCTGGCTGGTAAACGATGTGCACCATAATGTGCCCTGTGCCCTAATGTGCTATGTGCCCTGATGTGCCTTGTGCCCCATGTCCTGATTTGCCCTGTGCCCCGTGTCCTGATGTGCCCTGTGCCCTGATGTGCTGTGTCCTGTACCTTGATGTGCTGTGCCCTGTGTTGAGCTCTGTACCGTGCCCTGGGCTGGCCTGGATGAAGTCTAGGGCCACATTTTTGTCCCAGTCCAGCCCTGCCTCTAGACCACAGTTTGGTGAATCCAGCGGTTTTCTGTCAACTACATTGAAAGGATGTACATTCTGTTCAAAAATTTGAATTACATCCACCTACCTATTGGAATCTTCAGCACTATGATTTGACAAAGTGTTCATAATTTTAATTTTTGAAGCAGAGCCAGCTCGATACAGCTACAATGGGCTTTTACCACCAACTTTATTTGTCTTCTGGAAAGTTTTTCTTTTTCATGATACTTTTTTCATATTTTTTTATATTGTCTCTGGTGGCCACTTCAAGAAATTTTTCTATTCTATGTACGGTAATTTGAAGACTTTATTTATATATCTATACCCTAATATTATAGGTTGGATGGGTGGAGTTAAGGCAGTAGGTTGTTTTTAATCATTTATGTTATATGTTGTTTGTGGAATAATTTTGAATCTATATGGAATAAAGATTTTGGTTATATTTCAACAATTGGGAGCGGAATTATATATTTATAGAGGTGTAAGTTATTTTTTTCATGCAATAATCCTGATTGATAATTTTGTGAGCATGGTGACAGGTAGAGCCCATATATATTGTGTATTGGCTTTCTTTTGCAGTCCAATGGTTTGCCGGACTCAGGAGCAAACCAAATGCAGATAAGTGTATGCAGCTACCTTTGCTTGTGAATACCTTCTGAGTTCCTCTGAGCTGCTTTTGCAGTTGCTTTAATTTGTGCACGGAATAAAGAACTTCAGCTGCAAATCCTAGTGTACATGAACTAATAGACACCAGTTGTATGAATAAGATGGTTATTTTAGTGTAAGCAAGGTAATGGTAGGTGCGCGCAGCCTATTGCATTAGGGTGTGCACCCCAAACCTCCAACACATATATGCGTTTGACATATTTTGACATATCTACTGCCCTTTTCCCCACTCTCCATCCTGAAACAATGGGGGGAGCAAGGGAACACATGGGGGACCCGGGCAACAGAAGGAAATGGAACAGGAAAAGGAGGGGTGCCATATATTAGTACCGATTCCCTATAGTTTCCTCCTGTGGCAGCTGAATATTGACAAAAGGGAGAGGAGGAGAAGCCTACTTTCAGCTGCTGCAAGAGGAAAATACAGATCAGTGCCACTAAATTCCATCCTAACCACCTCTCATGTCCAGGTTCTGAGGGTCGGCAAGGAAGGATTGTGCTTTACCTGTCACCTGCCCACAACTGACAAATTGCCAACCCCAGGATTAGGGTATGCCCAGGCACACCCCTTGCGCACGCCTATGAAGGTAATCCATATTATAATGAGCATCTTTCCAAATTCCAAAGGCATTTTAAAAACTAAAGTAAGTAAAACAAACAACCTTTTCAGTTTTTTTTTCTAGGTTTTCTTTTTCTTTTCCAATCTATTAAAGTTTTAACAATACAAAAGTAAAACGGTACAATACAAGAAAAATACAAAGAGTACAATAGCAAAATTAGGGCTGTAACCGTATTCCTGAATATTAAATATCATGTTTGCCAAAGAGAGTCTGCTGAACTGGGGCCCACCCCAACCTAATTCCATCAGACCCTCTCAAACCAAATAATTAGCTCTCAGGCAGGGTATATGGTCCATAGTGACTGTCCTGCGGTCTCATGGTTCTTGCCAAACTGTCACAAAAGGGTAATACAGAAAAGGTGGAGGTAAGAGGAGGAAAACGAGAGGGAAAGAGAAAAAGCAGCAAGCACCCCTGCAGCTCTAAAAGGTTCACTAGGATCCTGGTGAGGTGGTCCCCTTCAGGTAAGGGATCCCAAGTTTTTTCAAATATGGGCATCTTATACTGCAGAATGGCAGAGAGACGTTAATTGAACATTATCCAGGAAAATTTGGCCTTTTAAAGATTGAAGGGTATTGTGAGGGATTTCCAAGATCTTGCTATCGTAATCCTTTTCACTATAAAGATAAATGTTTTTAGGTGCTGGGTGGGCCTCAGGAGTCCCATCTGCGGGGTGGCTAAGTAATGCCTGTCACAGATATTTGGTTAGGTTCATAGGCGTGCGCACAGGGTGTGTCGGGTGAGCCCAGGCACACCCTAATCACCACATGCGCATTAGTGTTCTCGCTCTGTGTAGCAACAGGAACATGGAAAAGATCTCCCTCTTACCGGTTCTGCCATAAAAAGTGTTTATGCTCTTGTCTTTCACTGTGCCAGCAGGGAGATCATTGTGCCAGGGTCATATATATGTAGATACAAACACATGCATGTGTGTTTGAGCTTAAAGGGGTTGTAAAGGAATTATTTTTTTTCATAATAAGCATCCTTTACCTGCAGACATTCCTCTTTTCACTTCCTCATTGTTCGTTTTTGCTCAGAAGTTGCTCTATTTCTTCTCTGTTCACTTCCTGCTTGTCTGATTTTACTGACCACCGTGATGGGAGGCTTTACTGCGGTGGTCAGTAACGTGCTCACCCCCTCCTGGGAACTACATCTGTGTGGCAGGACACTCTCTGAGTGTTAGAGACTTCAAGGAGGTGTGAATTACTGGGTCTGCCGCAATTCATACTGGGAAATGTAGTTCTTACATGAACGAGCGATGCAAACCAGGAAGTGAATGAGAGAACAGAAACTAGAATTCCAGAGTTGATATAGATGAAGGAATTTAATAGGTATTTACTTGTTTAACAGGATCATTACACTATTCTGTCTGTCTACCTTGCAGACATTAATTTTAGGAAAAACATTTTTTTCCTTTACAACTTCTTTAAGGGTGCACATCCTAATGCATTAGGCTGCGCACACCTATGGTTAAGTTAGTACCTGTAAAGCTATAGGTGAAAATCCAAAACCTGCAGATTTTTGGGCACGTACACCAGGTATGATACGCTGTTCCATCTTGTCCAGACCCTCTAAAACATATGGGGAGGCCCCCGATACCCTCTGGGCACATCTAGTGGGAACCACATACCACCGCAGTAAGACCTTGTTGTTCGCTTTGATCAGAGATGTATTTATGATCGATTTTGCAGCTCCCAGGGCCAATCTATGCCATTCTGCAGCATCCATGACTTTCCTTTCGCAAAGGACAGAATATTTTTTTTAAACGTTTAATAAGGAAATAGATCACCCCCAGTAAAGTTTGATGCCTTCATCAACTGAGTTCACATAATTCCTTAATCCGTTTGTGTTCATCATCTATTCAGGAACAGTTTCTATCTGCACAGTAAGGTCTGTCGATGCTGAATTTTCCATATCTTTCTCTGGTAGCATCCATTTTCTGCCAGTGCACTGTAAAGCAGACACCAATAACCTCTGTAAAACCTCCGGACTTTGTGAACCAGCAATAGCACGGCAGCAGCTCTGCTTTCTGTTTAGTACTAGTGCAGGGTTGTTAATAAGAGTGTACGCTAAGTGCCACTTGGTCCTTGTATGTCTATTTTTGTAGTCCATCAGCACATCTGAAATAAAGAATTAATAGAGTCTTATTTTACAGATTCATAAAAATGTTGATATTATGTGTTTTTTGGGGTAATAGCAATAATACTTTCAAAATTATTTAAAATAGAAGCTGATCAATATTAATTATACAAGCGGTTTATATCACAAACTATTCACTTTTCTCTGTTAACCACTTAAGCCCCGGACCATTTTGTTGCTTAATGACCGGGCCACTTTTTGCAATTCGGCACTGCGTCCATTTAACAGACAATTGCGCGGTCGTGCGACGTGGCTCCCAAACAAAATTGACGTCCTTTTTTCCCCACAAATAGAGCTTTCTTTTGGTGGTATTTTATTACCTCCGCTGTATTTGTTTTTTGCGCTATAAACAAAAATATATCTATAATTTTTGAAAAAAAATCGAGATTTTTTACTTTTTGCCATAATAAATATCCCCAAAAAGCATTTATTGATCGGTTTGTGCAAAAGTTATAGCGTCTACAAAATAGGGGATAGTTTTATAGCATTTTTATTAATAATTTTTTATTTACTAGTAATGGCGGCGATCTGCGATTTTTATCGTGACTGCAACATTATGGCGGACACAACGGACACTTTTGACACATTTTTGGGACCATTGTCATTTTTACAGTGATCAGTGCTATAAAAATGAACTGGTTACTGTGAAAATAACACTGGCAGTAAAGGGGTTAACGACTAGGTGGCGCTGTAGGGGCACCCCCGCAACAATCGCTTCTTAAAGGGGACGTACAGGTACGTCCCTTTGCCTGCCCGTGCCATGCCACAGACGTATATATGCGTGCGGTGGGCGGCAAGTGGTTAAAGTGTAACTAAGCTGTCAACATTAAAGCCAAAAATGTAGTATGTTTCCATATACCAATCATTAGGTGTGGTGGCTGCATTTGTGTTCTTTTTTTAGGCTTTCATCCCTCTGTTTCTCTATGGTGATATAGCCAGTAACACACCTTCTGTATTAGAGTTCCCCACTCTGAATCAAAGAGCACAGGGGGCAGAGCAGGCAGCAGCATTGCCAGTAAACGAATACATTGGGAAGAGGTCTTGTTCTTTTGAAAACCGACAGACTTACTGGCTGGATTACCAAATGAAAATAGAAGAAAGAAAGCTTAAAAAAGAAAATGTATGCAGACATCACATCTAAGAATCGGCAAGCTGCAATATAATACATACAGTATCTCACAAAAGTGAGTACACACCTCACATTTTTGTAAATATTTTATTATATCTTTTTATGTGACAACACAGAAGAAATTACACTTTGGTCGGAGTGGCACTGGGGAGCTACAGCTCACTGAGGGAACCATGAATGCCAACATGTACTGTGACATACTAAAGCAGAGTATGATCCCCTCCCGTCAGAGACTGGGCCACACTGCAGTATTCCTACATAATAACAACCCCAAACACACCTCCGACAACCACTGCCTTGCTAAAGAAGCTGAGGGTAAAGGTGATGGACTGACCAAGCATGTCTCCAGACCTAAACCCTTTTGAGCATCTGTGGGGCATCCTCAAACGGAAGGTGGAGGAGCACAAGTTCTCTAACATCCACCAGCTCTGTGATGTCATCATGGAGGAGTGGAAGAGGACTCCAGTGGCAACCTGTGAATCTCTGGTGAACTCCATGCCCAAGAGGGTTAAGGCAGTGCTGGAAAATAATGGTGGCCACACAAAATATTGACATATTGCGCCCAATTTGTAAATTTTCACTAAGGGGTGTACTCACTTTTGTTGTCAGCGTTTTAGACATTAATGTCTGTGTTGAGTTATTTTGAGGAGACAGCAAATTTACACTGTTATACAAGCTGTACACTCACTACTTTACATTGTAGCAAAGTGTCATTTCAGTGTTGTCACATGAAAAGATATAATAAAATATTTAAAATAATGGGAGGGGTGTACTCTGTGAGATACTGATTATATATAGATAGATCTTTTCACTTTATCTCCTGGTATTCAGGGATTTTAGGTGCAGCAGTCATTACTTTGTTGGCTGGCGCATGCTTTTCACCCTTTTTTAACAGTTTATGCAGTAGTTAGGTACATATTCTCAAGGTGCATATATACAGACAGATATGGGAGGACCAAGCAAAGTCCAGCATGTATTATACTGACACTTGTTTTAATCATATCCACATTTGAGTTTGATGGTTATGTAGCACCTGTGTACTTTCAGTTCAGGTGCTATCTAGAATTTAGAGGGGGATGAGAGAGTTACTTGGCTCTCATCTGGTTAATTTGTGTAAATTGGGCCTCTGCTCTGGCTGGGCTGTACTGTCAGTTCATTCTGTGTTCCAGAGGTGCCTTTCCACCTCGGGGCAACAGGTGGCAGCAGTGGAGTTCAATCAGGAGCGCCTCTTGTCAGCAGCCAATTAGGAGGGGTTTTCCCTCGCGGGGCATGATGGGGGAGGGTATTTCTTGAGCGGACGCTATTTTGTACGGTCTTCTGGTTCTGGTTCCGGGTGCGGCACCCACCTTCAGGGTGTGCGCACATCACGGCCCCCGGCGATATGGCCTACCAGGCCAGGGCGTGCGTGCTACGAGGTGTCCTTGGTTCCGGGACCATGCTGGCCCGGAGCAACTGAGGCTATGTCGGGACCCCAGTGATCTACTGGGTTCCCCAAACTTTGGGAGAAGATACCAAGCGAGTTGTGCTGTTCGGTGGGGAGTCAGTCTGAGGAGAGCCCGGAGGCAGGCAATCCAACAGGGCCTAGACAATCCACTGGGGATCAAGGTGACCGGACATTGACATTGTTGGCAACCTGTCAGTCGGTGACCAGTAGGAAAACTACCTGAGGGAGATTCAGGCACTAAATTCACTGGGGAAGATTTACTTCATAATTCTACGTTCGGGGGAAGGGCCTATGGCAGAGGTTCTTCCCCGATATTCATTTGCACCAGGTTTGTGGCAGAGACTTGTGTTTTTCTTCCCAGTGCTCCGAGTGAAACCCTGACTGCCAGGTCGGTGTGAGAGGCCTGTCCAGGTACACTATACCCCCTCGGCTGAGGGGCGACGAAAGTAGAGTGTCGTTTTGAAGCAGGACTGCTTCTGTATTGTTCAAGCCTGAATCTGCAATTCTCCTTTTCACCCATCTTTTCCTATCTACCTCAAGTTCACTGTTTTGCCGTGTTGATTGAAATAAAGCTACAAGAAAAGACACCTGTTGCTTGGACATTCCGTCATTGCTCTCATCATCATCATTACCCCTAGACGCTCACAAAGGTAACACTCCATCCCTATTCTATCCAGTGGCTCCTTGGGGGGTGAGCGCTACAGTTATGACAAGGGTTCCGCTATATAGCAAAGAAGCAAATTACCGTACTCTGTTTATCGGTACTACTATTTTTTTCTACACAAAATAGACATGAAGAAAGGGAGGTTTTTCTCATGTATACTGGCCACACTAATGTGGCTGGGTTAGGACTACATTTGCTACTATCCTTCAATTACTACTCATGTCATTGAGTTTCCAGTCATTGCTGTCTTAAGAATTAGCATCATTATTAAAATAACTACCATGAAATGTGGAACAAGTCTTGGTGCATTAGGTCTGTAATTCTCTCCTCAGAATTGCTCATCGTGAGATAAGCATTGTAGTTAAAGCGGAGCTCTACCCAAAAGGGGAAGTTCTGCTTTAAACATTCCTCCCCCATCCTATTCCACATCTATTTTTTTTTTTGGGGGGGGGGACACATGCTAAAGGCAGAATAAAATGGGGGGAGGAATGTTGTGTACAACATATGTGTACAATATGACATACCGTTCCATTTCCATTACCTGGGCTTGCATGAGATCTTCTAGACACTTCTTGTGTGAGAAGGTGACAAAAGGACAGAATAACAGGATGAGTGTGGTAAAGATCCACCTGAAGCATACCTGTCCATGTATTATACCCTGTAAATAAAATAAATAAGCATAATTAAAAAGGTTCATTCATGAGAAGTGGTGGAAGTAAAGAATAGTCACATTAAAATTTGCTGGTGCAGGCTGTGGCCATTGGGCACCACATCCCTCTAAAAAACGCATACTAAAAACATCCTAAATGAGGGATTTTGTAGATACCACACAAATCTGGTTACATAAAATACTTGTATTATTTATTACATTTCATATACACAAATATATATATTTTTTGCACAAAAAGAAAAATATATTGCGCATACCCCAATAACTACAAACAATAATAGCTGCGTCTCAAGGATGTCATACTACATCAAACAAATATGGAAAGAAAGAGGAGTCGCGCTCGTACACCAATGTGAAAGAAAGACACCTATAAGGCCCCGTACACACCATAGAATCCATCCGCTGAAAAATCTCAGTGGATCGGTTTCAGCGGATAGATTCTATGGTGTGTACATTCCTGCGGATATTTATCCGCGGGAATTTCACGATTCCAGCAGATAAAAATTTGTAGACATGTCTACAAATCTATCCGCTTGAATTGATCCCAACGGATTGATCCGCTGGTCTGTACAGACTCACCGGATCAATCCGTCCGAAGGGATCCCCCGCATGCGTCGTAATGATTCGAAGCATGCGTGGAATTCCTTATATGACAGCGTCGCGCTCGTCGCCGCGTCATCATACAGGCCCCATACACACGGGAGGATTTATCCGCGGATACGGTCCAGCGGACCGTTTCCACGGATAAATCCTCTCGAGGATTTCCGCGGATTTCCATGCGATGGAGTGTACTCACCATCGCATGGAAATCCGCGCCGAAATCCTCTGGCGATGACGTGTCGCGCCGTCGCCGCGATTATGACGCGGCGACATGCGCGACGCTGTCATATAAGGAATTCCACGCATGCGGCGAATCATTACGACGCATGGATCCGGTGAGTCTGTACAGACCAGCGGATCCATCCGTTGGGATGGATTCCAGCGGATAGATTTGATAGCATGTCATCAAATATTTATCCGCTGGAAATCCATCCCAGGGGATAAATATCCAGGGAAACAGATCCGCTGGAGTGTACACACCATAGGATCTATCCGCTGAAACCCATTCGCTGGGATTTTTCAGCGGATGGATTCTATCGTGTGTATGGGGCCTTAGTGTCTGATATAATGTTGGTAGTTAGCAGAGCTTTTTTTCTCAGAAAATAGGTGCAGGAACCCAACCACGACCCCATTTAGATTTCACAAACAGTAGAAGGGTCTTAAAGGGTGCAGAGTTCCGGGGGTTACACACAGAGTGTAGAGCTGTCACTTGTAAACACAAAAAACAGACTTCTGTGTTTACAAGTGTTTGTGGAGAGCAGGCACCAAAGGGTCTGAGCCAGAGGTGGTGGAACTGAGTTCCCCCAAGTTCCCCCAGAAAAAAAGCCCTGGTAGTTAGTATGTGAGACTAATGTACCAACAGCAGAAATATTAATACAGAGAAAAATTCTGCAGTGATGGTAAACCAATATAAAGAAAAATGCCAATAAGTGTCTAATATGATACTCGTAATTAATATGTGAGACTAATATACTAACGGCGAAAATGTTAATACAGACAAATATTCAAAAAAAATATACAAACAATTATTCTACAGTGATAAACATCTTGATGAACTGTAGTGCAAAAAAAAAAAGGGGAGAAAGTGAAGCCAGAAGGCTAAAAAAACGTCCCAAAGTGTGATGATGAAAATGACGGTAGATCCTAGGTGCCAGTTGTATCCACAACACAGTAACCAGTGCAGACAGGAGACCTTCACTTTCTCCCCTTTTTTTTTTGCACTACAGTTCATCAAGATATTTATCACTGTAGAATAATTGTTTGTATATTTTTTTTGAATATTTGTCTGTATTAACATTTTCGCCGTTAGTATATTAGTCTCACATATTAATTATGAGTATCATATTAGACACTTATTGGCATTTTTCTTTATATTGGTTTACCATCACTGCAGAATTTTTCTCTGTATTAATATTTCTGCTGTTGGTACAATAGTCTCACATACTAACTACCAACATTATATCAGACACTTATAGGTGTCTTTCTTTCACATGTGTGTATGAGCGCGACTCCTCTTTCTTTCCATATATATTTTTTGAATTGCTGACCTAGTAACACAGGCAATGCTATGGCGGGTGTTCTCCTCCAGCTGTAGGAAGTTCATTCACACTTAACCACTTGCTTACTGGGCACTTAAACCCCCATTCTGCCCAGACCAATTTTCATCTTTTAGCGCTGATGCACTTTGAATGACAATTGCGCGGTCATACAACACTGTACCGAAATGACATTTTTATATTTTTTTCCCCACAAATAGAGCTTTCTTTTGGTGTTATTTGATCACCTCGGCGGTTTTTATTTTTTGTTAAAAAAATAAATAAAAATACAGATTTATTTAAAAAAAAAAGTATATTTTTTTATAAAATTTTGCAAACGGTTAATTTTTCTCCTTCATTGATGTACGCTGATGAGGCTGCACTGATGGTCACCGATGGGCTGCACTGATGGGCACCGATAAGGTGGCACTGGTGGGCACCGAGAGGTGGCACTGATGGGTGGCACTGAAGGGCATTAATAGGTGGCACTGGTGGGCACTGAGAAGGGGTACTAAAAGGTGGCATTGATAGGTGGCACTGATAGCTGGCAGTAATGGGCACTGATGGGTGGCAGTGATGGGCACTGATGGGTGGCAATAATGGGCACTGATGGGTGGCAGTAATGGGCACTGATAGGCAGCACTGCTGGGTGGCACTGAGGAGGCATTGATAGATGCAAAGAGCAGCATGGAGATAAAATAAGGTTTGGAGATCTCTCACACACACAAACCATTATTGTACATAGACAAAATTGAAGGTACTCGCCCATATCGGCTCCTTCAAATCCTCTTGGGAAAAGTGGACGATCAATCCTAGCCAGTAGCCAGCTTCCCAGGAACACGTTAAATATGACTCGGAGCAAACATGAGCCCAAACCAAGGATAGCTGAGTAGAACATGAAGAAGTAGCTAAAATTCTGAAATCCTCTCCTAGGAAAAAGAATATGATTTGGGCTACTGCAGACAACATGAACAACTAAAGAAGTACATCACAAAATCATGAAAAACACGACAACATAACCTTATTCCCCCGTACACACGATCGGAAATTCCGACAGCAAAAGTCAGATGTGAGCTTTTGAACGGAAATTCCGACCGTGTGTATTGGACTTTTGCTGTCGGAATTTCTGCCAACAAAAATTAAGAGCTGGTCCTATTGGAAAATCTGATTGTCTGTAGCAATTCCGACGTGCAAAATTCTGATGCATGCTCGGAAACAATTCCACGCATGCTCGGAAACAATTAGACGCATGCTCGGAAGCATTGAACTTCATTTTCTCGGCTTGTCGTAGTGTTGTACGTCACCGCGTTCTTGAAGGTCAAAAGTTCAGAGAACTTTTGTGTGACCGTGTGTATGCAAGCCAAGCTTGAGCGGAATTCCATCGGAAAAGCAATCCAAGGTTTTTCCGACAGAAAATCCGATCGTGTGTACGCGTCATCACTCGTAGAAATGCACATTCTGAGACTTACCCATGCAAAGCAAATGCTTACAGCAGTATTACACCCAAAACCAAGAATGTAATATACTGCAGCTTATCAATCTGTAGATGTGGCTGCATTTGTTTTTTGTTTGTTTTTTAGGCTTTTTCCCCTCTGTTTTCACCTGGTGATCTGGCCAGTTGCACACCTCCTGTAGAGTGCCTTCACTCTGGATGAAGGAGCGACACCTTTTGGGCAGCAGCATTGTCAGTCTTTCGATACACTAACAAATTGACTCCAGCTAATACTTTATAAGCAGTTACAACAAAAAATAAAATTATTTTGGGATAAAGGCTTTAGATAAATAAAACCAGATCATTGTAAGCACCCCTGTCAGTGTTAAATGGTTTGCCTTAAATCTCTAACTGCCCCATCTTCCAGACAGCTTGTTTCTTTGAAAAACAGACTCACTGGCCAGATCACCAGGTACCATATTTATTACAGGTACTTATATAGGGTCATCAATTTATGCAGCGCTTTACATATATATTATACATTCACATCAGTCCCTGCCCTCAAGGCCCTCACAAGATAAGGTCCCTAATTCACATACATACATATATACACATAGTAGGGACAATTTAAACAGGAGCCAGCGTGTCTTTTGAGTGTGGGAAGAAATCCACATATCCACAGGGAGAATATGCAAATTCCAGGCAGGTAGTACCGTGGTTTGTATTCAAACTGACAACCCTTGTGCTACCAGGCGGGAGTGAGAACCACTTAGCCACTGTGCTTTTTTTCATACCGATTTAAAGTTTTTGTTTGGTTGGTTTTTTTGGTATACAGCATCATACACATTAGTTATTGGTGTGTGTAATACAATGATGTATATCCTATTACCTGCAGGTTGGTGATTCTACTAAAAATCCTCCATGCAATGCCCCCTAACAGACACTGGACACTGTCCTGAGTGTCTGTCCTCCGGTTCTGAGAGAGGTAACTGCAGGTGCTGCTACAGAGGAAATGCGTGCCACTCACCCACCCCCTTCTGCCATTAGAACCTACGCCACGCCGACGCAGCGTTGGGAGCACTGGCTTCCTGAATTCCATGCTTGTCTCTCAGCGCTGCGTTGGCGTAGCGTACAGGGGATACGCTACGGCGGCATAATGTGCGCCTGCTGTCTGTGAATCTGGGCCATAGTTTTTTTTCCTAGTCAATCCTATCCCCATACAGTTAGAACACACTGAGGGAACACACAATTAACCCCTTGATTGCCCCCTAGTGTTAACCCCTTCCCTGCCAGTGACAGTTACACAGTAATCAGTGCATTTTTATAGCACCAAAGTAGCTATGTCAATAAATAGGCTTACCTGTTATTGATGGCCAATGGTTTACCTTTGTCAGTTGGTAATATTTTGTCTTGAAGAAATAAGAACTGAGCTGCCACAACTTGAGCTAGCATCACAGCTATCATGAGAACTATGCCTAACCTGCAACAAGAAAAACAAAAATCCTACATTAAAGCTGAACATTAGGCAGATATGAATGGCATACATAAACTTGGTTCTGTATAAATTAATTCATCCTTTAATGTATTTTTAAATATAAGCAGTACTTACACTTTACCTGGTATCCGCTTCTTGCTGTCCCTGTACAACAGAGCTTAGACTTAAAAAGGGAGAAACAGCACAAGGGGGCAATCAGTTGTGCAGCAGTGGAGCATGCTGATATAAGGAGAGTTTACAGTGCCAGGGAGAGGGGTCTGCTGCTTCTCCATTTACTGTCCAGTCACAGGGAGGAGAACTGTACCCCCAACAGGCCATGTTATGGGAATTTCTCTTTGATAAAATAGCTGTCCAAAACACCAAGCCATTAACTCTGATTTAAAGCACCTGCGAAAGATAAAGGAAAACCTGCAAACATGGCCTGTTAGGGGTACTTGAGGACAGAGTTAAGAACCACTGGTCTAACTAGTCCAGTGTTTATCAACTCCAGTCCTCAAGGCGCCCCAACAGGTCATGTTTTTAGGATTTCCCTGAGATAAAATAGCTGTGGTAATTACTATGGCAGTGAAACTGATCAAATCACCTGTGCAAAACAATGGAAAGCCTGAAAACATGACCTGTTGGGGCGCCTTGAGGACTGGAGTTGAGAAACACTGAACTAGTCTATAGTTTTTCCTGGACCAAAATTATATTAAAGCAATTTGAATTTCTAACACTAGATGGCGGTAAATTAACATTTAAAGGCAACAAAGTTAACCATGATTGTTTTTTTTTTCTTCATGTTTGAATTGTTTCATTTGCAAATCCTCTGAATTGTATTTCTATAGTTTTTGCACAACAGAACCAGGTACAAAAATTCTAATGAACCAGCTACTGACAATTATGGCTAACGGGCAGTCTACACCAGAGCCAATGTGATTCATTGGGCAGTGTTGCCCAGTGCAACCACTACACATAATCAAGAGAAATACCATTGGTGGCAGTGTTGCAACTGTGCATGATTTTTGAGCAATGCATCATTATAGCAATGCTATATAGTGCATCCAACTGCAGCACAACATGTCTGCATGTAACGGCACAGAACAAATAAACTTAACAAAAGAAAAAGTGTTTCCACTTCCAGCTGCCATCTTGCTGAGCCTGCATTCACACTGTACCCAAAAGCATTGACGTCTCCTCCTCCTCTTTAGGACAATTGCCAGCACCACAGTTATGAGCTTCAAGTCCCCCATTCCAAACAAATCTCATTAAAAAAACAGCCACAACAAACAAATATACAGTACAGGTTTTTCTACATTACACTCAATCAGCAACCACAAAGGAGGCTATGGGGGGTAGGGTGACCACATTTCCAAACTACCATTCAGGGACACCCCCCCCCCTTCCCAAAAATCAGCTTGTGCTGTAATGAATCACAGCACAGTGATTGGACACAAGAGGCAGGATTTATGATTTCTCCAATCACAAGCAGAGGGCGGGATTGTGCTCCTCCAGGCATTCCGGGCCAGGACAAGTACTGTCAGTGAGTAAAGCGGTGATGTGGCGGCCTTTTTTTGGGGGCATCAGATTGGCCCGGGGGGTGGCTGTCAGTTTCATTCCGGGACACTGTATTGTACTGGAATGAAGATGCCCGGGGCAGACCTGCAAAATGCGGGACTGTCCTGGGCAATCCGGGACACGTGGTCACCCTATATGGGGGTTATTTACGAAAAGGCAAATCCACTTTGCACTACCAAGTGCAAATTGCACTTTAAATTGCACTAAAAGTACTTTATCTGTTAAAAAAAATTGCACTAAAAGTGCAATCGGAAGTACAGTCTCTGTAAATCTGAGGGGTAGATCTGAAATGAGGGGAAGCTCTGCTGATTTTATTATCCAATCACGTGCAAGCTAAAAAAGAGATTTTTAATACAGCTTACCTGTAAAATCTTTTTCTTGGAGTACATCACGGGACACAGAGCGGCATTCATTACTATATGGGTTATATGGAGTACCTTCAGGTGTAGACACTGGCAATCTCAAACAGGAAATGCCCCTCCCTATATAACCCCCTCCCATAGGAGGAGTACCTCAGTTTTGTAGCAAGCAGTATGCCTCCCAAAATGGTCCTCAAAAAAGAGGGGTGGGAGCTCTGTGTCCCGTGATGTACTCCAAGAAAAAGATTTTACAGGTAAGCTGTATTAAAAATCTCTTTTTCTTTATCGTACATCACGGGACACAGAGCGGCATTCATTACTATATGGGATGTCCCAAAGCAATGCTTACAATGAGGGGAGGGAGAACATCTCCAAGACAAAAGGATTTAATTTAGAGATATACTCAAATCATAATAAATCCAACTTAGTTGAGAAAAATAAAATTTTTAAATTTAACTCGAACAAGAGGAGCCCCCGGAATCCGAGGGTCTCAAACTGCAGCCTGCAGCACTGCCTGCCCGAAGGCAGTATCAGTATTCCTTCTTACGTCCAACTGTAGAATTTTGTAAACGTGTGGACAGAAGACCAGGTTGCCGCCTTGCAAACTTGAGCCATAGAGATCTGGTGGTGTGCTGCCCAGGAGGCGCCCATGGCTCTAGTAGAATGAGCCTTTAATGATACTGGAGGAGGCAACCCTTTCAAGCCGTAGGCCTGAGTGATTAATTGCTTAATCCACCTAGAAATGGTGGACTTTGCAGCTGCCTGCCCCTTCTTGGGCCCATCCGGTAGAATGAACAGCACATCTGTCTTCCGGATCTTCTTTGTAGCTTTAAGATAGGCCTTCATGGCCCTGACAATATCCAAGGTATGCAGCAACCCTTCCTTTCTGGAAGTAGGTTTAGGGAAGAAGGATGGTAATACCAAATCCTGGTTCAAATGAAAACTGGATATGACCTTCGGAAGGAAGGAAGGATGAGGGCGGAGAACGACCCTGTCCTTATGAAAAACAAGATATGGTTCCTTACAGGATAAGGCTGCCAGCTCCGAAACTCTTCTTGCGGAAACTATGGCAACCAAATATACTAACTTCCTTGTCAGTAGAACCAAAGGAATATCAGCCAACGGCTCAAACGGTTGTTTCTGTAAACTTGACAGAACAAGATTTAAATCCCACGGACAAAGCGGGGATTTAACTGGAGGTCTAATACGTAAGACCCCTTGAAGGAAGGTCTTAACCAGCGAGTGGGTGGCCAGCGGCCGCTGAAACCACACTGACAGAGCAGAAATCTGTCCTTTGATTGTGCTTAATGCCAATCCTTTATCCACTCCTAGCTGGAGAAAACTTAATACTCTATCGATGGTAAATTTGCGAGAAAGCCATCGCTTGGACTCACACCAGCCTACATAGGCCTTCCAGACCCTGTAATAAATCACCCTAGAGACCGGTTTCCTGGCTCTGATTAGGGTAGAGATTACTTTCTGAGACAGACCTCTACCCCTGAGAATCAGGGATTCAGCTTCCAGGCCGTCAAATTTAGATGCCGTAAGGCAGGGTGGAGGATCGGACCTTGCGATAGCAGGTCTGGCCGTAGAGGAAGAGTCCAAGGGTCTCCCACTACCATCCTTAAGATTAGTGAGTACCATGCCCTTCTGGGCCATGCTGGAGCTACCAGGATGACTGGTATGTGCTCCACCCGGATCCTGCGCAGCAGGCGGGGTAGTAACTGGAGCGGGGGAAACGCATAAAGAAGTTTGAACTGATGCCAAGGGCAAACCAACGCATCGGTTCCGCAGGCCATCGGATCCCTTGAGCGGGACATGAACCTGTCTAGTTTCTTGTTGAGTCTCGATGCCATGATATCCACGTCCGGCACTCCCCATCTTTGGCAGAGTGCTTGAAAGACTAGTGGATGCAGAGACCATTCCCCCGGCCATAGAGTCTGGCGGCTTAAGAAGTCCGCCTGAAAGTTGTCCACTCCTGGAATGAATATTGCCGATATGCAGGGCACATGAGCCTCTGCCCATAGAAGAATCAAGCTCACCTCTCTCTGAGCGGCTTGACTCCTGGTTCCCCCTTGGTGATTTATGTGTGCCACGGCCGTGGCATTGTCTGATTGAATTCTCACCGGGAACCCCTGCAATTTTGACGTCCAAGCCCTGAGGGCTAGTCGAGCAGCTCTGAGCTCCAAGATGTTGATGGGCAACTGCTTCTCTGGCTTTGCCCAAGTACCTTGGCGAGTGCAACTATCCAAAATTGCTCCCCAGCCCGTCAGGCTGGCGTCTGTGGTCACTATCTTCCAAGCCACTGGGCTGAAAGACCTCCCCTTCAGTAGATTCTGAGGGTCTAACCACCAACACAGACTTTGTCGGACTCTTGATGAGAGCGGCAACGGGATATCCAAGGCCTGTGGCCTTCTGCTCCATGCTGACAGGATGGCTGCCTGTAGGATGCGAGTGTGGCTCTGGGCGTATGGTACCGCCTCGAATGTGGCCACCATCTTGCCTAGTAACCTCATACATAGGCGAATAGTCGGTTCTTTCTTGCTTAGAACCAGTAGGATTAATTCCTTGATGGCTTTTACCTTCCTCAGAGGTAGGAACACTCCTTGTTGTTCTGTGTCTAATCTCATGCCGAGATATTCCAACTGCTTTGTGGGCTGGAAAGCTGACTTTTCTCGATTTAGGACCCAGCCGAACCTCTCGAGGTATTGGACCGTGAGGGCCACTGCTCGCTCCAAGCCGGGAGACGAGTGATCTATGACTAGGAGGTCGTCCAGGTATGCTAGGATCGTGACCCCTTGGATCCTTAGTTTGGCTAGGATTGGAGCTAGGACCTTCGTGAACACCCGGGGGGCCATAGCCAACCCGAAGGGAAGCGCCACGAATTGGAAGTGACGCGAAGCCACCATGAAGCGTAGATATCTTTGATGTGGCTGATAAATTGGAACATGAAGGTAGGCATCCTTTATGTCTATGGACGCCATGAAGTCGTCCTTCTGGAGTGTGGCAGCTGCTGACCGCACGGATTCCATCCGAAATGAGCGGATCTTTAGATATGCATTTACCATCTTTAGGTCCAAAATTGGCCTGACATCTCCATTGGATTTTGGGATGATGAATAGGTTGGAGTAGAAACCCAGCCCCTGTTCCAGGACTGGTACCTCTACTATTACTTCCTGGGAAAGTAGATGATCTAATGCCGATCTTAATGCGGCTCCCTTTTCCGGATCGTTTGGAATCCTCGACTTCTGGAAATGAGGAGGAGGAAACCTTAGGAAATCTAATTTGTAGCCTGTGGCCACGGAAGACCGTACCCACTCGTCGGGAATGCTGGCTTCCCAAATCTCTGAAAAGAGTCGCAGCCTTCCCCCCACCTTCGTGGGTGGGGGCGCCCCTTCATAAGGTTGGCTTGGGGGCTGGTTTTGCTGGTTTGCGAAACCACTGCCTTTTGCCTCTAACAGCCTGTCCTTGTGATCTGCTGTTGAAGCCGAAGTTTGCTTTTGCAGGAGGCCGTCGATACTGCTTGGCATTAGAGGGCCCCTGCCCAGGGGAATACTGTCGTTTAAACGCAGGTCCCTGAACCTTCTTCTTAGTTGGCAAGAGAGTACTCTTGCCGTTTGAAATGGTCTGAATGTATTTATCTAGGTCTTCTCCGAAGAGTCGTCCTCCATGGAAGGGGAACCCTACCAGGAGCTTCTTGCATGGGGGCTCAGCCTCCCAGCTTTTTAACCATAAGAGTCTTCTCATATGGATAAGGGATAACGATAAACGTGACGCTTGCTGGATAGAATCCTTGATTGCGTCTACCGTAAAACATATGGCCTTAGGGACATCCGAAAATTTTTCTGCCTGCTGGGCCGGAATAAGTTTAAGCATCTGCTTAAATTGATCCGATAATGCTTGAGCGACCCCAATCGCAGCCACAGCTGGCTGTACTACTGCCCCTGCAGTAGTGAAGGAGTTCTTAAGTAGTGCTTCCAAGCGCTTATCAACTGGATCCTTGAACACCTGTATGTTTTCTACAGGGCATGTTAACGATCTGTTAACACATGAGATGGCTGCGTCCACTGCAGGAGTAGCCCATCTTTTGGAAAAATTTTCTTCCATAGGATATAGGACAGAGAACCTTTTAGGTGGTAAGAAGATCTTATCTGGCTTGTTCCAATCTTGGAACAAAATTCCCTCTAATAGACGATGGATCGGAAACACAGCATTGCTTTGAGGCGCCCTCAGTGAGCCCAAAGCTGAAACCGTCGATACCTGGAGATCTGGTACTGGCAAGTTGAATGTCCTATGGACCAAGTCCGACAATCCTTGAATCCACCAGCTCTCCCTCAGGGAGACTGCCCCAGACTCCTCTGTATCCGGGTCTTCGATCCCTGAACCTACTTGGTCCGTGTCCAAGAGGTCGTCCAATTCCCCTGAGGAAAGGACCTCCTCTTCTGAGGGTCCACGCTCGGGCGACGGAGATCTATTCCGCTTACTGCCCCGCATAGCTGCGGATATCATTTTTCCCATGCTTTTCTGCATCTCTTTTAAAGAGGTGAGTAATACCTCCTCCGTGACCATCTTAGGGTTGGACTGACCCGCGTCAGCTCCAGCCCCAGATCCCGATGGCCCCAAGGCTCCCTGTAGGGAAAACAGCGGCATACCATGGTACAATACCGAGGTACACCTGCTACCTATTGGTATTTGGAACTATAAAAGTTAATTGTCCAAACACCTGTTTGGGGGATAAAAAAAATGCTTCCTCTCCCCTAGATGACTTTTTTTTTTTTTTTTTTTTTTTTTTCGTTTTTGTTTCAAATCCAGGAAAGAAAAAACATTCTGTCCCCCTGAGTAGTATTGCAAAGAAAAACTATGAGATGGAAAAGAAACAGCCTATTTCTAGGCTTGACAAAACAGTCCTCTGAAGACTGCAATATCCTTTCTGGCCACTGTGTGTCCTCGGCGCCCCGTGCTGCCGCTCTGGTCTTTCTCCTCAGTTCCAAAGTATTGATGGAACAAACAAGGAAGGGCCGCCCCTTCCTTTAAGCCACTGACCCGCCCTTCCCCCCCCAGCAATCTCAAACAGGAAATGCCCCTCCCGACAGGGGGAGGGGGGGGGGATTTTGGGAGGAAGGGACCTCTCTGTTCCAGCAAACTGCAGCCTGCAGCCTGGAACACACGAGGAGGTCAGCGTTTTGCCTGCTTGCAGGCTCTGAGGAGGAAGACTGAATGGAGCATCGCCTGGAGGCCTGCAGGTAAGCAAAGCTCTCTGACACACACATATATTTTTATATAACACAGGCCCCACTCAATGCTTTTCCAACACTACAAGGGAGGTCACATCTTATGGGGAATAATACATAGAGAGCCATCCTATCTTTATGATATGTGACTAGTTTGCCAGATGCAGTGCATAACTTTAGGCATGTCCCCTGTGACCCCCCAGAAAAAAACCTGCTAAGAACCAAGTTCCGCAAGTTTTTCCCCTCACTTACCTGCTCCATGCCGCAGGACTTTGCCAAGCAAGAGGCCCAATCTTCCCCCATCTCCGTGGGGATGTCTAGACCTTCAGGCCCTGGGTTCCTATGAAGGATCCACTGTCCTGGGCCCATATAGCACCCTGGCAACAGAAAACTTTAGGTACCCAAAGGTTTCTAAGTTCTGGGCCCAGGGTCCAGCTCTCTAAAAAGAAAAGCATTATGGGCTATACCCCAAGGGTTTGGGGTCCGGTTACTGACCACTTTAGCGCTGAGGCTTTTTTGGACAGAACCGGTAGCTCACCTAATCCCAAGGATGCGGAGGCAAGCTAAACCATGACTAACACCTAAGACACTGGCGTAAAAACTGAGGTACTCCTCCTATGGGAGGGGGTTATATAGGGAGGGGCATTTCCTGTTTGAGATTGCCAGTGTCTACACCTGAAGGTACTCCATATAACCCATATAGTAATGAATGCCGCTCTGTGTCCCGTGATGTACGATAAAGAAATGCTGTTTTTTTATTATCCTTACATGTCCCCCTCGGATCTACAGTGACTGCACTTCTAAGTGCACTTTCAGTGCAATTTCAAGTGCACTTTGCACTTGTAGTGCAAAGTGGATTTGCCTTTCGTAAATAATCCCCTATGTCATAGTATTATAAGCACACAACACCATACCTCCCACATTTTTGAGATGGGAATGAGGGAATGAGGGACATCTATCAGCAAAAGTATGCAGGCATAGGACACAACCCTGACCATGCCCCCTTAAAGGAGAATTGTACAAAAAACAAGTTTGGTTAAACCCACAAGTGCTTTTTTTTACCACTACTATTCCTTTTATATTGGCTTTTGGAATTTACCAATGCAGCAATTTAGAAATCAGATAGAAGGTTTAGTGCTAGAAAACACTTTTTGATAGATGCAAAGTGCATTTTATATACATCTATATAGATCAGACCAAAATGAGGAGGAAAGAGGGACAGAGGGACATTACTCCAAATCAGGGACAGTTGGGAGCTATGGACAACACACTGTAAGATAATGCAGCTCAAAGGAGCTCATCAAACAGGCACTAAAGCAACATATTGTAAACATGCATCAGTGCGTTACAATAAAACACTTCAACGTATCTCAACACAGATGCCTTAATTCTTGCATTGTGATATGGACCAGCCCTACAAATATTGTGAAGCCCAGGACCAGACCATGAGGGCAAGTGCTCCTTGAACCATACCCCCAGGGGAAAATCGTATGCCCCCAATTCTAAAGTTTTACCCAGTATTATTGTAAAGATTTAGGTGGAAAAAAAACAAAGAAGATCATGATTCAAATAGGAATACATATGCCTCTTCTATTTGGATAATATTTGCCAGAGGTCAGCTTTAAAGTGGCTGTAAAGCCACTTTGTTATCTTAAAAGAATCCCCTGTGTTACGTTATGCGCCCAGTGTATATAAAAAATACACTTATTTCAGAGAGGCACTCACGTTACCACCCGTCCCTCTCCTCCCTGATCTGAGAACTACAGTGGGAGGGGCTGAGAATCCCCCCGCTGACGCCAGGCGTGCGGGTGCGGTGGGTGGTCACGTGAGCACAGAGTGTCAAACTGAATTAAGTTATAAACCTACATATTTTTTGTAAAGCACATACACTGGGGCACAGACCGTAATGTAACATAGGGGATTCTATTAGGAAAACACTGTTATAGCAGCAGGTGGAGGGGGGGTCACTGAGACTAGCTGAGAGGCAGGGAGAAGAGAGCGGATGACGGAGGCACATAAACTGACCGTGGTATCAGCAGCCATGATGAAGGCAGTCAGTTTACAGAGGGGAGGGCAGAATCAGACAAGTATTTTAGGTAACAGAAATGGACAAATTACACAGCACAAGCCCTGTGCTGTTATTCAGGCTTTAAAGGAACAGGATCTATTTTTATTTTGTATTTTTTTAGGGTTACAACCTCTTTAACCACTTAAGGACCGCCTCCTGCACATATATACGTCGGCAGAATGGCACGGCTGGGCACAAGCACGTACAGGTACGTCCTCTTTACGTGCCCAGCCGTGGGTCGCGGGCGCGCGCCCGCGACCCGGTCCGAAGCTCTGTGACTGTGACCGCGGGACCCGTGGACCTGATCGCCGCAGGAGTCCCGCGATTGGTCCCCGGAGCTGAAGAACAGGGAGAGCTGTGTGTAAACACAGCTTCCCCGTTCTTAACTGTGGCGCCGTCATTGATCGTGTGTTCCCTTTTATAGGGAAACACAATAAATTATGTCACACCTACAGCCACACCCCCCTACAGTTAGAAACACAAATGAGGTCACACTTAACCCCTTCAGCGCCCCCTTGTGGTTAACTCCCAAACTGCAATTGTAATTTTCACAGTAAACAATGCATTTGTAATGCATTTTTTGTTGTGAAAATGACAATGGTCGCAAAAATGTGTCAAAATTGTCCGAAGTGTCCGCCATAATGTCGCAGTCATGAAAAAAATCGCTGATCGCCGCCATTAGTAGTAAAAAAAAAATTAATAAAAATGCAATAAAACTATCCCCTATTTTGTAAACGCTATACATTTTGCACAAACCAATCGATAAACGCTTATTGCGATTTTTTTTACCAAAAATATGTAGAAGAATACATATCGGCCTAAACTGAGGAAAAAACATTTTTTTATATCTTTTTGGGGGATATTTATTATAGCAAAAAGTAAAAAATATTGCATTTTTTTCAAAATTGTCGCCCTATTTTTGTTTATAGCGCAAAAAATAAAAACGCAGAGGTGATCAAATACCACCAAAAGAAACCTCTATTTGTGGGAAAAAAGGACGCCAATTTTGTTTGGGAGCCACGTCGCACGATCGCGCAATTGTCAGTTAAAGTGACGCAGTGCCGAATCGCAAAAACTGGCCAGGTCCTTTAGCTGCCTAAGGTTCGGGTCTTAAGTGGTTAAGGATACACAAATACCCCACTTCCTATACACATTCAGCTCCATTCTGAAAGGACACTATCCCTGTAACGGTCACCACCGTTTACGACCTTCCATCAACCCACGACAGCTTCCGACCCTCCAACCATCCAGCAGGCCCGAACCATTCCAATGGAATTCCCTCAATAACGAGACTAACAAGCTCTGTTACTGCGTCAAAATATGAACTAACTTTTAATGGTTTCTCAGCTTGCTTATATGCAGTACAACAGGTCACAGAAATCACAGGAACAATTAAACTGTCCACCCCCCTCATCACACCATGGGGGGCTTCAATCACATTCTTTTACATAATGATATTCAGAGTTAATTATCCCCCAGACGTTGCGTCTCCGACAATAAGTCATTTATCTGCCCAATCCACATTGCACAGACGTCTGACCTTTAGAGTCACAACACATCTATCATCAATAGCACACAAAGCAGCATCACACAATGAGAGGTCTTTCAGAAGCAGACTCAATTAGCATGTCACTAGTCAGGGCTAATCATAGAAAAGAGTCAGTATTGACTGGTTGGGTCACAATATCCTTTACAGACATTTAAAGAATATATGGTAGATTACTGTCCATGTTAAAACAATCCAATATATGTCTCTTTATTTCCTGGCTCAATCTGTGCCCAAAAGTGACTCCTGTTACAATCCCCATGAACACATGCGGGCACACGTCTCTGAAATCCTGAAAATGCTTGCAGACAGATGACAGTGCTGTTATAAATACTTCATGAACTGCATTATCCTGTATAACATTATCCTGTGTGTGGTTCTTTCACATACAGAAAAATGTGACTCAAGGTAATAACATACAGGGAAGATGAACAGACTAGGCAGAGCTCTTACACTGTGTAGCCAAACCCTTGCAGTACGACCAGTCCTCTTCCCTCTTGTATTGGAATTACGAACCAGAATGTTATAATCAAGCTGATTAGGAAGAACATGATATGCAAAAGAAAATATCCTGGAAGCAAACAGAAGAGACATATGGAATAATCATTACAAATCACAGACAAATGATTCTACTCTTCTAAATGCAGTTTAGGATTTTATGAGTACATAGGAAATAAATCATAATAACTGGGTAAAACAATATATTTCTGAACGCTGGGTAACACAATGGGGGTTATTTACTAAAGGCAAATCCACTTTGCACTACAAGTGCAAACTACAAGTGCAAAGAGCACTTGAAATTGCACTTGGAAGTGCAGTCGCTGTAGATCTGAGGGGGACATGCAAGGAAAATACAAAAAAGAAAATTTATTATCATACTTACCGTAATTTTCCTTTCCTGATGGACTCCATGGCAGCCTACGTGTGGGTTAATCCCGCCTCCTCTCCATTGTGATAGGACCCCATACCCATAAAAGTTGACTCACCGCCCAGTACTGGTGTTCCGTAACTATCCCGACTCCGTAATTTCAGGGTGGGAACTCCGTCTGCCATGGAGTCCATCAGGAAAGGAAAATTACGGTAAGTATGATAATAAATTTTCCTTTTTCCTGACTGACTCCATGGCAGCCTACGTGTGGGAAATAACTAGCCAGACCACACGGGTGGGTATGCTGAACAAAAATAGATTTTAATTCGTCCCGTCAACTGACAAAACTGATAAACCAAAATTCACAGAGGAAAGAGATGCAGGCTCAACACAGTAATGGGACATAAAGGTATTTATAGAAGACCAAGAGGCCGCTCTGCAGATGACATCTGGAGCCACGTGACGAGCTGCCGCCCAGGAGGCTGCCATCCCTCTGGTAGAGTGAGCTGTCACCGCCTGCAGAGGAGCCAAGCCCTTCGCCCTATAAGCCTGCTGTATTGTCTGAACGATCCAGGCCGCGATTGTTCTGGCAGAAGCCTTTTTCCCTCTGTTACTGCCTGAGTGCAGGATAAACAAATGATCGGAACGTCTAAAGGGGGACGTCATCTGGATGTATTCAGAAAGGATCTTGCCCATGTCTAGAGGGTGAGTCTCGTTGGAATCCGAAGACCTGAAAGTAGGGAGGACAACTTCTTGATTCTCATGAAAGACAGACGAAACCTTCGGATTTGAACCCAGCATGGGTATCAAAACCACTCGATCCGGGAAGAAGGTAAGGAATGGCTCTTTGTGACCAAGAGACCCGATCTCCGATACTCTTTTGGCCGAGGTGATAGCGACCAAGAATGCCACTTTGGCTGAAAAGTCCTTTATAGAGGACGGGGAAGGCCCCGATGTACTGAGCCCACTCAGAAAATCCAGGACTAGTGGGAGATCCCACTTGGGAAATCTTGGCTTCCTTTGAGGTCTCAACCTTGACGCCCCTCGAAAAAACTGTTTGACTAGTGGGTGTACTGCCCACGAAATTCCAGAGAAGGCCGACAGGGCCGAGATTTGAACTCTCAATGAACTTACGGATAGGGGAAGATCTAACCCCGTTTGGAGAAAACTCAGTACATCTTGGATTTCTGGATTCCTAAAGGACCTGCCTGAGGCCGTAGAGAATTCTACAAATTTAGCCCAAATTCTTCCGTAGACTCTGTTCGTGCTTGCCCTTCTCGAGCTCATCAGCGTGGAGATCACCCCAGAGGTGCAACCAAGGGACTCCAGCCTCTCCCTCTCAAGAACCAGACCGCCAGTTTCATCAGAGCCGGACAGGGGTGTAGGAGTGAACCCTGAGAGAGAAGGTCCGGTCTGACTGGTAGAGGTACTGGGTCCCGATAGCTCAGTTGGACCAGGAGAGGGAACCATGGACAGTTCGGCCAGTAGGGAGCCACTAGCGTCACTTCGACCTCTTCTGCTTGAAGTCTCCGTAGAAATTTCAGTATTACTGGGATCGGGGGAAAAGCATATGCCCTCTGAAAACTCCACCGATCCGTCAAGGCATCCATCCCGATCGCCTGACTGCAATGACCTCTCGAATAGAACTTCTCCATCTTGGCATTGTGCTGGGAAGCAAAAAGATCTACTTGGGGACTGACTCCCAGAGACAAGATCCATTGGAATGATTGAATGTGGAGAGACCACTCGTTGATATCCACCTGAGTGCGTGAAAGAAAGTCTGCCTGGGAGTTCTGTACTCCGGGAATAAAGACTGCTGTCAGGTTGACCAGGTTTTCCTGTGCCCACTTCATGATGGGTTCGACTTCCCGTAGAAGAGATGAACTCCGTGTCCCTCCTTGTCTCTTGACATAGGAAACCGCTGTGGTGTTGTCCATCCTCAACAGTACCGACTCTCCCTTCAGGAGTTGGGAGAAGGACTGGAGGGCACACCAGGCTGCTCGAAGCTCTAGGATGTTCGAGCCCGGATTGCGGAGGCGAGCATCCCATCTGCCTTGCGCCATGTTTGTACCACACAGGGCCCCCCAGCCGTAGCCACTGGCATCGGTCGTCACTGTGACCCAGGAGACTGGGGCGATAGAATGGCACTTCCGTAGGTTTTTTGGCTGAAGCCACCAGAAGAGGCTGTTCCTCATAGAAGTTGAGATGCGAATCTGCTGATTCTTGTTGCCTGACTTCCACTGCCTGAGGAAGCCGGACTGGAAGGGACGTAGTCTCCACAATGCCCATTTCACCATGGGGGTTGTGGAGACCATTGTTCCGATGATCTTTAGACATTGGAACGCCTTCAGATGGCGGGTGTCTAGAGCCCGAGAAATCCTCTCCTGAACCACAGGGATCTTTTCCAGCGGAAGAGAGATGGTTTTCTTCACTGTGTCGAACTGGGCCCCTAGATATACTAGGCATTGAGTTGGTTCCAAATGGCTTTTCGTTAGGTTCAGGAGCCAACCGAATTCGGACAGGATCGAGATTACCTGATCTCTTTGCGCTAAGAGCTGAGTCTTGTCCTGGGCTAGGACAAGGAGGTTGTCTAGATAATGATAAAGTCTTATCCTTTTCAATCTGATGAAGGCCACCACTGCCAACAGGGTTTTGGTGAAGACTCGCGGTGAGGTTGTCAGCCCAAAGGGTAGGCACACAAATTGAAGGTGTTCTTGTCCAACGTGGAACCTGAGATATTTCTGGAGCTCGATTGCCACCGGAACGTGGAAATAAGCGTCCTTCAAATCTATCGAGATCATCCAGTCGCCTGGCTGTATGGCTTGCTGGATTGTCGACAGAGTTTCCATCTTGAACCTTCTGTGTTTTATAAATTTGTTTAGATAGGTCAAATCTATGACTGGACGCCAAGCACCGCTTTTCTTCTGCACCAAGAAGAGGGGGGAGTATACTCCATGAAACTGTTCGTCCTTTGGGACGCATACTACTGCTCCTTGGGATTTGAGTAGATCCACATAGGTTAGAAGAACCTGTCTCTGTTCCGCTGATCTTGGGAGAAGGGTGGAAATGAACCTGGGAAGAGGAATGCTGGAGAACGACCATGCGTGGCCTGATGTTACTGTCTTGATGACCCAAAAGTCCGTGATCGAGGCCGCCCAAACGTGCCGAAAGAGGAGCAGTCGAGCTCCCACCCGATCCGCCTGGGCGGGCGTTGTTTCAAAAGGACTTTGCCTGATCGCGTCCACTTGACGCTTGGTTAGATAATGCTGGTTTGCGAAAAGATGCTCGACCTCTACCCCAGTTTCTTCTGAAGTTCCCGCCAGGTCTGTAGGCGCGAGCTTCCCTAGTGCGGTCCGGGCTATACCTTCGGAATTGTGGTTTCTTCTTACCGGACTGACGCCTATCCTGGGGGAGAAAACCCGATTTACCACCTGTAGCCTTAGCAATGGCGTCATCCAGCTTGTTGCCAAACAAGGATGATCCCTCAAAGGGAATCTTGCACCAATTTTGTTTGGACGATGGGTCAGCGACCCAGGGGCGCAACCACAAGGCCCTCTTGGCTGTAACAGAGGACAGCATAATTCTTGCCAATAGGCGAATTAAATCGACGGATGCCTCCCCCAGAAAGGCAACTGCTAGTTTAAGTTCTGACGTAGCAGAACTTCTGGCCAGATCTTCAGAGACACCCTTAAGGAAGGAGTCCACGTTCTCCGTCCAGGCCTCCATTGCTTTGGATAAAGCTGCCAAGGCCAAAGCAGGTTTGCAGGCTGTACCAGCAAGACCGTAGATTCTTTTGAGGTCTTGATCCATCCTCCTATCAAGACCATCCTTGAAGGACACTGAATCAGCCAGTGGCAGTGTAACGTGCTTGGCCAGTCGTGTTACTGCTGCGTCTACCACAGGAATATTCTCCAGGTGCTTAACGTCATCTGCTTTGAAGGGATACAGTCTGGAGGCCTTGTTGGCCATAGAGGACCTCTTGTCTACTCTACTCCATTCTTCTTCAAAGATGCCCTTTAGTTCGGTTAACAACGGGAAACTTGGGCGCTCCTTCCCCAGGCGTTTAAAATATTTTTTCTGCTTAGCTGGGGAAGTAGATTGCTCTTCCCACAGGAGAGCCTCTTTAACCGCTTTGATGAGCGGTGTTACTTGGGAGAAATCGAACTCTAGACTCTCTTCATCGCTTTCCAGTTCACCCTCCTGGGAATCTGGTGAAGCAGCGCGAGGCTGGGAAGGACCAGGATCCTCATGGACCTCAATGGCTGGAGAACCAGACCTGATGGTACCGGTTTGACTTTGTGTGTGGGAGACATTTTCTCTCAAAGATTTTTGCACCACACGTTCCACAAGAGACTCGATACGACGATCTTCTGTCTCTTTTTCCCCAACCGCCAGGGCGTAGCATCGGTCACATAATGATTTGCCCTCCGGGACATGAGTGTCACATCCCCAGCAGGCTCTGCGATCAGAGCGACTTTCGTGGCGGTGGGAGCGGTGTCTGGAGGAGGAATGGGAACTTCTCCTCTGATGGGAAGATGTAGATGGAGATCTTCGCTTACTCTTCGATTTAGAAGAAGAGGAATGTTGATGCGGCCTGGCAAGGTCTCTGGACTGGATAGCGGCATTAGGATCAGGACCTAAAGGGCTAAAAAAGAGATATATATAGGGGGAATAAGTCAGACAAGACATACACAGTGTGACTTCTACCCCTATGCCCCCCCTCACCCGCACATACCTTGTGCGTGAGGGCTGGCCACCTGTAGACGGTGACTGGTCCATAGCTTCTTGGATCTACGAAGCACTGTGACACTTATATCCAAACAAAGGTAATGGAATCCTATGATGGCAGATAAAACAAAAAGTAAAATCACTGCCCCTTTAAGAAGAAAAAATGTTTTCAAAATAATACACAGTAAAATAATCATGTAACTTTCTGAAAGAAAAAACTAAGAAATAATCAATTTGCAGACTAATAACCATTATGCTTTGTAAGGTACATAGAGTGCAGGCATAACAAAAGGGGATCTATGCCTATAGTATAGGCAGATTCCCCACACTAACCTGGCCACAGATATTATTACAGGATCAGCTGCTCGCCTGTCAGGAGAATCCCAATGTACACAGGCGAGCAGCTGATTTTTAAAACACCCGCCGGTGACGTAGGACGCTGTCCACGTACGCGCCTGCGCAGTGGCGAATGACTCAACGGCGCCTGCGCGGCCGCCGCGAGTCCCGTCCGACTGCGCATGCGCGAACCAAGCCTCACTCTGAGTGTGGGCATTGCGCATGCGCGAGGGGCTCTGGCGCTCACACCAGGGAGGGAAAGGACGGCGAGCTGGAACGCAGGAGCGCTCCAGCCGCCATACAGGCAAAAAACAAACATACATACAACACAGAGGTGACTGCCATGAAAAGGATAAGACCTTGCCAGCCGGGATCCGGTGTCTTCAGCACACACAGCAACGACCGCACATCGGAGGGGAAGTTGCTGCAAAAGCTCTCCACCCGCCCATGGCTGGGATCCGAGCTGCACCGCTTAAAGTGTGCCATCCATTTATTCCAAACTTGTCTTTCGTTTGAACAATTCGTTTTCCTAGATCCATGGAGGAGGACAAAAAAGGAACACCAGTACTGGGCGGTGAGTCAACTTTTATGGGTATGGGGTCCTATCACAATGGAGAGGAGGCGGGATTAACCCACACGTAGGCTGCCATGGAGTCAGTCAGGAAAACAGCATTTTAGCTTGTACATGATTGGATGATAAAATCAGCAGTGCTTCCCCTCATTTCAGATCTTCCCCTCAGATTTACAGCGACTGCACTTCCAAATGCAATTTCAAGTGCTCTTTGCACTTGTAGTTTGCACTTGTAGTGCAAAGTGGATTTGCCTTTTGTAAATAACCCCCATTGTATTTATGTATAACTGTAATTTTATAATCTCATCTTTTCAAGTGGTAATAAACTCTGCATTTAATTTTAACCTACAGGTAAGCTTATATTAAAGCTTACCTGTAGCTTAAATTAATACACTGCCTTAAAAAAGTATTCATACCCCTTGACATTTTCCACATTTTGTCATGTTACAAGCAAAAACGTAAATGTGTTTTATTGGTATTTTTTTTGTGATAGACCAACACAAAGTGGCACATAATTGTGAAGTGGAAAGAAAATGATAAATGTTTTTTAATTTTTTTTAACAAATAAATATGTGAATAGTGTGGTGTGCATTGGTAGTCAGCCCCACCGGAGTCAATACTTTGTAGAACCACTTTTCGCTGCAATTAAAGCTGCAAGTCTTTTGGGGGATTTCTCTACTAGTTTTGCACATCTAGAGTGACATTTTTGCCCATTATTTTTAACAGAAATTATTTAAAGGTCCTACTTTTGAATTGAAGAATGCTTCCACTTTTGCAGTCAAATTTGAGAAAAACGCACTATGGGTGGTTATTTACGAAAGGCAAACCCACTTTGCACTGCAAGTGCACTTGAAATTGCACTGAAAGTGCACTTGGAAGTGCAGTTGCTGTAAATCTGAGGGGTAGATCTGAAATGAGGGGAAGCTCTGCTGAGTTTATCATCCAATCATGTGCAAGCTAAAATGCTTTTTTTTTTTTTTTTCTCCTTGCATGTCCCCCTCGGATCTATAGCAACTGCAATTTCAGTGCAATTTCAAGTGCACATTGCACTTGTAGTTTGCACTTGTAGTGCAAAGTGGATTGCCTTTCATAAATAACCCCCTATATGTTTGTGCTCTCACTAACACATCATACCTAGAAATATTTCACAGTCCCCTCCTAAACATTAAAAAGCAGGGAGAGCATGTCAACAAGAAAAAAGCACCTAAAAAAGTAGCCATAATCTTTTTTTTTTTTTAAGATATGCTATGTTAATGTAAAGTAAATACTATCCAATTTTGGCCCCAACAGTGGAAATACACTTTAAGTGAATTGGGTGGAAATCTGTAACCAAAGGCAATTACTTAAAATGGATCTGATCAAAAAATTTGAAGGGCTCCGCTTACAGCTTGAACCCAATTGGGACCTGATATTTTAAGCTTGCTATCATCTTGTTACTTATATATCTTGGTTAATTACCTTTTGGATGGACGTATTATTTTTTCCATTTTTAAAAAAAAATTGTATGCTAATAAGGAACTATGGGGCTGATTTACTAAAGGCAAATCCACTTTGCACTACAAGTGCACTTGGAAAGTGCAGTCACTGTAGATCTGAGGGGAAGATCTGAAATTAGGGGAAGCTCTGCTTATTTTATTATCCCATCATGTGCAAGCTAACGTTCTATTTTTTTTTTCCTTGCATGTCCCCCTCAGATCTACAGCGACTGCACTTCCAAGTTCCAAGTGCAAAGTGGATATTTTCCTTTAGTAAATCAACCCCAATGTTAATGTTTCGTTTACTGTCATGAGCATACACACTTGTTATCGAAGAAAAAAAAAAGTGAAAGTTAAAAAATAAATAAATAATAATTTGAATGGATTGTTCACTATCAAGGAGATGGAGGAATGTTGGCATTCTACCCAAAGCTGCATACATATGTGATCTTTCACTTACCCCATAGTAGGTAAGCTACCTGATTTCCTGTGTATCTGATACTGGCTGCCTAAAACAGAAGGACAAAGTGTAAATAACAGATGTTGGTAACATTTAATACAGTATATAGTATACTGGCTATACATCGTAGTTGGGAATCTGCATGCATGCTGTCCCATTTTATGAGGGTACAATTTACGTTTGTAGTATTTTTTCTAGAGGCTGAAAAACGTTGTTTTTTACAAGCCGAAAAATGATCGTGTGTACGCGGCATGAGAATCCCCTCTATCTTTCTGCATTGATGCTGTGCAACAGTATGTCTTGAAGGAACATTTAATTTGTGAGTATTGAACACTTTAGAGAGATTTTTTATTATGCAATTTCAGCCATTTTTTAAATTAATTAGAATTATTTTATTCATGATTACTTAAATCCCTAGTTACTTATATACATATATTTCCCTTTCAAATAGAAATATACCAGTATGCTCCTACTTTAAAAAACCTAAGAAGAAGGAAATAAACACACCAGAAACAGGAAAATCTTTTTGTTGTTATCATGTCGGGTCTGTTGTGACCACAATTCTAAGAGCCGGTTCACACTGGGGCTCAGCCGCCTGACGAGTCGCGTCCCATTCAATGCAATGGAACCGTTCTAATAGGAGCGACGCAAGCCGCTCCGACTTAGAAAAAGGTTCCTGTACGACTTTGGGGGCCGCCCGGGGCGACCTGCATTGACTTCTATACAGAAGTCGTTTTGCAGGTCGCCTCTGAAATCGTCTTCAGGACGACTTGCAGAGTCGCCTCCGAAGTCGTGCCGCGGCTGTGTGAACCAGCTCTTACTTTACTTTGATATTTAGAAGTTCAGTGTGTTTACAACCAGTAGCAGCTGTATTTTCATATTTTTGTTCCATTCAACTTTTTTAATGTCCATGTGTATATTTATATTTTTCTATATGGAATAAAATTTTTACTTTTTTATTTGTATTTTATTTGTATTTTTCCTTACATATCCTGTTCTGTTTCCTGCCCATACTATCCCTGGGGCACCCCCAACACACCATTTCAGACAGTCAATCTGGTCCGTTTGTTTGTTAACAGAGAACCTGAATTATTAAGCAATAAGCACCGCAGCAGAACAGATAGTGAAGCAAGCTATAGTTCAACATAACTTTTTAATATATATTGATGATTTTTATTTTAAGTGATATTGTACATAAAGTCTTACAAAAGCTCCAGAAGAAGCCATGATTATGGCAAAACATGTAGAAGCAACAAACTTTTGTATTGTGACCGCATGATTTCTATGTGCTCGTTTTAAATATAATCAATTTTAAATGTTTTTGTTTAAATAAAACTTTGAAATTGATATTGTTTTCAATTAATACATTTTGCACCTTAAAACTCCCATTTTTGTCTGTTCATACAATTTGATTAAAATTAATACACATATTACCAGAACAACAGGTGGGCTTCCTGTACAATCAATTTCTGAAGTCCCTCCATAAAGTTTCTTCATGTCCTTTCTATAAAAATACAAATGTAATGTCAAACAGCTGCAAGGAAGCAGAAGTATGATGTTCTAAGACGTGGTGCATTTGGCACATCACATTGCACTGAAGGCAAGATGACAGGAACAAAAAGCAGTATTGATTTTGGAGTCAGAACCTCTGTGAGAATTCCAATACCACATGTATCTTGGTTGCAGATAAACAGAAGATAAGGGACAGTCTCCTCTGTGGAAAGACAGTCAGCAATAAAAACCGCACAGTTCTAGCACTTTCCCACTAAAAACGGGTTTAGCTGGAGCTGAGATTTCAATTAAATCTCATTATATAATGAGATATTATTATTATTATTATACAGGTTTTATATAGTGCCAACAGTTTGCGCAGCGCTTAACAAATTAAAGGCAGACATTACAGTAACATTACAATTTGGTACAAGATGAATCAGAGGGCCTTGCTCATTAGAGCTTACAATCTAAAAAGGGAGGGTCAATTGAAACAAAAGGTAATAACTATGGGGGATGAGCTGATGGAGGATGTAAAATAGTGTTAGTTAGAAGAAGGATAGGCTTCTTTAAAGCGGGGTTCCAACCACAATTAGCATTTTTTAAATGTATGTCCTTTCATCATGCGTTTTTATAATATAAATCCGGTCACTTATTATTTTACAATCCGCCGCCGCTCCGCATAGTTATTCAAAATAAACTATGTCCACACCGTTGTCATTTTGCTTGTGGGCATTGTGAAGCCCACAAGCACTTACTTCCTGGAAGTCTTGGATGGGGAGTGATAATTGGGTAGCGCACTGCATCCTGGGAAATAATGACACACATTTCCCAGGAGCATTAGAGGGAGATGATGTCAGAATCCTAGGTGATTCCAAAGGCAGATTTCGTGGGACTGCATAGCAACAGGCATTTCCAGATTTTTCTTTTCTTTTTTTAGGTCTAATGAGCACAATAATGAAAACAAAATTTTGGGATGGAAACTCCACTTTAAAGAGAAGAGTTTTCAGGGATCGTCTAAATATGGATAGATTAGGGGACAGTCGGACAGATTGGGGTAGGGAGCTCCAAAGGATGGGAGAAACTCTGGAAAAATCCTGGAGGCGAGCATGGGAGGAGGTAACAAGGGAGCTAGAGAGCAGGAGGTCTTGGGAGGACCTAAGAGAGTGGCTTGGTTGGTATTTTGGACTAGGTTAGTGATGTAGCTGGGGGCCGAGTTGTGGATGGCTTTGTAAATTGTTGTTAGTACTTTGAATTTTATTCATCGGGTGAGTGGAAGCCAGTGGAGGGATTGGCAGAGAGGGGTGGAGGACACTACAGATAGCCAGTGATACAAGAGTTTCATATGTATCTTACCTATAGCAGGAAAGTACATGAATCATGTAGATAACACTTGTGAGAGCTGCCGGAAAGGTAGCATAAAACCAACACTCTGAAAAAATACAAAAGGAAATGTAATACTAAAGGAACGACTAGCCTTTCTACAAACAAGTGGAATGACAGACTTACAAATTATTTAACCTGACCTTTTAAGAGATATAAGATCAACTTTGTCTGGCCAGAAAATGAAAAATTCACTGTTCTTAGTATCAATGAATCCAGACCTTTCACAGCCTTGGGTGACACCAACAAGTCCACTAAGACAAACTGAAAAGAAAACATGTCATTAGCTGAATATATTGAAAGTTCTCATGTCTCTTCCATCTACCTACTGCAATATACTTTTTCTTTTTTTCGCCACTTCAGACTCCACCATAAGAGAGGATACGAGACTTGCTCACGTTTGTGTTGCTTATAGCGTCTCTTCTATGGTTTTGCATAATTTGTGGTACTCTGTATTTTTACCTTATTTTCTTTATTCTTGTTCCATTATTATTTATCTTTGGGGTGCTTAGTGCCCGTCTTATCATCAAAAGGTTACATCTGTATCTCAGTGGGGAAACCCCTCCCTTCCCACCCCTCCCGACCTCTATCTACCCGCTAACACCGGTTTTCACCTTCTCTATGTCTCTATGCCTTTGGCTCTAATCAGTGCTTCAAAAAAACACCCCCTCCATGTTAAATAATGAGCCTGACGTCCTGCAAGGGGCCGGGTGCATGGATGGGGGGGCGGGGAAATTCATTGAACAGGGTTTACATTCACTTTAAGTCTAAAACTGCTTTAGTTGTCCTTATAAATAGTCAACTGTATAATATATTGATTCTATAGTGTTTTGTTTGAAGTTATCCTTTATGCATGTCTTACATTGTACAGGCAGGTAAGACAGAGCACTGCTGTCACAATCATCCTTGTGGGAAATTTAAAATGATAGTCCCATTTATAAATCTTCTCTTTAATTGAGCTAGTCTGCACATTCCTATATGTAAAAGAAAAGTAGAAAGTTAGTTTTGTTTGACCATCTGTATTGTTGCTTTTCTTTCCAAATTACAATTACAGTAAAAATTATGGTTTGCTGCCATTTGATGACCATGGTACTTTCAGACATGAGGGGTTGGGGGGCATGTGGCCCTCTCCCCTACTCCCTCAATGCAGCACTAAGTGCCCAAAAAACGATTTACCAGGTCCCAGGGCAGCCACATGAGGACAAAGGCAGAGGCTTTAGCACTATAGGTGAATGCATATGTAGGGAAGAAAAAAAAAGGTATGTGCAAGCAACAGGGGAGTGGGTTATGAGATGAACCTGTTACTTTTACCAACCTCGGCAAAGTAGCATTTCATATATATATATATATATATATAATTTCCCTGGAGAAACAATTCAGTTTGCTTCTCTATAATAGAATCAATATATATTGTTTGTTATTTGGATACATAAACTGAGAGCCTAGAGAGAACAATGCAGACTCACTTTTCCGGAGTTGGTTTCAGGAGATGTCTCAGATAGTTTTTTAAGTGCTCAGGCAACAATGGTTCTTCTTCTTCCTATGACAACAAATGTGGTCACTTACACATCCAGGATATGTTACAGTTTGGGAAACAGTGTGGACAAGAACAGATACATAGTTACATTTAGTTATTTTTAAACTTTCATATACACCTACCTTACTCCCTACTTGCCTGTAAATAGACAAAACTGATGTAACCAGTATTTGTAGAAATCTTCCCATGAGAAAAACACAGCAAACCAGAGATGGGATTGGGGTAAGTATGAGGATGATAGACTCCTACGGATAATTACTCAAGGTTAGATATACTTTTTTTGAAATGCATATTTAACTTTAGCTATTTTGTTCCGGGCTGGAAAGACAAACAACATTATAACATAAGAAAATTACATAGGTGGAGTCTAAATTAAATTTTCATGCACATGAAAATGCATTTATCAGGCTTAAAATTACTTGTACACATAACTGGCCCTAATTATTATTCTGATAAATATAATGCATGTATGTGGCCAGAATGAATTCTAAAAACTGAAGCCCATCGCATTCCTAAGGCCTCGTACACACGACCGAACATGTCTGCTGAAACTGGTCCGCTGACCAGTTTCAGCGGACATGTTCGGTCGTCTGTACGTCCGACCGGACAATTTTCCGGCGGATTGGACAGGTTTCCAGCGGACAAATGTTTCTTAGCATGCTAAGAAACATGTCCGCTGGAAGCCTGTCCATCGGACATGTTCGGTCGTCTGTACAGACTCACCGGAAATGTCAGATCGGCTGAAAGCCCTCGCATGCGTCAAAGTGATTCGACGCATGCGTGGAAGCATTGAACTTCCAGGGCCACGCACGCGAACCCCTGTGGTTAGTGTGCAGATGGAAAAGCACTCAGCACAGGACCTGGAAGATGACTATCGCTGTAGCAGAACAGACTACTACAGTGATTGTCAGTTTCCATAGCAGTGCCCCAGCTATGAAATTTGCATACTTATATTGGTCCAAGCTGGACCAATGTAATTATGTAATACACATTCTACCTAGCGTTCAGCTTTAAAAATTGATAAACTGTAACCTAGATCTGATTTTCCTTTTTTAAGACATCATATCCCTCTTTCTTAAATTTGTCAAGCCCAAAGACTGCACCAAAAATGCATTTGGGATATGTTTAATAAAGCAGTTCAATACATTAGTAATTCAAATATCCTTTAGTATCAATGAAAAATTGTTAGGAAGGCTGCAGCAATATATCAACATATATACCAAATGTTCAATGAAAAGTATAGGCTATTGTAGGCTAGTGTAAGAATGAGCTTCAGGTTAGGATCTAACATGAGTTTGAGCCAAACTGAAGAAGTTCTCAGTTTGGGAAAATGGCAAACTAATGCGACAGTTTGCCAATATATTATCGAACTACCAATAAGGCACTTTCTGGCCTCTGAACTGTGGACTTAAAGAATCACCTTTGTGAACATGTTACATGTTCCATCCATTTTTGGGGTGGAACATGTTAGATGTTCCCTCTCCCTGACCCGCCACCTCTAGTGATAGCCAGTGATCTTCTCCCCGAACTCGCTGTTATAATTTAAGAAAAAAAAACACAGCTGTGCAGGGCTCACCTACCTGTCAGCGTCATTCATTCACAGAGTTCTGTGAATAGGGGAACTACAAGTACCGTCAGTCTTTGCCGCTATCGGATTGTAGTACTCAATGGGTGATGTTGAGTGCTCTAGGTAGTTCATTGTTTCTTCCTGTCATTGTGTAGCTGCCTGCTTCTACGAGGTACGAGCAGACAGCTTCCACAGACAGTGTGCAGGATTCCTGCATTGCACCCTTGATAAACAATACATTCAAATTTGAATTTCTTGATTAAAATCTGCCTGATGTCTACCGCTGAAACTGTTGCCTACAAAAGCCTGTTACAAAGTGAACACAAAGGCCCAGATTCACAGAGAGCAAGGCGCACATTACAAAGTCGTAGAGTAACCAATGTATGCTACGCCAACGCAGCGCAGAGAGGCAAGCAATGCATTCAGCAAGCCAGTGCTCCCAGCGCTGCGCCAGCGTGGCGTGGGATTCGAAGGCATACACCGGCGTAGGTGGAAGTGGGCGTGACCCATGCAAATGATGGGGCGAGCGCCAGACAGATACGTATCACGAACTGCGCATGCGCCATGACGTGGATGCATCCCCCTGTGCCTGCTCACAACCACGTCGGAACAACTGCCTAAACTACGCCGGATCACTGCATACGGCGTGTACGTAACCTACGCCCAGCCAGACACACGTCCAACGTAAAATACGTCGGCTTGTGTTCCCTGGGGCAGACCTTTGCATGTCTTCTGCTGGGTTGCACCTCCTTTATGGGGAATACCTTTACACCGGACGTACAACTTACGCGCACCTCGCGTAGCCTGCGTCGGGCGCACGCAGGTTCGTGAATCGCTGTATTTCCCTCATTTGCATGCTTGAATGGCTAATCAATGGGAGCGGCAACATGCACCCAGCCTAAATGTGTGCCCACCCTACGCCGGCGTAAGCAAGCTACGTTGGCGGGGTGTAGCCTGATTTTAAGCGCATATCTGTTTGTGGGTCTGGTGCACAGATACGACGGCGCACATTTGCACTTACGTCGGCGTAACTTGTTATACGTCGACATAAGTGCTTTGTGAATCTGGGCCAGAGTCTGTACAGTTTTTACGTAAAAAAAACATTAACATTAATTGCCCAATGTCATTGCCCAATTTGGTCAATTATATCAGTGCTATTCAGGCCTTTTTGTTTACATGACTGGGGATTCCAATCCAGCAAATTAATAAGGCCAGGTGACATTTCTTGTTGTCAAGGACACAGCAGCTGTCAGAGCCCACTGCTTCTTTAACACTCTGTGACAGAGAGTGACTTCACTGGTTGCAAAGAATGAGACAAATTCTTCCTCACAATTACTACTTTCTTTAGCAATTGACACATATAGGGTGTTTTGTGTAAAACAATGCACTCTCTCTGACAGAATGCCTTGCACCCTGCCTGGGTGCTTCCGTCTGTATACAGCTTCCTCCAGTCTGGAATCAGGAATCAGGTATTCTAGCTGAATATTGCACCCAAAGACTAGACAACACTAGCTTAGGTGAAAGCTGGAACTCAGAGTATATACCACACAAAATCAGAGCTTGAGCACCTTAACATAAACATAAACAGTATGCCAATAAATCACTAGTCACTTAAACAAACCCAGGTGCCCAGACAGTTCGGCACCAGTCCCCCAGTAAGACCTAGGTCTGGCTAAAAGGATTAGCAGACAGACAAAAAACAATAGGTAACCCGATTAACTCAATTAACAATGGGAATTCACACATAGGCACACGATAGGAGAGACACACTTAACAATAAACACATAACACCTTAATAAACAGATTATAGCAGGAGACCCCAGCTTTAGGGTGTTTTGAGCTGATTATATTAACATCTGCTCTGAGTCTCGAAGGTGGGTTGGAGCAGTCAATTGCTGATTATTGCATAGAGGCCCTAAATCTGTATCCGGGTCCCCCAGTGCTTAGAGTCTATGGGCCAGATTCAGTAAGGAGATACGACGGCGTATCTCCAGATACGCCGTCGTATCTCTGAGTTGCGGGGTCGTATCTATGCGCCTGATTCATAGAATCAGTTACGCATAGATTTCCCTAAGATCCGATCGGCGTAAATGTCTTACACCGTCGTATCTTAGGCTGCATATTTACACTGGCCGCTAGGTGGCGCTTCCGTATATTTACGCAAGGAATATGCTAATTAGGTAGATACGCCGATTCAGAAACGTACGTCCGGTCGGTGCATTTTTTTACATCGTTTACGTTAGGCTTTTTTCGGCGTATAGTTACCCCTGCTATATGAGGCATATCCTTTGTTAAGTATGGCCGTCGTTCCCACGTCAAGTTTTGAAAATTTTACGTCGTTTGCGTAAGTCGTTTGCGAATAGGGCTGGACGTAATTTACGTTCACGTCGAAAGCAATGACGATTTGCGGCGGAATTTCGAACATGCGCACTGGGATTTTTTCGCAAACGGCGCATGCGCCGTTCGTAAAAAACTTCAAATACGCGGGGTCACAGTTAATATACATAAAACACGCCCACATCATCCACATTTGAATTAGGCGGGCTTACGCCGACACAGATACGTTACGCCGCCGTAACTAAGGGTGCAAGTTGTTTCTGAATACGGAACTTGCGGAACTGAGATACGTTAAGCTGGGCGGAGAGATACACCATTGTATCTGAATCCAGCCCTATGTGTTTCAGGGGAGACATGGATTTGAATTTGAAATAAAACTACTCTAAAAGTCCCCCAGGCACACACCTTATTTTATTCTGTAGAGTCTGTTTTCAGAAAATATACGTATAGCGTTTGGAGATTTTACATAATCTTCAGGCCTTAAATTATTTTTTAAACATGTGGGGAAAAATGCAAAAATGGCTTTAGCCTCAAAGGGGTTAATGGAGTCTTCCAAGTATGTATTTAAAAGTATTGGTGTATTTCCTGAGTCGCTCTCAAAGTTGCATAAAAAGGAGAACCTCTCCACGCTGTATGGTATTTTTATTTTTTTCTTATTTTTCAATGTCCCCTATGGCAATTCCCAGCTTCCCATGTCCTATGATAAGCTTTTATCTATTATCTGAAAATGGCCAAATTTTTTTTTCAAAATTAGCTCCCAATAGACTTCACCGAGGGATCAGAATGAATTTTGCCATTTTCAGACCTTATGGTTTGATCAATGGCCTGCTAACCGAACCCAGGCTAATTAAATCATCTCTAGTTGTTTGTATAATAGTTGTTTCAGTAAAGTTCAGTGTACCTAAATTCTCTTGGTAAAAAATATGTTACATTAAATGGCCTCTTAACTGAAACATTTGGGCTAGTACACTTTAATTTAAAAATACCACATTTATATTTTAATAAAAAAAGAAAAAACTCACATAATTTATTGTGGGACATTCAAACACATCTGCCAGTTGTACACAAAACCTGTAAGATAATTAGAGTATGTCAGTCTTACCAAATATACCAATTTGTGCTGTGAAAGGATTCCAGCCAACCAGTAGTGAAGTCTCATAATGATGTAGCACCCTGGTTTTTATGCAGGGCTGCTAACAAATTTAGTTTGCCAGGTAGTAATTGTCCTGGCTAATCGTTAGGAGATCCACTGACTTCCCCCTAATTCTGGAATTTCTGCACTTCTTTCTTCTGTCAATAGGTGGCACTGCTGCCTTTGGCAGTAGAATGACAAGACCACAGTGAGCTCAGGTTGTGAATAGATATAATTTCTCAGCCAATTATATGTGTGGCTAAGCATGCTGGAAGAGTCTATTTATGGGGAATGAGTCAGGTGAACAGTGTTCTTTTTGACCAAGGCTGAGGCCTGGGGGCTGTATGTTAAGCAGCAGTTAAAGGTTAGGCCTAAGCCTGAACCTAGCCACATGTGTAGAGGCTCAGCCTGAGGGGAGCTTGATCGTTGCAGAGGTTCAGCCAGACAGTGAACCAAGTGTTGCCAGAGGTGAAGGAGAAGCAGTTGCCACAAGGGACGACCACTCCTGTTACCAGAGGCAAGTGAGAACCAGAGGTCAGAGATAAAGTGGACACCGTTGCCAGTAAGGGACAACTAATCCTGTTATCAGAATCAAGGTTTGTTGAGTCTGAAGAAGTACCAGAGCAACCTTTTTCACTAGCCGGGGATGGTGAACAAGTTAGGAAAGCTTCAGCGTTCAAGTCCGGGACCCAGCAGGTGAGCATGGGTGACAGTTGAAGATGATTCAATGGGTTAGCAGAGAGCCAAACCAGGAACCCAGCAGGTAGCGTGGGTTATGCTTGGACTATACAGCAGGTTAGCTGTGAAAGAGCTCAGGGGACCCTGCGGGCGGCTGGGATCTGAAGGTCTGGTCAGAAGACTGGGAGCTCAGTGAGAAAAGCTACATTGGGAGGCTGTGAGATGGAGGCCAGGTCCTACACAACGGGGATACCAAGTCTGGTATGTGTACAGATCTGTGTAATAGTCAACCTACAAGTTCAGTTGTCATAGGAGACAGCAGTTTTACAGATACAGTGCTGCAATCAAGTTAAAGGCCCTCAACCTGTAAAGCTGTCTGCCTATGTTGTCTCGTAGTCTGCCAATTGCTATGGCATCTGCCTAAGGATGTTCAGGCCCTAACCCTCTCTCCCCCAGTTCTTGTTAAGAGACAATAAATCTCTTTTGTTCGCATTCAAAAAGTGACTGGCGCCCAATCATTCTATCTTTCATTACACCCACTATACCTAGTGACCCACTCTACAAGGAAGGATGTCAGCTCTCCCTGACTCTGAAGGTCACCATTAGGCTTCTGGAGCTCGGGATCTTGCTACAATAAGGTATCTGTACAGGGTGTAGAAATATACACACTAAGCAACATGCCCACGCTCCCTCTGTTCTGCAGGCCTAATGCCACGTACACACGATCATTTTTCAGCATGAAAAAAACATTGTTTTTAAAAAAGTTCATTTAAAATGATCGTGTGTGGGCTGCACATCGTTTTTCAGTTTCTGCAAAACGACCAAATTTTTTTTCGAACATGCTGCATTTTTTAACGTTGTTTTAAAAAATCGTTTTTCGGGTTGTAAAAAATGATGGTATGTGGGCTAAAACGACGTTTTAAACCCACGCATGCTCAGAAGCAAGTTATGAGATGGGAGCCCTCATTCTGGTAAAACTACCGTTCATAATAGAGTAAGCACATTCATCACGCTGTAACAGACAGAAAAGCGTGAATCGTCTTTTACTAACAAGAAATCAGCTAAAGCAGCCCAAAGGAGAATAGAACTTCCCCTTTAGAGTGCCGTTGTACATGTTGTATGTCACCGCGCTTTGTTCATCATTTTTTTCAAAACGATGGTGTGTAGGCAACGCCGTTTTTAATGATGAAGTTGGAAAAACTTTGTTTTTTGGACATGCTGAAAAACTAAATTTTCTTCCATGCTGAAAAATGATCGTGTGTACGCGGCATGAGAAGAAGCTTTTGCCTCATTTACCACATTATACAGTACATGATGAATTTGAATGTTCAACTTGGAAAATATTCAGATGTTCCATATCATATGGCTAAAATATAAAATAACCATTGTATGTATGGGTAATATTCTTACTTGCAGTGTTTATGTGAATCTGACACATGCAGATTTAGGTACATTTCTTGACAGGGTTGATGTACAGAAGTAGATCGGTTGCTTTCACAGCTTTTCGAACACAAAATTACTGTTTTCTGAATGTTATGTTCGAAATTCTTTGCTAATAGTTATCACTCACCAGCACAGGGAGTAGCAGAATCCCAGGGTTGACCCTATCACTCTGTTGTTAGTAGATAAGCAGGCAAAGAAAGGATAGTAGTCCAGCCCAACCTCCAGTGCACACAGTAGATAGACTAGTGCTAAGAAGAAGAAAATAAACTGCGATCATTTACTTGAAGTATTTGCAGAATTTAGTGGCAAAGAATTTAAAATGACAGATTGTCCATCAATGATGACTTTCTTAAATAGTAGCTACATGTTTTGGTAACTGTTGTCCTCTATTCATATGGAATAGTCTAAAAGCTGTCTGATTAACTTCTATTTTAGACATGCACTACTGTTATTATTATTATTATTATTATTATTATTATACAGAATTTATATAATGGCAACAGTTTACATGGCACTTTACAATGTAAAGGGGGCAGGGCAGTAAAATTACAATACAGAAGGATTAGTGTTATCAAATGGGCTAGAATCCCAATTATCATCCCATGGGTATAGTTACCAATGCAGGGCTATCTTTAATATTGATTGGACCCTGGGTAAAAAAATCTTGGCCCCCCCATGCAATTTTCGCTCCCCACCTGCTCTGAGACATTCAATAAATGGCAGCTAGACTTAAATTCAGTTAACTGTATCAGATCAGGCAGCGATTGCAATTGGTTGCCAGAGGTTATAGCATGGGTGCTCAACCCGAGGCCCTCCAGCTGTTGCAAAACTACAAATCCCATCATGCCTCTGCCTTTGGGAGTCATGCTTGTAACTGTCAGCCACTTGCAATGCCTCATGGGACTTGAAGTTCAGCAACAGCTGGAGGGTCACAGGTTGAGCACCCAGGGGTTACAGTGTATCATTACTGACTGGTTGGTAGAGGTTACAGCACACATTACGGCTCACTGATTTGTTGCTAGAGGTTACAGCACATGATTTCTGCTTGTTGATCGCTAGAGATTACTGTACAGTAATAATGCCTCTCTAGTCAGTGCCAGGACAAGAGTCACTTGCAGGGTATAAGGCCCCGTACACACCATAGAATCCATCCGCAGCTAAATCCCAGCAAATGGGTTTCAGCGGATAGATCCTATGGTGTGTACACGCCAGCGGATCTTTTTCCGCGGATATATCTCCCCTGGGATGGATTCCAGCAGATCGGATATTTGCTGACATGCAGAACATATCCATCTGCTGGAGTCCATCCCAACAGATGGATCCGCTGGTCTGTACAGACTCACCGGATCCATCCGTCCGAAGGGATCCCCCGCATGCGTCGTAATGATTCGACGCATGCGTGGAATTCCTTATATGACAGCGTCGCGCACGTCGCCGCGTCATAATCGCGGCGACGGCGCGACACGTCATCGCCAGAGGATTTTGGCGCGGATTTCAATGCGATGGTGAGTACACTCCATCGCATTAAAATCTGCTGAAATCCTCGAGAGGATTTATCCGCGGAAACGGTCCGCTGGACCGTATTCGTGGATAAATTCTATTGTGTGTATGGGGCCTTAGACTTGATCCTTCTATGTGTGTGGCCTGGTGAAGTAGTATGGCTTCCAGCCACAAGATGGTGCTAATCCACATGAGAGTTAATACAGTGTAATGTTGGCTGCATGCAGTTAGCCAATGTGGTTGTATGCTAACCTTTGGCAAAGTCGGCAATATACCAGTGGCGGCTGGTGCTCAAAATTTTTGGGGGGGCGCAAAGGAAAAAAAAAATTGCAGTCTCACTGTGCCCAAACGCAGCCACTGTTACATGCCATCAAATGCAGCCACTGTGCCATCAATTCGCACCACTGTGCCATGCCATTAAACGCAGTCACTGTGCCATGCCATCAAATGCAGTCACTGTGCGTAGGTTACGTTTACGTCACAGGCAATGGGCCTGGCGTATCTTATGGAGTAAATTCGACGTGATACTGAGCATGCGCGCGCATGCGCCGTTCGTTAGGCGCGTCATTTACGTGGGGTCACGATTGATTTACATACAACACGCCCACCTCTTCCACATTTGAATTACGCGGGCTTACGCTGGCCCATTTACGCTACGCCGCCGCAACTTACAGAGCAAGTGCTTTGTGAATACTGCACTTGCCCGTCCAAGTTGCGGAGGCGTAGCGTAAATAGGATACGCTACGCCCGCACAAAGTTACGCGCTCGTACGTGAATCTGGCCCTATATGTTTAAATACAGTATTTGTCAATCCGACTGACTGTTTACATGTTAAATGTTAAAATCAGAGGTGTTCTGTCACATTAGCTAGCATGTAAGGTCAGCAGGTTTGCTGCTGCTATAAAAATGTAACGTAAACAGTCCGTCGGATTTCCAAATACTGTAATTAAGCATATAAGCTCCGTTTTGTGTTGAAAAAAACTGTGAAATCTAAAACTCTGGTGGGTGTGAGAAGATGTCTGCTTGCCCCCGTCAGACTCTATCATTACTGTGCAATGGTGTGGGATGTAGAAAGATGGCATTGACGAAACTTCACTTCCGGAACAATCTGTGATGGGGAGCCGAATGTGACAACACACAGATGGCACGGGAGAGCCTGGAGAAGCACCGGATGGCGGCGGGAGGGGGGATGTCTCCTCCCGCCGCCTATAAGAACGATCAAGCGGTGGAACCGCCACTATGATCGTTCTTATGGTGCACAGAATCGCCGGCACTAAAGAATGATACCTGAATGAGGCCTCTAGCTGCAGGCATCATTCAGATATCCCCCCACAAACCCAGGACGTCATATGACGTCCACCCAGGATGGGAAATCCCATCTGTGGACATCATATGACTATGGGCGGGTATTGAAGTGGTTAAGCACTACCTGAAACTATCACACATTTTCGTAAAAACCAAAACTGGCCACAGGGTTTTTTTTTTCATCTGACGTAGGACATTTTAAAGGGCTATACGGCCTGAAAAGTGGCACAAATGTTTTATTATGTCCCCCCAATTTATTTTTACAAAGTGGGTACGTTCTAATCAGCTGAGATCTATTGTATCATCTAGAAAACCAGTAGTCTTTAAAAATGATGCTGTAAATGTATAATTCTGTTTCTGCCTACATTTATTTTTTATTGAAGTAATTATACATACCCTTGGCCCATATTGGAGCTGTAAAGTTGAAATAATTGGAATATTCATTGTGGAACAATAGGAAAACTGTTGTAGCTGTGGCACCACATGCTGCCCCATATGACCAACGGTTTGAGTAACTGCTAATGAAGTTCACAGGTCTGAAAATACAAAACAGAAAACAAATGGTTGTAGGAAATCTGCAATGGATTCAGAAGATTTTGGATTTCAGTGACTAAAACCAATGTAAACAAACTTGAACTAAACCCAACAACAAAAATGTAATATACAGTATTGAAGCTTACCAGTCCTGAGATGTGACTGTCTGCATTCAGGGAAGGACTGTCCATGTAGACATTTGCATTCCTAGATGGTTGTCTGCATGAAGTCCCCAAGTTAATAACAGCTAATGAACCTGCATATCAGCATAAGGTGCCCCCAAACTCCAGCCTGGCACCAAAGATACACCATGCTCCTTCAAGCCTTATGCATCCAGACGAATGGAGCAATAACACTTGTCCTGGCACTCCGGTGAGCAGACCAAGAACTGAGCGATCAGCAGGCATGTGATTGCTCAGTTCTTGGTCTAAGAGCTGACGTGGGAGAGCTGTAGCTTCACACCAATGCTGCAACATAGAGGTGAGTATGTACTGTATGTTTGAATAAGTAGTAATCTGAAAAATGTAACTTTTGTTCTGAATTCATGTTATAAGATAACAGGAAATGTCCTAGGTGTCTACAGCCTCATAGTTGTATATCTGCAGTGTAAGATCTAAGTCACTGCTGCATCTGACTGCTAGTCTCACCAGGTTTGAAGTGAAATTTGGTGTAATATATATTTTACTGCTCACTGTTCTACTTGTTGGCTACCTGCACATAAAGACACAGTGCAGAACAAGGTATGGCAAATCAGAAATTTGGAAGTATCCGCTGCAGGGAGACTGCAGGCATTATTGATGATGACTAGTCTACTGCTCTCCACCTCCCTTTTTTGGGTATAGCTTCCAGAGTTCATCTCCTCTTTAACAGTGCATGGAAAAGGGAACACATTACTTACACAACAATGCCGAATCTCCTGCCCAGTGGTATTTTATCTGTTGTTTTCTGATGTGTAGCTCTTCGTTGGAGGTAGGATAATGAAACTGTAATCAGCACCTGGAGGAATCCAAACATCAAAGGCTGCTTATAATAGATGGACAGATATGTGCTACTGCTTAAGTATGGTATGGTTTGCTTTAAGAGAAAGTCATTTGTTATCTAACATGTTACAATCAGACAATCCTCTATTGAACAATGTTGTGTAGCGATGACCCCCAAATGAGTTGCTGGATTTTAATGGGCTCTCCTGCTTTTCCTACTAGTGATGTACCCTCTAGCTCAGCCCTCAAAAAATCCACTCGCAAAATGCGAGTGGATTTTGAGGGCTGGCGTGTGGGCTGCCTGTGGGCGGGGGAGGGGGAGCACCGCCGGCAGCCTGGGTTTGTCGGAGCGATAGTAGGGGAAGAGAAAGGAGAGGAGAGAGGCTGCCGCCTGGTTGATCAGCGCGCAGGGAACAGCTTTCATTTCAATAGCTGTGTTCCCCGCCCCGTGCCGTCATATACAGCCCCCTTCCCTGACCGTGCACTTTGATAGACAGATCACCTGTCCCAGGATTGGACAGGTTATCTGTCTATCAAAGTGCCCAGACAAGGGGGAGAGGCTGTATACCGAGCGGGCGGGGAACACAGCTATTGAAATGAAAGCTGTTCCCTGCGCGCTGATCAACCAGGTGGCAGCGTCTCTCCTCTCCTTTCTTTTCCCCTATGGGTCTACACATTACACAGGTAGGCGGAATTGGGGAGACCGAGTTGCATTGGGGAGACAAAGCTGCATTGGGGACACAGAGCTGCATTGGGGAGACAAAGCTGTATTGGGGACACAGAGCTGCATTGGGGAGACAAAGCTGCATTGGGGACACAGAACTGCATTGGGGAGGCAAAGCTGCATTGGGGACACAGAGCTGCATTGGGGAGACAAAGCTGCATTGGGGACACAGAGCTGCATTGGGGACACAGAGCAGCATTGGGGAGACAAAGCTGCATTGGGAACACAGAGCTGCATTGGGGACACAAGGCTGCATTGGGGTGACAAAGCTGCATTGGGGACACAGAGCTGCATTGGGGAGACAAAGCTGCATTGGGGAGACAGAGCTGCATTGGGGACACAGGGCTGCAATGGGGACACAGGGCTGCATTGGGGACACAGAGCTGCATTGGGGACACATGGCTGCAATGGGGACACAGGGCTGCAATGGGGACACAGGGCTGCAATGGGGACACAGGGCTGCATTGGGGACACAGAGCTGCATTGGGGACACATGGCTGCATTGGGGACACATGGCTGCACCGGCGAACACAGGGTACACTGGCGGACACGGGCTGCACTAGCAACACATAGCTGCATTGGGAACACATGGCTACACTGGCGGACACGTTGCTGCACTGGCAGACACATAGCTGCATTGGGGACACAGGCTGAATTGGGGACACATAGCTAAATTGGGGACACATAGCTGCAATGGGGACACAGATAAAGTTGTTAATATTTATTTTTATAACTTAATTCTGCATAAAACATTTAAGTGTCATTTCATGAGATAATTTATGAGGGTGGGATTCGGGGTGGGGTATGGTAGGGGTTGGGTGGGGCAACTGGTGGCGAGTAACCCTAGAAGCCTGGCTAGTAGCTCAGGACTTGAAATTTTGAGCCCTGCTCTAGCTCACAGGTGACCGCTGGCCGAATCTGGCCCTCCAGGCCATTTCATGTGGCCCTGCACGTCTCCTGCAGCTGCAGGAGAGCTCCAGCCCTCCTCTAGTCCTCCTCCAGACCCTTACTTTCTGCTTTCAAGCAATGCATCCAGCTTCTTCCCAGCAGCAGCATAAGGAAAGAGGGGTACACTGTGATGTGGGGGACTCAACCACTGGTGGGGTTGCTCTTGACATCTAATGTAAAAGGAGGGGATGCTCTGTACATTTAATCTTACAGATACAACCGGCCCTTTGAGGGCAATCATAATGTTGATGCGAACCATGGTGAAATTGAGTTTGACACCCCTGCTCTAGCTGCTCCCAAACAACTCACTGAATAGGGGGACACCCCTTGGGGAGCAGTACTTTCCAGACCACCCCCTCTATCCATCAAGTTTGCTTTGTACTTTGACTTGCTTGACCATCTCTACAAACAACTCACTGATGCACCAACGTTGAGAGGTAAACTTCAGATCCTTTGATTCTTTTCTAGCAATTTATGGACTTGATTGTCCAGGGAGAGAGGGTTATCTGTAAAGGATACCACAAAAATATTTGCAAAAATACCTCTGCACAATTGACTTTTCCTAGAAGGCCCAGGCTGCTATCTTCTAGTATCATTTATGCCTCCACTCTCGAAGGGGATGAGTAGGAAGAGGGGAATGGGAAGGAGAGAAAACAGGATAGAGTGGGGGGGGGGGGATATCACTCATAATAATGAGTGACTCCTAATTTAATCCCTTTGGAATACGCATATCCAATTGAAATATCCAACATACTTCATAGTTACATAGTTACATAGTTAGTCAGGTTGAAAAAAGACACAAGTCCATCCAGTTTAACCACAAAAAATAAACAAACAAAATAAAAAACACAGTACAATCCCATACACCCAACTCCATACCCACAGTTGATCCAGAGGAAGGCAAAAAACCCCAGCAGAGCATGATCCAATTTGCTACAGCAGGGGAAAAAAATCCTTCCTGATCCCCCGAGAGGCAATCGGATTTACCCTGGATCAACTTTACCTACAAATCTTAGTACTCAGTTATATTATGTACATTTAGGAAAGAATCCAGGCCTTTCTTAACTACTTGCCGTCGCCGCACCGTCATAATACGTCCACAAGGTGGCTCTCCTAGGCGAGATCACGTATTATGACGTCCTACCCTTTAGCCGCCACTAGGGGCGCACGCGCGCCGCCGGAGGCGCGCGCACGCGCCCCCCGCTCGCCCCCGACTCCCGTGCGTGTGCCCGGCGGGCGCGATCGCCGCCGGGCACACGCGATCGCTCGGTACAGAGCGGGGAACGGGAGCTGTGTGTGTAAACACACAGCTCTCGTTCCTGTCAGCAGGGGAAATGCTTTTCTTCGGTTCATACACTGTATGAACCGAGGATCAGTGTTTCCCCTAGTGAGGCCCCCCCCCCCCCCCACAGTAAGAACACACCCAGGCATACTTAACCCCTTCCCCGCCCCCTAGTGTTAACCCCTTCACTGCCAGTGGCATTTTTATAGTAATCTAATGCATTTTTATAGCACTGATCGCTATAAAAATGCCAATGGTCCCAAAAATGTGTCAAAAATGTCCGAAGTGTCCGCCATAATGTCGCAATACCAAAAAAAAAAATCGCTGATCGCCGCCATTACTAGTAAAAAAAATATTAATAAAAATGCCATAAAAATACCCCCTATTTTGTAAACGCTATAACTTTTGCGCAAACCAATCAATAAACGCTTATTGCGATTTTTTTTTACGAAAAATATGTAGAAGAATACGTATCGGCCTAAACTGAGGAAAAAAAATGTTTTTTTATATATTTTTGGGGGATATTTATTACAGCAAAAAGTAAAAAATATTCATTTTTTTCAAAATTGTCGTTCTATTTTTGTTTATAGCGCAAAAAATAAAAACCGCAGAGGTGATCAAATACCACCAAAAGAAAGCTCTATTTGTGGGAAAAAAAGGACGCCAATTTTGTTTGGGAGCCACGTCGCACGACCGCGCAATTGTCTGTTAAAGCGACGCAGTCCCGAATCGCAAAAAGTACTCTGGTCTTTGGGCAGCAATATGGTCCGGGGGGTAAGTGGTTAAAGCAATCTACTGAGCTGGCCAGAACTTCTCTTTCTTTTAACGTACACCACAGGACACAGAGCCCTTAGTCTTTACATAGTGGGTTGTATGGTCACCTGAGGTGATTGTACACTGGCACAATCTATGAGAACAAGTTTCCCTCCATATAACCCCTCCCATACAGGAAGTACCTCAGTTTTTTCACCAGTGTCTAAGAAGATTGGATGCGATGAGAATAAGTGCTAAAGGAAGCTCTTCCATGGAGGCCCTTTTTTGGGCAAAAGAGCTACACTTCGAGTCCATCCAAGATGCTTAATTTATTACGCCCCATTGAATGGTATCCGGACATCGCGCACGAGGCATCGCCTGTAATGTCTCTCTACTGGGCTAATGACTGGGCTCTAGGGTCCAGCACTTTTGCTTTTTTAATAACGCTATAAGTCCTGGCAGAGTCTTTTACAAGGCCCAGGGGAGAGGCATCCTTTAAGTAGGAACCCATATCCCTGAAGGTTGGCACACAATGCCCGTGGTGATGGGTGAAGATTGTTTTTTTAGCTGGTCCTCAGCAAAACCTGCGGCGTTGATAAGGTAAGCAGAAAAAAGTATTACGTTTTAACTTATAAACTTTTTTCTTGAAAAGTGGGTGTCTTCTCAAGTTCCCCCACTAGAGGGAGTAAAGAGTCAAGTTTTCACTTACCTAAAACTCCATTCAGTGTCAGGTCTTTTTCAAGCCAGCACACTCCTCGCTGCAGAGCTCTGCCCACCGACCTGGTCCCTCCTCCCTGCTAGGCAGGGCTCGTACACCAGCACAAGGGAGATACACACAGCAAGGGAGATTTACAACCCCAGTATGCCTTAGGCGTGCGCACGCACATGGGGGCGCGCTTTATGGGGGCGGGGAGGACGGGGGGTTGCGCACGTGCACACGTGCACACACCCATGCACGTACCTGTGCGTGTGCACGGCAGTACAAACGGCAGAAGCCATTAAAAGGACATGCAGCCCTGCAGCTCTCCCTGGATGGGACACAGCAACCGAAAGAGGATATGTAAGGTCTCTATGTGGTTGGTTATCTGACACCCACTTAGCATAAAACAGTGTGATTAGTTGCATACTGTATGTAAAAGGCTTAACTAGCACAGTAGTATATGCAGTTGATGGTACCTTGGCTTTGTTGTTTGGTATTATGTCTTCCCAAAACAAAAATACAGGGACTAAAAGAGACAAAAAAACATTGCCACCTAAGACGAGAGCCCCTACCCAGGCCCGCATGGTACCTTCTCCAGTAATTTATAATGCACCTGGACACGATGCGCCATTGACTACGGAAGGGGTCACTACCTCTCCTAAACAGTCTGGGTCTGCATTTGTTACTGAGGACTCTTTGGCGGTTGCCCTTAGCAATTTGGAAAGAAGAATCTCTTCTCTAATCGCTAAATCCTCACAGAGGGAAAATAAGCGTGTTAGAATACCTTCATATACACATATTCGCCAGCACACCAAGGATCATTTAAAAAACGTCCAAAAATTTAATGCATATTAGCGATCCAAAAAAGCAACGTTTCGAGGTCGCACAGGACCTCTTCGTCAGGCAAAAGATGAGAATACCTTCAGTCGCCTCAGATCCCCCCTCAGAAAGATCTGATAAAGGCGAGGAGGATATACCTCTATCAGAGGATAGGGATGAAGACTCTGAGGGAGTTTAGAAGTTTCAGAGGAGAGCATTTTCTGCTTAGCAGAAGTGGGTATGTGTCAGGTCCTAAGGGATCAAGTGAAGGAAGGATTAAAAGACTTGCCCACGGAGCAGACCGAATTTTGGGAGAATATGCCCAAGGCTTTATGTTTTACAGTAGACGCCATTAGAGATTCTATACAGCAGGCATCTCGCCTTACACTCCAACTAGTGCACATGCGTAGAATTCTGTGGCTAAAGCACTGGTTTGACCAGTTTCCCCTTTCATGGGGAAAAACTTTTTGGAGAGGATCTAGAAAAGTATATCCAAAAAATTTCAAGCGGCAAGACTACTCTGTTGCCGGAGAAAAATAAAAATAAGCGTCCTTGTTTTAAACGTTCTCTCTCTCCAGCTCCTGGGCCATCGTTCAGGCAGTGGCGACGGCGTCCACAAACAGCCACGAAACCTAAGGATCAGGGCCAGACCCAGAAGTTCAGGAAGCAGTGGGGTCAACAAACCAATAAGCAGAACCCCAAAGCTTCATCATGAAGGGGCGCCCCCGCTCGGGTGAGTGGGGGGGTGGCTTCAGCAGTTCTCAAGAACTTGGCAGACAGAGGTCCAGGACAGATGGGTAGTCTCTGCTGTATCCCTAGGGTACAAAATAGAGTTTAGAGAAATCCCTCCCCATCAGTTCCAAAGTTCTGGGTTCTCCAAAGATCCAATAAAGAGAGATTCCCTTTTCGGGGTTTGGATCATTTGCTGTCCCATGGGGTAATCAAAGAGGTTCCCCTAAGGAAGCAGGGTGCAGGGTTTTACTCAAACCTTTTTGTAGTTCCAAAACCCAATGGAGACGTCAGATCTATTCTAGACCCAAAAGATCTGAACCAGTTTATGGACATTCGCCATTTCCGAATGGAAACCATTCGGTCTGTGGTCGCCTCCCTACAAGGCAGAGAATATTTAGTGTCCATAGACATCAAAGACGCCTATTTACATGTGCCTATTTATCCAACTCACCAAAAATTCCTAAGATTCGCAGTGGAACATCGCCATTTTCAATTCGTGGCTCTACCTTTTGGTTTGGCAACTGCCCCCGGGTATTTACAAAAATCGTGGCTCCTGTGTTGGCAAACTTGAGAGCACAAGGCATAACGGTGAGAGAGTGGGTAACCGCTCAAAGAGAACCAGGTAATCTGATTCCTGTGGTCCGAGCCAAGGGTGCAGGCAGTGCAATCAAAATGCAGGTTAGGATGAAGGAAAAAAGCTGGGACAGCCGCACTCCAAAAAAACTCCTCCTTTAATTAAAAATCACAAAATACATGCCACAGCAAAAAACAGCACAACAAAAGAAAAGCTGACGTTTCGCACTATGCCTTAGTGCTTCTTCATAGCTGGTGTGTAAACAGTAAAATGAGTGAATATATACCTTACAACCCAATGAGTGGGAGGGGGCTCTGGAAACAATTACGTTAAACAGGGTCCCCTGTGAAGTTTGGGTGTGTCTTGACAGACAATCAGAGAGTGTCTCATGTGGACTATGTCTCATGCAAATTCATGGTGAATAGTGAACATTGGATAGAATGATGTGTTGACCCAATAGAGAAGTGGGGTGCAGAAAAATGTGAAAGAGAGTGTAGGAGTATGTGTAAGTGTGAAGAAATATATTTGAGTGTAAGAGAAGTGAATTAAAGTGGACAGAAAATGGAATGATATGTGTAAAACATGTATAACTTGTATAAGTAACAAATAAAATGAAATTAAGAAAACAAAAAATATGATATGAATTAAAGTGCGATAAAGTAAAGTGAAATTAATTAAAAAAGAAGAAAGGAAAACAAATAAAAAGTGAAAGGGGGAAAAAAAAAAGAAGAAGAAAATAAAAAAAAAAAAAGGGGAAAAAATAGGGGTGAATATGACGGTGAACCATATAAAGGACGATGCATAAACCATAAAATAATATGGTGTAATGTAGTGAACAAAAAATGCCTAAAGATTGAGCATAGTGTAAAAGTGCACCTTAATTCTAATGGTCTTATTTGTTTTATAGTATATTAACTTGTGTTTTTTATTATTTTTATGATTATTATTATATTATTTTTGTTTTTTGTATTTTTGTTGCCTGTATGTGTTTGTTTACTGACTCATTATTGAAATAATAACTGAGACACCGGGCATCTATCTGGACTGGTTAAACATTCATTGTGAGCTGAACCATTAATACAAAGACAAAAACAAAAAGATGTGAACATGTGTGGCCGTTTATAGAAGAGTTCTAAAATATCCTAAAAATCAGTAAATGAGTAAACATGCAGAGTAGTATGGAATGATAGTAAAAAAGAGGCACTTGAAATGTCGGGAAGTGTCAATGTGGCTATATGAGGCTAATGAAAAATAACCGCTATTAGCGGACAATTGCCAACATGTGAACCTCAATCTAAATAGAGAAACTCTCTAGAGAATGATAGCGATCAGGGTATGGGCATGGAGTGTGTGTCAGGTTGCATAGCGGAATCGATATATTGGTATTACAATATTTTAATGCTTTAATGTTAGACTGGAAAGGGAAAAGTAAAACCAAAAGGGAACCAAATGGGTTAATGAAAAACTCCCTAGGCAGTAGGTAAACATGTGTTGAAATCGAAAATACGCTATCTGATTCTCTGTCTTGACACATCCAATTACAAAAAAAGCCACATTTGAGGCCACCACATCTCGCCGACAACAAAGACATCGCCATACATGTCGCGATGACTGTGCGATCTACATGAATTAAATACTTAAATGTGTATTTACAAGGAACAAATAAAATTTGATAAAACGGAGAAGCCGAACATTGCTGTTGACAGCTGTATATACAAAAAACAGTTAATACAGTAATAAGAACAAAAAACACACAATATGCATATGAAATGTCCCGATAAACATGTTAAGATAACGAGCAATATCGTATGAATGGCTGGGAAGCCAGCAGAACTGTAATCGTGGGACATATCTTACAATGTATGTTGGTTGGTTCTCTAATGAAACCCAAAAAGAAAGAAAGAAGAGAGTATAGGATACTGAGATCTTGTTGAAAAGGGTGCCAAGAGCCTAGGTGTTTTGTAATCCTCTTACAAAGAAGGAGATACTGTATTTATGGATCCTGTAAAAATCGGGGAAAAAACATCCAGGGTGCTTGTAAAAAAGTAAGGTTAGGAAAAAAGGCAAGATGAAAAGAGAGGGGGGAGGGGGAAGGGAATGAGGAGAAAAATGGAAAAATGTGCGCAAGGAAGAGCGAGGAAAAAAAAATAAAAATAAAAAAAAGGTGGAAGTGGAGAAAAAAAAAAAAAAAAGGTGGAAGTGGAAGTGAAGAAAAAAAAAAAAAAAGAAGGTGGAAGTGGAAGTGGAGAAAAAAAAAAAAAAAAAAGGTGGAAGTGGAGAAAAAAAATAAAAAAAAAAGGTGGAAGTGGAGAAAAAAAAAAAAAAAAAAGGTGGAAGTGGAAGTGGAGAAAAAAAAAAAAGGTGGAAGTGGAAGTGGAGAAAAAAAAAAAAGGTGGAAGTGGAAGTGGGGAAAAAAAAAAGGTGGAAGTGGAAGTGGAGAAAAAAAAAAAAGGGTGGAAGTGGAAGTGGAGAAAATAAAAATAAAAGGGTGGAAGTGGAAGTGGAGAAAAAAAAAAAAAAAAGGTGGAAGTGGAGAAAAAAAAAAAAAAAAAATTATTATTTTGGAAATGAAAATGAGAAAAGATAAAAGTAAATGTAAAAATAAACATAGGGCAGGGACAACCGGCAGATCGAGGGAGCTTAATGTATGTTTAGGACCGGGCTCATATAGAATGAAGTATGATAAGCCTCTTAAATACCTAGAGTGAGATATACAGTGAGATGGGATACATGGGAATCGCATGCATACATAAGATATACATATACATAATCTGAATGTGTAATTAGAACGCTTCAAAAACCAAAAAGCTACCACATGTGTTGTGAAGACATGTATGGGAGAGCGTGAAGATGGTATAATGTAAAATCCATGTTGGAGAAATATCGGTTATCAGCGAAATAGTTCTGTATGTATATATATAGTGCACTCAAGAACCGGATACGTAAAAAAAAAAAAAAAAAAAAAGGGGGGGGGGGGGAATTAGGAGACACAAAATCAGAGAAAAATCTCCAAGGAGATGTGATGAGCTGTGTAATATGTAAGTGTGGCAGTAATGGACAATGGTGCAAACGTGAAACTGGATACTGATACTGATCAGTCATAAAAATGGGACACATCCCACTCAAAATTCATTCCAGACGGAATTCTGGTTTGGAGTGAAAAGATCCAGAACACTTCACGTTTGCACAATGACCGGAACTTGTCGCCTCCCCTGATGGGGGTTTTGACCTGTTCTACACCCTGTATAACAAGACTGGTGATGTCCTTAAAGTGTATGTTGTTCCAATGTCGTGCCACATTGGTGTTTTTATTGGTGGAGATATCATAAAGATGGTCCCTGAGGCGATCTCTAAGCCTACGAATTGTACGTCCCACATACTGTATATTACACAGTGTGCAAGAAATGACATACACAATGTGTTTGGTGTTGCAATTCATGAAACTCTTAATCTCAAATTCTCTATGATTGCTACATGAAATTACGTGTTGGCCTGTTTTGATGAAGCCGCAATAGATGCAGCTTTTAATACCACACTTGAAGGTGCCCTTAAAGCTCAGCCAGCCATGATGGGTGATTTTGCTATTAAATAGGCTGGGTGAAAGGGAGCTTCCAAGCGTGGGTGCCCTTCGAGACACTGTTTTAATGCCCTTGAGTAGTATGGCACTATAGGCTGGGTCACTATACAGTATGGGCAGATACTTCATCACTGTGTTTTTAATTTTCTGAAACTCTAGACTGAATGGAGTAGAGAAAACTGGAGTATTATTGGAGAATTTGGAAGCTGTTCTCTTGGAACTTTGTAGCAAATTATCTCTGGGAACAGAGCTGGCAGCCAGCAGGGCTTTAGTAATGATGTGTTCAGGGTACCCTCTATCTTTAAACCTGCTTGCCATATTATGGGCCTCCTCGTTAAAGGTTTCAGGTGCACTGCAAAGTCTCCTGAGTCTGAGGAACTGGCCATACGGGACCCCCCTGATGGTGTGTCTCGGATGGGCAGAATCTGCTCTTAAAATGGCATTGCCCGCTGTTGGTTTTCTGTAGAGGCTAGTAACTACTGTATTGCCCGCACCTGTCAACTTAACATCCAGAAAGTTTATGGATTTGGAATTTAATTCACCGGTAAACTTTAAATTCAGAGAGTTATTGTTGAAATAATCAAGCCAAAGTGTGAGATCTGCCTCGCTGTCTGAAGTGATAAACAGGAGGTCATCAATATAGCGACCATAGAACACCGTATCAGTCCTGCGGGGGCTATCATGTCCAAAGATGCGGGACCTCTCCCACCAGCCCATGAATAGGTTGGCGAGCGAGGGAGAAAACTTGGCTCCCATGGAGGCCCCGCATCTTTGGAGATAATAGCCCCCGTCAAACATGAAAAAATTGTGGGTAAGTAAATATTCCAAAACAAGTAAAATGAAATCTTGAAGTACCAGGGACATTTTACCCGATTCCCTCAGGAAAGTAGCCACAGCTCTGATACCAAGATGATGGGGAATGCTGGAGTGATTTTTAATTAAAGGAGGAGTTTTTTTGGAGTGCTTTTTTCCTTCATCCTAACCTACAAGGCATAACGGTGTCGGCCTTTCTGGACGATCTACTTGTAATAGATCAATCAAATCTGGGGCTGGAGTATGCTATACTCAATACCGTAGGATACCTGGAGCAGTCAGGATGGGTGATAAACCTACAGAAATTCTCTCTACAAGCTCAAAGAAGAGCAGAGTATCTAGGCATGATCATAGATACAGCCCTAAGCAGGGTATTTCTGCCAGAACCAAAAATCAGGTCTCTAAAGGATTTGATTCGCAAGGTCAGGGCAAAGAGAAGATCATCTATTCGCCTGTGTATGAGGCTTTTAGGCAAGATGGTGGCCTCCTTCGAGGCGGTGCCTTACGCCCAGTTCCATTAAGGCTTCTACAAAGCAGCCTGAAACAGAAGGAGCCACACTTTGGACTTCCCCATGCATTTGTCCCTACAAGTGCGCCAAAGGCTCAGTTGGTGGTTGAAAAGCAAAAATTTGGGGAAGGGACAGTCCTTCCGTCAAGTGACCTGGAAAGTGGTATCCACAGATGCCAGTCTGTCAGACTGGGGAGTCGTGTTAGAAGAGGCTTCAGCCCAGGGTATTTGGGCCAGAATGGAAGAAAGACTTCCCATCAACATCTTGGAAATTCGGGCAGTATTTTTGGCTCTGAAAACCTTGACACACAGTTTAGAGGGTTATCCTGTTCGGATACAATCCGACAATGCTACGGCTGTAGCCTACATCAATCATCAGGGGGGCACCCAGAGCAGGGATGCCCAGAAGGAGGTGAATCGGATTCTAGTATGGGCAGAAGAACATGTACCTTGCCTATCTGAGATTTTCATTCCAGGGGTATAGAACCTGCAAGCTGACTATCTAAGTCGCCAGCAATTGCTACCAGGAAAGTGGTCACTCCACCCGGAGATCTTTCAGGCAATATGTCAGAAGTGGGGGACACCGGATATAGACCTGCTAGCCTCCAGACTCAACAAAAAGTTGAACAACTTTGTATCCAGGACAAGAGATCTGCAGGCCTACGGAACGGATGCATTGGCAATTCCATGGGCCCAGAAGGTCCTGGTATGCCGAGATCATAAAGGTGGCAGTAGGAAGACCTTGGGTACTTCCACTTCGGAAAGACTTGCTGTCGCAGGGTCCTGTATTCCATCCTTCCTTACAAAAGGCTGCTGAGATCTACATCTTAAAGAAACGAGGAATCTCGGGTCCAGCCCTTTCTACACTCGTTAGTGCAAGAAAGCCAGCCTCTAGATTAATCTACTATAGAGTGAGGAAAGCGTACGTGTCTTGGTGTGAATCCAAGAAATGGAATCCCTTAAGATATAATATAAGTAGGATTCTCGCTTTTTGCCAAGTTGGTGTGGATATGAAATTAGCCCTGAGTACTATCAAGGGGCAAATATTAGCTCTATCAGTCTTTTTTCAAAAACCTTTGGCATCTCATTCCCTGGTTCGGGCATTTATTCAAGGAGTACTGAGGATAAATCCACCAATCAAGCCACCCTTGTGTCCTTGGGATTCGAACCTAGTATTATAAGTTCTGCAAGAGCACCCTTTTGAACCTCTTCATGAGATTCCTTTAAATCTCTTGAGCAAGAAATTGTTTTTTCTGATTGCTATCTCTTCGGCCAGAAGGGTATCGAAATTAGCAGCTCTTTCTTCTAAAGAACCTTATTTAATCTGTCACAAAGACAGAATTGTACTACGCCCTCATCCTACCTTTCTACCATAGGTGGTATCGGCGTTACATTTAAATCAGGACATTGTTTTGCCTTCCTTTTTTCCAGAACCGCAAGACAGCGGAGGAAAAGTTATTGCACTCTTTAGATGTAGTGAGGGCAGTAAAAGTTTATCTGCAAGCTACGGCTCAGATATACGTAAAACAGAGGTTCTGTTCATTATACCAGATGGTCCCAAAAAGGGCCAACCGGTATCACAATCCACCATTGGATTTGTCAAGTGATAATTCAAGCTTATGATTTAAAGAAAGTGATCCTTCCCTTTCCTGTCAAGGCGCACTCGACCAGAGCGATCAGTTCCTCATGGGCAGTGCATCACCAGACTTCAGTGGCTCAGATCTGTAAAGCTGCTACTTGGTCTTCGGTCCATACGTTTACAAAATGTTATCAAATAGATGTGACAGGACATGAGGATTCTGACTTCGGGCGTAGTGTGCTGCAGGCAGCGGTCTAGGACTTCTTGTCCTTTGGCGGCCTGATGGATCTGTGTCTCCCACCCTTCATATTGAGAATTGCTCTGGGACGTCCCACTATGTAAAGACTAAAGGCTCTGTGTCCAGGGGTGTACGTTAAAAGAAAGAAGGATTTTTGAATAACAGCTTACCTGTAAAATCCTTTTCTTTGAGTACCCACTTTGGAGTGCTTTTATGTTTTGTTTTTTGTTTTGTCATTTTTCTGCCAATTTTGGCACACACATTGTTCTTCGTGGTATTTTGTTGTAATTTGCACTTTTGCTGTTTTTATGCACCTAGGTGCACATGTGCGCTTGCATCAAGTGCCAACATGGTTATCTTGTCCCAATAAAGATCTTTTTTTACTCTTACTGTGTTTTGCTTGTAAAGTCCCATCTAGGGGGTTTATTCTTTTTTGTTTGAGTACACCACGGGACACAGAGGTCTCTTCCTTCTATGGGATACTTACTGCTTTGCTACATAAACTGAGGTACTTCCTGTATGGGAGGAGTTATATGGAGAGAAACTTGGAGGGGAAAACTGCCGCTCAAGGTGAGTGCACTGTGCAATCAATGTCCTCTCAGAATCAAATGGGTGCCAGCAATGCACGAAGCAAAACTTGAAGAGAAAATATGGACAGCCGCACACCAGAAAAACCTTAAAAAGGTAGCCTTTATTGGTAAAAGGAAAAAAGGCACTACAAAACACAGCAAGCAGTGGGGTATATAGTTGACGCGTTTCGCACTAAGGTTCAGTGCTTAGTCATGACTAAGCACTGAACCCTAGTGTGAAACGCGTCAGCTATATACCCCACTGCTTGCTGTGTTTTGTAGTGCCTTTTTTTTCTTTTACCAATAAAAGCTACCTTTTTAAGGTTTTTCTGGTGTGCGACTGTCCATATTTTCTCTTCAAGTTATGGAGGGAAACTTGTTCTCATAGGTTGTGCCAGTGTCCAATCACCTCTGGTGACCATACAACCCACTATGTAAAGACTAATGGCTCTGTGTCCCGTGGTGTACTTAAAGAAAAGGATTTTACAGGTAAGCTGTTATTCAGAAATCCTTCTTTTGCAGAGCAGAGAAAACTGGCCACACATTCTATGACTTGAACTTTGAGGGAACTGGTGTCCAAAACAAGTCGGGATCTGAAATGTCCAGCAACATTTGTATTTTTGTTTATGTTGATATTGGATATGTGGTCCGGTATTCTGACACAGAGGCATCTTGTTGTGCATACAACATAATGAATATTGCATTTTGTACAGGTGATAACATATATTACATAACGCGCCTGGCAATTGACTCATTTTTTGATGACGTATTAGTGTTGTTTGCACAAGAGAAAACTGTATGAGGATCCCCAGTAAAACGACAACTTGAGCAATGGGTAGCATTAGACTTGAAACATCGAGAGATAAACTTCAGATGCTTTGATCCTTCAATCCTTTTCTAGCAATTTATGGACTTGATTGTCCAGGGAGAGAGGGTTAGCTGTAAAGGGTACCCAAAAGCTTTATCAAAAGCCTCTCTGCACAATAAACTTTTCATAGAAGGCCCAGACAGATACTTTCAATAAAAATCTATTGTTAAAAAAAAAAAAAAAAAGAAGGCCCAGACAGCTTCCAGTATCTTTTATGTCTGTACCACAGACTAATGTAGAACGGGTTATGCCTCTGCAACAGGTTAATGTCAATTCTGTAGGCCTGTATGGGCAGATACCTTTTAGTTTCTTCTGCCTTTGCCACAGACCAGGTTTGGACTCTTCAGGCCTTTCTAGGCTCAGACGAGCAGCTAGGAGAACAAACATCCTTTCTTGGTTCTGGCTCCCTCCTCCAGGCAAAGACTGGAATTTTCTGGAGCTTCATCCTCCCAAGGCATCAGCCTGAGGCCTCGTACACACGACAGAGTTTCTCGGCAGAATTCGGCGAGAAACTCGGTCAGAGCCTGATTCTGCCAAGAAACTCTGTCGTCTGTACACTTTCGGCCCGATGGAGCCGCCGAGGAACTCGTCGAGGAAATAGAGAACATGTTCTCTATTTCCTCGTTGTTCTATGGGAGCTCTCGGCCAGCCGAGCTCCTCGGCGGCTTCAGGGCTGAACTGGCCGAGGAACTCGATGTGTTTGGCACGTCGAGTTCCTCGGCCGTGTGTACGGGGCCTTAGAGGGAAGAACTGGGCCTTGCTCTGTTAACATTCTCACCAGGCAGGACCTGGCAGACATGGACCATCATAGTGGGTCTCTCTGCATAATTATCCTACCCGGCACAGTGTACATCACTAGAATAAACACTTCAGTGATTGGCCATAGCAGAACTAGGCAGAAATATTCATAGGCCAATACATTGTATCCTCCCACTCTACCTACTGTGCAGTGCCCACTAGCAGGCAGAAGAAAACCATGTCCTTGAGCTTAGGAGAAATGGAATGTAATGCCTATGTACTTTATAGTACTGATGCTAGTTAAAAGGGGAGATCAGAGTGTAGTTAAACTCTGATCCAGATTGTTAAATGCAAAACAGGGTCTCTGTCTCAGCTTGGCTGTGCTGTGGGCTTATTCTTTTGTACTGGGGTGTTCTTCCAGCCCCGGTGCTGCAGGTGGCAGCAGTGGAGTCAAGGTTTGGGTGCTCTTTCCCAGCAGCGAATCAGGAGGGTTTGTCCTCGCTGTGCATGCTGGGGAGGGGTATTTATGGGGCAGACGCATTTGGTTCTGGGTCTTTTTCGTCGAGTGTGGCACCCACCTTTAGGGTGGCCACATCACGGCGCTATGGCCTACCTGGCCAGGGCGTGTGTGCCACGTGGTGTTCCTGGTTCTGGGACCATGCTGGCCCGGAGCATCGGAACAGCGACAGGGACCCAGTGAGTGACTGGGTTCCCACCTTTGAAGATCCCAAGCTGTACTGCTGTTCGGTGGGGAGTCAGTCTGAGGAGCGCCTTTGAGAGGCTGGCGGTCCAAAAGGACCGGGACAAACCACCGAGGATCAAGGTACCCGGACACTGAGGGATTGATCACCTGTCAGTCGGCACCTGGGCGACAAGTTAAAGGAAATCCAGACGTAACTCATTTAGGGAGGCATATCTCCAAAAATTCAATCCAGAGGGGGGCCTGTGGCAGAGGTACCTTTCTAAAGGCTCACTGAGAGGGGTCTATGGCAGAGACTTTCTCCCAAGTTCAAGTTCACCAAGGAGGGTCTGTGGCAGAGACTTCATCCTGCAATTGTTTGAGTGATACTCCGGCTGCCAGGTCAGTGAGAGAGGCCTGTCCGGGTACGCTAAACCCACTCCGGCGCGAGTGGCGCACAGAAATGTTACATTGGGAGCAGGACTGTTTCCTATAATTATGCCTGAATCTGCTATTCTCCTTTCTTCTTCAACTCTACTTTCCTCACCACAAGTTTACTGTTTTTACCAGGCTGGGTAATAAAGAGCACAGCAAAGAGCACCTGTCGTGGACATTCCTTTACTTCTACTATATGCAATACGCATCATTCACCCCTAGGAATTTCGGAGGAACCATGAGGTAACATTCCGCCCAAAAATTCAGCAGCTCCTCCGGGGGTAGTGCTACAGGAACAATCCCAAATATTATAAACAAAGCCTTAGCTGGCCAAGCTGCAAACAAAAAATTTGGATAGGGATGCTCCAGCTTAAGGCAAGGTTCCTACACTTGTTTATGATTGTGTGATAGGCCAATCAGTCAGATGCTGTATGGGCCCAGGGGAGAACAATGGTTATCAGAGCAGGCATTCTAACCTGTCCAATTGCTTATTTTGCCTTGAAAATGGTTAACTGGTGGGTGCCTGTTCGACATATAGAAATTAGATAAGTTTGTCTGCAGGGTGCCTTCCTCTTTTTATATATCTGTGGGCAATACCAGACCCCCGTTGCTAAAAAAAAGCATTAAGAGATATATATTGTATTGCTCTTCAGGTACCGGAGGTATGATGCAGCTTCCTCTTCTGTTTTTATAGCAAAACATACATGCACTGCCCATAATGTTTGTGGTGAGCCATAGGGTACTTCATGTTGGTAAACTTTAATTACATTAGCTGATAAATAGAATTGGTCCCAGGACATGAAAAAAGTACTTACCAAAGAATAAAATACTTACAGCAGGAATTAATGAATAATGAACAAAGAGTTCCATATGAATGCTTTTTTGACAAGTTCCTGGCGTTTCACCATCTGTATGGTTTGCAGTAGTAAAGCTTAAACAAAATAGATTGCAACTTTTTAAAATGTGCTTCCCACAAGTCTGCACACATTTATTTTAGTACATAAGAATATACAGTATACTTGCTAAAATCACCTGCTTAAAGTGGCAAGCTTTTAAAAATATATAAATGGCATACAATTTTAAATGTAAGGTATCAATTTTTTTTCAAAGTGAAAATGTAGCCATTTTTTTGGGGATATACGATATAAATATACATTTTCTGAATATAACCTATGTCAGAGTTTAATTGCTAATATTGTCACTAATTGGGGGTAAATTGCACTAGTGACTGTTGTCGGTGGTAGAGAAGGTGAGGGAAATCCCCTAGTGTGGCATACCTGACCTGTTGACAACTTTGAGGCCTCATGCACACTGGACGTTTTTGGATGTTTTTACAGCAGCTCTTTTTGTTAGTAGACGTTTTTTTCTACAGTCAATAAACTCTCCATCATGTTATCCTATGTGTCCATGCACACATAGGCTGTTATCAGCAGTTTTGGGCAGTGGCGTTTTTGAGCAGTAAAAAAAACCCAAAACTAGTGGGTTCTGAGAGACGTTTTTCGCTGATAAACGCTCAAAAACGTCATTCACTAGCGTTTTTTAACGTTTTTGATCCATTGAAAAAAAATTGGCTGCTCGGCGAGATGACCTATAGCTACGTGATCTCGCCCAGCAGAGCCGACCTGCCGCCGTATAACTGTGGCGGCTGGTCGGCAAGCAGTTAACGTCCAGTGTGCATGAGCCCTAAAAGGTGTAGAAAATACAAAGTAGGGGGGATGAGACCTTATAGATGCAAATAATACAAGGACTTACCAAATTAAAAAAAAATAATAAAGTCACAATTTATTAAAGTTACAAAAGAACATAAAAACAATATTATATGTAGCACTACCCCCAAAGGAGCTGCTGGTTTGATTTGGGTGGCACGTTACCTCTATATCTCCGCCGTCTAGGGTACTGGATGAGAGCTGTATAAAAGTTAATGTCTACACTGTCAATGACTTTTCTGTGCTTTATTACCCAACGGGGTAAAACAGTAAAATTAGTTGTGGGTGAAGGGATAGAGGAAATGGAAGATGGCAGATTCAGGGTTAACTGGTTACTGGAAACAGTCCTGCTTCCAACGACAACTTTCTTTGCCACTCTAGTCAGAGTGGGTACAGTGCACCTGGATAGGCCTCTCTCACCAGCCTAGCAGCCAGAGTGTCACTTGGAAACTTTAGGGTGAAGTCTCTGTGGCAGACCCTCCTAAAGGTGGAGATAGTTTCGGTCCAAAATCCTTCTCAACTGGATTCAGCACCCGGATCTCCTTTAAACAGCTTTAGTTATGTCAGGAACTGATAGGCGACCATCGTCCAGCCTCTCAGAAACAGTGTCCTTCGATGAGCAAGTAGGCCTCTCCTGAGACACCAGCCTCGTGCTCGGTATCCCCCAGACAGGTTCTCCATGGATCGGCCTCCTCACACGGGACGGACAGCCCAGGACCACTTGCAAATTGCAGACACAGTCTATCTACTGAGTCTACAAGGTAGATTAATGCTCCGGACCAACGTGGCCCGAAGCCAGGAACACTGCAACACACACACCCCGGCCAGGAGGGCCACACACAACTGCCCAGGCGGATGGCGGCGGGACGATGACGCAAACCAATGGAGTCTGCCCTTTAAATACCTCTCCCCAGCATGCACAGCAAGGCGATCAACCCTCCTGATTGGCTGCCTAAGAGAAGCATCCACATGACCCTAACCTCACTGCTGCCACCTGCTGTCTGGGGGGGGGGGGTGAGAGTCCCCAGACAGCAAGCATGGGCACACAGTACAGCCAGAGCTGGAACAGAGGCCCTTAAATTTAGCCAAATAAACATGGTCAGAGTCAACTAACTCTCTGACCCCCTCTAAATTTACAGCAGCACCTGCTATGAAAGTAGCCAGGCGCTACACATACAATACAACAGCATTATGGTTATTTAAGACATGTTATTGTAGCTCCTATAGTTGTTCCCACATTTGAATCCTACATGTTTCGCCGTATGGACAGACTCCTATTTCTGTGTGCTTGGCAATAACTAGATTTTACTTTCTATCATTGAGGTATGACTCTTTTTAAAGAAAACAGTGGAATAAATATATACATATGAAACTGGAACAAATCATGCAAATATAAAAATGTATGGTACTGTGACATTTCATTTAAAATGTGTATATATACAGTATATCTCCTCTACTTTAAATAAATATTTTAAGTCACTAATAGAGTTGGGCAAACAGTTTGATCCAAGCAAAAGTTCGACCTGAACAGCGCCTGTTTGCCCGTTCGGGTGAACATCCAAATTTGCTGGGCGCATGGCGGGAGGTCATAAAAGAACTCAGAACAATATCTAATGAACTGCAGGACTCACTTGCCCCAGTTAAGATCAGTGTTTAGGATTCAACAATAAGAAAGACACTGGGCAAAAATGGCATCCATGGGAGAGTTCCAAGGCAAAAGTTGAACTTTTTGGAAGGTGTATGTCCTGTTACATCTGGCATAAACTAACACAGCATTTAAAAAAAAAAAACATCACACCAACATCATATCAACAGTCAAACATGGTGATGTTAGTGTGATGGTCTTTGCAGCTTCAGGGACCTGGACGACTTGCCATAATTAATGGAACCATGAATTCTGTGCTCTACTAGAAAAGAGATAAGATAAGAGAATGTCCGGCCATCAGTTTGTGACCTCAAGCTCAAGGGCACTTGGGTTAGCAGGACAATGATCCGAAACACACCAGCAAGTCCACCTCTGAATGGCTCAAACAAAATTAAGATTTTGGAGTGGCCTAGTCAAAGTCCAGACTTAAATCCGATTGAGATGCTGTGGCATGACCTTAAATAGGCCGTTCATTCTAAAGGGAGGGGGTGGTGGTATAAAAGCTAATAGATGTGGGGAATGATTTGATGGGGGTGGCTCAGGAACAGGTGAGTGTGGGACAGGCTTCCCTGAATAAGTGTGTTTTCAGGGATCTCTTAAAGTTGGACCGGTTAGGGGCTGATCGGACATAACGGGGCAGGGAGTTCCTGGGAGGAGCGGAGGGGACGATTTAGGCGATATCTGCAGATGAGGTTGGTGATGTAGTTGAAGGCGATGTTGTGGATGGCTATAAATAATAAAAAAAAGAGCTTTTAAAAAATATTAAAATAAAGGAACGCTATCGTTTAAATGTTACAAAGAATATAACAAAATATGTAAAAAGGAAATCGAGGGCAAAAAATCTAAACAAACAACAGATTGCAAAAGAAAAAACCCACCAAAATTCTTCAAATATATTTATAGTAAAAAGGTCAGGTCTGAGCATGTAGGCCCTTTACAAAATAATCTAGACTGGGTGACTGGGGACAAAGAGAAGGCAAAAGTATTAAATACTTTCTTCAGCTCTGTGTATACAAAGGGGCATGGGGGAGCTCATAATGATCACAGCCCCAAATGATCCACAATGGCTCAAAAGGGATACAGTCTAGAAATATTTAGACAGAATAAAGATGGATAAAGCACCTGGACCAGATGGCATCCACCCACGGATCCTTAAAGAATTGAGCTATGTCATCTCAAGGCCATTGTTTCAACTGGAATGGTACCACTGGATTGTAGCATAGCCAATGTGGTGCCCATATTTAAAAAGGAATCAAAGTCTTTACCAAGTAACTATAGACCTGTTTGTTTAACTTCTATAGTTGGGAAGATACTGAAGGGTTTAATAAAAGACCACATAGAAGATTTCTTGCTGGAAAAAAATATTTTAAGCAACAGACAGTATGGATTCATAAAAGACAGAAGTTGTCAAACAAATCTGATTTCTTTTTATGAGGAGGTAAGTAAAACCTTGGACAGAGGGGTGGCTGTGGATGTGGTATACTTGGATTTTGCAAAAGCGTTTGACACAGTTCCCCACACACAGCTTATATGTAAGGTAAAGTCTACAGGCTTGGAAAGATCTATTTGTAAATGGATAGATAGTCTAAGGTTATCAGTGGTGTACCTCAAGGTTCAGTGCTGGGACCCCTACCTTTTAAAATCTTTATAAATGATATTGGGTCTGGGATTAAAAGTACCATTTCTGTCTTTGCAGATGACACCAAGCTTTGCAGTGGAATAATGTCATTACAGGATGTCTCCAATTTACAAGCTGACCTCAATGTGCTGTCTAAGTGGCACATGAGATTTGATTAAAGTTATGCACTTGGGTGCTAAGAATATGCTGGCATCATACATACTAGGAGAGTACAACTGGGGGAATCAATGGTGGAGAATGATCTGGGGGTTTTGGTAGATTATAAGCTCAATAATAGCATGCAATGCCAAGTTGCGGTTTCCAAAGCGAGCAAAGTCTTTTCATGTATTAAGAGAGGTATGGACTCCAGAGAGAGAGATATAATTTTGCCCCTGTATAAATCATTATTAAAACCTCATCTGGAATATTCAGTTTAGTTTTGGGCACCAGTTCTCAAAAAGGATATCGGGGAACTGGAGAAAGTGCAGAGAAGGGCAACCAAACTAATAAGAGGCATGGAGGATCTCAGCTATGAGGAAAGATTAGAGAAACTGATTGTATTCCCTCTTGAGAAGAGGAGATTAAGGGGGGATATGATCCACATGTACAAATATATAAGGGGTCCATATAGTGAACTTGGTGTTGAGTTATTCATTTTAAGATCATCACAGAGGACTAGGGGACACTCTTTACGTCTAGAGGAAAAAAGATTTCATGGACGGACTAGCTCGCAGTGAGTAAATGTTTTATTTTTCTTGGCAGCTACTACCTTCTCAGTAGATAAATACTAGTTGAGATTATCAGTAATAAGAGGAAACCTCTGGATTTCAAAAACAGAAAAAAAGAGACCAGGGTTGAAAGAAATAGAGAATGTTTACTGAACAAAGTATAAGTAAACTTTGCTAAAGTGAATGTTGACTTAGCTGAATGAATAAGATGAAGTGTGAGAGAGGAAAAAAAACAGGATTTGTGCTTGCACATAACCGAATGAATAAAGCGGCGTTCCACCCAGAAATGGAACTTCCACGGATCGGATTCCTTCCCCCCACATTTGGCACCTTTCAGGGGGAGCGGATACCTGTGAAGTCCAGTTTTCTGCTCCCCCTTCCAGGGAAAGATCGCGTCAATCTAGCAGCAAACTACGCAATGTCTGGCCCCTCCTCCTTCCCCCACGCTACCTTCTGGGAGACACAAATGTCCCAGAAGACAGCAGGGACAGCAGCAACTCGCACATGCTCAGTAGGAAACATGCTGTGAAGCCTTGCGGCTTCACTTCCTGTTTCCCTTTGTAAGGATGCCGGCGCTTCCACACCTGGAGCTGAGGGATGGGTTGGCTTTGGATGCTGACATTGTGGGCTCCCTGGACAGGTCAGTGTCCTTATATTAAAAGTCAGCAGCTGCAGTATTTGTAGCTGCTGACTTAAAAAAAAAAATGTTCCCAGGCGGAACTTCGAATCTCGGCTGGTTCATCAGGAACTGGCCAAGATTTGAACTGTATGTGGGCAGGTTAAATGTTCAAAGTTCATCAAACATGGGTACAACCAGCCTGCCAAATTCAGGACTGCTATAGCCATTAGCAATAATCAATGTATTCAATGTATTCTCCTGACAGGGATCGCTTCCCCCACCCCTCCGCTGAGAGCAAACAACTGCTCGGCTGGAGGAACTGTCCTGTCAGCACTGTCTATGTTGATTAGGGAATCGTGCAAATTTCTTTCCTGCAACCCGTGTCCTGCCTAAGGTAAATAAAAGTGGAGGTTCACCCAAAAACGCAATTTTTAACATTAGATTGAGGCTCGTTTTGTGAAGGCGCCGTATAGAGCCGCACCGACGTTCGGCTTCTTTTGGCTACTCGTGACGCGATGTACGCGACCGTCGGAAGCCTGTCAATCAAATAGGAACGCCCAGTCCCGAAGACCATACCCGGAAGCGGTGGAGAAGATCTATCTCTAAAACGGTAAGTACTGCTTCGATTAAAAAAAAAACACCCGATTCCCCTTCACAAAACGAGTCTCAGTCTAATGTTAAAAATTGTTTTTCGGGTGAACTCTCGCTTTAAGTGAACAATTTATAGTGCCTTAGGCCCTGTTCACACATTAGTGTTGTAACATACATGTTGAAACACACTAAAGTACATGTGTCATCAAAAGCAAAGTTATAAATATAGCATGGCCGGATCTGTGTTTTTTTAACGCTCAACCCCGGAGGGACTGGTTTTTGAAAATAGCTCAGTCTATTTAGAAGTCAATGGTAAAAAATAAAAATGCAGGTATGATGTGTTTTGAATACATTTTCGAATCCTGGTAACTAGACTGAATCGTTTTTAATTGGTCAACATGAAAAAACATGACGCATGCACATGCAAAATGCACATTAATATGCATTGAAAAACGCTTAAAAAGAAAACCACATGAAACGGGAATCTCAAAGATATGAACCTAGTCTTGGTAAACTGACCCCACCACATTGAGGTTGGAGGTCCTTATGTCTGAAACTTCCATTTATCAGCAAAATAGAAACTCCTTACAGCTGATTTTTTTTTTAAGCAGGCTAAAGGGTAAGCAAAGGACGAGTGCTGAATATGCACACATTTTTAGGCTAATTTTGTTTGGTTTTACTATCAAAAAACTATCAAATAGCCAATTATTAATAAATTGACAGCTCGATTCCTCATGGCATATTCACTTCAACTTCTTATGCCGCGTACACACGATCATTTTTCAGCATGAAAGAAAACGTTGTTTTTTCAGCATGTCTAAAAAACGAAGTTTTGCCAACTTCATCATTAAAACGACGTTGCCCACACACCATCGTTTTTAAAAAATTATCTAGCAAAGCGCGGTGACGTACAACATGTACGACGGCACTATAAAGGGGAAGTTCCATTCGCCTTTGGGCTGCTTTAGCTGACTCCGTGTTAGTAAAAGACGATTCATGCTTTTTTGTCTGTTACAGCGTGATGAATGTGCTTACTCCATTATAAACGGTAGTTTTACCAGAACGAGCGCTCCCGTCTCATAACTTGCTTCTGAGCATGCATGTTTTTTTTTTTTGACGTTTTAGCCCACACACGATCATTTTTTACAACTCGAAAAACGACATAGTTTAAAACGACGTTAAAAAATGCAACATGTTTCGAAAAAAAAATTGGTCATCTTTCAGAACCTGAAAAACGATGTGCAGCCCACACACGATCATTTTAAGTTACATTTTTTAAAAACAACGGGCCAGATTCACAGAAAAAAATATGCTGATACTCCGGCGTACTTTCAAATTTGCCGCGTCGTATGTTTATTTGTAATTCACAAACAAAGATACGACGGCTTTTGGCTAAGATCCGACAGGCGTACGGCTTCGGATCTTAGGATGCAATACTTCGGCGACCGCTGGGTGGAGTTTGCGTCGTTTTCTGTGTCGGGTATGCAAATTAGCTGTTTACGGCGATCCACGAAGGTACACGCGTTCGTCGCATTCTCTTACGTCGTCGCTAGTCGGTTTTTCCCGTCGCAAACTTAAGCCTGCTATTTCATGGCCTAGATTTAGACCAGCCATGTTAAAGTATGGCCGTCGTTCCTGCGTCGAATTTCAATTTTTTTTTTTTTTTGCGTAAGACGTCCGGGAATACGAAAGGACGTAACGCACGTCGCCGTTCAAAAAACACGTCGGGGCGCCGTAATTTCGCACAAAGCACGGCGGGAAGTTTCCTAACGGAGCATGCGCAGAACGTTCGGCGCGGGAAACGTGCCTAATTTAAATGGTACACGCCCCATTTGAATTAGGCGGGCTTGCGCCGGACAGCTTTACGCTACGCCGCCACAAGTTTACACGCAAGTGCTTTGTGAATCAAGCACTTACGACGAAAACTTGCGGCAGAGTAACGTAAAGGGGATACGTTACGCCGCCGTAATTGTTCGTGAATCTGGCCCAACGTTTTTTTCATGCTGAAAAAATGATCGTGTGTACGCGGCAATAATGTTTTTTTTAAAAGCAGTTAAAAATCTTTTAAAACTTATGTTTTTGCTTTTTAAATAGCTGCAGGTTGTAGAGTATATTTTACATTTATTTTATGAGCACCATATTTCCTTTGTGTAGACAGAGAGGCTTACCCACTAACGTCATGCAGACATCTTATTATTGCACAACACAGGGTGCCATAGAAAGATGCCATGATGATGGTACAATTTACAGAAAGAACCTCCCATGATGGGCTCTTAATGCAGGATATGGCCAGTAAAGAGGGTAATTAGCTTTACATAAAACTTTATGTTGGAGAAAAGAAACAGGTTTCCATGAACAACTAAACCAACTCGTAGATGGCATACAGTGTTTTTATGGCTGTTGTTCTTCTCAGCAGTACTTTAGTCTTCATTATAATGGCAATCTGCACTAACCTTTTTACTGTCATGTCTGATGACTAAAAGCAATTGTCATATAAATTTGATACACCCATAGCTGTGCAAATAGAAGACTGTGAAGTTAGGTAACAGCTAAGCAAATTAAAACAAGCGTCTATGTAAATTAGTTTTTTAGGCACATTTGCTTTATTTGTACCCATTTCCTAATTTCCCAGATGAATACATGTTTCTCAGCCTCATTTGGCAAGGATGTTACAGTTGTGTTAAAAATAATAGCAGCCCAACATTACTAACCAGATCAATCAGTTTTTGGTATAAATTATATTTCTACATGGCAAATAATTTACTAGTAGGTGTAGTAGAGTATGAAAAGCAACAGAAAGAAACAGTCATGACATGCATGCTGCTGATTCTGTGTAATTGAATCATTAATTGAAAGGGGCGTGGTCAAAATAATAGCAGCGCAGAGTTCAATTAGTGAGGTAATTCAGCCTGTGAAAAAACAGGTGTCAAACAGGTGGCCGTTATTTAAGGACGAAGGCTGCAAATGTCGTACATCCTGGGTATAGTGCATTTCTCTCTGAATATCTAAGTAAAATTGGTCTTTCCAGGCATTGTTCAGAAGAACAGTATACTTTGATTAAAAAGTTGATTGGAGAGGGGAAAACATATACAGAAGTGCAGAAACGGATAGGCTGCTCAGCAAAATGGCGATCAGAACCAGAATTAAAACCAGAAAGACGTGGAAGAAAACAGAAAGCTACTATTTGAATGGATCGAAGAATAGTCACAATGCAAAGCCAATGATCAGCTCCAGGGTGATCAAAGAAGGTCTAACGTTACAATTAGAAGACGCCTATGTGAAGCCAAGCTATTCGCAAAGTCCAATTTTTTTTTTTAAAACGGCATGTGCTGAAGTGGTTACAATTTGCCAAAGAACACATTGAGTGGCCTAAAGAGAAATGGCGCAACATTTTGTGGACTGATGAAAGCAAGATTGTTCTTTTTAGGTCTGGGGGCTGCAGACAGTTTGTGAGATAATCCTCAAACACTGAATTCAAGCCACAGTACACTGTGAAGACAATGAAGTATGGTGGCGCAAGCATCATGATATGGGGATGTTTCGCATACTATAGTGTTCGCATACTAGGGATCAGTTTGAATACATTAAAATACTTGAAGAGGTCATGTTACCTTATGCCGAAAGGGAAATGCCCTTGAAATTAAACAAATTAACTTTATGGTGTGGCCAGCCAAACATGTTTATACTTACAGTGGGGATCGAAAGTTTGGGCACCCCAGGTAAAAATTTGTATTAATGTGCATAACGAAGCCAAGGAAAGATGGAAAAATCTCCAAAAGGCATCAAATTACAGATTAGACATTCTTATAATATGTCAAAAAAAGTTAGATTTTATTTTCATCACTTACACTTTCAAAATTACAGAAAACAAAAAATGGCGTCTGCAAAAGCTTGGGCACCCTGCAGAGTTAATATCTTGTACTGCCCCCTTTGGCAAGTATCACAGCTTGTAAACGCTTTTTGTAGCCAGCCAAGCGTCTTTCAATTCTTGTTTGAGGTATCTTTGCCCATTCTTACTTACAAAAGTCTTCCAGTTCTTTGAGATTTCTGGGCTGTCTGTCACGCACTGCTCTTTTAAGGTCTATCCATAGATTTTCAATTATGTTGAGGTCAGGAGATTGTGAAGGCCATGGCAAAACCTTCAGTTTACGCCTCTTGATGTAATCCCCTGTGGATTTTGAGGTGTGTTTAGGATCATTATCCATTTGTAGAAGCCATCCTCTCTTTAACTTCAGCTTTTTCACAGATGGCATCAAGTTACCAACCAAAATTTGCTGAAATTTTATTGAATCAATTTTTCCTTCTACTCGTGAAATGTTCCCTGTGCCACTGGATATAATACAACCCCAAAGCATGATTGATCCACCCCTATGCTTAACAGTTGGACAGAGGTTCTTTTCAACAAATTCTGTGACCTTTCTTCTCCAAACGTACCTTTGCTCATTCCGGCCAAAAAGTTCTATTTTAACCTCATCGGTCCACAGAACTTGTTTCCAAAATGCATCTCTTTATAGTGAAATAGTGTACCACAACTCCAGTGTCTGCCAGATCTTTCTGGAGGGATTGTGCAGTCAAACGTGGGTTTTGAATTGCTTTTCTCACAACCCTGCAAGCTGTTCTGTCTGATATTTTTCTTGGTCTTCCAGATCTTGCTTTAACTTCCACTGTTCCTGATGACTGACATTTCTTAATTACATTCAGAACAGAGGATATTAACATCTGAAAATGCTTTGCTATCTTCTTATAGCCTTCTCCAGCTTTGTGAGCGTCAACTATTTTCAGTTTCAGTTTTCTAGACAACTGCTTAGAAGAACCCATGGTGCTGATTGTTGGGGCAGGGTCAGATGAGTCTGGGCATTTAAAACCTTTGAGATTGACATCACCTGGTCTTCCCAGACGATGATTAAGAACAATCCATGACACTGGCAGGTCTCAGCTTTGCAAAGGGGGCAGTGCATGCTATAAATTCTGCAGGTTGCCCAAACTTTTGCAGACGCCATTTTTTTGTTTTCTGTAATTTTGAAAGTGTAAATGATGGAAATAAAATCTAACTTTTTTGACATATTATAAGAATGTGTAATCTGTAATTTGATGCCTTTTGGAGATTTTTCCATCTTTCCTTGGCTTTGTTATGCACATTAATACAAATTTTTACCTGGGGTGCCCAAACTTTCGATCCCCACTGTACATGGTCTGTGCAATATTTTGTACAGAGAAGCTCAAATCCCCTTCTTCTGGGGTCCCCCGCTAGCACTCCAGGCTCCTCCTCTTCATTGTATGTCCTCACGGAAAGCTGCTTTCCATGGGGGCACCTGTGCGGGCTTGCTCCCAAGTCCAGCTGCTACGTATATTGACACAGACAGCAGGACTCGTCCCCGCTTCAGTGTCAGAGGATTTGATCGACAGCAGTGGGAGCCAATGGCCCCTGCTACTATCAATCTGTCCAATGAGGCGAAAGACAGTGGCTGGAGCCGCTGCGCTCGTGCACATTGCTGGATCAAATCGGGCTCAGGTAAGAAAAAGGACTGGAGAGCAGACGTTTTTTTGCCATAATGCATAGACTGCATTAAGGTGAAAACCCTAAAGGCTTTACAACTCCTTTAATCCAAAAGAAAACCTGTGGGGCGACATCAATAATGCTGTTTTTAAGGTAAAATCAAGAAATGCAGAGGAATTGTGGAATGTAGTGCAATTGTCCTGGGCTGGAATACCTGTTCACAGATGTGAATCATTTCTTTAGAAACAGCAGTTGTACAACTAAATATTAGTTCAGTGATTCACAGGAAAGCCAAATCTTCAATCTCTTTTCCAGTTTATACAGTAAATGTTTGCGTTTGTGAAGAAAAATGCAGACACTGCTATTTTTTTGAAAAAGCCTAATATTCATTTTTCTTCACTTTCTGTAAAGTAATAGCACATTTTAAACATTTTTCTTTTATAGTTTTTTCATTTAGAAAAGACTGTGTGCATTTGTGTGTATGGAAATAAAAGCTATTAAGGTATTAGGATTTTGAGCTTTACTCATTATAAAAAAAAAAAAAACACTGCTATTATTTTTGACACAACTATATGATGGCCAGCTATATAGAATTGGTAAGTTATTAAACCTGGGCCACTTCGGCTACCATTTCTGTGCATTGCCATCTAAAAATTCACTTTGGAGTCTATAATGTGCAGAATGTATTTTACAACGTATATGAAATTTAAGGGGGTGCTCACCAAAAACTGAGATTTTAATTTTTGGTAAACACTGGGGGGCAGATCCACGTACCTGCGCGTAAGAATCCGCCGGGCGCAGCGTATCCAAGATACACTACGCCGCCGCAACTTTTTTTTTTCGAATCCTCAACGAATTTGCGCCGTAAGTTACGGCGGCGTAGTGTGTCTTTGGCAGCGTAAGGGCGCGGAATTCAAATGGATGTAATGGGGGCGTGTTTTATGTAAATACGTTGTGACCCGACGTAAACAACGTTTTTTTTTAACTGCGCATGCGCCGTCCGTGGGGGTATCCCAGTGCGCATGCTCGAAATTAACCCGGAAAAAGCCAATGCTTTCCGACGGTGACGTCATTCTACGCAAATCCCTATTCGCGAATGACTTACGCAAACGACGTTAAAAATTCAAAATTGGACGCGGGAACGACGGCCATACTTAACATTGAGTATGCCACCATATAGGAGCTTTAACTATACGCCGGAAAAAGCCGAACGAAAACAACGTAAAAAAATGCGCCGGCCGGACGTAGGTTCGTGGATCGCCGTAAATAGTTAAATTGCATACTCGACGCGGAATTCGACGGAAACGCCACCTAGTGCCCGCCGGAATATTGCACCTTAAGATCCGACGGCGCACTAAGACTTCCGCCTGTCGGATCCCTCCGAGATGCTGTCGTATCTTGTTTTGTAGATACAAAACAAAGATACGACGCGGGAATTTTAAAATTCCGCCGGCGTATCAATAGATACGCCGGCGTAATCCTTTTGTGGATCTGCCCCTGGGTGGTTAAAACATCCTACAGATTCTAGTGATTCCATTACGGTGCATATGGCTGGCATAAACAGACAGTGTTGACAGGGCAATCCCTCATGCCGAGTCATTGTATTCTCCTGTTGGGGGCAGGAGAAGCCGCTATACCAATCACTAGCAATAATCGCATGTATATAATTAGATGATAGGGGGCGCTGGTGCAATAAGGAAAAAACCTTATTTGAAAGTGTCAAAAGTGTATATCTAGTTATACATACATAAATAAGTGAATAAATATGTAGAAATCTAACACTAACAATAATAAATTGCAAGTATTGGTGATAAGTACAAAAATAAATGAATAGATAAAGTTAATATGCAGTGCCAATATCCAATGGTATGGATAAAAGTGAACAATCTTGAACAAGCATGTAAGACCCGATAGGCTGGTTGTACTCAAGTTGATTGATCGATTAACTTGGTACATTCAGCCTGCCCATACATGGTTTAAATCTCAGCCGGTTTAGTCTATGAACAAACAAACATTTCAAAAATGATCATTTTCAAACAAAATTCTACAGGTGTATGGCCAAATTGAGACATGTCCCAAGATCTGAAAGATGCAGCAAGCTAGTGAAAGTTCAATACACAAGTATCTATCGAAAAATCAAATGCCAACTGTAGGCAGACTTTGTTTTAAAAAATCTAAAACTGCTTCCCCAAAAGCAGCCTCTTTCAATAAGGTGTCATATCCTTATAACGATAAGTAAACCATGCAATGACTGATTCCTTTTAAAACGCATATTTTTCTGAAATGGCTGTGGCACATGACGGGTATATACAAATTTCATTGGGTACACGTTCTTACAGATGTATTTCTTCCATCAAGTCTGTCTCCCATGTTATCATTTTAAGACATTACCAGTATATAACATTAACTAAACAAACTGCAAATATGTGTGATATGATATGTGAAAGTACGTAGTAGCTGTACAGGGTAAAATGAATAGTTTGCTACTTACGAGCTATAAGTGGGAAGAGAATCCATAATGTCTCAGTTGTTGCTGCAGTAATGGTCACAAGGTGTGTCTGTAATCTGTTGCCAGCCAGGTGAAAAATGAAGGTCGGGATAGTTATCAGCAGGGAACCAATGAGAAAATTTCCAGAATGACTTAGAAGACAGGACAAATGATTCTGGACAAACTGGAAAAGATTAATGGCCAGTGCCAGCCATGTAGGTTTCCCACTGAAAGAACCATGCTATAAACCATTTAAATACATTTATTTATTACAGGACAGATTGTAGTGATGGTTTCCACATGCATAGCTCTCTGTGTAATGACATGGGAGCTAAACATGTGTGATGGGTCATGTAAAAACCACAAAATAGCCACATTTTGTCATGTTACAACCAAAAACTTAAATTTATTTTATTTGGATTTTATGTTATAGACCAACACAAAGTGGCACATAATTGTAAAGTGGAAGGAAAATGATAAATGGTTGTCCATTTTTTTTACAAACAAATATGTAAAAAGTGTGGCATGCATTTAAAACCATTCTCCAGGATTAATGGGCCAAATCCTCAAAAGGGATACGCAGGCGGAACTGCTGTTCAGCCTGCGTATCCCTGTGCCTATCTTTGGAACTGATCCTCAGAAGCAGTTTTCCAAAGATAGGCAGAAGATCCGACATCTGTAAGAGACTTACACTGTCAGATCTTAGGATGCAGTATCGCATCCGCTGCTGGGGGCATTTTGCATTGAAATGCCGCTTTGCGTATGCAAATGAGGACTTACGGAGATCCACAAAGCTTTTCAGCTTTGTTTTTTCTGCGTAAGTTTACGTTTGCATACGTAAAATTAGGGCTGCTTTTACAAGGTGTAAACTGTTTACACCTTGTAAAAACAGACCTTTTTTTCGATCGCCGCGATTTTTTAAAAATTTAGAATTTTTTTTTTCGGCGCGTAACTTTTTTTTTACCCGACGCAACTTTATTGTCCCGTCGCAATACACAAAGCCCGGCGTAACGTAATTTTGCGCGCTGCCCGTCGGGAAAATGATGTCACGAGCATGCGCAGTACGGCCGGCGCGGAAGCGCGCCTCATTTAAATTGTCATCGCCCCCCTGGATAACAGGACCGCCTTGCGCCGGGAGAATTTAGGTTACACTGCGTGAAATTTCTAGGTAGGTGCTTTGTGGATCGGGCACTTAGGTAGAAATTTCCCGCCAGTGTAACTTAAATGGGAAAAATTAAGTTAGTCTACGTTTTTGAGGATTTGGCCCTAAATCTTCATTTTTTTTTATATCCAACAAATTTTTATTCAGTTTTCAGAGGTACAAGGCATACATAGTCCCCTTTACATTGCGGGGAAAGAAAAAAACAACGTTACATACAAACATTTCAAATCTAATCCAGAAAATTGAGTACTGTCCGTGATACTTTTTTTATTTGCACTAACATACAATTTTTCAGGACAAGCTTTCAGGGAGTTTCTCTATCACAATTGCACGAATACGGCTACAATCACATCAAGTGTAAATCTAATCCAGAATCAGAGCCGACCATCCCTCCATACATCTCCATATTCTGATGAGACCAAGATAAACGTATTTGGTTCAGATGGTGTCAAGCGTGTGTGGTGGCAACCAGGTGAGGCGTACAAAACCAAGTGTGTCTTGCCTACAGTCATAGTGGTGGGAGTGTCATGCTCTGGAACTGCAGGGGAGCCATAAGTGCCACTGTGACATACTGAAGCAAAGCATGATCCCCTCCCTTCAGAGACTGGACCGCAGGGCAGTATTCCAACATGATAACGACCCCAAACACACCTCCAATACAACCACTGGATTGCTAAAGAAGCTGAAGGTAAAGGTGATGGACTGGCCAACCATGTCTCCAGATCTAAACCCTATTGCGCATCTGTGGGGCATTCTCTCTTTTTCACTTGACATGCACAGACCCCAGTCAATGCATGCATGTATTGCATACTTACCAAGAAAACTGAACTATCATTGTCTATATATGGTGACATTTTATTTCATTGTATGGCCGATTGAACTTCACTTTAACCACTTGTCAACCGCCCGCCGTCAAAAGACGGTGGAAGGAAGACTCTGTTATCCTGGTCGGACTTCATATGACGGTGTGCCTTTAAAAACCACTAGGGGGCGTGCGTGCTGGCGGTGGCGCACATCACCGAGGACCCGGGCACCCGCGATTGCTCAGTAACTGAGCAGAAAAGTGGATCTGTGTGTGTTAACCCCTTCCTCGCCCCCTAGTGTTAACCCCTTCCCTGCCAGTCACATTTATACATTAATCGATGCATTTTTATAACAGGGATCGCTGTATAAATGTGAATGGTCCCAAAAATGTGTAAAAATCACCGCCATTACTAGTAAAAAAAAAAAAAAAAATGCTATCAATCTATGCCCTATTTTGTAGACGCTATGGGGTAGATCCACAAAGCGAGTACGCCGGCGTATCTACTGGCGTACTTTCAAATTACCCACGTCGTATCTTTAGTTTGAATCCTCAAACCAAGATACGACGGCATCTGGGTTCGATTCGTACGCCTTTGGATCTTAGATGCAATACTTCGGCGTCCGCTGGGTGGCGTTCTCGTGGTTTTCTGCGTCGGGTATGCAAATTAGCTATTTCCGACGATCCACGAACGTACGCGCGGCCGACGCATTCTCTTACGTCGTCTCTAGTCGGCTTTTTCCGGCGTATAGTTAAAGCTGTTTTTTTGCGGCGTATAGATAGACTTGCCATATTAAGTATGGCCGTCGTTCCCGCGTCGAAATTTGAATTTTTTTTTTTTTTGCGTAAGTCGTCCGTGAATCGGGATGGACGTAACTCACGTCTAAGTTAAAAAATGACGTCCTAGCGACGTCATTTAGCGCAATGCACGGCGGGAAATTTTGGGACGACGCATGCGCAGTTCTTTCGGCGCGGGGACGCGCTTCATTTAAATGAAACCCGCCCCCTAATCGCCGATTTGAATTCCGCCGCCAGAAATACACTACACCGCCATAACTTACGGCGCAAAATCATTGAGGATTCAAAATTCCGCCAGGTAAGGTACGGCGGCGTAGCGTATCTCTGATACGCTGCGCGGATCTAATTCTATGTGGATCTGCCCCTATAACTTTTATGCAAACCAATCAATATACGCTTATTGCGATTTTTTTGTTACCAAAAATATGTAGAAGAATACGTATCAGCCTAAACTGAGTAAAAAATTTGTTTAAAAAAAAAAAACGGATATTTATTATAGCCAAAAATAAAAAATATTGGGCCGAATTCACAGACAGCTTACGCCGACGTATCTATTGATACGCCGCGTAAGTTCTAGTATGCGCCGTCGTATCTATGCGCCGTATTCAGGAAACAAGATACGACTGAATTTTGGCTTAATACGACCGACGTAAGTCTCCTACGCCGTCGTATCTTGGGTGCATATTTACGCTGGCCGCTAGGTGCGCTTCTGTTGATTTACGCGTAGAATATGTAAATGACCTAGATACGCCGATTCACAAACGTACTTGCGCCCGTTGCAGTAAGCTACGCCGTTTACGTAAGCCGTACGTCCGGCGTAAAGTTATCCCACCTAAAGCGGGGGCAAGTCATGTTAAGGTATGGGCGCGGGAACAGTGTCGTATTTTACGTCGTTTACGTAAGTCGTACGTGAATGGGGCTGGGCGTAGGTTATGTTCACGTCGTACGCATTGAGCCCTTGTATCTTAGGGAGGATATGCAACGTGATCCTGAGCATGCGCGCGCATGCGCCATTCGTACGGCCATGCATTTACATGTGGTCACGATTCATTTTAATACAACACGCCCACTACCTGCCTACTTTGAATCAGGCGTGCTTATGCCGGCCTATTTACCTTACACTGGCGTAAATATGGGAGCAAGTGCTTTGTGAATACTCAGCTTGCCTCTTTTTTTTACGTCGGTGTAGCGCATATGAGATGCGCTACGCCGGCACAAAGATGCGCGGATGTACCTGAATCTGCCCCATTGTGTTTTTTTTCAAACTTGTCCCTATTCTTTTGTTTATAGCGCAAGAAATAAACACCGCAGAGGTGATCAAATACCACCAAAAGAAAGCTATATTTATGGGGAAAAAATAAAAAAAATTAATTTGGGTACAGTGTTGCATGACAGCGCAATTGTCATTCAAAGTGTGACAGCGCTTAAGGTGCTCATTGTAAATACATTGGCATTTCCATCTACCAGCCAGTTTCTGTTTGCTGAAACACTTTCTTGGCTATCTGAACTATGTTATCACCTATTTGCAGCAAAGAACGGATATGCAAGTTTTAGAAATCGGCATTGTTCACATTTCTTTGTTGACTCTTCTATTGAGGGAAGAAAACAGAACACCTGTTCCTGTTTGACTAATCTAATGGCTTGAATGTTTCTTTTCAAGGAGTCAAAAAAAAATTGATTAATTTCCACAAAAATACATTGCAAATGGTACACAATGCAAATAATGTCTCCACTTTCAATAATGTTAGCCATTAAGTCTTGTGAACAGAAAGCTGACATACCGGTTTACACAAACAGGTATGTGACTTTTTTTATTTTTGCAGTGCAGGCACTTAGTATTATTCATTATCAGTTGTTTGAGTGGGTGGCACATGTGTTTCATACAGTGCGATTGCAAGAATAATAATCATAGCCATAGCCAGCATATAGGCAGCAGCATCAAATTTCTATAAACTTAGTTGTATACAAGTTCTTTACTATTATTAGTAAAAAAATATTTTTGTTTTGCCAGATAAATATGAAATATTGTATACAAATTATTTGTATTTGGTACCTGTTGAGGACTGCTGGACTGATGGTGCTAGGAGCCTGAAGGATCTTTCTGCCCGGCTGTCCTGTGGTGTTGTGATGAGCTGGAGAATCCTATAGAGCCTGGACTAGTGTGCACAGTTGCTGTATTTGCTCTAGCCAAGATTTTGTTACTCACACGATCGGATATACCGACAACAATTGTCCGATGGACGTGTTTTGTCGGATAATCCGACCGTCTGTATGCTCCATCGGACAATTGTTGTTGGAATTTCCGACAACAAATGTTGGATGATCATGCTCTCAAATTGTCCGATAACAAATGTGTTCCTTTGGATTATCCGATCGTGTGTACACAAGTTCGTTGGACTAAAATGCAAAGTGCAAACACGCATGCTCCGAACCAATGCTAACCATCAGACAGTAGCAGAAGTTGCCCAAAGGGTGGTGATAAAGAGCTGAAAAAACACGTAGTTTGGTGTATGTTGGCTGAAAATGTTCTGCCATCTGTATGCAGAACAAGTTCATGGTGAACGCCCTTTGGACAAAAATCCACGGATTTGTCCGATGGAAGTCCGATCGTGTGTACGAGGCTTAATAGCTGTCAGCTTAGTGCTGTAATGAGCTCACCAGTGCCACTGTTCCATTGTTGTTGTACCTGTTCTGTTGCTGTTTCTGTCCTGCTACAAGGAGAGCTGCCATACTGTTATGGACAGACACTGCTTTTCTGATTTGTGCCTGCCATAGGCTGAGATATTACAGGTACTGTGCAGTGCTACTTGAAGTAGAGTCTGACTCATATCCTAGCCCTGGCTTATACTGAGACTGCTTGACGCTATGAACTGCAGATGGACATCTGTAGAGAAGGATTCAGGGGAGTATAGTACCAATAACATGATGGAAAATTGGAGCCTTTTGCCTATGTGAGCCAGGGTCTTACCCATAGAATTACTTAGGTTGGAGTCTCTGGCTCTGACGTGGACAGTTGTCGACAAGTTAGAAAACTATCTGTATAATGGAACCAAGTTCGAGACATCAACCTTCTCACATACATTCTCATGTCTGCCAAATTGGGCGCCACAGGGCATTGGTGGTTTGCTGCTCTGTCTGGATTTCGCTTCAGTCTAAAGTATTGGGAATTGGAAAAAAGAGATGCTTATGCTCTGTCCAGCAGAGAACACAGCACTTAAATCCTAAAAGAAGAATGGACTTGACTGATGCTGGAGAGGATACAAGAGTCAAACATCAAGTCAGGGAGTCAACAGGAGCTGAAGCCATGGAGTCGCTGCTTCAGGCGACCTGAAATTCTAATGTAATTTAACTCAAGTAATGCCTCGTACACACGGTTGGACTTTCCGAGAAAAAAAGTCAGACAGGCTTTTTTTCTCGGAAAGTCTGGCCGTGTGTAGCCTCCATTTGACTTTTTTGGTCGGAAGTCCGACGAACCTTAGATAAAGAACCTGTTCTCTAACTTCCGACGGACTCACGGCAAACTTTTGCATAATCAATCAAATCAAGTCTGACCGTGTGTACGAGGCATTAGAGACAGGGGTCTGCCTACTTTCAGTAAGATTTGACAAAAGACCAAGCAGATAATCTTCTTTGTTTCTGACCAGGAGTACCCTAGAGAGCTGTCATCCAGAGCTTCTATTGACATATTCCCCAGAAGTGGCATCACATAATTATAAAGAAAAGAATCAGTTGCAGCTTTGTGTTGAGTTGATTTACCAAAGAACCTCCACAGGTGGTCCTGAACCTATTCTGGGATCAATTCTACTGGCCCTGCATGAGGGCTGAAGGCCATAAGAAGGCAGGACGGGTGAAGGGGATCCATGCTGTGCATTACAGAAATTATTTAACAGCTTCTGTCATTGAGCAAAAATGTTGTCATGTTGCAAAAATGAACACACCCCAATGAAAGTCTTAATAACAAAGCTAAATTGTAAAGAACAAAATCCTAATTAACAAGAATTCAACTACAGGTAAGTCGAATTATTCATTAAACAGGTGTCCAGCAGACAGTTGATGACAAAAGGGCGTTACTTAAAGAAAACCCCTTCCCAATTCATGCAGCGAGAAATTACACCACATGGAAGAGAAATGTCACAAGGCCTTAGAATTTATTTACACAAGAAAGGTGAAGGCTACAAGAAGATCAACAGACCTTTACTTATCAGTCAGAATACTGTAGCAAGAGTGATATAAAAATGTAACAAAAATAAAACTGCAACCATCTCAGAGACATGTCCAGGCCTTCCACGGAAGTTAACACTTCGACAGGAGCGTCTTCTGATATGAAGGGTTCTCCATGCAAGTTCACTGCAGTTATCAAAAGTAGAAAGCCAAACTGGGGTGATTGTTTCCTATGACACAACATGGTGTACACTGAAGAGGAATGGCATGCATGGGTGTTGTCTATGAAAGAAGCCTCTCCTAAAACCCATGCACAAAAAAGCCCACCTGGAATTTTCCAGGGCCCATGCTGAAGAACACTACTGGGACTCTGTATTCTGGAGTGATATGATCAAGATACAGTAAATGTTTTTGGAACTGTACAGCGTCGCAAAGATGAGGAGTACAAAGAAAAATGCATGGTGCCTACAGTGGAACATGGTGATGTCCTTCATGAGGCTGCTGGTGTTGGGGAGCTGCATTTCAAGGATTGTATCATGAAGTATCAGATGTACTGTTCCATATTGAAAGAGAAGATGCTACAATCACTCCGTGCCCTTGGTCGTCTAAAGCCTTGTACACATGATCGGATATCTGATGGAATCGAATCCACTTTTATCAGTCTTGCCTACACACCATCAAAAATCCGACAGTGCCAAAACGCGGTGACGTAAAACACTACGACATGCTGAGAAAAATTAAGTTCAATGCTTTCGAGCATGCGTCGACTTGATTCTGAGCATGCATGGATTTTTGACCGATGGACTTCCACACAGACGATCGTTTTTTTCTATTGTTTTTTTTATCCATAGGAAAATTTTAAAACATGTTCTATTTTTTTTCACTGATGGCCCACACACGATCGGTTTGTCCGATGAAAACAGTCCAACGGTCTGTTTTCATCGGACAAACTGATCGTATGTACAGGGCTTTACACATTTCCAAATTGACAGTGATCCAAAACACACATCTAAGGCCACTGTTGCATTTCTGAAAAACAGTGTGAAAGTGATTTAGTGGCCAAGTATGTCTTCTGATCTGTGCCCAATCGAACACCTATGGGGAATTTTGAAGAGACAAGTTGAGCATCACTCTCCATACAGCATCCAAGCTTTAGGTGTGATTGTGGCCCATTCTTCCACACGATCTTCAAATCTTGAAGGTTCCGTGGGCCTCTTCTGTGAACTTTGATCTTTAGTTTTTTAGCAGCTGTATTTTCTTTCTTTGAAACCAATTGAGTGTTTCATTGTCTTTGTGTTTGGGATCATTGTCTTGCTGAAATGTCCACCCTTGTTTCATCTTCATCATCCTGGTAGATGGCAGCAGATGTTTATTAAGAATGTCATAGTACATTTTTAAATAAATAATGTAAATAATGTAATTTATTAAGAACAATGCCAGTAAAACAACAATATGAACACACATCTAATACACCAAGATATCAAAACACCATGAACCTAGACCAGTGACTCTAATGAGTGAGAGTGATAAACTACCTAAACCAATTAACTAAATACGGATGGAAGGGTAAGGCTAAGGGAAAGTAGTCAGTATCAGTGCCAAGGTCATACATTGAAAATCAGGCAGAAGGAGCTGGAAACAAGCCAGGATAGGGAGAGGGAACACCAGAGCAAGAACAAGCAGGCTGGCAAAGTATCAGGAACGGTGTAGCAGGTCACAAGGCACATAGATCAAGGGCTCAGAGTTGAAAGGCAAGATGGAGTAGCAGCGGAACTTACATATTCTCCCAGCAGCCAGCTTCAGGTGATGACTAATTGCCAGGAACTGATGGCTGCTGAGAGATACCCACTTGTGGACACTGGAACTACAACCTATAGGTCTGGGGGGCCACAGTGCCACCAGCAGGTGATCCAGTTCCTGACAGAGAGGAAGGCTGACAGAAGCTTTACAGTGCTGAAGTTCAGTTTACAGGCTGGCATAAGGGAGAAAGCAAGGAATATCAGGGAAGACTATCCTTGTAAATTAAACCTTTTTGTGTCTCCCTGGCAGCAGAGTTTGTCCTGTCACCTCTCCTGCTTTTGTTGTCTCTCTCCTAATCTGTGTTCCTTTAGAACAGACTGTCATTCTTGTTGTTTCCTTCCCACTCAAAAGCAGTAAATCTTTAGGCTGTCAGCCTCTAGTGTCCCTCTGATTATCAGCAAAGTGCATATAATAGAGAGCAGCGGAGGCTGTGTAGAGCTTAGTTACAGGGTCTTATTTTTTATATTTTACATAGCTATACCTGCAAAGGGGGCCACCCTGAAGTGATTTATCAAGACTTAATTTTCTGACTAAAGTTCCACGTAACAATGATATTTTTTTGTAAACTGCTTTGTCCAGTGACAGTCTTACTCACAAAACACAATTACTGTATATTGTTCAATCCAATGGCATTATCATGTTACCCAAAAACCATTCATAATTCTAAAAATATAAATCATTTGTTGTATTATCTTAAAACATATTTTTTGTTTAAAAAGTGAACAATTACAGGCCTTTGAACATTAAATCATTCCTTCTATTTGACTGCACCTGCGATAGCAGTTACTTTTATAAAAAAGGGGGGTGGGTTTGGGACTTTGAGTGAGGCGCATGATGATACAAAAATACGCCTCCATCCCTAGAGATGAAAGGAGGAGGATGGGGACTTTGAATGAGATGTGTGCGTGTACAGTTGACAATTGTACCAAAGTAATACATAAATATATAAAAAATATAATTTATTCATGAAAGCACATGACAGGATATATGGCACTAATGAAAGGCTAATATGAATTGGAAACATTACAATTCCATTGTTACACATGATGAGTGGACTTCTGATATATGATGAAATATAGATGCATAAAAAAACTGCATAAAAAGGCTTGACGTGTTTCATGGAAATCTATCCACTTCTTCAGAAGCAAATACAGAGTGCATATCTAAAAATAATAAAAGATTACCAAATTACTTAAATGCAAAAAGAATGAGGGGGAGGAAAAAGGACAACCACCCCTTTGGAAGATCACTTACATGACAGCCCTGTAAAAGGTTATGGGATGCTGAGAGCTGGATGTGAAGGAAGGCTAGAGAATATCCCCATTGGGAGCTGAGGGGACATGCCTGCACGGATGACCCAGGCAGAAAACCCCACACCCAGGGGGAGGAGTGAAGAAAAGGAGAGTGTCCATAGAAATTGTAAAGATGGTTTCTGGCAGAAACTTCAGATTCTGGATGGATAAAAAATGTGTGTGATTGAAAGAAAACAGAGGAGCCCAGGCAAGGTAGGTAGAGGAAAGAAAAGGAGGTAGAGAAAGAACAGGGGAAAATGTGTGGAAAGCCTCCAGAAAAACCTCATACCAAAAAGGGGGAAGGTGCAAAGGTCCTGAGATCGCGAGAAACCAATCTTGTCCAAAGATTCAGGAAACAACCGAAAGTGACAAGGAGAAAAGAGAACCAATCAAAAAATTGGAAGAAAAAGAAAAGAGGAATGGGGAGAACCCAAGGGAAGTGCAAAGAGAACCCAAGGGAAATGCAAAGTCTCTCGTGCAACATCGCTGGATCGAGATGGGGCTCAGGTAAGTATAAGGGGGGCTCCGGGGGTCTGTTGCATGCACACAGAAGGTTTTTTATCTGCATAAAATGCATTAGGATAAAAAAACTTCTGCCTATTGTCAGAAACCATGAATTAGACCAAGAAAAAAAAGGGCAGTTGAAATCACACTTCTTTAATAATACTAATAGTATAAGGTAAACGGAGCAATGTAGTCAAATTATAGCCAAAGTTCGGTAACCGTAAAGGATAGTCAGACGTCAGGGAGTAAGAGATCAGCATGCTTCAGGACAGGCCAGGAAATCAGGAAACCGGAGAATCAGCATAGTGGAACAGCAAGCAGGATCAGGAATCAGAAGGGATGTCAACCAAGCAAGTCTTCAACAGGTACACAGGAGAGAGTTTCTGGATGTGTTGACCAAGGGGAAGGCAGAGAGGGACTGAACTGAACAGCTTAAGTAACCTGCAGGGCTGTCGAACAGGATATCCTCATCAGGTGAGTCACTGTGGAAAAGATTAGAGTTGTCAATTAAACGACAGCTGAGCGCCATGCTCTGAGAAGGAAGGGCTGATCCCAGCCCTGACACCTATAGAATCACTTTAAATGGAAACAATTATTTGATCTTGTGTTATTGATATTTAACAGCCTGGCTGTTTACATATTAAACAAAGAACATTTTCTAAGATAATACATGCTATAAATGATTTATACTTTTAAAAAAGTTATTTGGTTAAGCTGCCATGCTTTTCCTGTCTAATCCGTAGGACTAAGCTGTCTGTTTACTGTTGTAACTTCTAGTCATATATTCCTGTATGAGTAACTGTAATTTAAAATAAAATGTTAATTTGTAACAAAAAAACAACAGTTTAACCCCTCATTAACTCAATTAATAAATTTTTAATAACTTTCTCCCCTTTTGCTAATTTTTCTTTATCATGTGTATGCAAATGATTAAAAGTTGAGTTTGTTTTTGTAGCACCAAACTAAAAAATGCTTTGCATCAGGAACATAATTCTAGAGTAGCCTTTTTCAATCATGGTGCCTTGAGGTTTCTTCAGGGGTGCCTTGGCAAAATGCCTAAAAATTTCTCAAAAATGTATACAAGCCAGCAGGTGGCTCAAGCCTGCCTTTTAGTTACACAAAGCCACAGGTTTTCATTATGCACCATTTCACCTTTGCAGTCAATGGCGTCTTAACAACCAGTAATGTCATCAGTGTTGATCACCTGCATGTTTGACCCTCCCCTGCCCCTCTCCATCAACACTGGGGTCACATTAGCTGACTGCTGGAGAGAAACTGAAGGATAGGAGAAACACTGGAATACTAGTTGGTACTAATGTGCAAAAGTGTATTTGCTTTGGAAGATTAAATCACCTCTAATGTTGGGTGTTCTACATGTGACGATGCTGCCGCATTATGTAAAACTATTACAGTAGATTTTTTACATTTTAGAATGGGGTGCCTTGAGGCAGTCTGTATTTTTAAAGTGTGCGTTGAGATTGTCCATCATTTTAAAGGGTGCCTTGACTGAAAAAAGATTGAAAAATGCCGTTCTAAAATCGCTTTTATCCCCTTATCTTATTTTTTTTCTTTTTAAACTGTTTGTATGTAACCTTTTTTGTTTAGTAGTACCATTGTAATAGAGTCTTTACATCAGGGGTGCCCAACCAGTGGCCCGGGGGACACATGCCCTCTGATGTGGCCCGCGACCTCCTGCTCTGGGATGGAATAAAATAGAATAGAATACTGTTATTAAAGGTAAGTTTATTACTAAAATCACAGGGTATATATGGGCATATCTGTTCTGCAGTGGTTACTGGGCTGCTTTCAAACTGATCCACATGTGCAGAGAAGTGCACCTATGGGTTACCTGCACTGAGCCATAGACTTCTATTACCTGCGAGTTTGGGGTGCTGAGTAGAGTGGGCTCTATAGAGCTGAGTGGGCTGCCATCCACCCACTCCACTCATTGTGGCCCGCGATCGGTTACCAAGTCGCTTAAGTGGTCCTTGCTCTTCAAAAGGTTGGGCACCCCTGCTTTACATGCTCGCCTTGGGTGCCATGGGAACTTGTCCAAACAATGACCATATGTAATGCCATCTTAGGTTTCTGTGTAGCTGTTTATGTAATCATATTGTTATTATTCAACAATACAATTCTACCATAAATATAGACTTTTCAGATCTGAACCAGAGTTTTCACTTTTATTTAGAACCTCATAATAGATGCATAGAGAGCACAATATAGATCAGAAGTAAACTACATATACAATTAATAGTTGCATTTTAAAGGGCCAGTGCAGAGACAGTATTTTTGTTCTTTTTCTTCCTCTCTCCTTTTGGATTGTAAAAAAAATGTTTTACAAAAGAACAAATACTTTTGCAATCTTACTCGTAATTCTATTGGGCAACAATTTGGTTAGTCAATGTTCATTAGATTATCTACAGACCTGGCCAAAAAGGGAGGATTAGGAGACTGTCATACAATGTCTATAAATGTTAGCAAGGTGTGGTTTGACATATAAAAGATCTGGTTTTACAAAGGTGGTGAGGGCCATAAAGTGATCTTTGCCATACATACTATGAAACCCTGTAGATACCTATTAGTAATTTGTAGTAACAATTACAATATAGTATAATTTTTATAAATAAATATATAAATATACAATGGGGTTGATTTACTAAAGGCAAATCCACTGTGCACTACTACCACTTGTAAGTGCAGTAGCTGTAAATCTGAGGGGAAGATCTAAAATCAGGGGAAGCTCTGCTGATTTTATAATCCAATCATGTACAAGCAAAAATGCTGTTTTTTATTTTTCTTGCATGTACCGCTCAGATCTATACCAAGTGCACTTTAGTGCAAAGTGGATTTGCCTTTAGTAAATAAACCCCAGTATCTCACAAAAGTTAATACACTCTTCACATTTTTGAAAATATTTTATTATATCTTTTCATGTGATAACACTGAAGAAATGACACTTTGCTACAATGTAAAGTTGTGAGTATACAGCTTGTATAACAGTGTACATTTGCTGTGCCTTCAAAGTAACTGACCCTCCTGCTCGCCCCCTCCCCCCTCAAGAGGCTTTTCCACACCAGGGAGAAAGCCTAGCATTACTGTGTGTAGTTACAGACAGAAGAACAGGAAGTGAGGATTTCTCAGAAGAAATAAGGACATTTAAAAGCAAAATCGAAGGATGAGGTAAGTGAAGGAGGACTGCACTAAGGTAAAGGATGCAACAGTTGCAATAAAAATATGTGAACCCTTTTGGAATGATATGGATTTCTGCACAAATTGGTCATAAAATGTGATCTGATCTTCATCCAAGTCACAACAACAGACAATCACAGTCTGCTTAAACTAATAACACACAAAGAATTAAATGTTACCATGCTTTTATTGAACACGCCATGTAAACATTCACAGTGCAGGTGAAAAAAGTATGTGAACCCCTAGACTAATGACATCTCCAAGAGCTAATTGGAGTGAGGTGTCAGCCAACTTGAGTCCAATCAATGAGATGAGATTGGAGGTGTTGGTTACAGCTGCCCTGTCCTATAAAAAAAACACACGCCAGTTCTGGGTTTGCTTTTCACAAGAAGCATTGCCTGATGTGAATGATGCCTCACACAAAAGAGCTATCAGAAGACCTACAATTAAGAATTGTTGACTTGCATAAAGCTGGAAAGGGTTATAAAAGTATCTCCAAAAGCCCTGCTGTTCATCAGTCCATGGTAAGACAAATTGTCTATAAATGGAGAAAGTTCAACACTGCTGCTACTCTCCCTAGGAGTGGCCGTCCTGTAAAGATGACTGCAAGAGCACAGCACAGACTGCTCAATGAGGTGAAGAAGAATCAGAGTGTCAGCTAAAGACTTACAAAATTCTCTGGCATATGCCAACATCCCTGTTAGTGAATCTACGATATGTAAAACACTAAACAGGAATACATTTCATGGGAGGATACCACAGAGGAAGCCACTGCTGTCCAAAAAAACAAAAACATTGCTTCACATTTACAGTTTGCACAAGAGCACCTGGATGTTCCACAGCAGTACTGGCAAAATATTCTGTGGACAGATGAAACCAAATTTGAGTTGTTTGGAAGAAACACACAACAATATGTGTGGAGAAAAAGAGGCACAGCACACCAACATCAAAACCTCATCCCAACTGTGAATTATGGTGGTGGGGGAATCATGGTTTGGGGCTGATTTGCTGCGTCAGGGCCTGGACGGATTGCTATCACGTTTATCAAGACATTCTGCAGGAGAACTTAAGGCCATCTGTCCACCAGCTGAAGCTCAACAGAAGATGGGTGTTGCAACAGGACAACGACACAAAGCATAGAAGTAAATCAACAACAGAATGGCTTAAACAGAAGAAAATACGCCTTCTGGAGTGGCCCAGTCAGAGTCCTGACCTCAACCCGATTAAGATGCTGTGGCATGACCTCAAGAAAGCGATTCACACCAGACATTCCAAGAATATTCTTGAACTGAAACAGTTCTATAAATAGGAATGGTCAAGAATTACTCCTGACTGTTGTGCACGTCTGATCTGCAACTACAGTAAACATTTGGTTGAAGTTATTGCTGTCAAAGGAGGTTCAACCAACTATTAAATCCAAGGGTTCACATACTTTTTCCACCTGCACTGTGAATGTTTACATGGTGTGTTCAATAAAAACATGGTGACATTTAATTCGGTGTTATTAGTTTAAGCAGACTGTGATTGTCTATTGTTGTGACTGAGGTGAAGATCAGATCACATTTTATCACCAATTTGTGCAGAAATCTTATCTTGGCCACGCCCCCTTTTTTTTTTAATGACCCACAACAAAGCACACATAACATCAGACAGCGACGGAGGAGAACATGAATTAAGCACAATTATGAAGTTAAAGCGGAGGTCCCACGAAAAAATATTAAAAACCAGCAGCTACAAATACTGCAGCTGCCGATTTTGAATAAATGGACACTTACCTGTCAAGCGCGCCCGCGATGTCGGCAGCAGAAGACAAGCAATCGCTCATCTCTCTGCTGCCCCTGCCATCATCCTCTGTGAGGGAATCAGGAAATGAAGCCTTGTGGCTTCACTGCCCGGTTCCCTACTGCCCATGCGCGAGTAGCACAGCGCATTCCCAGTGGTCCCCGCTGTCTCCTGGAACCAGTGTGTTTCCCAGAAGGCAGCGGGGGAGGGGGGCGACAAGTGAAGTCACTCCTGTGGTAGTCTCTCCCCGGAAGTGGGGGCAAATGCCTGTATTTTACAGGTATCTGTACTGCCCTCCCCCTGAAAGGTGCCAAATGTGACACCGGAGGTGTGGAGGGTTCCGAAAAGCGGAAGTTCCATTTTTGGGTGGAACTCTGCTTTAAGCTTAGCTTAGGTGTGCCAAATAATACAATCCACAAATGTCAACAATATATTTTTTATGTTTGTGGAAAAATTACACGTAATTACATTATTTATCTCACTTTCCACTTTTTCAAGGCACGGATAATTATTTACGATCACAAAAAAGGGAAATGTAAAATTATATAGAATCCATCTGCCAAGGTACCTCACCAGCTGGCGACAAAGAATGTTAGGAATTGATCACAAATAATTTTTCCACTGGTAGTGCCCCTAGTAATATTCCACTGTGCCGCCTCCATGTTATGGATCAGGGAATCCTAAAAAAGATAGCCGTCACGTTCCTGCACAGGCTGTTTTAACAGCAGAGACAGCATGATCAAGACCAGGGATCCTCAAACTACGGCCCTCCAGCTGTTGTAGAACTACACATCCCATGAGGCATTGTAAAACTGACATTCACAGACATGACTAGGCATAATGGGAATTGTAGTTCCTGAACAACTGGAGGGCCATAGTTTGAAGACCCCTGATCAAGACTCATGCCGTGTACACACGACAGTTTTTCGGATTCTAAAAAATTATGTTTTTAATGGTCTAGAAAAAACGTTTTTTTTCAACCCAATCATTAAAACGGCCTTGCCTACCTACACACGATTGTGGGAAAAAAATGCTCTAGCAAATCGCGATGACGTACAACACGTACGACGGCACTATAAAGGGGAAGTTCCACTGGGATGGCGCCACCCTTGGGGCTGCTTTTGCTGATTGCGCGTTAGTAGGACGATTCGCGCTTTTCAGTCTGTTACAGCGTGATAAATGTGCTATCTCCATTACCAACGCTAGTTTTACCAGAACGAGCGCTCCTGTCTCATAAATTGCTTCTGAGCATGCATGTTTTTTTTCACGTCGTTAAAGCCCACACACGACCATTTTTTACAACTTTTAAAAACGACAAAGTTAAAAACGTTGTGAAAAAATAAAGCATGTTCAAAATTTTTAATGCCCATTTTTTAGATCGTGAAAAATGCTCTGGAGCACACTATCGTTTTTAATGACATAAAAAAAACGTAATTTTTTAGAATCCGAAAAACGGTCGTGTGTACGCGGCATAAGGTTTATGGCAGTATGCAAGAATCTCTACTTATTGCAGAGAATCCCAAATGCACATTCCACTACTCGGCGTGCCCTAGTGAGCCGATAATTGAAGACTCTTTTTTCGGTGGTCAGTGATCGACTTGAAAACGGTCTGAGCATGTGTTTTCTAAGGGCAAAAGCTGCATCGCCTACAAAAATATGTGGGAGGGCAGGCTCAGTTGTTGCGGGCAAGGAAGAATCATTTGGCAAGTCAAGGGTATTCTCCATCAGCAGTCACCCAACTGAGGAATGTGCATATACACTTGAATTGGAGCTGCTGCCATAAGCACCGACATCTACATAAAAACGAACTGCGCATGCGCCATCTGTAAAATTTCCCAGCGTGCATTGCTCTAAATGACGTCGCTAGGACGTCATTGGTTTTTACGTGAACGTAAATTACGTCCGGCCGTATTCGCGAATGACTTACGCAAACAATGTAAAAAATTCAAAACTCGGTGCGGGAACGACGGCCATACTTAACATAGGATACGCCGCACATACCCCTCATATAGCAGGGGTAACTTTCCGCCATAAAAAGCGGAACGCAAACAACGTTAAAAAAAAGCGCCGGGGGGTCGTACGTTTCTGAATCGGCGTAACTCCTCATTTGCATATTCCTTGCGTAAAAGATACGGAAGCGCCACCTAGCGGCCGGCCTGGAATTGCAGCCTAAGATCCGACGGTGTAAGACACTTACACCTGTCGGATCTTAGGGATATCTATGCGTAACTGATTCTCTGAATCAGGCGCATAGATACGACGGCCGGACTCCGTCGTATCTTCTTTCTGAATCCGGCCCTAGGTCTGCAAGAAGAGAATAGTTTCCTTGGGAACTATGGAATTGTACCTTCTTGCTTGTGGCTACACCTACCTTTACGAAGAAAGACATTTTTAGTACGCTTGGAGGAGGAACCTCTGTGGCATTTGTCTACTTTTCTGCTTACATTTTTTATTTTGCTTTTCTTGTGAGGCACAGCTGGCACACTCTTATACCCCCCCCATGTAGGCCTCTCCCAGTCCCATTGGGTTAGTTGGGGGAGAGTTTTTTTTTGTTTTTGCTCTTTCTCTTCTTTCCCTCCTGTTCAGCCTCTATCAGGGACTATGATCATGGCAAATTCACACTAGGGCGCTTTAGTACTAAAAATAGCACCTCTCAAGCCACTCCAGTGTGAAAGCCTGAGCGCTTTCACACTGCGGCAGTGCCCTTGCAGGACGGGGAAAAAAGCAAGCAGCATTTTTGGGGCAGTTCGGGAGCGGTGTATACAGTGCTCCCAAACCACCCTGCCCATTGAAATGAATAGGCAGTGCCGCAACACGGGCACTATTAACCCTTTCCTCGGTTGCTAGTGGGGGGGGGGGGAAGCGCCCTACTAGAAGCAGAAAAGTTTTGCTATAACAGTGGTAAAGAGCCGTTAAAACTAGCAGTGCGTTACCGACAACATTGGCACCGCCTCCAGTGTGAAAGGGGTCTTAATCAACCTCCCGGGACGCATTAGAAAAAGGCACTATGCTCTTTCACAGCAGTCCCACAGGTATGGAATATATACAGTTTATTTACATTGGTCCAAGCTGTACCAATGTGACTATATATAGGAAAAAGGGGGGGGGGAACCATACCTGAAGTTCAGCTTTTAAAATACAGGCCCATAGCAGAAAAATATCTGGTCTATACACTTTCTGTCCTATGGTGGCAATACTCACTTGCATCTTTAGAACAGCAGCTATGGCACCCTAGGCTGTCTTCCGGATTTGGGCTAATGATGTTCTTCCTCCTTAAAATTCTGACATTCAGATAGCAGTATACCTCCTTAGTGCATTCATTCATTTATTCATTCATTCATTCATTTAGTGCATTCGCTAAAAAAAAAAATATATATATATATATATATATATATATATATATATATATATATATATATATATATATATATTATACACACATATATATACACACACACACACACAAAAAAAAAATTCAATTTCTTTATTAAATTTTAAAAATACATACAAAAATTCCATCGGGCTGAGTTGCCACTACCGGCCCTAATTATACAAAATACAACAGTTTGGATTTATTCCCCCACCCCAAGAGCCCCCACTCTTCTCTCCAACCTCCTGTCCTGCAGCCCCACACTCACTCCGACAACCTTCACTCTACCATCCTTTCGGCATTTCTTGGTGATTGCTTATACTTTAATTAGTTTTTCCATCTACTTTCAAACCCTTCTCCTACCTCCCCGCTAAATCTTAGGAACTCCAGTTATTAAAGCCAAGGGTTCACATACTTTTTTCACCTGCACTGTGAATGTTTACATGGTGTGTTCAATAAAAACATAGTAACATTTAATTCTGTGTGTGTTATTAGTTTAAGGAGACTGTGATTGTCTATTATTGTGACTTAGATGAAGATCAGACCACATTTTATGACCAATTTGTGCAGAAATCTATATCATTCCAAAAGGCTTCACATACTTTTTCTTGCAACTGTGTGTGTAATTATATATATATATATATATATATATATATATATACACACACACATATATATATATATATATATATATATATATATATATATACACACACACACACACATACATATATACATATACACACACACACACACACACACACACACACATACATATATACACACACACGTACACACATACACAGTACAGACCAAAAGTTTGGACACACCTTCTCATTCAAAGAGTTTTCTTTATTTTCATGACTATGAAAAATGTAGATTCACACTGAAGGCATCAAAACTATGAATTAACACATGTGGAATTATACATAACAAAAAAGCGTGAAACAACTGAAAATATATTTCATATTCTAGGTTCTTCAAAGTAGTCACCTGGTGCAGCACCCCACCACTCTCCTTCTTGGTCAAATAGCCCTTACACAGCCTGGAGGTGTGTTTGGGGTCATTGTCCTGTTGAAAAATAAATGATGGTCCAACTAAACGCAAACCGGATGGAATAGCATGCCGCTGCAAGATGCTGTGGTAGCCATGCTGGTTCAGTATGCCTTCAATTTTGAATAAATCCCCAACAGTGTCACCATCAAAGCACCCCCACACCATCACACCTCCTCCTCCATGCTTCACGGTGGGAACCAGGCATGTGGAGTCCATCCGTTCACCTTTTCTGCGTCGCACAAAGACACGGGGGTTGGAACCAAAGATCTCAAGTTTGAACTCATCAGACCAAAGCACAGATTTCCACTGGTCTAATGTCCATTCCTTGTGTTCTTTAGCCCAAACAAGTCTCTTCTGCTTGTTGCCTTTCTTTAGCAGTGGTTTCCTAGCAGATATTCTACCATGAAGGCCCGATTCACACAGTCTCCTCTTACCAGTTCTAGAGATGTGTCTGCTGCAAAAGGTGGCTACTTTGAAGAACCTAGAATATAAAATATATTTTCAGTTTCACACTTTTTTGTTATGTATAATTCCACATGAGTGAATTCATATTTTTGATGCCTTTAGTGTGAATCTACAATTTTCATAGTCATGAAAATAAAGAAAACTCTTTGAATGAGAAGGGGTGTCCAAACTTTTGGTCTGTACTGTATTATATACACACACACACACACACACACACACACACACACACACACACACACACTCTCTGATACTGAGAGCTGCCCCCCTGTAGCAGAAAAATTTACCAGTTACACTTACCGGTAACGGGTTTTCTAGGAAATCTTCCAGAACGGCACACCTGAGATGACGGGTCTGACCTGACAGGAAACACAATCAACAGAGTTTAAAAGGCCCCTCCCTTCCCCCTGTCCCTCAGTTATGACAAAGTATAAGCCCACACCGGTGCCAGAGGGTACATTCTGTGAGAATTAAAAAAACACCATCAACAATTAAGGGTAGGGAAGTAGGCCTGTCATCCTGGAAGATTTCCTAGAAAACCCATTACCGTGGGTAAGTGTAATTGGTAATTTTCTCCAGTCATCTTCCAGGACGGCACACCTGAGACGATGAGCAAGGAGTTTAGGCCTACCTTACGTTGGGACCATCGCCTATAGGACCTCCTGCCGAACGCCAAGTCCTGAGGAAACAACAGCTTGGCAGTGCATCAGGAAGGTGGTTTGGCTTGTTCATGTTGCTGCCCTGCAGATCTGATCAATTGAAGCGCCTGCCCCGTCTGCCCAGTAGGTCGCCAGAGATCTAGTTGAGTGAGCTTTGAGATGAGCTGGGATAGGTTTTTCCAAATGTTCATAGGCTACTGCGATAGTCTGCTTAATTCACCTGGCAATTGTAGGCCTGAAGCCCTTTCTTTTGGCCAGAGAAACTAATTAGTAAATGGTTTGATCTCTTGAACTCACTCTCTCTAGATAGACCAGTAAAACTGAAAATTAGCATGTCGACCAAGTATGGGATCAAGCCTACCCCCTGGAGGTGTAGAAAAGACACCACATCAGCAAGAATCTTTGTAAAGGGGAGTGCCTTGAACTAACAGTGTTGGACACCCTGGTTTGTCTGAAGCGCAGGAACTTCTGGTGTTTCGGGGCAATGGGGACATGCAAATAAGCATCCTTCAAGTCTAATGTTATCACGAAGACTCCTTCTTGGAGGTGTCTTCCGACCGTGTAAATACTTTCCATCTGGAACTTTTTGTACAGCAAGTACTGGTTTAGCTTCCGCAAGTTTATGATCAGTCGAAACTTACCTTGTGGGAATAAAACCCCTGGCCGATCTGACCTACGGAAACAGGGATGATGACCTCCTGTTCTGCCAGTTCGTGGACACATCCCCAAAGGCCCCTTGCTTTCAGTGGATCCCTGGGAAGATGGGTAAGGATAGAGTTTGGAGGGGGGGGGGACAGGAATTCTAATCTGTAACCCTCCCTTACCAGACTTAGAATGTAAGGGCTCTGTGTGATCTTCTCCCATTGGGGTAGGAACCATGAGAGCCTTCCACCAACCTTTATGTTGGCGTCATTTGGTCGCCTTGAAGTTCCGGACCCTTTTCCATGCCCTTACCAAATCCCTACTTTTTCCTCAGCTCCTCCTTACCCTTAAATCTGTCTTTTGAAGGGGGCCTCAAAAAAATGCCTTTCCTTTATCTCTTGGGTTTTGTTGGTAATTTTATGCCTTTATCTGTCGATCAGGACAGGAGGTAAAATCTCCATCCCACATTTTTACCCAAAGGGCTCTTCTAGCAGAATTTAGAAGAGCTGCCGACTTGGCAGTTGTTGCAACTGTTTCTACCGCAGCGTCAAATAGACTACTGCCTTACCAATGACTTCCAGAGAATCTAACACCACCTTAGATTTGTTCTCACATGCCACAACCTGCTGACCCATGCATCAGCGTTTCTGGCGACACAAGCAGGGGCCAATACTGGGCCCATAGCTGCAGCATTGGCGTCCCAGGCTCTGCGTAGCAAGGTTTCTGATATCTTATCCATCTGATCCCGAATGTTTCTGGAATCTTCAAAGGAGAAATCCGAATGTTTGGATAGCATCCAGACGTGGTACTTTAAAGAATTTTTCTTCCTCAATTTTAAAGGGGCATCTATGCTTCTAGGTCTTAAGTTTTAAAACTTTACGCTCTGGTTCTTTCCATTCTCTTAGGATTATATCCTTAGGAGATTGGTGCACTGGAAAAGACTTGTCCTGAGGTTTGCCGAGTCCCTTGTACACTCGGTCCTGCATGGAAACCTGAGTTGACAGCATCTGAATATCCTCAGAAGTGTAGATTGCCTTGAGGAGATCCTCCATGTCTTCTGCTGGAAGGGGCTTCTTCCTGACGCTTTTTGACCGTAGCCCTAAAGCACTGGAGGGTTACTAGCATCTCAGACTGTAGCGCCCGGCATTCCTTCATAGCAGGCAAGGAGACGGCGCAGGCTAACTTATAGATGCATTTGAAGCAAAAAGGTTTAGGCCCCTTTCACACTGGGGCGGGAGCCGCAGTGGCGGTATAGCGCTGCTTCAAATAGCGGCGCTATACCGCCGGATTTGCCGTGGGATTCGGTCGGTATTAACCAACGCTAGCGGCCGATAAAGGGTTAATACCGCCCGCAATGCGTCTCTGCAGAGGCGCATTGCGGGCGGTATTGCCGCGGTTTCCCATGGTTTTAAATAGGAAAGATGCTGCTGACAGGAGATTTTTTTTCTCTGCCAGCGCATCGCCTTAGTGTGAAAGCCCTCCGGCTTTCACATTGAGGTTGCTGGGCAGGAGTTTTTCAGGCGGTACAGCAGTTTGAAAGGGGTCTTAGTGTGGCCCTGCGGGAATTTCTGCGGGGAGAGGGAAATGGGGCCACCCCAAAACACCTCCCTACATCAGCTGGGTCACTCACCAGCTGTGGTGACCTCTGATGCTGCAAAAAAAAAAAGCTCACCTTACAGCAACCAGGCTGACCCTGTGTGCCGGCATGACTAGCTCCAGCGCATGTGTGACATCATCTCACGCCATTCAGTGAAGGTGGCCACAACCCAGCACAAGATGCTAGCGAGGGAACATTGGGAAGGGGAGCATCCTTCCTTTAGTTCTGTTTTAACCCTTTCCCGCCGAGCGTATGCAGATATGCTTTCGGGGGATATACTGGGATGATGACCCCCGATCCCTCCATAAAGAGTACCTGTCACCACCTATTACGGTCACAAGGGATGTTTACGTTCCTTGTGACCGCAATAAAAAAAAAAAGTGCATTTTTTTTTTAAACACAATTGTATATTTTTTTAAAGCGCCCCTGTCCCCGCGAGCTTGCGCAGCAAAGAAAGCGCATACGGAAGTCGCACCCGCATATGTAAACTGTGTTCAAATCACATGTGAGGTATCGCCGCGATTGTCAGAGCGAGAGCAATAATTCTAGCCGTAGACCTCCTCTGTAACCAACCTGGTAACCGTAAACAAAAAATAAAGCATTGCCTATGGAGATTTTTTTAGGTACAGTCGTTTGTCGCCATTCCACGAGTGCGTGCAATTATAAAGCATGGTATCCATTTACTCGGCGTAACATCTTTCACATTATACAAAAAAATTGGGCTAACTTTACTTTTAAATTCATGAAAGTTAATTTTTCCAAAAAAAGTTGCGTTTAAAAAAAACACAGCTGCACAAATACCTTGTGACATAAAATATTGCACCAATCGCCATTGTATTCTCTAGACCAAAAGTTTGGACACACCTTCTCATTCAAAGAGTTTTCTTTATTTTCACGACTATGAAAATTGTAGATTCACACTGAAGGCATCAAAACTATGAATTAACACATGTGGAATTATACATAAAAAAGTGTGAAACAACTGAAAATATATTTCATATTCTAGGTTCTTCCACCTTTTGCAGCAGACACATCTCTAGGACTGGTAAGAGGAGACTGTGTGAATCAGGCCTTCATGGTAGAATATCTGCTAGGAAACCACTGCTAAAGAAAGGCAACAAGCAGAAGAGACTTGTTTGGGCTAAAGAACACAAGGAATGGACATTAGACCAGTGGAAATCTGTGCTTTGGTCTGATGAGTCCAAACTTGAGATCTTTGGTTCCAACCCCCGTGTCTTTGTGCGACGCAGAAAAGGTGAACGGATGGACTCTACATGCCTGGTTCCCACCGTGAAGCATGGAAGAGGAGGTGTGATGGTGTGGGGGTGCTTTGCTGGTGACACTGTTGGGGATTTAATCAGAATTGAAGGCATACTGAACCAGCATGGCTACCACAGCATCTTGCAGCGGCATGCTATTCCATCCGGTTTGCGTTTAGTTGGACCATCATTTATTTTTCAACAGGACAATGACCCCAAACACACCTCCAGGCTGTGTAAGGGCTATTTGACCAAGAAGGAGAGTGATGGGGTGCTGCGCCAGGTGACTACCTCTTGAAGCTCATCAAGGAGAATGCCAAGAGTGTGCCAAGCAGTAATCAAAGCAAAAAGGAGGCTACTTTGAAGAACCTAGAATATGAAATATATTTTCAGTTGTTTCACACTTTTTTGTTATGTATAATTCCACATGTGTTCATTCATAGTTTTGATGCCTTCAGTGTGACTCTACAATTTTCATAGTCATGAAAATAAAGAAAACTCTTTGAATGAGAAGGTGTGTCCAAACCTTTGGTCTGTACCGAGATATAGATATATATATATATATATATATATATATATATATATATATATATATATATTTTTTTTTTTTGGGGGTTCTAAGTAATTCTCTAGCAAAAAATGTCAGAAATAGGCTTAGTCATGAAAGGGTTAAACAACGGTTTCTTTTGAAAAACTAACTGTACACTTATGCAATATACGGCAACAGGAAAATTTGATAAAGATTAAAAATGTGGAAAAGTAACGCACACGCTTAAATCAACTTGGTAAACTCACCCTTTTAATGACAAATTCACCCCCACAGCAGTCCTTTGTTAAACCTTCAACTATATATTGTCAATGTCAAAACCAATTCCAGTCATTAAGTAAAATCAATCAGTAAGCTGCTTTTACTATCCAGTTAACTGGTTTAACCGATTAAACGATATACGTCGGCACAATGGCACGGCTGGGCAGATGGACAAACTCGTACGTCTCCTTTAAGATGCGGCATTGTGGGACCGACCATGGATGTCCGTGATCGTCTCAACGAGAGGAAGAACAGGGAAATGCTGATGTAAAACAAGCATTTCCCCATTCTTCCTAGTGACAGGACACTGATCACAGCTCCCTGTGATCGGGAGCGGTGATCAGTGTCATGTCACACATAGACCGCCCCCCCCCCCACAGTTAGAACACATCCCTAGGGCACACTTAACTGCCAGAGTCATTTTTACAGCAATCAGTGCAATTTTATAGCACTGATCGCCGTGTCAATGGTCCCAAATGGTGTCAAAAGTGTCAGTCATAATGTCGCAGTCACGATCGAGAGAATTTTTTTTATAATTTATAAAAATGCCATAAAACTAGCCCCCATTTTGTAGACGCTATAACTGTTGCGCAAACCAATCAATGCTTATTGCGATTTTACCAAAAATATGTAGAAGAATATGTATCGGCCTAAACCGTGGAAAAATTTTGTTTTTTTATAGATTTTTTGGGGATATTGGGATATGGGGGGGGCAATTTTGTTTGGGAGCCACATTGCATGACCACGCAACTGTCAAATTGTTAAAGCGATGCAGTGCCGAAAACGCAAAAAGTGCTCTGGTCTTTGGCCAGCCAAACGGTCCGGGGCTTAAGTGGTTAAAGTGTTACCTAACCAAGGACCCTGCATTAACTATATCTGGTCTCCTACAGTACACAAAATATGGAAATGCAATTTTAGTAAATGTAAACTGCCAAATACTAGAGCTGCATGATTCTGGCTAAAATGAGAATCACAATTTTTTTTCTTAGAATAAAAATCACAATTCTCTCACGATTCTCAGGGCGTAACATCTTTTACATTATACAAAAAAATTGGGCTAACTTTACCGTTTTTTTTATTTATTAAATCAATAAAGTGAATTTTTTTTTTTTTTAAATATTGCATTTGAAAGACTGCTGCTCAAATACAGTGTGACATAAAATATTGCAACAACCGACATTTTATTCTCTAGGGTCTCTGCAAAAATATATAAAAATGTTTGGGGGTTACAAGTAATGTTCTAGCAAAAAAAAAATAAAAAATGTTATGCCAGGAAAAGGTTTAGGTCTTTAATGCGGTTGTATGCCCGAAAAATACAAATAAATTGAAAAACACCTGTAAGGCAAAAAAAGCATAAATGAGCTAGTATGCACCGCATACATCCATCGGCCCGCACCATCCACCGGACCTTTAGAGCGCATTCGCCGCTGACGTCAGCGGCTCCATGCAAGGTGAATATCTCCTAAACTGTGCAGTTTTCGAAGATATTTATTTTACCTACAGGTAAGCCTTATTATAGGCTTTCCTGTATGTAAAAATGTGCAAGCGGGGTATACAACAGTTTTAAGTGGTTAAACTGTCCTCATCGACAGACAGAAGTTCATTCTTTTGAGCTAAAAAGAACAAAATGTTACAATATTTACCTTTATCTCCGCCTAAGCAATGTTGTGATAAACTTGGCAGACTGCCTGTTTTTTTTTTGTCAGCTGTCGGCTTGAGCAGAGAACGCTCTGCACTGAACCAAGGAAAGCTGCGTTAAGATCGTGAGGCGGTAGATTTGCATTCTCAAATCTTTAACGATTAATCGTGCAGCCCTACTAAATACCTTTTCTCATCAGCAGTATATAGCAGTCTTGTAAATTCCATCAGTGTCTGGCCGAACACTTGTTAAAGCTTGTAAAGGAGTTTTCATTCTCCTCTGACTGTCCTATGAGGCTGCATGACCCCTGACATTCTGTCTAGACCGATGATTAGCTCTGTGCCAAACACATGCACCCTCCCCCCAAAAAACTAAAATTCTCTAGCAATACACACCAAACTGAGCATGTGCAGAGTGCCTCCTAGGGCTTTGTACTATCAGCGGATGAATTGGGAACCGAGGAAGAAGGGGAGTTTAACAGCAGACAGGATCAAACAGCATTTTTACACAAGGCGGAGAATTAACCTCTTAGGTTCCACACTGAATACAACACGCATGCTTTACAGCACATACAGACTGCTTTACACCTTTACTACTGTTTAAGTTTGAACGTTTATTTTGCTTACAGTGAGTGATGAGAAATATACACCTGTCTCGATTCCTGTATTGCTGCGCTAGACTGCAGCTTCTCACATGCAAATGCCCTTCTCTTAATGAATGAGAAACAGTGTGGAGTTTAGGTTTGTGGGAATTAACACCTGGACTAGATCTTCACATGCCTGAGCAGTTTGTGGTCTACATACACCAGACTGCCTGTAACAGGGCCATTTTAAGCAGTAGAGCAACTTATTTCATTGTAGCTATATTTGCATAGGAACAAAAAATGCACTGGAAAAGGTATGTGTTCCTGGGGTGCTTTTCATACCTTAAAAATGTTCATTTGTGGGTGGCATATACCTTTGAATTATTTTTATTCTTAAAAACGCACTTACCCGTTTACAGTCTAATGAATAAACACTGTAAACAAACTGATAATGTAGATTTGGGCATCTTTATTTCATAACATACTCAACACCGAGTCTGGTGTTAACCAATCCCAAAGTAAACAAGTCTTTATTTCCATGAGAGAATGGAAACCTAGACGGCATCAAATGGAAGAATAGGTTTAAATAAAATGTCATTCAGGAAGACCGCCATTGGAAGTTCATGAAACAGCGGTGGGTAGGTTGTAGAACTGTGCACAAGATTTCAGGGTCAGTAGAACAGTTCACTTGCTCTGTAATGTTCAGGTTGATGATTCTTGGTAATCCATTGGTAGGACTATGGAAGGTGTATCCATAGCACAAGTCTTCTACTAAAAGTGCTGGAGGACACTTCGCTGGCTCTTCATTACTGCCTCATGGAAAATGAAGGATTGGAGCACAGGAAGCATCAGAATAATGCATCAGTCAGTTTGTTGTTGACATTACTATAAGTATTTCCGAGCCACATAGTTCAGAATTCCTCCTTGCTTAAAGAATGCGATTTCTGCTTCTTTATCAAAGGCGGCAATGACACTGAATAACTTTCCACTGGTTGTCTGAAAGGAGACAAATGCAAAAGTTTAAAAGGTGTGTTTGAGCACTGTCAGAAGCTTAAAAATAACAGCTGCCCCAAAGTTGGAAAAAATTACTGAAAGTTAGTGGATAATAAAAGTTCCCACATTTTGTCAAGTACAATACAACCAAAAACGTAAATGTATTTTATTGGGATTTTATGTGATAGACCAACACAGAGAGGCACATCATTGTGAAGTGGAAGGTAAATGATAAATTGTTTGCAACATTTTTTACAAATCTGAAACGTGTGGCGTGGATTTATATTCAGCCCCCTTTATGGCCCGTACACACGATCCAAAATATCGGACGACAACTGTCGTCCAAGGAAGAATCGTACGATTTTCGGATCGTATGTACACTACTTTCGAGAGCCGATCACGACAGTTCATCTGATATTATAAGATCAGACAAGCATGAAAATTTTCCTCGTACGATACCAGATCGTACGATTTGTTTAGTCAGTATAGTTGTCGACCGAAAATACAATACAAATACATTACAACACACGACACTTTTTTTCTGTCATACGACAATTTGTGACTTTAGTAACCTATTCAATTTCTACTTGCGGCCATCAAGCGAAAAAACTTCTACGATCTTCGGATCGTGTGTACGGCCATTACTCCGACACCCCCAACTAAAATCTAATGGAATCAATTTCCTTTCAGTCACCTAAATAGTAAATGGAGTCCACCTGTGTGTAATTTAATCTCAGTATAAATACAGCTGTTCTGGGAAGCCCACAGAAATATCCCAAGCTTTGAACATCTCACGGAGCATTGTTCAATCCATCATCCAAAAATGGAAAGAGTATGGCACAAGCACAAATCTACCAAGACATGGCCGTCCACCTAAACTGACAGGCTGGGCAAAGACAGCATTAATCAGAGAAGCAGCCAAGAGGCCCATGGGAACTCTGGAGGAGATGCTCCACAGCTCAGGTGGGAAAATTTGTCCACAGGACAACTATTAGTCGTGCACTCCACAAATCTGGCCTTTATAAAAGAGTAGCAAGAAGAATACCATTTGTTAAAAGGAAAGCCATAAGAAGTCCAGTGGGGGAAACAACAAACATGTGGAAGAAGGTGCTCTGGTCCGGTGAGACCAAAACGTAACCTTCTAGCCTAAAAGAAAAACGCTATGTGTGACGGAAAACTAACACTGCACATCACCCCGAACACACCATCCTCATTGTGAAACATGATGGTGGCAGCATCATGTTGTGAGGACAACAGTAGGGACAGGAAGCTGGTGAGAGTTGATGGGAAGATGGAGTCAAATACAGGGCAATCTTAAAAGAGCCTGCATAAAAACTTGATTGGGGAGAAGATTCACCTTTACCAGTCAAAGTCCAGACCTAAAATCAAATTGACAATCTATGGCAAGACTTGAAATCATTTTCCTTTCATGTGCCACTTTGTGTTGGTCCATCACAAAAGCCCAATAAAATACATTTACGTTTTTGATTGCAACATGACAAAATGTGGAAAATTTCAAGGAGGTACGAATACTTTTTCAAGGAACTGTATGTCTAATGTGACAATTTGACAACATACATGCACACACACACACAGGATTCATAAGAAAAAGGCTTGCAGTACTTAGTGATTTAAACGACCACCTTGTTTAACAATCCATTCAGTTTAAAATTTAAATGAAAGTCAAAACGTGTGCATAGATAAAAGATAAAAAAACAATTAAAAACTTTTTTTTCCCCCTTCTTTTTTTAAAGTGATCATATTCCCTCTGTTCTCAGCTGCAAAGGGGCTGGGAAGGTGAAGCAGCAGCTCACTGATCTTCCAAGTGAAAGGCTGTGTGTGGGGTGTCCAGACAAGTCTGATCATTGGGGGAGAGAAGGCAGAGTTCTCAGCACAGCTAGGGAACTGACCATGCTGTGCTCTCCTGCTTAGTGCTGTCAGAGGGACTGGCAGGAACACCAGGTATTTCACACAAAAGGACACAATACAAAGAGCAGGATACTTTTTCATACAAGTATAATTACATGGTATAGCAGGCACACATCAGGAATATAAAATGCTGCGGTAACAAGCGCTTTAAAGTGGATATAAACCCTCACATATACCTAGTGAAGTGAACAGCATCAGTTGATACACAGAGATGAAATCTCCCTACATAAGTTTTACATGTATATCTGCTGTCTTCAACTGTATATATCCTTTAGAAAGTGCTCTTATTGTTAGCAGATTTTTTCTTCCTGGTCAAGACTGCAGATAAACCTGGGTATACAGCCAAGACAGCTGATTGGAGGAAAGGCATACACACCCCTTCTCATCATATGTAGAGACTTTCAGCTCCGTTTGTTTGTTGTATAGTTCAGCACTCTACTAATTTATAGCATCCTCCCCAACACAAAACTGACTGTTTTTATCATAGGTGACGGAGAACTTATCAGGAGTTATCAGGCTGATAACAGAGAAACGGAGCAGGAGACAGCTACGGACATTGTCATTTCTGTAATTTCACAGACATTCAGTGTTTTGGAGAGGGATAACAAAAACACTGCAGATATATGTGCCCAGCTCAAATTTCATGAATTGGGTTTGCATCCACTTTAAACTATTTCATTTCAGAAACTCATTTTACATATGTGCAATATACTGTAAAAGAAAATTATCTGGCGGAAAAAAATTTGACTGTACTGGGAAACAATATCCAATTATTAATAAATCTGGGATAAAGCAAAGTCAGTTTATAAAACAAATAAAAAAATATACACTCAAATATGCACCTTGACTTTCACAATGTCCCCAGGAGCCAAACTGGCAGGAATAGAAATAGAATACTGCTCTTTTCCTGAAAGGCCAAGTGATTCAGCACTGTCTCCGGGTAAGAACTGAAGAGGAGGGATGCCAATTCCAACCAACTGGTCTTTGTGGATCTTCTCATAACTTTCAGCTATCACAGCCCGGACACCCTGTTGTACAGAATAAATGTTAGAAAGAACACTCAGTTTTTCCTGACTTTTCAAACATATCTTAAAAGTGGATGTGTGTTTTAACGGGTAAAATAATCTGAAATCCAGTTGTCTTGGAGAGAACAGGTAAAGTGTATAAACTCACTTTCTAAACTAACCAACTTCGGCTTCATTTCCATGTGGTTTTCTCACATGATACAGTATGTGCAATTTTCTGTACGAAGCAGTGTACAATCCCATAAAGAACAACATGACACAAAATAAACTAGCATGACTGACCGTCAATATACACTATCCATATTCTAAAACATTCCAAATTTAGAACATCTGAAAACATACCAACAAAAACGGTCCTTTGGCTGCCCAATCTCTTGAGTTCCCTGATCCATACTTTTTTCCAGCTATAATAATAAGTGGAATATCTGCTTTTTGGTACAGTTCTGCAGCATCAAATATATCCATCTGCAACATAATACACAATTAGCATATTAAAGAAAATTGCTATATATATGTAAATGAAAAGCATACAGTTACTATTGCCTATGCAAAGCATTATACAGTTCATTACCTATAAAAAGCATTATACAGTTCCTTTGCAAAGGCAAAGCGGATAATGTAAATACAATCAGACAAGACAGCAGTTTAAAGGGGTTGTAAAGGAAAAATGTTTTCCCTAAATAGCTTCCTTTACCTTAGTGCAGTCCTCCTTCACTTAGCTCATCCTTCTATTTTGCTTTTAAATGTCCTTATTTCTTCTGAGAAATGCTCACTTCCTGTTCTTCTGTCTGTAACTCCACACCGTAATGCAAGGCTTTCTCCCTGGTGTGGAGAAAGACTCTTTAGGGGGGAGGGGGCAAGCAGGCAAGTCAGGACACTCTCTACTTTGTAGATAGAGAAAGGAGCTGTGTGTTAGTGGGCATCTTAACACTCCTGCTCGCCCCCTCAAGAGGCTTTCTCCACACCAGGGAGAAAGCCTTGCATTACTGTGTGTAGTTACAGACAGAAGAACAGGAAGTGAGGATTTCTCATAAGAAATAAGAACATTTAAAAGCAAAATCGAAAGGACGAGGTAAGTGAAGGACGACTGCACTAAGGTAAAGAAAGCTATTTAGGGGAAAAACATTTTTTTTTCCTTTACAACCCCTTTAACAAGTCAAAACAAACCTAAATGCACAAATATAAGTCTATAGTACCCACCATCTGTCCAGATGGAAAATGAATGGTCTTAGGCCCCGTTTTTCCAACAAGTTTATTCTGAAGCTTCATATTTGCAAATGTGCCTCTAGTCATCACTGCGTCGTTGCCTCTTCGGGCTCCATATGAATTAAACTCCCGGGGTGCCAGGCTTCAAGAATTGATAAAAAACTGTTTGTCACAACTTGGAATCCAACTAACACAGACATTAAATAAATTCAGAATATTACGCAAAGTATAACACTTGACATAACTCACTTCCTTTGAGCTAAATACTTGGCTGCTGAGCTGGTACGAGGGATGCTTCCTGCAGGAGAAATGTGATCAGTAGTCACTGAATCTCCTAAATAAAGCAGCACATGGGCTTTCTCAATTGGCTGAAGAGGTGCTGGGATGTTGTCCTAAAAGAAAAAAAAAAAAAAAAAAAGGGGAAAGAAAAAAAAAAAACACTCAAAATTCTGAAGAGGAAAAAAAAAAAAAGGATGCCCAAGTTGATGTCAGTGAACAGAAAGAGAAGGTTTTATGGAACAGGCAGCAAATTCAAACTTAAAAAAAAAAAATACATACAGCTAAAAAAAAAAAAAAAAAAAACAGAAATTAAGCATTTCTAATAATAAAAAATATATATATAAATAAACACACACACACACACACACCAAAAACTGTTAGTTTCCTTATAAAACAGGTAGGTTGTAATTTTTATGACAGGGACAGGCACTAAACTGCACAACTGAAAATACATCAATCACAGTTACCAAAAAAAAAAAGTTAACTGCAAGATTTAAACTGTTCTTTTTCTAGAACAGGTTGCTGATCTGTCACATCCAATCTCAAAGACCAGATGGCATGGCTGGTACATGTAGTTCAGTGGCTTTTAACTGCACGGTTCTCCTTGTACCCATTATCTCACAAGACTGGTTATCCACCCAGTCCCAGCCAGATCCAGTGAGGGAGCGGGGCCGAGCCGCACTGCGTGTCAATAGACATACTGAGCACGGCCCAAGAACACACCTGTACGAATAGCCACCCCCCCCACAAAGCGGCTTCCTAGGGGGAGGGGGACTCAAATCCAGGAGGAGCAAAGAGCATCGAAGAGGGACCCCAGAAGAGGATTGGGGCTGCTCTGGCAAAACCATCGCACAGAGCAGGCAAGTATAACATGTTTGTTTTTTTAAAGAGTGTTCAATATCACTTTTAGCCACCATTCAGGCATTGGCTGAGCAACGACTGGCGTTTCTAGTGTCAGGCCCCCCATTGTTACTATAGTTCATGACTTTCTAAGAGACCCAGAGATTCTTAAGGTTCCTTTAGCTGGACACCCCCCCCCCCCATTACTAAGTGAATTCACAAGTGTCTTCCAAAGCATTCCAGTGTAATCTTTGGACTCCCAGGGTCATCCAGCCTATTCCTAGCGACTATGTGTGTTCCTGTGTAACTAGTATCCTTGCACCTTTTGTCTTCTTTCAGCATTCTTGTGCGTCAGTTTCCCTTGTGTACCGCTGGCATCTTTCAGCCTTCCTGTACCTCTGATGCCCAACAAGTTTAAGCCTGCCTTTCATTATTATCAGCACCTGTGATTTCAGTCTGTTTCTGTGTCATCGTGTGTATTCCTAGTCTGTTTCTTGCTCTCTGTGTCTCCTATAAACTTCTGCCTGCTTATAGCGATTCCTGTCAGCCTGCATTATAAAATCACTTCTACCAATTCCAATGCCTCTGTGCCTTTCCGTGCACTCCTGCCATCTTGGGCTGTACTATCTACTGACCTGTGATCACAGCACTGCAAGAGATTCTCACCCGTAGTTCCCTAGCTTGGGTGAGAGTCAAAAGGCGGCAGAGCAGCCCATTTCCAACTTCAGCAGTCCTGAAGGACGTTTCTTAGATTCTGCGCTTCGGCCCTTGCAAAGGTCCGCCATCTTCACTGTATGGGTAAGCTCCTCCATTGGTACAATCAGGCATCCTCCCTGTCCTAGACTCCTCATGTACGCCAACGGTATCCTGTGTATCTGCATTTTCTGGGATGCGTGTGTCCTAGCGAGTCCTGTGCTGCAAGCCGTTTTTACCACTACTGCAACCTTCCTGCAATGCCAGCACCCCTGCACAGACCTGCACTATCTGCCTTTCATTCCAGAGTCCAGTAATCCATGCTTTCCCAAATTATCTTGTGCATCTTCCTGTACTGTAGCCTGCATGGGTGCAGTCTCTGAGCACACCACAATTCAGTGTGCAAGCTGCAGAGAGGCTTCATCAACCCCAACCATACGTGACAGTTGCTACTTACAACAGCTTCATTTTGTCGTTAGGCCTAGGCAAGCATGGTCTATAGAAGACGTTTATGAATTGTGCACAACCAATGCTCCTGCAAATTCTCCCATGACTTTAGTCATATCAGACACAATTCCACATGAACGCTACCCAAGAGCAATACCGATCAACAAAGGCTGTAGTGTCAAATAGGTGCTCCATTCATCTGAAGTTCTGATATACTCACTAGCTTATGGAAAAAAGGTGGACTTCTGATATAAGTGGATCTGTGATCCCAAGGGAATAAAGTGCTTTCAGGTGCTTCAAGAAGGTTCCACCTAGTATTCTGCTTCTAAAAAGATAAAATTGTGAATATTACCAGGCCATAGAAAAAAAAATGTTCTATACAAAAATACAGAAACAGTCATTGTTAAAATACTCCGATAATAATCAAGCTTTGTGTAAAGTCTCATATGCACACAGTCATACAGGGGCCCCACTTCAGAGCCTGCCTAATGTCTTGAGACCTACAGTCGCCTATTGGGATAAATTAGGAGATAGTGTGCGATTAGAGCACATCAGTGCCCATGTGGGCGTTTTACGCAACACCCACGGTATGACCGCCTCCAGCTAAATAATAAAAATCTCAATAGACAGCTGTACACAGCAATAGCAGGTCCCGGAAAGTCATTAAGCACGATCTACACGCTGTACAGCCATGTCCAAGAAGCCAAAGACTGTCTTTTTGTACCTCTATTTTAACTTTTAATTCTTTGAACATAGATGGAATGACTACATTTTCCTCCACTTGTAGAACCTCCTCACGGCTAGGCCAAATGTCCCGCAGAAAGATCTTCTTACCCTCAGCATTCTCCCCTAATACAAAACACAAATAGAAAAAAATAAAAAATGAGCATTCTCACAGCAATTATGTGGCTGTCTGCATATACATTTAATCCAATATTCATATATATGAAATATAGTTGTGCCCTAAAAGGAAAACTGTACCTTGAAAAGTCCAAAGAACAAACTACCACCCTTTTATTCATTTCTATGGGCTACGCAGGTGTAGTACAATGGGAGATAACTTCTGACATTTACCTAGTGAGTAATCCTTTAAAAGTTTCATAAGGTTTTCCTCCACCAGGCAATAAATGAACCAGTTGTGGCTATTCACATTGACACTTGCGCAACAGGTCCCACAGTTTAACTACTGCTGAATGATACATTATTGGCCAATTTCGGTGCAGGAATAAAATGAATTTGAGTGTGTGCAGAAATTACGCCCACTAATCAAGATTTCTGAAAATGCCAAACCCAAAAGTAAGTCTGGGCAAAGATGTCAAGGCAAGAGAGCTTGCAGACATCACCTTACTGGGGGGAGGGGGAAGTCAAGTATAGGTGACTTTAGTACGATTTTATATCGTTTCTTTGTAAAGCAGCACAATTTCTCACTCTCTCTAGTACTAGCCATTACATAAAAATTCCACACAAGGTTGACAGACTTCATCCAAAATGATGCCTTAATTATGCCTCTCCAAAAACTGAATGCACTCAAGGAGGCATCTCAAGAAGTTTTAAATTAGAATTCCTGCCAAACACCAACTAGCCTTAAAATGTCACGCCCCTCCTGCCATCTATGCTGACTAACCTGTAATAAAAAAAAAAAAAAAAAAAAAAACACACACACAAAGGGAGTGCGCGCGCTTACCTATTTTTAGCCTGTTCCGGTGCGGTCACATGATCATGTGTCAGCTGCAGGATAGGGGGAATGCTCAACAACGGCTGCGAATTCCAGGAGTGGTGATGTCACCCATAGGCTCCTATGTCCCAGCTACTGTCTGCACCCCCCCTCTCCCATGTAGCCGCTGCTGACTGAAACGGGAGCAAAATCATATGACCAGAGCGGGCTGAAAAAAGGCAAGTATACACCTTTTTTTTTTATTATTTTTTTTTTTTTTAACACAAGTAAGTCAGCACAAATGGCAGGAGGGGAAAGGGGACAAACATACTTGAACCTTAATATGCGACTTGAACACCAGTAAGTGCCTTAAATACATTTTGTTTCATACATTGCATGACCCATATTGAGGAATCTTGATCACACGATGGCAGAGTTTACATGCTCAAGCTGGAAAGGGGCAATTTCTATTAATGCAGTAAAGTGTACATTGTAGATAGTAAATAACTTTTGTAAGGCCTGTAGTCTGCCTTCTATAATCTCACAAGGTGCCACATACAGCTCTGTGTGTAGTATGTGGCGTCTGCCATCATTTACACATGAAGCAGATGTACCAACCATGCGTTTTGGAAATATGCATATTATTCAAATTATTATAGGCTCACCCAAAGCTTCGGTTTGCAGATCTATATTCACAGTGCCTGCCAAAGCATAAGCAATAACCAAAGGTGGATTAGCCAGATAATTGGCACGAATGCAACTGCACCGGCTGCCTTCAAAGTTCTTGCTTCCCGAAAAAATACCACATGCTACCAACTCCCCCTGAAAGTAAAAAATGAATACAAAATTTCAGAATACCCAACATTCAGGTTATTCAAAATATCTTCATACTTTCCAAAAACAAAATTAACATACCTCTTTAATAGCAGAGACAATTTCCTCTGGTATAGGACTGGAGCTGCCCACACATCTTGAACATCCATAACCAGTAATGTCAAACCTGGATCAGAGGATGTATAGACATATATAAGTGCTTTATTGACTAACGAATAGATATGCACTTGACTCTGCAGATGCGCATGCCAAATGTTGGTTGGGTTGATGCAGGACCTGCTATTTACCACCAATTAAATCACAAAGCTTAAAGTATAGTTCCAGCCAAAAGGTTTTCTTTTAGCGTGAAGGAGGGTTACAGCGCCTTTTATGTTTATACTGTAAACCCATTGGGGACCTTTACTTTTTTAGGGGATGAAATTACACCAACATACAAAATACATGGGTGCCAAGTATTTATTTTCAACTAAAACCAAGTAATAGATTGAAGACAACTTTCCACCAGATCCCAAGGGATAATTAACAAGGGAAATGCTCCAATGTTTGAAGCAGGGTGTGTCTTAAGTATGTAAAGCAAATTAAATGACTTACCCCAATTGGGTCAAGAAATTCATCACACCACTAGCAGTGAGGTAATGAGTAACGGTACCACTTCCAGGAGACATGCTTGTGTTTATATAGGGCTTCACCTTGAGTCCTGCTTCTACAGCTTTCTTCGCTAAAAGCCCTATCAGAAATAATGCTACATGTTAATCTAAAGTAAGGTGTAGCAGGTCATTACTAATGCTTCAACAGCTAGAAACCATCAAAGTATGCAGGTTTTTTTACACAAAAAAAAAAAAAAAAAAAAAAATAGAAATATTTAACATTTGGTTCAGTGTATAACCATTTAATAACAGACTTTCACCCCCTTCCTACCCAGGCCAATTTTCAGCTTTCTGTGCTATTACACCTTGAATGATAAAATTACTCAGTCATGAAACACTGCACTAAAATAATATATATTTTTAGACAGATAGCGCTTTCTTTTGGAGGTATTTAATCACCCCTGGGTTTTTAATTTTTTGACAAAAAAAAATAGACCAAAAATTTAAAATAATAATAAAAAAAATATATAATAATAATAATAATAATAATGTTTTCATCATTGTCATGAATATGCAACAAGTCTGTCTGCTTACCTGATCTCCATGTGTTCATTAGAGGCTGACCCTGCTCTGGTTCCCCTTTTTATCACTTCCTCTTCCTGTATGGCTCCACCCTAGTCCATCCCAGGAAGCCTATATTAACCGTTGCTCTACAGGTCTGCAGTGCTGTTCAACAGTGTTCCTATGCTTAGTTCCTGTCTGCAGTATAGTTGCTAGTTCCTGTTTGCAGAGTGCTTTGTTCATCTTCCGTGTACCGTTTTGGCTTGTTCCCGACTTCCTTGTCTACCTGTGCCCCTGACTATTTGCATGCCCCACGGTTATCCTTGTCTGCCTGTTGCCCTGACCTCGGCTTGCCCATCACCACTGTTTGTCCTGCTGACTGCTTCCCCTTTCTCCCTGCGGAGTGTGACTTGAGGAATCTCGGGGATGCGACCTGGACCCAGTTGCGGCCAAGACCATCCTTACCATCAAAGGCTCTGGTGAATACAAAACTGGGTCTTAGACTCCGCACCCTGGGTGATCTTAGGTTCACGCTTAGTCTCCGCTAGCAGTAGTCGGCCATAGGATTCACCACCCTGTGGTGCATCCCTGACCCCTACGGGGTGCACTTGTCACCTGGCTACGGGTGACCTGACAATCATAACATTTTGGCATCAGAGCCAGGTCCCAGGACATATGTATATCATCATATACATAACAAGCTCCTATTTGGTTATCCCTATGGACTGGTAACTGACACATTACCAGCCTATTGTGTTTGTGGCTGGTTGTTCTAACCAGGCCATTATTGTGAGCATCTGTACAATCTTTATATGGGATTCCCATGTCCTGGGACCCAAACCTTTTCTTAGTATTTTATGCCCGTTAGGGCACACAGGTCTGCCTCAAAGACTTGGTCTTGGTCCACGTGTGAGATACTTATCCACTGTTTGCCTGGGACCCCCTCTCTGGGGCCAAGGGACGCTGTGCCACTAGACCGTCTGACGAAGCGAAAGCGAAACTAGTCGAGACTAGAGACTGTTGGTCTCATGATTGCAATTTTTTCACCGATACCCCACCCTTCTTGTTAAGAAATGGGACTGCACAACCGGTGACCAGACTGTGGTCAAGTTTGTATTTTTGTAATATGTTTTAATGTGATGTAGTTTTTATTTTTGTCCATGTTGTCTATATGTAAATAAACTTTTCTTAAAAACTTATCTAATGTGAATCACTAAGGTTTTTGAACCTATACACAACAGTACCGGTATAGTCCTCCCCGCCCATATTTTTCATTGGAGTTTTGGGGTTTGTGGGGAATCCCTGAGACCCCTCTATCTATATTAAAATAATAGGACGATGGTATATCCCCTACGAAATTTTATGGTTTCAATGATAAAAGGTTTAATCATATTTTGCATATAGAGAATTTTTCTTCAGAACTTTATTTTTTTTTTAAAACAAGAACATTTCTTTATCACAACTTTAAGCCAAAATGTATACTGTAGTCCAAAATGCAGCGCTTCAGTGAAAATAAATTATAAATATGCGATGGTCCATGTGAAAAGTCAATATGACATGAAACCTCCACCAAACTTCAATGTGCAAAAAGAAAGCACACCACACCAACGTGCCATCTGCTTACCAAGAAAGATATGGCAACAGGCAATGTAATCATATGATGCAGACGGTCAACGGTAAATGCAACATTCCAGACTTGATAGGTAGATCATAGGAATATCCATTTACCGTTGACCCTCTGCATCATACGATTACATTACCTGTTGTCATATCTTTCTGGTAAGCAGAAAGCATGTTTGTGTGGTATGCCTTCTTCTTGCACATTGAAGTTTGGTGGAGGTGTCATATCAGTTTCATCTCATATTGACTTTTCACATGGACTATCACATATTTATAATTTATTTTCACTTTGGACTACTATATTTGTGTTTGCTAAATCAACCGACTATGCTGGCTGCTTTTTTTCCTTGTTCTTCTAAGTTAGCACAGATATTCGTACACTGTTTTTATCAAAATGTATATTGCCACACTTCTTTGGTTAAAAAAAAAAAAAATGCATATTTTTTAGTCTGTGTGAAAGGTATAATAGAGTCTACAAGCTATAGTCATTTGCATATAAACATTGATCAGGCCTGATGAACTCACTGCCTTATCTTATTTCATGAGGCCCTAAAATGCCAGGACAGTACAAATACCCTCCTAAATGACCAATTTTTCAAAAGTAGACAGTCTGAGGTATTTAGTGAGAGGCATGGTGAATTTTTTGAAGTTGTAATTTGTCACAGCTTTTTGGAAAATGTTTAAATTCTTTAGCCTTGCAGAAGGAACAAGTGCTGCACTTTATGGAAAAGTCTGCCTAGGGATTTGGTCAGGGTACACAAGAAAAGCACAGATGAAGCAGAAACGTGGCCTGTTGATTGAACAAGAAAGCCAAAACTTGGGATGAAGCTGTAATTGACGTTATCTGAAACAAGAGTGCAATTTGCAATGGTAGACCATCCTATATAAAAAGGTCTACAGCCTATACAACCCCAAAGCATAATGTGAAAAATTGCATCAAAGTTCACTCCTTCAAAACTGGGACTTTTTCCAGTAATGCCATTAAAGTCAAAGAATAATGGAAGTGAAGCAGTTGTTCTTGTGAATGTAGATCAAGGACAGTCCAGAAAAGGCCAAGGCAAGTTTGCAAAACTCATAAGAATGCTAAAGCCATTCTAGGACCACTAGGTCCATATCAAGGGTATCTTGATATACCAGCTGCATTTGTGCTGGAAAACACTGGGTATAAGTCTTATCCACAGATCAAAAGGCTTAAAGGCCTTAATGCCGTACTAGCAGAGGGATTCCATCCTTGAATTAATACAGCCAGCAGGAATAACCTCTAGAGCTAACCCAAGGGGAGGAGGGTCATTTAGCACAGGTTTTATTTCTACTGGGAAACAGAAGTCTTCTTGTTGAATTTTTTTTTTTAAGTAGCAGGCTGGGGCATGAAGCCACTTAGAATAATAAGCTAGAAATGGGCCTTCAGTTATATATAAAGGGTATAGCAGATAATAAAGGTGCACTAGTTTTTAGTTTATTTTGATGGTTTTGTTTCTGATAAGGTGTTCAAAAAAATTCCACACGTAAGCTACTCATATTTTAAATCTGCATTTAACCCTTTCAGAAAATACATTTTACAAAAAAAAAAAAAAAGTTAATTAGCTGCAGGATTACAGCAAAACATTCCTAATTATTCACCAATTAATAAACACACATTAATACAAACTGCATACGGACTCTCAGCATTTCCTAAATATTAATAATCAGGAACTGGTGAATAATTATTTTCATCTTTGTTGTATGCATTACCTGCAGTCAGCATGACAGAAGGATTGCAGTTGTTGGTGCAGCTAATCACAGCAGCAATAAGGACACAGCCATGCGACAACAAGTATTCAGAGTTTCCGTAGGTGACTGGGACCACCGCTTTCTGTTTTTCTGGTGGAATTTGAAATGCTTTGAAGCCCACCTAGAAAAAGAAGAGATTTTGCTGCCACCTTCAGAGATTCCCAACAAGGAATTGTCAAATTTTACATAGCAAATACAATTGTTCCACTGAAAACCTGCCAACCTACCCAACCATATTTTAGCTACAGTCCAGCTTGCAGGCCATGTATTAAAAGGGGTTGTAAAGGTTTGTTTTTTTATTTTCTAAATGGGTTCCTTTAAGCTAGTGCATTGTTGGTTCACTTACCTTTTTTCCTTCGATTTCAATTCTAAAATGTATTTTTTTCTTTGTCTGAATTTCTAACTTCCTGTTCCTCCTCAGTAAGCTGTTCTGGCTGACTAACCACCGCTCGGATGATGGGGGCAAGCTTACTGAGGAGGAACAGGAAGTGAGAAATTCAGACAAAGAAAAAAAAAACATTTAGAATTGAAATCGAAGGAAAAAAGGTAAGTGAACCAACAATGCACTAGCTTAAAAGGAACCCATTTAGAAAATAAAAAATTAACCTTTACAACCCCTTTAACAATAATGCCATTAAACACTTAACACTGGTTAAATACAAATTTATCTAGACAATATAGTTATGCAGCTTTTTATATATGCATTGTGACAAAACCAAGGCATACAAGGCACCTACAACCTTAAGCCTGCATTTCATATATAATTCTTTGTGGAACATGGTAAGTACCCAGACCAATGCAGATAAGCGGAGACCATTTCCAGAATCCCTGGCTCTGACACACCGCCTTCCACATCACTACTGTCCCCCAACACCGTGGAGGGTGGACTCTGACCAACAATTTGAACAGGAGGGGGTTGCCACAGCCAAAGACTATGGAGGGGAAATGCTTTGTGCATAAAAGAGCACACAGTGTTCCAGACTTCCACAGTACAGTACTCTACAGAAAATGTCACACTAGAGCTGGGGAAGCTTGTACTAGGCTCCTCCTTGGCTCTGATGTGTCTTATGACAGATCATGAGGATGAACCCAAGGAGGAAGAACATCTTCCGTCCTGCATCAAGTCGCACTGTACCTGAGGTAGGTGTTGGGAGGGAAGAAATAAAAGCATTTATAATGGAATTTGTACAGGAAAGGGATTTATACCAGGAGGGGTGATGGGGGTGGGGTGATAATCCTGTCAAGGCTGGGGATTTGGGGGGAGGGATCAAACCCTGCACTCTTTGTAGCACCCTTCTAAACTCTGCATAATAACCTCCCACACCCATTTGCTGTGGCGCGCTCAGCCCCTTTCCCTATTCTTCTAACAAAAACAAAAAAAAGAAGTCCAGAGGATAAGAAAAGAAAAACTGCTATGTAGCAATGACCGAATGAAACTGCACTTTTAAAGTATATGCGAGATAGAGATAGCCAACACACAATATTTTTCTCTCCCCCCCCCCCCCTCTTTCTGCAGTGTGATTTTCAGCCTATATACCGTATTTATCGCGGTATAACGCGCTCCCGCGTATACCGCGCACCCCTAAAGTTGCCCCGAATCCTGTGGGAAAAAAGTTTTTTTTGTACTTAGCTTTGGTGTCTTGCGCGGCGTCCAACGGCGGCCTCGTCGGGTCCGGCGTCCCGTCTGCGGCTTCGGGTGTCCTCTTCGTCGGGTCTGGCGTCCCGTCTGCGGCGTCCTCCCCGCGCCGAGTTTGACTACTGCGCCGACATATACAGAGCGCATTACACTCGTGTATTGTCGGGCAGGCTCGGCAACTCTCGCGCTGACGTCCTGTACGTCCAGGACGTGAGCGCAGAAGGAGCCGAGACTGCCCGACTATACCCGAGTGCACTGCGCTCGGTATATGTCGGCGCAGTATTCAAACTCGGCGCGGGAAAGCGGGTATCAGCGTATACCGCGCACCCACGATTTTGCCCCGATTTTCAGGGCAAAAAAGTGCGCCGTATGCAGCGATAAATACGGTATTTAAATAGGCAGAAATTGCACCAAGAGTAGAGCATGAACTGGATCACATGGTACTGGAAGAAGGGTTCTGGTGTGAACAAGCCATAAATAAAATAAAAAATAAAATAAAAAAAACACAACAATAGAAGTGCAGGACAAATTTGCTTTTACCCCTATAATAAAAGTCTCCAAAAGCCTTTTATTTATTACAGGTATTGACAGACGATTTCATAAGAAAGTTTTATGAAACTTGCCAGGAAAACAGCAATTTCTTTGCAGTGTCCATCCTACTAAGAACTTATACCACCAAAATGGATCCTTCAACGAACAAGAGAAAAATTATACTAAATAACTATTGGCTCACTCACCTTTTCACTTAGGCATGCTTCAAAATCTGTTTTCATATCAACTACAGCTACCCGGTCTTGAGGTCTCTTGGGGCCACTCACATATGGCACAATGGAATTCAAGTTAATTTCTATGATCTTGAGGAAAAACAAAAAAAAGGTTAGAACTCAAAATAAAAAAAAGGAGTTTGTATCTAAAACTTTCTGAGAACAGAAACAATTGAAGCAGACTTATCACACAGAATACAAATATTAGTGACAGCTGTTATTGTATTTGTATAAACATCAAAGGGAATGAGCATGTCCCCACCAACCACTACAAAATGAATATCTCATGAATCTAAATAGTCACATCCACAAATTAGGGATCACCACCATAGCCAAAACAATGCATATAAGAAAGGAGGAGGTTATCCCATAGGGAGACCAAGAAATAGCATCCCAAGGGACAACTGAGGGGCTACCAAGGCAGTGACGGACAATGATATAGATATAAAAAGTTTAATTAAATATTAGAAAATTTACAAATATATAAACAAAATGAGATATCAAAGAATAATACCATTTGGGCTGAAAAGCTCCGATTGCAAACCTACTTGCAGTGGCCGGCCAGTACTGCACTAGTGAACCTAGTTCATGCAAAGTGCAACAAGCAAACATATACAAGGCACAAACAATTAACAAACATCAAAGCCAAGAGTAATGGCGATCCGGACGTCTTGTGAAACACCTCTGCTGAGGATTCTGGTCAAAAATAACCGTGTGTGATTCTAACAAATTATAAAAAATTATATAGAATAGACAGCAGAAGTGGCCCTGCAGGGGAATGCTGGATTTACCAGGATAATGCTGCACAGTGCAATGAGAGTGCATGCATAAAACGATAGAACGTATAGTTCTGTCATTAGGGAGAAGGACTAACAATAGTCAGTGGATCCACTTGTTAAGAAATAGGGTCAGCTAACACGTGAGAAGCACCCCCAGTCTATTTTCCAACACTCCGATCTGTTTTCTTTTTCCTTCACTAATTAGAGACAGACGTGCGCCGATAGCATATAAAGGAGCGACGCACGCCTCTCTCTTTCCGTCCAGACGAAGCTACGCACTCACGTTGCGAAACGCGTTGACGTCACTGGGCGCCGGACGCCACTTCAACAACGCCCCGCCGCATATACATATTACCTGCCAATTCATTAGTGCACGTATTGGCTAACACATTTCAATGTGTGTGCCATCCTATATGATTGTATTGTTCACTTTGGGTATATACTTTACACTAGCGCTGGACCCACATATTTTTTTTTTTTTTTTTTTACATAATAAGGACCTGCAGTACTATTCTACTCCACTTAGCTGTATAAGAAATGCCATTCCACTGCACGATACCATTTAAGAATCATGGAAGAGCAAGTGGAGTATCTTGAAAATGTATTGAGTTTCTTACCACAATGGAGCATGCTCTTTAATGCCCGTACACACAATCCGATTATCAGACGCATGGTCGTCCGTTTTTTTTTGCATGCTAATCTCACGTCAAATCTGATGCATTTACTAAAGTCATGAAAATTCTCGTACGACAGAATAAAAATTTGGAAGTGATGTCATGTGTTGTAATGCATTTACGAACGACAGCTGTACTGATTAAATGAAAATCTTAAAAAAAATAAAAAAAATAAAAAATTCTGTGCATGTCCGATAGAATAGTAATCGGATGAACAGTCATGATCGGCTCTCGAAAGCTCTGTACCAACGATCCGATTATCGTACAATCGAGTCGAATGCAGAATTTTTCGTACGATTTTCAGATCATGTGTACGGGGCTCACACTGCTGCGACATGGGATCCGACTTGTGAGACTCCAAGTCACATCACATGTCTAAATCATTGTTTACCCATCAGTGCCATCTCAAGTCACAGGCAAAGCAGTACGACTTTGCTGTCGCAGCAGTGTGAACCGAGTCCTAGATGAAAAAATCCATTTACATAAATATTTCAGCCTAACCATGTATAGAAATGTATATATAAAGAGCTGCCACTGACCATGTTAGCTTTGTATTACCTTGGAATACTCAGGTCTTCTCACACACTTCTCATCTCTGAACAATTTTACTGCTCTCAAGTAGGCTTCACATGTTTTTAATTTTTGAAAACCAACACCTATTAAGACAAAAAGATTGGGAATTTTTTGGCTGTACACTTTAAAGTTCAGCTCTAGTCAAACAGCTAGTTAAATCAAAAAATACACACACACACACACACACACACACACACACACACACACACACACACACACACACTATCTTTATGCCAAAGAACGTGTAGACGACATAGCCAAAATGGTTGAAAACATTTTATCTCACAGTTACATTTCTTTCGGCTTTCCATCTACAACCTGCTGATTGGACAATGCAGATACACATTGATAAGTCACTCAACTATTTTCTGTCTATTTCTGCCCCGTCATGTTCCCCTGATTAGCTCCTGGTGCTGCCCCTCCCTCTTCCAGTCTGAGTGCTATTGCACAAAGGACAGCAGCGTGATATCAAGGTAGATTAGAGAAGAACTTTCTTTTTTCAGTGCTTTACAGGTGCTATTTTTAGCGCTAAAGTGCCTGAAAAGAGCCTCCAGTGTGAAAGGAGTTTAACTATTCCGGGAGCATGCAGGGCGCGTGCTCTCGGCACAGCTGTATTCAGACCAATTCACGCAAATATGCGGCTGCTCGGTGCCGAGAGGCCAATATTTGCATGTGGCCGGTGCCAAGGGGTTAAATAACAGTGAAGGTCCGATTTCAGTTTTTTTAAAAGCAGAGGCCCTGATGAATAAATTGACGGGTTTTGCAATTTATGTCACGCAGTATTTGGATTTTTTTTTTTTGCATTAAAATAACGCATAATACAATACATAATCCAATTTTTTTGTAAAATATTAGACATGAGGTCACGCCGAGTGAAAGAGATGCCAAACATGTTACGCCGTAAAATTGCATTCGTCCTGCTTACCATTATTATTGAAAGTAAAAGAAAATCCCAAACTTTGGGTTGTCCCAAGAAAAGTAATAGAGGGGAAACCTTCCAATAGGAATACTAGTTCTGGTCACCTGGGGGTCCACCAAGGAATTCCCTTTAATTGCAGGGATTTCCTCTCACCGTTTGTTATAGGACAGGAACTAAATGGAAATCTACACAATGGGACGCAGATGGCAAAAAAATAAAACCCTCTGACAAGAAGCCCGCATTGTTCTATCCCAAAAAAAAAAAAAAAAAAAGTTTAGCCTATAGTTCTACTTTAAGCTACCCTTTATGCTAAAACCCTAATCTAGCAGATGCAGATTTCTTACCAGTCTGCTCTAGATGACTAATGGTCACTTGGTCCACTGGAAAAAAGGCCACCGTGGCCCCATACTCTGGACTCATGTTGGCGATTGTGGTGCGGTCAGCTACTGAAAGAAGAGATACACCCTCTCCAAAAAATTCTACAAATCTCCCAGATATCTCTGCTTTTCGTAGATGCTGTATGGAAAGAGAAGATAGATAATGATAAAAATCCTACCTAGGGTACTCCTACCTCCAAGGACATCCGAATTCTATTAGTACCTGTCTGTGATCTCATTACAAATAATTGTGTAAATTTTCTGTACCTGTAATTTCCATACAATACATTGGGTAGTGTGGTTGTCACTGGGACATGCAAGCAATACAATTATTGCTAGAAATTACAATTCTCTCACTCTGGGCTTTAGTCCATGTTCCCATTCCTGGAAGATAGTGATGGGAAAATTCCCCTGTACAGAACTGACCGATGGTCTAACCCAGAGGTGCTCAACCTTTTGAAGAGCGAGGGCCATTTAAGTGATATGTCAACAAGCCACAATTAACTATAGGGTTTTACCACCCCTTCGAAATGCAAATGTAAAAAGAACCCTTACTATCCTAAGTCCCGCTTATAAGGCTGCTTTCTCATTGATGCACTGTGGTTTACCCGCACTGTGGGTGCAGTGCACCTGCGGCTTTCCTGAGGGAGAGTCATAGATTCTATTACATCTTGTGGGCGTGGTGCACCTTTCTGAAAGTGCACCAAACCCACTGGTTATAATAGAAGTCTATAGCTCAGTGCAGCTTACCCGCAGATGCACCCGTAGATCAGTGTGAAAGCAGCCCAATAACCTTTCACAAGCCCATTGCAAAAGTACAATTCTGTGTAATACACCAACTTTTCCAGCTTCTGCTGGCATCGCTCTCCAGGCTGCTAGAAAGGTACCAGGCATAGAACACTTGGTATCACTCTGCCTGGGGAAGGAGACAGTGCTACAGAGGAAGCATTGGCTATGCAGCTCCTGTCCCTCCATGGCTGCCTTCTTCCTCCACTGCCAGCGCCAACTCCATGCAATCTGATGCTCTTGGGTTATGAGTCAGCAACCTGTTGATCGCAAATCGGAGCATACCAAACTGCAATTCCAGAGCATATGCATGCGTTTGCCTGGTTTGAAGTCGCAGGCCACATCAGACGGTCCTGTGGGCCACGGGTTGAGCACCCCTGGTCTAACCTATGCAATGAAAAGGTTTTAACTGGAATTGGACTTTAACCCATTATCACCATGTAATATAATGCGATTAAGGATAAGGCAATAAACGTATAGCTACAAGTCTTGCTAGAAGTTACTCTGCTTACTAAAAAAAGGAAACAGAGGACACTGTATTCAACAACATATCTCACCTTGGTGATGCTTAGAACAACATCTATAGAAGTAGCAAATGGACTGATTGAGCCGGTCAGCTCACATCCAACAACTTCAGGTAAGCTTAATGTAACGGGTATCCCCAACATAGCAGCTTCCGACTCTATTCCACCCATACCTGAAAGATAAATATGTTAAAGTGCATGTATAGCTCTATTTTTTTTTTTTTTTACCTGGGGAAGTGGGAAGAGATGAGAACGCCTGTCAGGTTTTACTGCTGTCCATTGGCCTGTCAGATACCCTTTCTTTCCTGTCAGGGGGGGGAGGGGGGAGTGAAGGAATCCCTCCAACAGTAACACAGATAGAAGTAAACATTATTTTTGTAAATCAAGTATGGGAATGCTAGAACCAGTCAGTGTTTTATAGTGGTCTGTTTTCCTGTTGCCGATTTTCCCACACTTCCTATCTGGTAAAAAATACAATTCCTAAAACAAGGAGGTGGTGAGGGTAAAGGCTCGTACACATATAAGGCGAACAATCGTCTTTTTGCATGCTAGTTTCATATCGAAAACCAATATGTAACTAAAGTTTACGAAAATTCTTGTATGACAGAATACTACTTCTATGATGCATTGTATTGCATTCTTTCATTTCCTAGCATGCGTGGTCATACAATGTTTTTCGTAAAAATATTATACCAATTACACGAAAATCGTTTGTTCCGTTATTGTGCTGGTCAATTTGGATCCTTTCACATGGACGGTCGTGATCAGCTTAGAAAGCTGTGTACTAATGATCAGATAATGGGTCGACTGAGCCGAAAGCAGTATTTTTTGACCCGACATGAAGTTCTCACCTTTTCCCATTCTAGCAAAACAAATATATTGGTTTACTGAACAACCAAATGCAACAATTTTATGCAAGCATCTATATAAAAAAAATATGTATTGAAATTTATAAAACTGACTGACAGCCTGTTCCCTTCTATCTTCCATTCAGTGACTCACTTACACCTGCCCTAGAAACCTCAGATAAATGCTGATCCACTTAAGGTGAGGTCTGTATCACTTATATAGTGGCTATATTACTAAGATCCCTCTGGAGATTCAAAACATTTTGCCCACCAACTTATCAGGCACTCAGCTTCTGTCTGAAAGCTCTACAATTTTGATATGCATCAAAAGTTGCATACTGCAGTTAAAGTGGTTGTAAAGGCAGATTTTTTTTTTATCGTAATGCATTCTATGCATTAAAAGGGGAGGTCCAACCCCCCCCCCAAAAATTAAAAGTCAACAGCTGCCAAATACTACAGCTGCTGACTTTTACTATATGGACACTTACCTGTCCAGGGAGCCCGCGATGTCAGCACCGCAGCTGATCTTCGGAATCGGTTGTCTGGTGCAGCCGGCACCATTCCTGGTAAGGGAAACTGGCAGTGAAGCCTTTCAGCTTCACAACTGGTTCCCCCTACTGCACATATGGGAAGCATGCTGCGCTAAATGGCCCAGAAGTGGAGGAAGTAGAAGGGGGCCGAACCTCTGGGAGATGGGGTCGTTGCCCCGTCTCACGGAAGTGGGGAACGCTACCCGTCAAAAGCAGGTACCTGTTACCGCCCTGAAAGTGGAAGTTCCACTTTTGAGTGGAACTCTGCTTTAAGATAAAAAAGCATTGCTCTGTGCAGCAGCCCCCCTAATACTTACCTGAGCCTCATCTCGATACAGCGATGTTGCATGAGAGACACAGCTGTCTGGGACTCTCCCTCCTCATTGGCTGAGATAGCAGCGAAGCTCCGCTGGCTCCCGCTGCTGTCAAAGTCAGTGAGCCAATGAGGAGAGGGAGAGAGGGGGTGGAGCCAATCCGCCGCTCCATGTCCGACTAGACACTGGGAACCTGCGGCTTGGCTCAGTCTCAAGCTGCTTGCTGTGGGGGCACTAAACGGGGGGGGTCCAGGGGCACCGAAGAGAGACTTGAGAAAAGGAGGATCTGGACTGCTCTGTGCAAAACCACTACAGAGAGCAGGCAAGTATAACATGTTTGTTAACAAAAACACAAACACATATACTTTAGTATCACTTTAAGGCCTCATGCGTGCGCGCGCACACACACACACACACACACACAAACACACACACACACACACACACACACACACACACACACACACACACACACACGGCAGTTCCTGTGTGCCATGGAGTAAAATGCCTGATGCTTTCTGTTGCCTGAGGAACTGCATATGCTGCATACAGACAGCTGTACACAGGCATGCTCGGGGTAAAATGCAGGTGGCTTTTGCACTGGCATTTTACTGCACTTGCATGCACCGTGCTTCACCCCAAAATGTGGCGCTTTCAAATTCAGAGGGAGAAGCCCCATGTGCAAGGCCATGTATTCCTTTGCATTGGTGGCTGTATGTAGCGCACACACACAGCTGCCTGGGAGCCAGAAAGTGCTTGGGATGTCAAGCCTCATCACACAGAAGCTGCTAAGCATCCATGTGCATGAGGCCTAAACACGAAAGCCTACCGCAACTTTGCCAACTTCTAGATAACAGTGCAGTGTGTACCAATCAGCCACATTCATTCGAGCAGATAAATAAAAGAACATTTGATAAAAAGTTGAATCTCAGGCAGTCATAAAAGCACAACTTACATTCAAAAGTTAAATAGCATAAACCGAATAGTCGATGTTTATGGGTGGTGCCTTGCTTTGTGACCTTTTTTTCACTTTATTAAAATGTTATAACGTCATGTGACCAACGACTTCAGGTGAGCTCTTATGAGGCACACAGGAGAACAATTGTTTTCTAGGTGACATTGTAGTAACTTGAATTGACCAGGTGCAGAAAAATGCAGACCACCCCAATGAAAACAAGCCAATAGCGTACTTTTGAAAGCGAGCAGTGCAAGTACTTTACCCTATCTTGATTTTAGCCTCTTGCAATCCACTGCATGGCAGCACTCGAGACTGCAAGAGAGTTCAATACTAAGAACATGCCGGAGAAGGAGAGAGGACATCATCTGCTGTTTAAGCTTGTCCTCTGAAGCTTTGCAAAAAGGTACATGCCTATAACCCACGTGTGAAGATTCTGCCTTTGTTATGTACTGTACTATTAGTGTAATCAAAAGGTTAAAAAATAAATAAAATAATAATAATTCTTACCCAAAGCCAATACTCCAAGGCCATTCACCATAGTAGTGTGAGAGTCAGTACCAAGTACAGTGTCTGGATATAAGAGATCTCTCTGCTCCATCACAACTCGGGACAGGTACTCCAGATTCACCTGGTGCACAGTTCCCGTTTCTGGAGGAATCACAGTCACATTCTGAAAGGCCTTTGAACACCACTGAACAAACAGAGAAAAATACACACGTTGTGATAAATAAATGCAACCTGTAAAATATTAAAGCAAATGGTCAAAATACCAATTTCCCTAATAGGAACCTTTAAGTTTGCTCAAAGCAAGTTGTTTTTTTAAATGTAGCCCCCTCCTCCCAGTAGAGCTTATAACCTTGTAAAGGGCCATGGACTTCCATGTGTCAGCAATGATTGGCCCAACACTATCATATGTTTGTCCACACCCAACTTACCATGCAGATTCTGCGGAGGTCTACACCTGTATTATACAGGTATCTGCACCCCCCCTCCACAAAATGTGACACCGGAGGGGGTGGGTTCCAAAAAGCGGAAGTTCAATTTTTGTGTGGACCTCTGCTTTAAGCATAAAAAAGTAGAAGTCGGGATTTAGGGTGATCCTATTTATTGGCCAACTAAACAGACTGTAGTAAATCATCCCTAGTTATACCTTTAAAAACTGAAGTCTCTCTTTATTCCTGTTAAATTCAATTTCAAGACTTTTCAGTGCAGCTTCAGGCCTATGACAGCAAGAAAAAAAAAAAAAAAAAAGTGTTAATATACCCATTATGTTTTCTGATATCAAGTATAAATTATGATGTACTCGCACAGCCAAACTTACTCTGGAATGGGTTGTAAATGGAAAGGACATAGCATTGGTGTGTTTTCAATCTGCTCCTGAGAGCTCCTGCTCGTTGTTCCAACATTACAGGCTCCTCTGCATCCACTCTGTCCTCTACACTGAGATTTAGAAACTGACGATTTTGCTGGAGAAAGCTTGGATGGGAGTCTGTGTGAATCCATAGAAGCTGCACTTGGGGCATTCTGTGGCACACTGGAGTAAAGAAGGAATTTAGAAATTATTAAAACAGTAGTCAGACTCTGCGCCATCAATAGGATAGTCTTACCAGAATACACCCATAAACCTACGGCAAAAAATCAATTTTTTAATTGCATGATATTCTGAGCCAATGTAAAATGATTGGGTATTGAAAATGGGTTATATTGCAGCTCCGATAATAGAACTGTACCATCGTTAAGAAAAAAAAAAAAAAACAATCCTTAAGACTAAAAACTCTAGACTGACTCTAGATCTGCTTTTCAGAAGGGGAACACAATAGGAGCCTAGAGGTCGACCGATATGGGTTTTTCTCTGGCTGATCTTTAGAAATCGGGGCGGCCAATGGCCGATATTTTAGGCCGATTTTTGGATGGGGATGCGTTGTGGAGAGGGGTGGATGGTGCTGGGGATGCGATGTAGAGATGGGCGGATGGTGCTGGGGGATGCGTGGTGGAGATGGGCGGATGGTGCTGGGGGATGCGTGGTGGAGATGGGCGGATGGTGCTGGGGGATGCGTGGTGGAGATGGGCGGATGGTGATGGGGGATGCGTGGTGGAGATGGGCGGATGGTGATGGGGGATGCGTGGTGGAGAGGGGCGGATGGTGCTGGGGGATGCGTGGTGGAGATGGGCGGATGGTGCTGGGGGATGCGTGGTGCGGATGGTGCTGGGTGGGGAAGAGAGTTACATTGTGAAGATCTCCACAATGCAACAATCATATCCACCCAGAGTCATCCTCATCCATTTTCTCAATGCCAGCTTGTCAGCCTCAGCCAGGTTTGCAGGGGGGGGGGACAGTAGCACACATTAAAACTTTGTGACTTACCCACCATCAATGCTGGTATTCCTTAGCAGGAAGGAAGAGCTAGCTAGTGCTGGCCACAATTACCTGCTGGGGGATTACTAGTTGGCTTTTGACATGCTAATGAAGTAGTATTGTTCCTCTGCTACAGTGAAACTTTCCCCTTTCCTTCGATATAGTGACCGGCAGCGTGCGGGTGAAGAATACATTTCACATGCTGTAGCAGGAGTGGGGCCCTGGTCAGTACTGCTGACGGCAAATCAGCCTGGTTTACACAAAAATCGACCGATGTCGATTTCTTCAAAACGGCTAAATATCGGTCGATATAACGGTCGACCGCTATATGAGCCCCATATAACAGCCCTTTATCAAATATTTGATGAATGACTAATCAAGAAGAGCCCCTAGAATGATTTTAACATGTACATGTAATTGACATACACATAAAACATTCATTCACACAGAATTGTGCAATACCATTTAGTAAAATCCAGCTGTAAAGAATGGTCTGCAATGAGGTCTGTGGCACAGACTGGGTTGACGAATGCAGGATCGCTACCCATTTTTTTCACAGCATCTCTCATGGCAGCAAAATCAACCATAGCGGGAATACCCCTAGAAGAAGAAAAATATAAAAGAAATATGCCATTAATAAAAGTAGTATTAAGGAGTTACTAGGTAGAACACACACACACACACACACACACACAAAAGAGACAAAAAAAAAAGTAAAGCATATCTTAGGAATTATTTAAGCTGTTACTAGCAAGTAGAGCTGCACCATTTGCTTAGAATAAAAATCACGATTCTCGCGGTGTGACATCTTTTACATTATACAAAATTTGGCTGATAAATGGCTTAAGGATTTATATATGTTGTTGCCCGAATTGGTAAATAAATGTAACTGTATATTTGTTAAAATGTAACTGTACATTTCTTGTTACTACCATAACCTACCACCCAAGAACAACCCAAAATAAAATCTCTTGCTCTTTACGATCACAGGGATACCACATACACTATTTTGTCAAAAGTAGTGCCTTTACATGCACATGAACTTTAATGGCATCCCAGTCTTAGTCCGTAGGGTTCAATGTTGAGTTGGCCCACCCTTTACAGCTATAACAGCCTCAGCTATTCTGGGAAGGCTGTTCACAAGGTTTAGGAGTGTGTCTACGGGAATGTTTGACCATTCTTCTAGTAGTGCATTTGTGAGGTCAGGCAGCGATGTTGGACGAGAATGCTTGGCTTGCAGTCTCCACTCCAATTCAGCCTAAAGGTGTTCTATCAGGTTGAGGTCAGGACTCTGTGCAGGCCAGTTAAGTTCCTCCACCCCAAACTCGCTCATCTATGTCTTTATGGACCTTGCTTTGTGCACTGGTCCAAATCATTTGGTGGTGGGAGGATAATAGTGTGGTGTTTTTCAGGGGTTGGGCTTGGCCCCTTCGTTCCAGTGAAGTGAACTCTTAAAGCGGGGGTTCACCCTTAGAGGGCACTTTTCCCCCTTAGATTCCTGCTCGTTATTACTAGGGGAATCGGCTATTTATTTTAAAATATGTGCAGTACTTACCCGTTTACGAGACGCATCCTCTCCGTCGCTTCCGGGTATGGGCTTCGGGAATGGGCGTTCCTTCTTGATTGACAGGTTTCCGAGAGGCTTCCGACGGTCGCATCCATCGCGTCACGATTTTCCGAAAGAAGCCGAACGTCGGTGCGCAGGCGCAGTATAGAGCCGCACCGACGTTCGGCTTCTTTCGGCTACGAGTGACGCGATGGATGCGACCGTCGGAAGCCTCTCGGAAGAATGTCAATCAAGAAGGAACGCCCGCTCCCGAAGACCCATACCCGGAAGCGACGGAAGAAGATGCAGCTCGAAAACGGGTAAGTACTGCACATATTTTAATATAAATAGCCGATTCCCCTAGACCGAACGAGCAGGAAGCTAAGGGGAGATTTTTTTTTTTTTTTTAAATGGGTGAACTCCCGCTTTAAGGTGTCAGCATACCAAGACATTTTGGACAATTTCATGCTCCCAGCTTTGTGGAGACAGTTTGGGGGCGGACACCTCCCTGTTTCAACATGACTGCGCACCAGTGCACAAAGCAAGGTCCATAAAGACATTAATGAGCAAGTTTGGAGAAGGGGAAACCTGACTGGCCTGACCTCAACCTGATAGAACACCTTTGGGATGAATTAGAGCTTAGACAGTGAGCCATGCATTCTCCTCTAACAGTACCTGACCTCAAAAATGCGCTTCTGGAAGAAGGGTCAAACATTCCCATAGACACACTCCTAAACCTTGTGGACAGCCTTGCCAGAAGAGTTGAAGCTGTTATAGCGGCTAAGACTGGGATGCCATTAAAGTTCATATGCGTGTAAAGGCAGGTGTGCCAATACTTTTGACAATATTATGTATGCGTTATGTCAGCATCAAGGGGTTAAGGCATAGCCATATCAAAAGCCATGTAAGAATAAAAAATATAGAATATTTATTTGTAAATAATAAAGCAACATTGACAGCTTTTCCATCATGCCTTTATATTTATTTTCCCTTTTAACTACTTGCTTACTGGGCACATACAACCCCTTCCTGCCCAGGCGAAATTTCAGCTTTCGGCATTGCGTCGCTATAACTGACAATTGCGCGCTCGTACGACGTGGCTCCCAAACAAAATTGCCATCCTTTTCCCCCCCCCACAAATAGAGCTTTCTTTTGGTGGTATTTGATCACCTCTGCGGTTTTTATTTTTTGCGCTATAAACAAAAAAAAAACAAAAAAAAAACAAAAAACCGACAATTTTGAAAAAAAACACACACAATATTTTTAACTTTTTGCTATAATAAATATCCAATTTTTTTTCTCAGTTTAGGCTGATACGTATTCTACGTATTTTAATATTTTTTTTAACAAAATCGCAATAAGCGACTGGTTTGCGCAAAAGTTATACACACAGATCCACGTCCTTGTCTGTGTATCCGCCGATCCTGGGTACCTGGCGGACATCACGGCCGCCAGGCATGCGCATTGGCACTTCAGTGATGCCGCAGGCGCGCGCCCCCCAGTGGCCGGAGGACATCTATAGACGTCAAGTGGTTAAGGATCAGAAAAGGAAGACTAGCTCTCTACGCTTTAATTCTTTAATGTGAAAGAAAAATTATACTACAGAGGCTAGCTCCTCTTTAAATTTAAAAAAGGTCATAAAAACACTTATGTGACTTACGTGAAATCCTGCAAAACTACACGTGCTGGAAGAAAGGGAACCTCGCGACTTTCACATTTATTCTTCCATTCCAAGACTTTGAAGGCATCCTCTTCTTTTACCAAGACACCGTCACAGTTTCGCACCACAGTTTCCAGCATCACACGGATACAGTATGGCAAAGTGTCTACAGAAAGTAATAATATATTAAAAAAATGTTTTTGTTTTTTTTTATGCATAAAATATTTTTGAATACTTGTTCAAATAAATAATGACAGACGCGTCCGAATTGCCATGTAGGAAAGGGTGGGTAACTGATCTAGGCCCCATTGACGGGGACACATGGGAGCTGTGCATAACCTCCGCTCCTTTGGTCTCGGTGTCAGTGCAACATAGACTCTCACATTTGTACCTCCTCCATAGAGTGTACAGAACCCCCGCCCGAATCTATAAATGGGGAATACGAGACTCCCCAATCTGTCCCAAATGTAATGTGCATTTGGGAGATTTACTACACATGTTATGGAAATGTCCGAAATTATTCCGATACTGGAATTATGTCATTACCACTATATCTCAGGCATATGGCTTTTCGTTGTCTCATGACCCAGTGATCTGCCTACTAGGTGCCCTCGAGTTACCATCACTTTCTCCTAATGGTCATACAGCCGTACTGAGGCTGCTGTATGTGGCACGAAAGGCCATTGCTAGATTATGGATCACCCCCAGAGTACCATCAGAGGGACAATGGGTAAAGATGGTAAATAGCCTGCTAATAAGAGAAAAGATCACTTACCAACATAGAAAGTCCCTTAAGAAGTTTTACTCACTGTGGCAACCCTGGCTAGATGTACCGGGATTGGGCCCCACCCAATTGATCATGGAGAGACTACTGCAAGGGTAAGGGGACTATTGAAGGCTTGGTGGGGGTAGGCTGGTGCCAAGACAGGCATTGAGATATCCAAATATGTTTCGTGTGACAGGTTGTGGCATGGTAGGGATTACTAGAAGTTGTCTTTCACGAGGTTACAGGTTAATGGCAAATAAAACAGTACTGTTACGTGCCTATGCCGTGAGGCACGAAGAGATATATGTGGAGGAACCCAGGTATATCGGAATAATTGGGGTGACGGGATAGAGTTTGGAATCCAGTGCATAGATGCGCTGGCCTTCACTACATACGGTTGGTAGCCTCAAGGGTGCTAGTTCCATGTAAGCGCAATAATGTACTGACTAATGTTATTGCATATCCTAAAATGTTTTATCTGGATGGGCTTTCACCCAGTTGTGAACATATGTAAGTTATTTTTTGTATGTATCCTACAGTGCTGTTTGATTATTTTTTTTTGCTTCAATAAACCTTTTCTTGATTAAAAAAAAAAATAATAATGACAAGATACAAGCCTTAAAATTCAAGAAAAAACCCCAAGACCCCTTTCACACTGGAGTGGTTTTCAGGCGCCATTGCGCTAAAAATAGCGCCTGCAAACTGACCCTAAACAGCCGCTGCTGTCTCTCCAGTGTAAAAGCCAGAGGGCTTTCACACTGGAGCGGTGCGCTAGCAAGACGGTAAACAAGGTCCTGCCCATTTAAACAAAAAAACTCCTGCCCATTGAAATCAATGGGACACCACGGCTATATTGCCGGCAATGTGTCTCTGCAGAGGCGCATTGCGGGCGGTTTTAACCCTTTCTCGGCCGCTAGCAGGGGTGAAACCGCCCTGCTAGCGGCCGAAGAGTGCAGCGAAATTAGCGGCGCTTTACCGCCACCGCACCTCCCACCCCAGTGTGAAAGGGGCCCAATTGTAGAAACCAACTTACCATAATCTGATGTCTGCAGTTTAGACACATTAAAAAATTTCTTGTCAGGACTGCAATCAAGAGATTCCACCAAATACTTGAAGGGATTCCCTAAAAAGAAAAGGCAACCCACAATCAGTCAAAACTACGGGCAAGAATAAAGTATGTATACTATACAGGAAAAAAAAACTCCCTTCACATACACCCCTCACCAAACAGACAAATCTAAAAATGTGTTTCTTAGACAAGCTTTCACATAGCGGTCTTCCCCCCCCCCCCCCCCCCCTTTGTTATCCTGTGTGTTCTCTGTAAAGCGCTTTGAGAAGTTACCTTTTAAAAAAAAAGAAAGGCACTATATAAAATAATGTTTCTTATTAAAGCGTTTAACCCCCCCGCATCCCCCCAAAAAAACCCTGCCTGGCTACACCCTCCCCTCTGAAGACTGACCACCATAATCATGGCTGCCGAGCCCTGACACTGTGGTCAGTTTATGCGATTCCGTCATCCGTAGCCTGCTATCTGCAGCTCTTGTGTGTGTCTACTCTGTCCTCCCTACTGTTAGTAAATTGTTTTTCCACTCTGTACAGTTATAACATGTGTCCTTGTGCAATGTAAAAAGTACGCCAGTCTGTATATGCATAAGCGCAACTCCCGGTGCTCAGCTAATAGTCAGCGCTCTCTTTTTCTCTCCCACTCCTATCCAGATGTGTCAGCGGGAGAGCTCGACCTCGCCACTGAAATTGTGAGATAGAGAGAGAAGATATCTGGCAAGTCAGCTGAGCGCCCAGAGCCGAGCTTATATAGGTACAGATCGGCTGATTTTTTACATAACACAGGCACAGGGACACATGTTATAATGCTACAGAGGGGATAAGACGATTTAGTAGAAGTGGGTTAATAACCACTTTAATGAATAAACGCTGATGTGCAAAATACGTTTACCGACTCTTCTGGAGCTGCGGGTGTCTTGTCATTTAATAAAGAAGCCATATTTTGTACATTGGAGTGCCGTCACTTCTGTCTTCTATTTCTACCGATCACAGCTGTGAACTGGGTTGGTACCCAGGCACAATTGGCATTTTTTGATCTTGTGCAGGTTGGCCTTGGAACGGTGTGTACCCCACTTGCTCTTTCAATAAAAACTAAAACTTTATTAAGTATCAAAAAGATTGTGTATAATCACATTCAATCTTTTTAAAACTTTAATACTTCTAATAGTAGTTTTTACTGTACCAGATTGGAACACCTCCCCATTCTCTTTTCAATTACATATTTATCCTTGCTTCACATTGACCTCAACGAGAGTCAATGATCTGAACACACAAACAAAAATATGTATGCACACACACATATACACAGGGCTCAAAATTTCAAGTCCTGAGCTACTAGCCAGGCTTTAAGGGTTACTCGCCACCAGTTGCCCCCAACTGATCCCTACCCTGCACCGCCCCTAATCACGCCCTCATAAATTATCTCATGAAATTACACTTAAATGTTTTATGCAGAATTAAGTTGCAAAAATAAGTGACAACTTTATCAGTGCAGCCTCACCAGTGCCAACCATTGCAGCCGAAACCCCTCTATGCCCACCATTGCAGCCGCACCTCACCTGTGCCCACCATTGCAGCCGCAGGAAGAGGAAGAGAAAAACCCCAGGATTACAGAGCGGATAGCTAGCTGTTACAGTCGAGTTTACATTGCAATTGCCTCCTCACCGCTCCGCTCGTGGTTACACATAGCCCTGCTTCCTGACCCCGCAACTGTGATATACAGAATGCCAGTCCAATGCTAGGACACGTTCTGTCTATCACAGAAGCGGCATCAGGAGGCGGGGCTATGTGTAACCACGAGTGGAGGAGGCAACTGTAATGTAAACTCAGCTGTAACAGCCGGCTATCCGCTCTGTAATCCTGTGGCTTTTTTCTTCCTTATATGATCACCCTGGGAGGGGGGGGGGGGGGGAGATGGGAGAACGGCTCCCGATCCATCCCGCATGCCGGCAGTACGCCCCCCCCCCCCCCCCCCCAAAAAAAAAAAAAAAAAAAAAAAAAAAAAAACAAACACACACACAGTAAATTTAAATATCCATCTATATCCACCTCAGCACGCACATTCGAAAACAAAACCAGTGGTAGCTCCCATATCCCTTTCCTTTAATTACACAAAGAAAAGCCATCATGTTGTTAAAAAGAATACTGCATTACATACCTGTCAAGTTGGCTGTGAAATCCATTGTCTTATCGGTCTCTTCAGAAATGCTACCAGCCTAAGCAAAGAGCACACAGAACGATACAATGAATACTTCAGTGTAAGCAGACTAAGATGTAACATTTTACTAATTAAGTAGAGTCTATAAAAACAGTATTACATTTCTCAGTCTAGAAGGATAATGCCTGATGAGCTACAGCTAATTGCTATACTAATCTTGAAAGAATGATGGTTTGTAAACAGGAGTACCAAGACATGGAGCAGCTTATTTGGAAACTGGCAAAGAGCTTATGACTGAACGCTCTGACATATTTACCAATACATGATTAACCACCTGAGTGCACTGATAATAATGACCAAATTATACCAATTCATAAATAAGATCATTCCATGGCTGGCTTAATACATTTCATTGGAATTAGACAACCCTGCCAAACGCAGCTTTAGCAGTAGGACCAGTGTTGATGGTAGCTAGATCCCAAACATTACTTTGATCCTTAGAGAACCAACAACTAGATATAAAATGATGGTCATAAAAATCAGACGACCACTAAAGGCTCGTTCCTCAGCCGAACTCGCACAATTTCCCTCCCGCTTGTCAGTCCCGATTTCAGAGACATCAGTGCAGGTTTCTGCACAGATGTAAATCGCGTGCCGAAATTGTGAAAAGTAGTGTAGCGCTTCAGATGCGGAGTCGCCCCAATTAGAGTTTACTGAAGTCACAAAAGTTCAGAAGTGATGTAATGTGTTCGTATGGCATTTTCGGACAACTGTAGTGAAATCGTATGATCTGGCATTGTACGAAAAAAATCCTTGTGCATGTCCAATCGGGTAATATTGGATGAGCTGTCATGATCGGCTCTGGAAAGCTGTGTACCAACCAACGATCCGATTATCGTACAATTGGTCCAAAACTGGTATTTTTTGTACAATTTTCTGATCATGTGTACCAGGCAGAACACACTAGTCTGTTCTCTAGCTATGCTGGGTGCTCTTCTCCAATGAAGAGATTTGTCTGGCGCGCCCCCCCCCCCGCACAGCCTTTTACTGGGAAGCTCAGTGTACTGTTCCTTCTCCTCTCCCCATCTCTTATGCAGCTGAGAACAGAGGGAATGTAATCACTTATAAAAATGTTTTGCCTTTCATCTCCATTTTAAACTGAATGGATTGATTTACAAGGTGATCGTTTACAATCACTTAAAGATAATAGACAGTTCTATCAATTACCTAATTAAAGCGGAGTTCCGCCCATTTAACCACTTCCATACTGGGCACTTACGCCCCTTCCTGCCCAAGCCAATTTTCAGCTTTCAGCACTGTCGCACTTTGAATGACAATTGCGCGGTCGTGCTACACTGTACCCAAACAATTTTTTTATCATTTTGTTCCCACAAATAGAGCTTTCTTTTGGTGGTATTTGATCACCTCTGCGGTTTTTATTTTTTGCGCTATAAACAAAAGAAGAGTGACAATTTAAAAAAAAAACACTATTTTTTACTTTTTTATTTAATAAATATCACAATTTAAAAAAAAAACAAACATTTTTTTTCCTCAGTTTAGGCCGATATGTAGTATTCTACATATTTTTGGTAAAAAAAAAAATCGCAATGATCATATATTGATTGGTTTGCGCAAAAGTTATAGCGTTTACAAAATAGCTGATAGATTTATGGCATTTTTATTTTATTAATTTTTTTACTAGTATTGGCGGCGATTTGCGATTTTTTTACTGTCACCGTGTCATTGCGGCGAACACATCGGACACTTTTGACACGTTTTTGGCGCCATTCACATTTATACAGCGATTAATGCGATAAATATGCACTAATTACTGTATAAATGTGACTGGCATTCAAGGGGTTAACACTAGGGGGTGAGGGAGGGGTTAATATGTATCCCTAAATTGTGTTCTAACTGTGGGGAAAGGGGGGTGACTGGGGGAGGTGACCGATGCTGTGTCCCTATGTACAAGGGACACAGATCGGTCTCCTCTCTCCCCTGACAGGACGTGGAGCTCTGTGTTTACACACAGAGCTCCACGTCTTGTCCCTGTAGCCGCCGATCCCGAGTGCCTGGCGGACATCGCGACCGCCAGGCACGCGCATCGGCATCTCGGGGACGCGCCGGACGCGCGCGCGCGCGGCCGCCGGCGCGCTCGAGCGCCCCCCAGTGGCCGCAAGAATACAGGACGCCAAATGACGTCCTGTTGAATTTTCAGAGTAACCGTGGAGCCGTCATTTGACGATGGCCCGGTACTCTAGTGGTTAAAAGTCAGCAGCTACAAAAAGTGCAGCTGCGGACTTAATAAATCAGACACTCGCCTATCCCACGATCCAGCGATGTGGGTGCAGGAAGCCTCGCTCCTCACCACCGCCTCAACGCGGCACCGCATTTCTAACTGTGGGCACCCAGGTGTGGCTTCACAAACGGGCACGCACTGTGTGTTGTGACTGGCCAGGTAATCTTCTGGGTCCTGTGACGGGTCCCAGAAGATTGCAGGGAGGGGGGCAGAGGTGATCTTCCTTCCGGCGCCAGGGAAGAAAGTGGGAGCCTCTAAAAACAGGGTACCTGCTCCCCTCAAAAAAAAAATCATGACATGCCAAATGTGGCATTTCAGGGGGTCACCAACACTTAAGTGGAAGTTCCATTTTTGGGTGGAACTCCGCTTTAATGGCCAGTTCACACCAGACGCAGTTCCGTACAGTTGTGTGCATTTTTTCTGCACAGCGTTTTCCATGTCTTCCAATGGCTCTAGTTCACACCATGCAGTCAGTTTCCGGTGCAGAAACTGACTGCATGGTGTAAACTAGAGCCATCGATATACATGGAAAACACTGTGCATGCATTTTGTGCAAAAAAAAATAAAAAATAAAACACACGGAACTGCGTCTGGTGTGAACTGGCCCTAAGCTAATATACTGCACACGCAGTCATAAGTCACGTTTTGTCTTGGAAGCCAAAAATAATTGAACACATTTAAAGCATATCTACACTCACAAATTTTGAATCATGTTATTCATTCCCACATATTTTTATTATTTCTAGCCTACTCTTAATAAACTTAATCTTGAAGTTTGTAATATATATATATATATATATATATATATATATATATATATATATATATCAGACTAAGTCCTCATTCACACTACGGGCCGTTAGGGTCCATCTGTCACGGACCTGAACGGCCGATCCATGCATCGCTATGGAGCGTCGGATGTCAGCGGAGAAATGTCCGCTGACATCCGACCCGATCCGCTAAAAACAGACGTATGGGGGGCACGTCCCCATCCGTCCATGCAGATCGGATCGGGTAAGATCTGATGAAAAAATGGACATGCTGTCCGTTTTCATCAGATCGCTCCATAGGAGGACATCGGTGCCCGACAAGCCCCTCCCCGCTCAGTGAGCAGAGAAGAGCTTGTCATCCGTCGGCTCAGCGGAGATCTGCGGACAGATCTCCCGCTGAGCTGACGGGAGCACCGACGGAGTCCGCCTGTGTGAATGAGGCTTAAGATAAAATGAGGTGTCTGAAGAATTAAATAAAATGCATCAATTAATGTATTCAGAGTCAGATATCAGGTAAACAAAAAAAAAAAAAAAGCAGTCACTTGGGTATACTATACAGTTTCAAGCAGCAAGTGAAAGCGATGTGTTTATCATATATGCTATTCAAATACTACAGTTGTGCTAAAATCAGAAACTCCACACTGAATTCTAAGTTACAAACTGTGGCAGGAATGCAGAGAGCACCTTGCAGGTGCACCGAGAGGTTCTTCCTCCTATACTACCTCAGAGACAAGCAACCTGCAGTGGTTAGTTTGGGGCTATCAACCCATGTATCACAAGTGGAGCATTCTGGACTGATGTATTTCAGCAATGCCTGGAACATCTGGAGGGTCCATTTTCAATTGCGAATACTTTCAAGTGGATCAATTTATTCCCCCGCCCCCTTTCATGCAGCCACCTTCAGAAATCTACACACAGGGAATTTCTGAAAATGCAAACAAATGCTGCTAGTTTCTGATACATGGACGCAAATGGCCACAGCATCTGTGCACACGCTCAGGAATCCCCCTTTAGCACAGACATGCCACATAGTTAAGCCGTGTTGAATCTGCGCATGCACTGAATCTTGCACTGCGCATGTGCCTGTGGTAACACCACCTCCAGGGATAGGTGTGGCACCGCAATCTCAGGAGGCAGCGGGGCCTGGGCTGGAAAGGAGAAAGTGATGAAGTGCAGCACAAAATGGTACTACAGCATACAAAAATTAGAATAACCTTTTCTCATTTTTGTAAGGGAAAAAAAAATAAAAAAAAGGGTTAAGTTCTGCTCTATAGGCACTTAGGCCTATTGCACATGGGAGTAAAAAAAAGATTTTTTTACTGATTGGAAATGAGATGCATTTTTGTCTATGGAAACATTGTACACAGTGGAGTAAAGATCAGTAAGACCCCATTCACATCTAGGCGTTTTTACGCCTGTAGCGCTACGCCTCTGCCGCCAGAGGGCTGGAAATACATGTCCCTCTATGGAGATGGTTCACATCTCCACGCCGAACGCCGGACGCCTGTCGCCTGCGGCGTGAAAAAAGGTCCCGGACCTTTTTTTCAGGCGTCTTCGAGCGTTCGGCTAGGAGATGGCAATCATCTCCATAGAGGGGGTCATCTTGGGGCACATCTAGGCGGACAATACCCGCGTTTTGTCGCCGCAAATCGCGGTACAAAACGCCGCTATTTTTACCGCGATTTGCGGTGACAAAACGCCGCGATTTCGTCCGTCTAGATGTGAATGCAGCCTTATACAGCACTGAGTACAGAGCAGCAAAACAAAAAACACAAAAAATAGAAAAAAATAAATATGTACTTTGGAGTGCAGCAATTTACTTGCATGTTTACTTGTTTAACCACTTAAGACCCGGACCTTTAGGCAGTTAAAGGACCCGGCCAGTTTTTGCGATTCGGCATTGCGTCTCGCTTTAACTGACAATTGCGCGGTCGTGCGACGTGGCTCCCAAACAAAAAGCTTCGGACCGGGTCGCAGGCGCGCACCCGCGACCCACGGCTGGGCACTTAAAGAGGACGTACCTGCTTGTGCCCAGCGCCAATCTGCCGAGATAAAAATGTTCAGGAGGCGGTCCTTAAGTGGTTAAAGGGGTTGTAAACCCTCAAGGTTTTTCACTTTAATGCATTAAGGTGAAAACCCTTCTGTAGTGCAGCAGCCCCCCTTTTACTTACCTGAACCCGATGATGCCAGCGACGGGGACGAGCACAGCAGCTCCAGCCGCTGTTTCGGGTCCTTTGGCTAGACTGATAGCAGTGAAGCCATTGGCTCCCGCTGCAGTCAATCAAATCCAGTGACATGTGAGCCGGGGGCAGGGCCGAGTCCTGCTGTCTGGGTCAATGGACGCAGCAACAGGACTCGAGAGCAGACACCGCACAAGTGCCCCCTTGGAAAGTGGCTCTCCGTGGGGGCACCTAAAAAGGAGGAGGAGCACCACGGAGGGACCCCAGAGGCGGATCTGGGCCGCTCTGTGAAAAACCCTTGTACAGGAGGAGGCAAGTATGACACGTTTGTTACAAAAATAAGAACACACACACACACACAAACCCTTACGTCCCCTTTAAGGTTTATGCGAGTATAACCGTATATCCCTAAACACTGCAGAATTCATTCGGCTGCTTCTGTCTCATCAATAAACACCAATGACCCAGTGCCATTGGAAGCCATGCATGCCCATGCCACCACATTTTACTGAGGACGTTGTGTGCTTTGGATCATGAGCTGTTTCAAGCCTTCGCCAAACTTTTGTCTTCCCATCATTCTGGTACAGATTAATTTTAAATTTAATCTGTCCAAAGAATGCTTTTCCAGAACTGGGCTGCCTTTCTTAGAGTTTTTTTGGCAAAGTCTAATCTGTCTTTTCTTCAGGCTCATGTATGGTTTGCACCTTGTGGTGAACCCTCTCCATTTGCTCTCGTGAAGTCTTCTCCTGATTGTAGGCTTTAACAGTGATACGCTCACCTTCTGGAGTGTCCTTCACTTGTCTGGATGTTGTGAATGGGTTTTTCTTTACCATAGAGGATCCTGCGATCATCCACCACTGTTGTCTTCCGTGTACGTCCATGCCTTTTTATGTTGCCGAACTCACCATTGGCGTTCTTCTTTCCTCAGAATGTACCAAAAATGTTGATTTGGCCACTCTCAATGGCCCGAATTATTCCTGCATCACTTCCGGTTCACGCTGCGCTCCACTCTGAGGCGCATTTCCGGTTCCAGTCCCGGCTCTACGGAAGTTGCGGCAATTACACGGATTGCATGCTTGCCAGCCTAAGGATTTTCCTGCAGCCATTCCATCCCTCCCTTATCCTCAAGCAGTTTACCATCTAGGACTAAGCCATCTGTCGCACGGACCGTCGAGTGACTTCAGACCTTTATATACATCTATATGCCAATTCATGCCATCACCTTGCAAGTAGCCATTTGGCTGTTTGTGTTGTTACAATAAATACACTTTTAATACTACCCTTAGTTAGGCGCTCTTTGCTTTTCTCCATTGTATCTTCCAGAGTGTGCTTCTTCTTTCATGGTAGCTGCCGCTAGTGCTCATTCATAGACTGTGCCACCTGGCCTGCATATAGTAATTGGACTTTTTCTTATATAGAGACTATGCCCAATAGAGGTTTGCTCCATCTCACCATTTTTTCCCCCCACTCTCAATGTTGCAGCCATCTGTCTGATGGGAATTGTTTTGTTTTTGAAGCCTTACAATGGCCTGCTTCAGTTACATGGACAGCTCCTTTAAAACAAATGATGTAGGTTCACAGCAATAGATTCCAAATATCACACTAAAAACCCTTTCACACTTGCAGCACGACCATGTTAGAGGTAAAGTGCCGCAAGTTTTAGTGGCGCTTTTCGGCCTCTAGCGGGGCACCTTTAACCCCCACTAGCAGCCGAATAAAGGGTTAAAAAAACCAGCAAAGCGGCACTTTGGTACCGCTTCTGCAGCTTGCAGGACATTTGCCCTTTTTTTCCCCCCAGGTGCGATTACCTGCTTAGTTGATGAAGAAATAACTAAGGAGTAGCCCACACCGGGCCACAAAACCGCTTTTGATTCATTTGTCCATTTACTTTTGATACCCATCTGTATCTTCATAAATTTAGGGTCAAATTGTATATTGCTACATTTCTTTGGTAAAAAAACAAATCAGTTAATACAGGGTTTGACAAATTTACTTGGAATCTAGGTGCCAGCTAAAAAAGTTAGGAGCCAGAAAACGCACCCTGTCCCGAGGAGCTTGCGCGCAGAAGCGAACACATACGGTGTTCAAACTACACATGTGAGGTATCGCCGCGATTGGTAGAGCGAGAGCAATAATTCTAGCCCTAGACCTCCTCTGTAACTCAAAACATGCAACCTGTAGATTTTTTTTAAACGTCGCCTATGAAGATTTTAAAGGGTAAAAGTTTGTCGGCATTCCACGAATGGACGCAATTTTGAAGCGTGACATGTTGGGTATCAATTTACTCGGCGTAACATTATCTTTTGTAATATTAAAAAAAATGGGGATAATTAAAAAAAGTGTAATTTTTTCCCAAAAAAGTGCGCTTGTAAGACCGCTGCGCAAATACGGCGTGACAGAAAGTATTGCAACGATCGCCATTTTATTCTCTAGGGTGTTAGGATAAAAAAATATATAGAACGTTTGGGGGTTCTAATTAGAGGAAAGAAGATGACAGTGAAAAATTACATTAGAATTGCTGTTTAACTTGTAATACCAACAGCCACCACCAGATGGCGCCAGCTCACACATCTGGTGGTAACTTGTAATACCAATGGCTCACCACCAGATGGCGCCAGCTCACAAAAAAAAAACTATTTTTTTTGCCCACCTTCCAAGCCAGGATGCTATTTCTAGTCGCCATGGCGACTGGTATTTGTCGAGCCCTGAGTTAATATCATTTAGTCCGTAGGAAAGTTAGAGTTCAAACTATGGTATATATATATATATATATATATATATATATATATATATATATATATATATATATATATATATATATATATATATATATATATATATATATATATATATATATATATATATATATATATATTGATTTTTTTACCACCCAAATGACCCTATTTGGACATTAGACAGTCCAAGTTATTTAGTAAGAGGCATGGTAAGTTTGTTAAAGTGGTAATTTTTTTTCCACACTATACATTTTTGAAATTAACCCATTATTGGAACTGTAGTGACATGGGCGTTATTTATACCCTACTGCTCTAGGTAACATACATTTTAAAGCGTATATATATATATATATATATATATATATATATATATATATTCAACCTTAGGCATAATAAATGGGTTAAGATTTATTTATTTTTTAACATGTTATGTCTCACACACACAGCATAGGCACTCTTAGAATTATAACCCAAAACACATTCTACTATGCCTCCCGATGATGAGAATACCATGTTTGAGACTTCAGTCTAGCCTCATAGAGGGGCCAAAAATACAAAGAGCACCTTTGGTCTTTCAAGGAACATAAATTACATGTAAATTATGCATCTAATTTCCTGACTACCCATCACATTTATGGAGGTCCTGAAGCACCAGGACAGTGGAAAACACTCACAAAAATACCTCATTTTGAAAAGCAAATCTCCCCAAGGTAAGAGGCATGGGGAGTATTTTGAAGACTTATTCCTTTTGCCCCAAGTTTTTAGAAGATGCGGAATGAATATTATGTTTTTTTTTACCCCTTATCAAAACAGCCAGTGAGGCTGAATGCATCAGTTACAGATATGAGATAAGCCATGTAAGGGTCCTTTCACACGGAGCAGGCCGTTTTTGTGTCCGCTCCGTGTGTCCGCAAAAGCTCAGCGGGGATCATCCGTTATCCCCGCTGAGCTGTCGGCGGATAGGGCGGTCCCCGCACACAGTGCAGAGGCTGCCCTGTCTCTCCTCCGCTCTCCCCTATGGGGAATCGGATGAAGCCGGACCGTCTGTCCGTCTGCATCCGATCTGTTCAACGGAAGAAAAAATAGGGTTTTCTTCCGTCCGCAAAAGCGGATCCTGACGGACGCGGATGGTCGCGGACGTTAGCGGATGCTCCATCCGCTAACGGACGCGATCCCATAGGGAACCATTACAAGTCCGTAAACGGACTTGTAATAAGCAGACGAACGGAGCGGACGTCTGAAAGGGCCCTAACACTAGCATTTGTGCTTACAATAATCAACTTTTATGTAAAGCCTTTATTTGTAAAGCAAACTACTTCTAGTCCATCCAACACCCCCCCCCCCTCTTTCATCCAGAGTGGGGTCACTTAAAAACAGGAGGTGTAATATTGGCTAGAGCTGTGAAAATCAGAGAGAAAAAATCCTAAGAAAAGAAAGCTGACACAGCCACAGCATCTAATGATTAGTAAGATGGAATATATTACATTGGTTTTAAATATTACATTAACACTCAACTCCAAAACAATCAGAAGCCATCTAGTGTTTTCAAATTACATTTGTCTGACCTGGAAACACTTTCATCCCAGCTTCTTATCCCTGCAGCACTGGACAGATTACTGAAATGGACTGCGGAATCATCTGACTTCCCTCGTGTCAACACAGCGTGCTGGGAACAGGTGTAGGAAAAACTGTAGAGGGCCAAATGGTGTGCAGGGATGAAAAGTGATCACCATGTTGAGACAACCTCTGGACCCTCCACAGACTTGGGATAACCAGTATGATCAGACTTCTCCCTTTTCAAAATGCAGATCCCAGAACACCAGCTGACTGGTGGTGTGCTACAGCAAGGCTGTATTCACACATGGGCATTTCTGGAACATGCGACACAGCCAAAACAAAAACGTGTTTTGCTGCGAGTTACAGAAATGCGCATTGCACTTGTGGTGCCATTGAAGGTTAATGGCACCCCATGTGGCGGTAAAAGTTTTTGTCACGCTACAAACGCATGGTTAAAAAAAAAAAAAAAAGTGCCAATATCAAAAAAATAAATAAATAAAATAATAGTATTTGGAGCTTCTTATGAGAGTTTGTTGCATATAGCCAGCCCATTCAAGTGTGCAGGAACACGAGTACCTGCTATGCTCAGATGTGAACATAATGCCTAATGCTGGAAGTGAAAAAAATAATATGTTCAATTAGGAGGGAGTGTGCGTAAACCCCAAGGCCTGGTACACACCATTTGTGTCGTCCCCCCCGATTTAACCCAGCCACTCAGCACGGGACCTGGAAGCAAGTGGAGATCACTGGAGTAGTCTACAACAGTAAGTTCCAGCTTCCAGGGGATCACAAGTGTCTGGCATATACCGGTACATAAATATCTATACCTGAAATTCTTCTTTAACCCTTTCACTGTCAGGACCTCTTTTTTTGCACACCACATAAAAAAAAATAAAAAATTTAGGCCTAAAGTGATAGTTCCAATTTTTTATATGTCAAGCGATATTCCCGCAAAGTACTAGGAAACGCAACATTTAAAAAAAAAAAAAAAAAAGATACACTTAAGTTATTTTTAGGGCACACAAGTGTAAGGCTGGGAGGAGTCCGAGAAGGCTACTTAAGCCTCCTCCCCTGTCGGGTCTGGGTTGCTGTCGCTTTCTGGGTTACTTTCGGTTTGGCAGAGCAGCGGCCGGCTGCACACGCCGGGCATCCTCCTATCCATCTTCTATTCCTGGGCCAATGCCGGGGGGGGGGCCACCCGCCCACTCATCCATCCACACGTGGTGGAACTTATGCAGGCAGCATAGAGGCAGGCCGCTCGCCCGCCCTCCACTCACTACTCTGTGCTCATGCCGGCATCTTTGCAGGGCTGCCCGCTCCTGCACCCTGTCTGTTTCCTGGGATCACGCTGAGCGGGGGCCGTCCATCCACCACTTACTCCTCTGGGCGCACGATTGCGGGATTGCTGTCATAGCGTCTTCTGTCGTTGCATTTCTGCCTCAGCATTTCTGTCCTTGCGTTTCTGCCCCAAGATTTCTGTCGTAGCGTTTCTGCCCCAGCGTTTAGTCTTAGCATTTCTGTCATAACGTTTCAGCCTTAGCCTTTTTCAGAGGGGTGTTGTGGTTCAGTCAGGGCACATGCTCCGGTAGCTGTTCTCGTCCTTGTTGGTTGTCATGTCTCATCGTATGTTCGTTTATGTTTGTACCTGGGTTAATTAGCCAAGGCTCACATCTCGGGATCTGTCACGTCTACAGATCCATACAGGCTGAGGTTCGTTTGTTGACCACAATCTTCTCGCCAGTATACCATATGATGCATGTTCTTTCATTACACCTATAAAAACTACCCACCACAGTCTGTGGGTACTGGGTACACCAGCCCCGAGTGTTCAGTTTAATTACTTGTCTCTGCGCTGCAGGTTACTCAGGCTCGCTTACTTACACGGGGGGGGGGGGGGTGTCTGTCTTCAGGTTCATTTACGTGCGGTGATCTTGACATTTCTGCTCATGTTCTCATACTTCGGTAGGCACAGAGGGGTGTTGTTGTTCTCATGTCTGGTTGTCTGTCATTTTCTCTAGTTTGTGTTCTCAGGTTGGGCTGCATCGGCATCCACGCCGATTTCAACCATGCTCACACTCACTTCCATCAGTCCTGCCCGTTGCCAGGGCTAGTTGATTGGTGCAGATGTCGTTCACCACTGGGCTCACCCTTGGGTCAGAAGCAGTCATCGATTTTCTTTCAGTTGACGTCCTGTTGCGGAGGCCCTGGTCCCCGCCCAGGGATTCATAGTCTCTCAGGGTGTGTGCGGAGCCACATCCCCTTGACGGCCATAAGTGGTGGGCTTGGGCAAACGTCGTCACGATTCTGGATTCCACTATCGGCTCAGGGACATCGGTCCAGTCATCTTTTCCGATCCCCATCCATTCCAAGTAAGGAGGGCTTTCAGTTACTTTGGGTATGTCTGTATCATGTCCACAGCCTATCAGTATGGGACTAGGAGCCCAAAACAGGGAGGAGCGAAGAAAAAGGCGCAAAACAAATACCTGCTCTATGTTCTCTCCGACCACATCCTCGCCGGTCTGTGCGGGGATCGTGCACTGGACGAATGAGTTTTCAGGAGACCCAGACATTCCCTGCAGAGATCCCATGTGGTGTTGATGGATCAATTTTTTTTGGTGCTTTAACCACTTCCTTACTGGGCACTTAAACCCCTTCCTGACCAGAGGACTTTTTGCGATTCGGCACTGCGTCGCTTTAACTGACAATTGCGCGGTCGTGCGACGTGGCTCCCAAACAAAATTAACGTCTTTTTTTCCCCACAAATATAGCTTTCTTTTGGTGGTATTTGATCACCTCTGCGGTTTTTATTTTTTGCGCTATAAACAAAAATAGAGCGACAATTTTGAAAAAAAAAAAATATTTTTACTTGTTGCTATAATAAATAGCTCAATTTTTTTTTTTTTACGTTTTTTTTTTATCCTTAGTCTAGGCCGATACGTATTCTACATATTTTTAGTAAAAAAAAAAAAAAAAAAAATCGCAATAAGCGACTAGTTTGCGCAAAAGTTATAGCGCCTACAAAATAAGGGACAGAATTATTATTTATTTTTTTTTTTTTTTTTTTACTAGAAATGGCGGCGATCTGCGATTTTTATTGGGACTGCGATGTTATGGCGGACACATCGGACACTTGACACATTTTTGGCGCCATTCACATTTATACTGCAATCAGTGCTATAAATATGCACCAATTACTGTATAAATGTGACTGGCAGGGAAGGGGTTAACACTAGGGGGTGAGGAAGGGGTTAAATGTGTACCCTAATTAGTGTGGGGGAAGGGGGGTGACATAGATCTGTGTCTCTATGTACAAGAGACACAGATCCGTCTCCTCTCTCCCTGACAGCACCGCTGTCTGCGAGAGCCGGGAATGAGAGATGATCTCATATGTAAACATATGAGATCATCTCTCATTGGCCGCACAGATCGCCTAGGAAACGGCCGCTCCGATTGGCCGTTCACGGCGATCTGTGACTGGCTGTGTCCAAGGGACACGGCCAGCACAGCAGTTCCCCGCTGCGCGCTCGGGAGCGCGCGCGGGGAACGTGCAAAGGGGCGGCCGTAAAAAGACGGCCTGTTAGAGATTGGGAGCCGCGCTGAGGCCTTACAAAGTCGTACGGCCGTCAGCAAGTGGTTAACTGCTTTATTAGCAACAGGTGTAATCAACTAGATTGTATTAGAATATTAGAATATATGGGAATTCTGTATTAATTTTTTTATACGGGGAAATTTTTTATGCATATCTACACATTTCCATACATATATTTTATACAGTATTTTTTTACATTATAAATATAAGTTTTTATTTTAGTACTAATGTTTTGGCAAGATATCCGAAAGTGAGATGTTCAGCAGGTAAATATAGATAGTGCATTACATGTTGTTGCATTATTTTAGATTTTTTTAATTGAATGACAGTGTCTCCATGAGCTGTCCAGCTGTTTTTGTGCATCCCTATAGCCCAGGTGACAACTAAGATGGCTGACGTCACATATGGTTCCGTGGTTGTTGGGTGGTTGCCATGGTAACCAATAATAGAAATGTCAGAAGTACGTTGATAAGCGACGGCCTTTTAAAGGTGTTATAAAGTTTCCTTTTTTATTTTCTAAATAGGTTCCTTTAAGCTAGTGCATTGTTGGTTCACTTACCCTTTCCTTTGATTTCCCTTCAATGGGCCAGATCCATAGACGAAGTACCCCGATGTACTTTCAAATTTCCTGCGTCGTATCGTTGTTTTGAATCCTCAAAACAAGATACGACGGCTTCTGGGTTAGATCTGACAGGTGTACGTCTTCTTTTTTTGCGCAAGTCGTCCGTGAATAGGGATGGACGTAACTCACGTCTAAGTTAAAAAAATGACGTCGTTGCGACGTCATTCCGTGCAAAGCACGCCGGAAAATTTCTTGACGACGCATGCGCATTTCATTCGGTGCGGGGGACGCGCTTCATTTAAATAAAAACCTGCCCCCAACCCGCCCAATTTGAAATCCGCCGCCAGAAATACACTACGCCGCAACTTACTGCGTGAAATCGATGAGGATCCGAAAATGTGCCAGGTAAGGTACGGCGGCGTAGTGTATCTCTGATACGCTGCGCCGATCTACATGTATGTGGATCTGGCCCTAAATGTTTATTTTCCCCCCCTTTGTCCGAATTCCTCACTTCCTGTTTCTCCTCAGTAAGCTTGCCCCTATCATCCGAGACATTCTGTCTGGGGGTTAGTCAGCATGCTCGCCCCCTCCCTTCTGACTACATCCCTGCGGGGAGACGCTGTGAACGAAGGTAAGTGAACCAACAATGCACTATCTTAAAAGGAACCCATTTAGAAAATAAAAAAAAAAACCTTTACAACCCTTTTAACTTGCAATTGGCTTTTTGACCTCCCCTATGGTTGGTTACTAGGCCGATAATGTCACTTCCGGGTACCGCAATGTTAAAGAGGTTTCCATGGTAATAAGGGAAGAGGCTATTTAATGTATATATAGAAGGGAGAATTCCTCCCACTGACACCAACAACGGGGCACAACTCCTCCCAATGAGACCAACAACGGGGCACAACTCCTCCCAATGAGACCAACAACGGGGCACAACTCCTCCCAATGAGACCAACAACGGGGCACAACTCCTCCCAATGAGACCAACAACGGGGCACAACTCCTCCCAATGAGACCAAAGATATAGCATTGTATACTGGTCACAGTCTGGACCCCCCATGAAGGACAGTAAACTGGCCCTAAAGTTTTAGTAAGTTTGGAGAATTTTCCCTCTATCTCCTGTAGGCAGCATCTTAGTGGCATCTCAGTATGACAGAAAATTATAAGGGACATTTCGACCACAATCTCTGCATTCACAATGCATTTTAATTTATTTTACTAAGTTGTGCTCTAGTGTAGAGAAAGGCAGCATGCTGTACTTTTTTTTTACTCTTTTTCAGTGAACATGGAAGCACTGCAGTGGGGTAAACTAGGTTGATTGGAATACATTCATTTTTCTTGTAAAATGTGCTTAGGTTGCATTTAAAAATACACCTGACTGCATCTGGTGTGAGGGCTCATTAGGGCCCATTCCACTGCAGAATGTGGTGCATTTTTCCCGCACTACATTCAAACTGCATTGCGAGTGTCAATGTAACCCTAACAACACCCTAAACGCTGATCGCAAGTGCAGTCTATTTGCCTGCTCCAGATCAAATTGGTACCTCACAATCTGGTTATAGTTAATTTTTAAATGCAGTACATGCACCACGTTTGTGTGATCCAGTGCGATTTCAGTCTAGTCAACTGAATGGGTAAAAAAAAAAAAAAAAAAAAAAAAAAAAAAAATCAAGAGTGCGTTCCTGTGCAATTCTGGTTTGAACCAGCATTTAAAGTGTTACTAAACCCAGGACACTGTATTCACTATATCTGGTCTTCGACAGTACATAGAAATGCTATCATTTTAGAAAATATAAAACGCTAAATACCTTATTCTCATCAGCAGTATATAGCAGTCCTGTGACTTCTCTCAGTATCTGGTTAAAGCTTGTAGGGGGAGTTTTCATTCTAATCTGACTGTCCGTATGAGGCTGCAGGACCCCTGACCCTCTGTCTGTCTGGACAGTGCTGATTGGCCCTGTGCTGATCACATGCACTCTCCCAAAAAAAAAAAAACACACACACACCTCTAGCAATACACACCAAAATGAACATGTACAGAGCGACTCCAAAAAGCTCTGTCTTATCTCAGGAGATGGATTGGAAAAAGCGGAAGAAGGGAAGGCTCTGTGCATACAGGCTCAAACAGTCTTTACACAATGCAGGGGATTAACCCCTTAGGTTCCAGTCAGTATAACAAGCATGCTTTACTGCATATTCTCACCGATTTTACTGTTGTGGGTTTAGTAACCACAATCTCTACATGCATGTGTTTGCACATATTTTCAATGCGTTTTAAGAATCATTTTTTTCCACTTACTTTTTTTTTAAGTGGCAAGTTACAAGTTTGTTTTCATTTTGCGCGTGTTCAAGCGCATTTGTGGTGAAGAAAATTGCAACATGCTGCATCTTTTTTTAAATGCATGTGAAAGACCCTGCAAAAGGTGTCAACTAGGTTCATCGGAATACATTCCTTTTACTTGTAGAAGTGCTTGAACTGTGTTTATACATGCACCTGTCTGTCTCTGGTGTAAATGAGCCCTCAATGTGTGCCTTTCCAGGGTGTATGGTAGTGCACAGACAGATCAGAGTATGGAGGAGATATAGACAGATCAGAGTATAGAGGGGGGATATATCTATATAGACACACTCACGATAGATAGAGATTGTGTGTATATATATATATATATACATACATACACACACATACACATACATACACACATACATACACATACATACATACACATATACACACACACAGATAGACAGATCAGTGTGTGGAGTATACATAGACAGATGACACACAGGATTGTACACATCTTCCCTCAGCAGATGCCTATTGTTTAATGCCGTTAGAGACCCGGATAGGGAATGGATAAGATGAGGAGCTGCTCAGGCAGCTGTGGCGATAACATGCAGGTAGAGACACAGGAAGGGGGACAGCCGACTACTCCGCACCATGTCTGTGGGCCCTTTGTACCCAACACGACCAATGAATGCCACCTGGAGGTTAGAAATCCGTGAAGCCGGCCCGGAATGAGATACAACCCAAACCCCGGACACACAGCTTACCGAACCGGGCGACAATTCCTCTTTTCTCCCATCGCCCTCCGACCCAGCGGCCGCCATCTTGACTCCGCTGGAGCCAGCAGTGCGATGACGTCAACTTTTTTTTTCTGAAAAACTTTATTTAAAATGTTTAAAGGCGACATAAAGGCTCATAAGATACCTTCAATAAAACTTTATTGAAAAAGTAAATGGCAAACGTTTCTAGGCAGAGTTTTGTTGTGTCAGGACAGTGTCCGGGTCACCTGGTGTATGGACCTGTACAGTGAGTGGCTTGGGAGGGGAAGATTTCCCTCTTCTCCTTGTTACTAGAGGAAGTGTGGAAGCTTCATCTTCAGGGGTACAGGCAGGAGAGAACACCTGACAGGACTTCCTCTTCTCCTCAGGTGAGGTGACATCACAGGAAATGCAGGTTGGGGACACATTTTAACTTAATAAAGTGGTTGTAAACTTGCCAATTTCTATTTTACCTACAGGTAAGTTTATATTCTAAGGGCCAGCAGATAGTAACGTCACCGGCAGATGTTCTCTGAAGGAACGGCATTCCTGTGCCGCAGCCGTGACTCCCAGGCGCATGCGTTGGAGTGATGTTATCACTGTTTGGCCAATCCAGCGGCCGCAGCCTGCGAACCCGGGAAAGAAGATGGAAGCCTTTGCAGCGGAGCATGCAAGCAAATTATGCCTTCACCTATGCAGGGAAAGGTTTTTTTTTTTTTTTCAACCATTACTTTACCTTAAAGTGATATACTAAACTCTCCAGTTTTTTTTTGTGTTAAAAATAACAGTAGTTGCCAACATTGTAAAAAAAACATTATAGGGAACTTTTTTGTCTGTGGGCGGAATCCTATTATAATTAGGGGGCGGGGCATGCATTTTAAGGTGTGGTGTAGAGGGGAAGAAAAATGTGGCGTGCCGCAGCAAAATGTGGGCGTGGGTTCAATGGAATAGTGGGCGTGGCTTAAATGGGTGTGGTCCGAGATGAATGAGGGATGGAGGGAGAAAGAAAGAAATAGGGAGGGAAGGAGAGAGAAGGAAGGGAAGAAAGATGGATGGAGGGACAGCAGGCCCAGATCCTACACCACAATAGAAATATGTGTTTTCCATAAAGTTTACCAATCAGCAGATAAAGATACTCCAAACACCTGGTGTTAGCGCTTCAATTATCCCAGCACCATGGTTGTTATGGTGTGTGGATGATTGAAGCGCATTATTATTATTATTATTACATTGTAATATAAAATGAAATAGTTCAACTCACCATAATGTAGAATCAGTGGGAGCCCTGAGTGTGTCCCCTGCCACCAGATGCCATCAGGTGTCCCCAGTGTAGTCCCTCCTTCCATTCGGCATTCCCAGCAGAGTATCTCCTTACATCAGGTGCCCCCAGCGGAGTTTCTCCTTACATCAGGCATTCCCAGCGAAATTCCCTCCTTACATTAGGTGTCCTCAGCGGAGTGCCTCCTTACATCAGGTGTCCCCAGTACAGTACCTCTTACATCAGATGTCCCCAGCGGAGTGCCTTATACATCAGGCGTCCCCAGCGGAGTGCCTCTTACATCAGGTGTCCCCAGTACAGTACCTCTTACATCAGGTGTCCCCAGCAGAGTGCCTTATACATCAGGTGTCCCCAGCTGAGTCTCTCTTATATCAGGTGTCCCCAGTACAGTACCTCTTACATCAGATGTCCCCAGCAGAGTGCCTTATACATCAGGTGTCCCCAGCTGAGTCTCTCTTATATCAGGTGTCCCCAGAGGTCAGTGTCCACAGCAGAATGCCTCTTACATCAGGTGTCCCCAGTACAGTACCTCTTACATCAGGTGTCCCCAGCGGAGTGCTTCTTACATCAGGTGTCTCCAGCAGAATGCCTCTTACATCAGGTGTCCCCAGTGGAGTGTTTCTTACATCAGTGTCCCCAGCGGTCAGTATTCCCAGCAGGGTGCATCTTACATTAGGTGTCCCCAGCGGAGTGTCTCTTACATCAGTGTCCCCAGTACAGTACCTCTTACATCAGGTGTCTCCAGCGGAGTGCTTCTTACATCAGGTGTCTCCAGCGGAGTGCTTCTTACATCAGGTGTCTCCAGCGGAGTGCCTCTTACATCAGGTGTCCCCAGTGGAGTGTCTCTTACATCAGGTGTCCCCAGGGGTCAGTATGCCCAGCGGAGTGCCTCTTACATCAGGTGTCCCCAGCAGAGTGCCTCTTACATCAGTGTCCCCAGGGAGTGCCTCTTACATCGGGTGTCCCCAGCGGTCAGTGTCCCCAGCAGAGTGCCTGTTAAATCAGTGTCCCCAGCGGCGTGCCTCTTACATCAGGTGTCTCCAGCGGAGTGCTTCTTACATCAGGTGTCTCCAGCGGAGTGCCTCTTACATCAGGTGTCCCCAGTGGAGTGTCTCTTACATCAGTGTCCCCCAGGGGTCAGTATGCCCAGCGGAGTGCCTCTTACATCAGGTGTCCCCAGCGGAGTGCCTCTTACATCAGTGTCCCCAGCGGTCAGTGTCCCCAGCGGAGTACCTCTTACATCAGGTGTCCCCAGCGGTTAGTGTCCCCAGCAGAGTGCCTCTTACATCAGGTGTCCCCAGCAGTCAGTGTCCACAGCAGAATGCCTCTTACATCAGTGTCCCCAGTACAGTACCTCTTACATCAGGTGTCCCCAGTGGAGTGTCTCTTACATCAGTGTCCCCAGCGGTCAGTATCCACAGCAGGATGCCTCTTGCATTAGGTGTCCCCAGTGGTGTGTCTCTTACATCGCTGTCCCCAGCGGTCAGTGTCCCCAGCAGAGTGCCTCTTAAATCAGTGTCCACAGCGATCAGTGTCTCCAGCAGAGTGCCTCTTACATCAGTGTCCCCAGTACAGTACCTCTTACATCAGTGTCCCCAGTACAGTATCTCTTTCATCAGGTGTCCCCAGCGGAGTGCTTCTTATATCAGGTGTCCCCAGCGGAGTGCTTCTTACATCAGGTGTATCCAGCGGAGTGCTTCTTACATCAGGTGTCTCCAGCGGAGTGCTTCTTACATCAGGTGTCTCCAGCGGAGTGCCTCTTACATCAGGTGTCCCCAGTGGAGTGTCTCTTACATCAGTGTCCCCCAGGGGTCAGTATGCCCAGCGGAGTGCCTCTTACATCAGGTGTCCCCAGCGGAGTGCCTCTTACATCAGTGTCCCCAGCGGTCAGTGTCCCCAGCAAAGTGCCTGTTAAATCAGTGTCCCCAGCGGTCAGTGTCCCCAGCGGAGTACCTCTTACATCAGGTGTCCCCAGCGGTTAGTGTCCCCAGCAGAGTGCCTCTTACATCAGGTGTCCCCAGCAGTCAGTGTCCACAGCAGAATGCCTCTTACATCAGTGTCCCCAGTACAGTACCTCTTACATCAGGTGTCCCCAGTGGAGTGTCTCTTACATCAGTGTCCCCAGCGGTCAGTATCCACAGCAGGATGCCTCTTGCATTAGGTGTCCCCAGTGGTGTGTCTCTTACATCGCTGTCCCCAGCGGTCAGTGTCCCCAGCAGAGTGCCTCTTAAATCAGTGTCCACAGCGATCAGTGTCTCCAGCAGAGTGCCTCTTACATCAGTGTCCCCAGTACAGTACCTCTTACATCAGTGTCCCCAGTACAGTATCTCTTTCATCAGGTGTCCCCAGCGGAGTGCTTCTTATATCAGGTGTCCCCAGCAGAGTGCTTCTTACATCAGGTGTATCCAGCGGAGTGCTTCTTACATCAGGTGTCTCCAGCGGAGTGCTTCTTACATCAGGTGTCCCCAGTGGAGTGTCTCTTACATCAGGTGTCCCCAGTGGAGTGTCTCTTACATCAGTGTCCCCAGGGGTCAGTATGCCCAGCGGAGTGCCTCTTACATCAGGTGTCCCCAGCGGAGTGCCTCTTACATCAGTGTCCCCAGGGAGTGCCTCTTACATCGGGTGTCCCCAGCGGTCAGTGTCCCCAGCAGAGTGCCTGTTAAATCAGTGTCTCCAGCGGTCAGTGTCCCCAGCGGAGTGCCTCTTACATCAGGTGTCTCCAGTGGAGTGCTTCTTACATCAGGTGTCCCCAGTGGAGTGTCTCTTACATCAGTGTCCCCAGGGGTCAGTATGCCCAGCGGAGTGCCTCTTACATCAGGTGTCCCCAGCGGAGTGCCTCTTACATCAGTGTCCCCAGGGAGTGCCTCTTACATCAGGTGTCCCCAGCGGTCAGTGTCCCCAGAAAAGTGCCTGTTAAATCAGTGTCCCCAGCGGTCAGTGTCCCCAGCGGAGTACCTCTTACATCAGGTGTCCCCAGCGGTTAGTGTCCCCAGCAGAGTGCCTCTTACATCAGGTGTCCCCAGCAGTCAGTGTCCACAGCAGAATGCCTCTTACATCAGTGTCCCCAGTACAGTACCTCTTACATCAGGTGTCCCCAGTGGAGTGTCTCTTACATCAGTGTCCCCAGCGGTCAGTATCCACAGCAGGATGCCTCTTGCATTAGGTGTCCCCAGTGGTGTGTCTCTTACATCGCTGTCCCCAGCGGTCAGTGTCCCCAGCAGAGTGCCTCTTAAATCAGTGTCCACAGCGATCAGTGTCTCCAGCAGAGTGCCTCTTACATCAGTGTCCCCAGTACAGTACCTCTTACATCAGTGTCCCCAGTACAGTATCTCTTTCATCAGGTGTCCCCAGCGGAGTGCTTCTTATATCAGGTGTCCCCAGCGGAGTGCTTCTTACATCAGGTGTCTCCAGCGGAGTGCCTCTTACATCAGGTGTCCCCAGTGGAGTGTCTCTTACATCAGTGTCTCCAGGGGTCAGTATCCCCAGCGGAGTGCCTCTTACATCAGGTGTCCCCAGCAGAGTGCCTCTTACATCAATGTCCCCAGCGGAGTGCCTCTTACATCAGGTGTCCCCAGCGGTCAGTGTCCCCAGCAGAGTGCCTGTTAAATCATTGTCCCCAGCGGAGTGCCTCTTAAATCAGGTATCCCCAGCAGAGTGCCTCTTAAATCAGGTGTCCCCAGCGGTCAGTGTCCCCAGCAGAGTGCCTCTTAAATCAGGTGTCCCCAGCGGTCAGTGTCCCCAGCAGAGTGCCTCTTACATCAGGTGTCCCCAGCAGAGTGCCTCTTAAATCAGGTGTCCCCAGCAGAGTGCCTCTTAAATCAGGTGTCCCCAGCGGTCAGTGTCCCTAGCGGAGTGCCTCTTACATCAGGTGTCCCCAGCAGAGTGCCTCTTAAATCAGGTGTCCCCAGCGGTCAGTGTCCCCAGCAGAGTGCCTCTTAAATCAGGTGTCCCTAGCGGTCAGTGTCCCCAGCAAAGTGCCTCTTACATCAGGTGTCCCCAGCGGAGTGCCTCTTAAATCAGTGTCCCCACGGCTGAGACAGAGGGCTGACTGCAGGTACATATGTCTCCTCATGTTCAGTGGAGAGGGGAGGGGCCTATCCGTGCAGGTAACCACTGCTGGAGAATTTTGAATAGAGAAGCCGATTCATTGGCTGCACGGATCAAGCCCTCTCCACTAAACACAAGGGGAAAGAGCTCTCGCAGTGTCGCCGGAGGCCATTTTGTTGGAGCCAGAACTGCCGCAGAGCCAAAAACATTCCAGATTTCTCTGGACAGAAGGCAAAATCCTGAATCGGGACGACCTCAGATCGGGACGAGGGTCCCAAAATCGTGATTGTCCCGGGAAAATCGGGACTGTTGGCAACTATGTTAAATTTGCCTGCTCTGTGTGGTTTTGCACTGAGCAGGCTAGATCCTCCTCCTCTCGGGTCCCGATTCGGTGCTCCTGGCCTCTCCCTCCTGTCAAGTGCCCCCATAGCGAGCAGCTTGCTATGGGGGCACCCGAGCCGAGTCACAGTTCCCTGTGTTTATTCAGACAGCTCATTGGCTGACTGAATTTAATTGACAGCAGCAGGAGCCAATGGCACTGCGCTGCTGTCTCTGTCATTGAGGAGGAGAGTCCTGGGCAGCTGAGACACTGCTGCAATATTGCTGGATCTAGAGATGGACCTCAGCTAAGTATTTGGAGGGCTTTTTGTCTAAAGGTGTTACTTAACTCACAACAGTAAAATCAGTCTGTATATGCAGAATAGCATGCTTGTTATACTCACTGTGGAACTTAAGGGGTTAATTCTCTGAATTGTGTAAAAAGGCTCTTTGATCTTGTATGGACAGATCCTCCCTCTCCTGCAGGGTCACTCTTGGAAAGGCTAAATAAAATACAGTGAGGATAGTAAAACTGCACATGCTTAACTTAGTCTCTATTGCTGGAGAGAACATTTCCTTGTTAAGCTGAGATTTTCAGGTCACATGATATTGATATCACACATTTGGGCGTGTATACAGAATGATCCTAAATGACAGCCCAGCCTCTCCCTCCTCCTTCATGCCCAGTAACTAAAAAAATCCCACAGTGGGTGGGATGTCACATCTTGATTGATGGATGATCCGCCTCCCGTAATAGCATGAGGACACAGGCTGTAGGGGAAGTCTCCTCCTACCTCAGCACTCAGGCAGACCCTGTAGTTTATCCTGTGACCGTGGTATACAGATCAGCCAAAAAGGTATATAGTGGCTGTATTTTAATGTTAAAAGAAGATTTATAAGCTGTGAGCACTGGGGGACAGTGAATAAACTATTTTCATATTACTGGGTTTAGTAACGCTTTAATGCATTAAGATAAAACCCTTCTGACTTTACAACCACTTGAACTTTCCCCACTCTTTCCAAAAAAAGGTTTTGGCTGGAGTTCTACTTTAACTGCTTGTTTGCACATTTTTAAAATATGTACAATATTTGTGCAGCCATCTATCAAACACAATGTTTTAGAAAAAAATACATGAAATAAATTTTAGTGCACACAATATACTACATAATTTTTAGGGTGAATATAAAAGAGGAGGTCATGTCGAGTAAATGGATACCAAACATGTCAAGATTCAAAATTGCACATACTGGAGGAATGGCAACAAGCTATGGTACATAAAAATTTTCATAGGCAACGCTTTAAAGGCCTTTACAGGTTACTATTTTAGAGTTAATTATGAATGATGGCCATTATTTCTCTCACTCCGACATTCGCAGCGCGATCTCACAAGTGTGGTAAATCTCTGTTAAAATATGTCTGCAGGACCTACATACTGTATATATTTGCATGTGAGTATATGCATAGGGGGGCAGAGGTGCTTTTTTATTTTATTCAAATGTATTTTTCACAGTTTTTTTAAAGTTGCTGTGGTTGTAAAGGCAGAAGTTTTTTTCACCCTAATGTATCCTATCCATTAAGGTAAAAAGTCTTCCATTGTCAGTCCCAGCCCACCGAAAAGTCCTATCTCGATCCAGCGTGCTCAATACAGCACTGCTCTTTCCTCTCCCTCTCTCTCCTTACTGAACATGGAGGCAGGAGCCATTGGCAATGGGGTGTCAGTAGACACATAGGGCCAAATCCACAGCCAGCGGCGCAAAATAAGTTTTTACTAACTTATGTCATTTAAGTTACGGCGCCCTAAGTTGGTGTCGTAATTGCCGTATCCACAGCGCATTTGCGCCCAAAAGTGCGCCTGCCGTAACGTAAATACAGAGGCGTAAGGCGGGGTTATGGCAAGTGGGAAGGAAGTGGGCGTGCTTCATTGTAATGAGCCGTGACCCCATGCAAATGAAGGTCCGGCCGTACTGCGCATGCGCGCACGAATCTGCTGCTCACTGCGCATGTGCAGAACTTTGCTTGGCGCAATCAGTGAGATAGGTAAAAGGCCAAGTGTACTTAGTTTGAGGATCGCACTGTGCTTAACTAGCTCCAGTCAAACACACTTCATTTGCAAAAGTATTTCCCTGTGTTCCCTTCCATGAGCAATTTGCTTCTGCTCTTAGTTTGTCAGTGTTTGTTGGTAAGTTGTGTTTGATAGAGAAGTGTTGGAGGAGTAGTAGATAGTAGTTGTTGTTTGTTTGTGATAAGTGTAATTTTTGTTTGATTGTTTTAGGTGTTTTTTTTTTGTTCTGCTTGGATTTTGTGTTTGGTTTTTGTGTGTTTGTATTTGACTTTGTAGTAGCTGTCTGCTTGTGTGTGTATTTTTGTGTGTTTGTCCTGTTTGGCTTCTTGTTGCTGGGTGGTGTCTGTGATGGCCCCCAAACGCAGGAAGCTGAATTTTTCACATGTTGAAAAGCAAATCCTAGCCAGGTATGTCATACAATATGGAAGATATCTACATGGGCCTGATAGCCGGAACACCTCCCCGGCCCAAAGGAAGAGGATATATGCCAAAATCACAGATCACATAAATGCGGCGGGGGGAGGGGAGACGAGGACCCCCGCTGGCATTAAGAAAAAGATCAATGATCTGAGGAGCGTGGTCCGCAATAAGGTGGCCAAGCTCACTGCGCATAGGAGGGGCACTGGAGGAGGGGGACCATGCCCCATCCGGCTGACTGAGGAGGAATGGGCAGTGGCCCGGTGTTTCGAGCCAGAGCAGGTGGTGGGCCTGCCTGGTTATCAGTCTGATGTTCCTGTGAGGCCAGGTAAGGTTTTTTTTTGGTTTTTTTGGTGATTAGCATGTGTGGGTGGGGGAAGGGAACATGTGGCAAGTGTGTGGATCCTCAAACCTGTGATTGTTTGGTGTCTTCCACAGATGACCAGGAGATTGCTGGGCCATCAGGCCAGGCTGCTGCACCACCCCAAAGACAGGAGGCTGCTGAGGAGTCCCCAGGGGAGGGGAGTGGCCAAACCTCCCCTCATGAGGAGGCTGAGGGGGAGGAGGATGAGGGGGAGGAGGATGAGGGGGAGGAGGAAGAAGATCTCCAGATTGGCCGGGAAATCATTATTGCCACTGATCTGATGACCTTTGATGATACCCTTGAGGCTAGCCTTGAGGCTCCCCTTGAGGCTACCCCAGAGGCTCCCCTTGAGGCTCCCCTTGAGGCTACCCCAGAGGCTCCCCTTGAGGCTACCCCAGAGGCTCCCCTTGAGGCTACCCCAGAGGATCCCCCAGAGGCTGGCACCAGTCAGGCCACCATCAGGGGTAGCCCCTCCCACTCCTCCCACAACATGCCGCAACCCACAAGGGTCACTCTATCCCCTCCTACCTGGCCACAAGCCTCAGGGGCAGGCAGGATGGCGACCCAGGACACCAGGGTGGGGTCTGAGCATATGCCGGCCAGTCTGCTGAGGGACAATGCCAAGCAGACCCGCAGTCTGGGTGACATCAAAAAAACTATGGCCAAGATGGAGCACAGCCTGGATGTAATGAGGGAGTCACTCAGTGATGTGGCCACCAATTCATTGGGTGTCATCACCTGTTTGTGGTCCCTGCATACCGCCACAACAGGCGTGGGCCAGGAGGTGACTGCCCTCACCCGGGCTGTGCAGGACAACACCCGGGCTGTGCAGAAGAACACCCGGGCTGGCCAGGCCAATACGGCTGCCATCACTGCCTGCCTGACCAGGATAGCAGTGGCCTTGGAGGGCAGGCCAGCCGGAGGTCAGACACCAGGGGAGGCTCCTCCCTCCCCTGTTCCCCCCCCCAATGAAGATACTCCCTCCCCTGCTCCCCCCCCCAATGAAGATACTCCCTCCCCTGCTCCCCCCCCCCGTGAAGATCCTCCAGGTGGCCGTGCCCGTGGCCGTGCCCGTGCCCGTGCCCCTGCCCGTGGGCAGCCTAGACGGAGCACTCGCCGCCGGACTTAAATACCAGGGGTACTTTTTTTTTTTGATTTTTTGATTTAAAACTTTTGGTTATTATACTGTACTTATGATTTGCTTTATGTGTGTGAATGATGTGTGAATGTGGGGGGGTGGCATTCCTGACAAAATAAGGGTGTCCCCCTCAGTTTTGGTGGAGAAGGGATCCCCAGGACCAGGGAAAAGTCATCCTAGGTTCCTGAATGGTGTATGAATGCACAGTGACATAATTGGAGCCGTGGCGGGGCGTTACTGCTCCCAAGTACCAAAGGGGGGGGGGGGGGTACTTGGATCTAATCCAATTCGATGTGCATGTGATGTGTTTGTGCTAGGGACCACAGTGGTGTGCATTCATGCATTCTCATTGTGACATAAATCATGTGCGTTTCCAGAGACAAAAACATTCTCAATGTGTCATTAAACATGTGCGTTTACTGTGCAAAGCAACATTCTCATTGTCACATAATTCATGTGCGTTTGCAGTGAAAACAAATAATAACATTGTCACATAATTCATGTGCGTTTGCATCGGGAAAAAAAAAAACATTGTGACATTTTTTCTGCCCATTTACTGAGAAAATATGCCTTCTGCCAGGCGTCTCCTGGCTACTGTGCCCTCAGTAGACCGGGTAGAGTGGGCTAGGGGGGGATTGCCTGGGTGGGGGGTCAGGTCAGCACGCAAGTTAATCTCCAGTCCCCTTCTCGTTGCAAAGTTATGAAGAATGCAACAAGCCCCTATTATTTGGCACACAAAGTCGGGGGAATACAGCAGTGTACCCCCTGTCTTGTCCAGGCATCTGAAGCGGGACTTCAGCAGGCCAAAAGTACGCTCCACTACTGCCCGGGTGCGAATATGAGCCTCGTTGTAGCGTTGCTCTCCTGGGGTTTGGGGGTTCCGGAATGGGGTCATCATGTGAGGGCCCAGGGCATATCCAGAGTCACCTGGAAGGCAAAAGACAGGAGGATATTAGTCATGCATGTGCCCCATGTGATGTCTGCATCATGGGGGGGGACATACCTGACACACATGTCACTCACCAACCAGCCAGCTGTCTCCATACACGTTCTGCTCCAATTCACGTGCTATGTTGGTCTGCCTAAAGATGTAGCTGTCATGGCACGAACCTGGAAATTTGGCACAGACATGCCAGATGAGGCCATGGGCATCCACGATTACCTGGACATTGATTGAATGCCAGTTTTTTCGATTCCTGAACAGGTGCTCTGTTTCATGGGGGGGCTGTAGTGCCACATGGGTACAGTCAATGGCCCCGATGGTCCGTGGGAATCCAGCAATCTGATAGAAATCAGCCATGCTCTTCATTCGCTGGTCCTCCTGGGTGGGCTTTTCAAATTGACTGCCCATGCGTCTCAGTATTGCAGGGACAACCTGGTGCACACACCTGCTCATCGAGGACTGTACCATCCCAGCCAGACCTCCACATGTTCTCTGAAAAGACCCAGTGGCCAGAAAATGCAGGGTGGCCATAACTTTAATATGAGCTGGCAGGGCATGGGATCGTTGGGTTGGGGTGTTCAGATCATCCTGCAGGATCCTGGTTAAGTCCAGGATGGCTTCCTGGTTTAATCTGAAGTGGCCAATGACCTCAGACGCAGTCATGCCAAAGAGATCTTGGCGTGGCCGGTAGATCCTCTCCTGTGCCCTCCTCCTCCTCCTCTGTGCCCTCCTCCTTCTCTGCGCCTGTAAAGTGGCGAGTGCCGTTATTATCATTGATGGCCCAGGCATTTTGGCAGTCTCAATGAAGTGTTGGCAGCTCTTCAGAAATCGTGTTGCTTCAACAGACCTTTACAGGGCTGGTGTAAAATTAGGGCTGCTTTTATAAAGTCTAATTTTGCTCCAGAAAACTAACAGGTGCGCACAGGGCGTTATCTACGGCGCACTCGGCGTAATCTACGGCGCACACACTTAATTTTGAGGATCGCCCTATCTCCCTCATTTGCATCTTTGCCTATCAAATAAAGCGGCGTGACTAGCGTAATTTGCGTCAGAGGATGCGCCAGAGTAATTATTTTAAGTAGGACGTAAAAACCGGATTTTTCGTTTTGAGGATCGGGCGCAAAGATACGCACGGAGTAAAATTAGAAATCTCGAGTTAAGTCGGCGCATCTGCTTTGTGGATTTGCCCCATACAGACTGACTCATGATCAAGCTAGCACACGTACCATCATAGGAAACGTCTTCCTATGGTGGCACAGGCAGAGAAGGAGAAGCCAAAGAGTGTTGGTGGGGCGACCCCAGAAGAGGAAGATTGGGGTGCTCTCAGTAAAATCATTATACACAGCAGGTAAATATAACATGTTTGTTATTTATTTATTTTTTTAGCTGTACAATCACTTTATTTTTTATTTTATTTACCTTTATTGCCATTACAAGGGGGCTAAGATTAGCCTTGCATGGATCATTTTTTTTTTGATCAAAAACAAAACATATTCCCATATCCACACAAGCGACGGGGACTTCTCTGTCATGTTATTGTATTCTAAAAGCGGGGGCTCCTCACTGTCAGAATACGCTGATCAGCTCTGCAGCCGGTTGGCTGTAGCGATGAAAGAAGGAACTTTTTCCCACACACCGGTTTGAGAGAAGTCGATCTACCTCTCTGAATGGGAACGGCCATAGATGAATCAAAATTTGGCCAGTCCCTGCTGAACTGGCTGAATTTCAATCCATCTATGGTCATCTTAACAGTGGGCAGTGACAGATACTCCTTATAGAGATATCATGGGTCTATTAGACCCCCAATGTTTTTCATGTCCTCCAAAGCAGCTAATCAATCACTGTAAAAGTCTGGGAATTGTTGTCCAATTGTTGTTCAACCAGCCTGGAACGGAGCTTCTAACCAGCACAAACTCTGGTGCGGCACTGGAACCAAGTGGCTGACTGCTGATCTTGCTTCAGGTCTCTGACACAAAGACAAACGCTGCATTATCCTCAGGCGCTCCTACAACTGGATTTTGCTGCAACATCCATCTATTTATTAATAATTATATATAGCTGGGTATATGTCCACAATTCTACCAGGACTCCTATCAGGCTCTTTGCTGATAAGCTGCTTGTACATTGCATGTGTGTACTGTTAACTCATTCTACGGCGGCAGGTCGGCTCTCCTGGGCGAGAGCACGTAGTATAACGTCAGCTCTTAGAGCGGCCAATAGGGGCGCGTGCGCGCCGCAGGAGGCGCGCGCCCCCCGCTCGCCCCCGACTCCCGTGCGTGTGCCCGGCGGGCGCGATCGCCGCCGGGCACACGCGATCGCTCGTTACAGAGCGGGGACCGGGAGCTGTGTGTGTAAACACACAGCTCTCGGTCCTGTCAGCGGGGGAAATGCTGATCTTCTGTTCATACAATGTATGAACAGAGGATCAGTGTTTCCCCTAGTGAGGCCACCCCCCCCCCACAGTAAGAACACACCCAGGGACATACTTAACCCCTTCCCCGCCCCCTAGTGTTAACCCCTTCACTGCCAGTGGCATTTTTATAGTAATCCAATGCATTTTTATAGCACTGATCGCTATAAAATGCCACTGGTCCCAAAAATGTGTCAAAAGTGTCCGAAGTGTCCGCCATAATGTCGCAGTACCGAAAAAAAATCGCTGATCGCCGCCATTAGTAGTAAAAAAAATATATTAATAAAAATGACATAAAAATACCCCCTATTTTGTAAACGCTATAACTTTTGCGCAAACCAATCAATAAACGCTTATTGCGATTTTTTTTTTACGAAAAATACGTAGAAGAATACGTCTCGGCCTAAACTGAGGAAAAAAAATGTTTTTTTATATATTTTTGGGGGATATTTATTACAGCAAAAAGTAAAAAATATTATTTTTTTTCAAAATTGTCGCTCTATTTTTGTTTATAGCGCAAAAAATAAAAAACGCAGAGGTGATCAAATACCACCAAAAGAAAGCTCTATTTGTGGGAAAAAAAGGACGCCAATTTTGTTTGGGAGTCACGTCGCACGACCGCGCAATTGTCAGTTAAAGCGACGCAGTCCCGAATCGCAAAAAGTGCTCTGGTCTTTGACCAGCAATATGGTCCGGGGGGTAAGTGGTTAATAACCTTTTGTTACAAACAAATATGTATCAAAAGCTGGAGTTCAGCTTTAAACCTTTCCCCCCTGAATTCTTGTCAAATTTATCAGCACTGAATATATCATTGCCTGATCCTTACAGTCCTTCACTGAAAGCAAAGGCACTGTATGCCCAACATTGAATTGAAGAGATTGAGTATAAACAACAGGAAAATCTGTGATCTAGTTAGGACAGAACTTTGCATTGATCAGACCTTTATTATAGATTCAGTGGAATACAATGCTAGAGGCTTACAATAGCACTTATCGGGTCCGCCTGTCAGTTTTTTAGGTGGACCCAATCAGGCCATCCATTGCCGTCTATGGAGGTGCGAATGTCAACAGACATCCAAAGCCATTCAAAAGGGAATTCAACCTAGCAAGCAGGAACTCGGAAGACAAACAGGTAGTATTGCACATGCTATTAGAAGCTTGAAACTTCAGGCTTGGCTGGCTTAAATTACGTTTGGTCTCCACCCAGAGACTGGCCACATTGGCCACAGACGGTTCCTGGACTTTGTGTATCAGTTTGCAAATCTGCTCAGCAAATAAACAAGCCTGTGTAGAGTCCATCTTCACAGAAAAATGTTCTTGTTAAAGGCTTGGTATAATATCACGCTTACCCATAACGCGTGTGGTCAGACACTATAGCTAACTTCTGTGTTCTTCGCCTATAGTAGCCCCCTTTCCCATAAGGCAAGCAGACCTACTGTTACTCAGTTGCCCCCAGGACTTATACACAATGCTATAGTGCCTGATCACCACGCTGGAGCAAGCATGGACTGACTAAAGCTAAAAAGTACTTGTGGTTGGCAAACAGGCAGAGTAGTTCAATGACAGTCCAGGTACAAGGCAAGCAAGGTTAAGAATAGTCAGAATCAATCCATAGTAAAAAAAAAGGGAGAGTTCAGAGAGTAGTCGTTATCAGATCAGAGGTCGTCAACAAGGGAATCCAACCTAGCAGGCAGGAACAGGGCAGACAAACAGGTAGCTTGAGCACATATTACACACGCTATCACAAGCATGAGACTGCAGGCTCGGCTGGCTTAAATCAGGTTTGGTCTCTATTCACAGACTGGCCACATAAATTACCTTGCGGGTGGATAAACAGACAGGAAGAATGTATCACAGCCAAAACCAGGATGCTGGATTGAGACCAGCAGCTGTTAAGGAGCAGAAGCTCTACAAACGCTCCTTACACCACCGACATCCGATCCTATCTGCTACAAAAAGATGAATGGGGGGTTTAGATTGGATGACAGTCAGATGTAAACACACAGGCGGTCTGTTTCTATCTGACTGCCCATAGAGGAAAGGAGGATAGTCCCTGGAAGCCACACATCTAGGTGTTCTGTTGAGATGAGTGTAGTGGCAACCTCAGCGTGGACTCGGACCAGGCCACGCCCCATAGAGGAAAGCGGGCTGTGTCCATGTCCACTCTGCATCAGTGAAGTGGACCTGAACCTGTCAACTCGTCTGCTCAGTGGGGATCAGCGAACATCCCCCACTGAGCAGGCGGATCCGCCAGTGGGGCCTAAAGTAGAACTAAAGGCAAAACGTTTTTTTCCATTTTGCTAAGGGTAGGGAAGGGTTCCTAGACTTCACTTTCTGTCTCATAGTCACAACAGGAAGTTAGGGGGAGTCCCAGGTTCCCGCCTCTATTCTGGTGACAACCCAATATTTGGGATTTTTTTTTCACTTTTACTCGCAGTGATAACAGTCCCCAGGACAAAAGCAGAGAGGGTGGATCTCCCTAATGGGGACACAGACGGAAAAAAAAACATCTGACAGATATTCTAATCCCCCGCTACTTAAAATTGTTTTGCCTTTAGCTCTACTTAAATGTTAGAACTCCTGTGGATCTGTATCTTTTCTAAATGCTAATCATGGTTAAGAGGAGACCACAACACCTCTACTTATGTAGATTGTGCCCCAACTTATGTTCTAGATCTTTCTCTGGTCATGAAACAGAACAATAAGAAAATACTAAGCTTCATTATAATATTTAAAGCGGGGGTTCACCCCAAAAAAAAATTTTAACATTACATTCAGCCGAGTTGTCATAATGGCAATCGGCTTTTTTTTTTTATTTTATCCCCGTACATACTGTATTTTCACCGCCGCTCCGGGTATGTCTTCTACGGGACTGGGCGTTCCTAATTGATTGACAGGCTTCCGACCGTCGCATACTGCGCGTCACGAGTTGCCAAAAGAAGCCGAACGTCGGTGCTCAGGCGCCGTATAGAGCCGACTAGCAGTCCGGCTTCTTTTGGCAACTCGTGACGCGCTGTATGCGACGGTCGGAAGCCTGTCAATCAATTAGGAATGCCCAGTCCCGCAGAAGACATACCCGGAAGCGGTGGTGAAAATACGGTATGTACGGGGATAAAATTAAAAAAAAACAGGCGATTGTCATTATGATAACTCGGCTGAATGTAATGTTAAAACATTTTTTTTGGGTGAACCCCCGCTTTAACTTCTAAAGCAGACCGATTGCTAAAGAACAGAATAAAGTATTGTATGTTGCTTATGCAGAAACAAAAAGATCAAAGACCTCTGAAGGTATGTTGTGGTTTCTGGCACCAAGCCATCAGTAGCAGATCACTGGCTCTGCCAGCTTGCCTTCTTTCCTTAGTGCATTCTGATGCCACATCTTCCTCTGGTAAGTGACGTGCACAAACCCAGCCAATCGCATCATGTAAAAGAAAACATGATTCATCAGACCAGGCCACCTTCTTCCATTTCTCCATGGTCCAGTTCTGATACTTACATGCCAATTGTAGGCTTTTTTAACAGTGGATACAAGTCAGCATGGGTACCCTGACCGTTCTGTGGCCACACATCCCCATTCACTAACACTGGGATGCACTGTGTGTTCTGACACCTTTCTGTTGTGGCCAACATGAACTTTTTCAGTAATTTGAGCTCCAGTAGCTTTTCCATTGGATCGGAATACTCAGATCAGCCTTTGCTTTTCACATGCATCAGTGAGCCTTGGCCACCCATGACCCTGTCACCACTTTGCGGGTTTTCCTTCCTTGGATCTCTTTTGGTACATCATCCTGACCATGGCAGACTGAGAATATCCCACTAGCGCTGCAGTTTTGGAGATGCTCTGAACCAGTCATCTAGCCATTACATTTTGGCTCTTGTCAAAGTCGATCAAATGTGCTTACCCATTTTTTTCAGTTTTCAACACATCAACTTCAAAATGTTCTAAAGTTATGGCTGATCAGTGTGTGTGTATATGTATATATATATATATATATATATATATATATATATATATATATAGATATATATAGAGGTATATATATATATATATATATATATATATATATATATATATATATATATATATATATATATATTGATATATACAGGGCTTTTTTTCTCAGAGATTAGGTGCAGGAACTCCCCCTTTCTGAGTCACCCCATTTCTCCTCCCCCCTACCCACCTCCAAGGATCATTCCTTGGCTCCACCCCCTGCCCATCTTTCAGTACTGTCCTTTATAGAGAATACAGAACCAAGTATAATTTTTTGGTGCCAAGTAATTTGTATGAAATTTGTTAATAACAAGAAAAGCAGTAAAATAGATTTCTTTCCGCCAGCAACACCAATAGAACCTCCAGCAACAATAGATCTCCCTACAACAATAAGGGACCACCGGTAGCAAAATATCCCCCAGCAAAAATAGACCCCCAGTAACAATAGACTCCTCAGCAACAATTGACCCCTGGCAGCAACAACAGATATCCCCACAGCCAGCATCAAGAGACCCCCCCATCAGCCAGCAACATAAGACCCCTCCCTCAACAGTAGATCTCTCCCAGTAACAATCTCTCACAGTAACAACTACCCCCCCCCAGCAACATAAGACCCACCACCATCAACAATAGATCTCCTACCAGTAACAACAGATTTCTTCAGCAAAAATAGACCCTCCCCATGCTACAATAGATCCCCCAGCAGCCAGCACCCTTCAGCACACCCCAGCACCCCTTGCACACATTTAGTCCTGGAGGTGCCGGAACTGCGTTCCTGCTGAAAAAAAGCCCTGTATATATATATATATATATGTATATATATATATGTATATATCTATATGTATATATAGATATATATTTGCTCATAAGTTTATATACCCAGGCAGAATTTATGATTTCTTGGCCATATTTCAGAGAATATGAATGATAACACAAAAACGTTTCTTTCACTCATGGTTAGTGTTTGGCCGAAGCCATTTATTATCAAGATGATGTCTTGATGACGAAAAGCGTGGGGTGAAGTTTCTGAACGTCTTTGTGCCACTTTCCGTCAAAGTAGCAGATTGTGGATTATCCCGGCTTCCTGTTTTGTCACTAGCTTTTAATACATAGTGGGGGTTATTTACAAAAGGCAAATCCACTTTGCACTACAAGTGCAAACTACAAGTGAAAACTGCACTTGAACTTGCACTAAAAGTGCACCTGGAAGTGCAGTCGCTGTAGATCCGAGGGGGACATGCAAGGAAAATAAAAAACAGCATTTTGGCTTGCACATGATTGGATAATAAAATCAGCAGAGCTTCCCCTAATTTCAGATCTACCCCTCAGATTTACAGCAACTGCACTTCTAAGTGCACTTTCAGTGCAATTTCAAGTGCACTTTGCACTTGTAGTGCAAAGTGGATTTGCCTTTCATAAATAAACCCCAGTGTAAATGTGAGTATATCGCCACTGTTTGGCACAATAAAACTTTTTAAAAACGGTAATACACTATGGTAGCTTTCTTCTTCTACATTTGGGAGACATAAAGGATAGTGCACTAGGAACGTAGCAAGCCATGGATCTCCATATTTCTGCACAGATACTGTGAAAGTGCAATATCCCTGTGAGGGGTGAGGATTTCCAGTGAGTGCATTTCCTAGGGGCACTGTAAGGAGCACCAGCACAAACGACTGAAGAACACTTGTCACTTTTTGAAGCTCAAAAGGGAATGCAATGAAAGAAGACTCACCTTCTCACCGATCCAGTGCTGCTTGTCTTCCAAGCTGACCCACAGGAGCATGCTGTACTGCAGAACTTAGGATCTGCTCACCACCAGAGGAAAAAAAAGTTAGAAGAGAACCATTCACGTAACCTGACCAAAGACACCTTGAAAAATGATCGGTCACATCTGCTGATGTTTCATGTTCACCATTGGATGAGAGTTACTGCCTAAGAATCGCATTTGCTTTGGCTGTTTTCTCGAGTGAGAATCTTGATTACATGCACATAGTGATCCTCTGTCATAGGGGATCATAGCAAGCTGGTAAGAAGTAATTTCTGCTGATTGGTGGAGGATTCATCACGTTTTTGGACACGATAGCTACCAATTTATGGACTTTTTGAGTACTGGTGTTCATTATTTGGTGTTTATTATTAATAATTATTTATGGACATTTTTTAGGGAACTTTTGAATCATATTTATTGGTCATTATCAATTGATCATTCTTAATCGTTTATTTCTCACAATATTAATTAAGTTTGAATTAAGGCAATTAATTTGTTTATGTTAATTGACATAAGTTATTTATTGCTTATTACTAGCCTGGTTTGGAATATATATTTTTTTATTTGGGTGATTCATTTTTTTCAAACTTTTTGGATTATTTTCATTTATTTAAGGACTGTGTATGTGTATATATATATATATATATATATTTAAGGACTGCATAATTTGGCAAATTCAAAGACTGAGGTCACATATGAATGAATAGCACTTGTAACTTTGAATTCCTATTTTATTTATTTATTACAGTCACTTTATTGTATATTATAGTCAAATTTTTTGTGAGTTACATGCAGCACAATGCACGCAAATTTATTTAAAGCAGAATAGCAAGTGAGTTGGGAACACACGCATTATGTATCTGTAGGGGCAGCAGTTCCTAAATCATTCAGCCATTTGTGCTGAACTACCTATATTCCTTTTAATTATCAACTGTGTTTATTCTTTTTAAATCATTATGACAACAGAACCTATCCAAATGACCCTGGTCAAAAGTTTACATACCCTAGTGATTTTGGCCTGATAACATGCACACAAGTTGACACAAAGGGGTTTGAATGGCTATTAAAGGTAACCATAATCACCTGTGATCTGTTTGTTTGTAATAAGTGTGTGTGTGTAAAAGGTCAATGAGTTTCTGGACTTCTTACAGACCCTTGCATCTTTTATCCAGTGCTGCACTGACGTTTATGGATTCTGAGTCATGGGGAAAACAAAAGAATTGTCAAAGGATTTGTGGGAAAAGGTAGTTGAACTTTATAAAACAGAAAAGGGATATAAAAAGATATCCAAGGAATTGAGAATGCCAATCAGCGGTGTTCAAACTCTAAGCAGGAAGTGGAAAATGAGGGGTTCTATTGAAACCAAACCACAAACAGGTAGACCAACCAAAATCTCAGCCACAACTGACAGGAAAATTGTTTGGGATGCAAAGAAATACCCACAAATAACTTCAGGTGAAATAAAGGACATGTGGTGTGGCAGTTTCAAGATGCACAATAAAGTGGTTGGGCAGTTTCAAGATGCACAATAAGGAGGCACTTGATGAAAGATGGGCTGCGCGGTCAAGTCGCCAGAAGAAAGTCATTACTACACAAATGCCACAAAGTATCCCGCTTACAATACGCCAAACAGCACAAAGGTAAGCCTCAAAACTTCTGACATTTTAGAGTGATGAGACCAAAATTGAGCTTTTTGGCCACAACCATAAACACTACATTTGGAGAGAAGTCAACAAGGCCTATGATGAAAGGTCCACCATTCCTACTGTGAAACACGGAGGTGGATCGCTGATGTGTTGGAGGATATGTGAGCTGCAAAGGCTCAGGAAATTTGGTCAAAATTTATGGCACGATGAATGCAGTATGTTATCAAAAAATACTGGAGGAACATTTGCATTCATCACTCAGGAAGCTGCGCATGGGACGTACTTGGACATTCCAACATGACAATATTCCAAAACACAAGGCCAAGTCAACCTGTCATTGGCTACAGCAGAATAAAGTGAAGGTTCTGGAGTGGCCATCTCAGTCTCCTGACCCCAATATCATTGAGCCACTCTGGGGAGATCTCAAACGTGCAGTTCATGCAAGAGAGCCCAATAATTTACAGGAACTGGGGGCTTTTTGCCAAGAGGAATGGGCAGCTTTACCATCTGAGAAGATAAAGAACCTCATCCACAAATACCACAAAGCTGTCATTGATGTTAAAGGGGCAATACATGGTATTTAGAACTGGGGTATGTAAACTTTTGATCAGGGTCATTTGGGTAGTTTCTGTTGTGATTCTGATTTAAAAATAGAAAACACAGTTAATTGTTAATAAATGGCTTCAGCCAAACACTGTCACGATCGCTATCGTGCCAAACAGACAGCGAGGCGTGGTCACGCCCCAAGTGGCTCTGGGTGGGATTGAACCCAGGACTTCTTCTTCACTGCTCCAGATCTTTGCCACTGAGCCACTTCTCAAGTTCATATTCTGCTTGCTGTCCATCAAAGCCTGGTTCTGAACTATGTGCTGATTGCCTGTCTTTGAATCTCCCTGCAATCTGCACCTGTTTATCCTGGTCCAGCTGAGGCAGGTTTCCTAATCAACCAGGGTATAAAGCCCTGCCTCACTATGAGGCAGGTGTCAGTTCATTGTACTCTGCTTGTCCTGTCTGTGCCAATGGTTCCTGTGTTCCTGTGATTGACTTCATTTACAAGACTGATCCCGGCTTCTGACCCTTTTGGCTTACGTACCCTGGATTTGCTGTACTCCTGCCATCACCTGGAATTGCTGACAGGACGTCTGGACCTCCACTACCTGGACCCTGGAGACCCCTCTCTGCACTAACAGCTCCTTTCAGCCCCAACCATCAGCATACCAGGAACTACTCTAAAGGCTCAGGCTATCTCCTAATTCAGCCATCTCCAGCTATAGGCATCTCCATCTGGAGCCATCTCTACCTACAGGCCGGACTTCATTCCACAGCCAGTCACAACCTGGGAACTCAACCCAGCCTGGAATGGTCATCAGAACCGCAAGTATCTTACACATAATACCATATACAGTCATACTGTGATCCGCCTGTTTTGCTTACCTATAGGACTTGGCTTGCTGAACATTACATTGCTTGTCAGAACTTTCCTGGTTACTTATCTGAGTACTGCAAGTTATTGCTATCGGTTTTTCATTACTTATATCATAGCCATAGACTCATGCATTAATCCGGCCTGCTTACAAGTCACAGCCTAGCTAATTACCTAAACAGCCATTTAAGAACTTTATTCCTAAGTATTTACATCTGCTTATACATAGCTTATGAATTAATAAGCATTCATGATTAAGTTGATTCTCTAAAAAGAGGTTGTGATGAACTAAACCCTAAACTCTTTGACCATACAAGAGAGTGAAGTAGTGGTTTAACCCTGAGAAACCTCTGCAGCTGAGATCCAATTAAATCATAACTAAACTCATACGCAGGAGCGTTACATATGAGCATACAAACCTGCAAAATGGACTCCACTCAAGGTAAGCCCTTACAAACACAAGCCACGAGTGAAAGAAAAGTTTTTGTTTTATCATTCATATTCTCTGAAAAATGGGCAAGAAATCATAAATTCTGCCAGGATATGTAAACTTTTGAGCAGAACTGTACATACAGTATCTCACGAATGTGAGTACACCCCTCACATTTTTGTAAATATTTTATTATAACTTTTCATGTGAAAACACTGAAGAAATTACACTTTGCTTCAATGTAAAGTAGTTTTTGTACAGCTTGTATAACAGTGTACATTTTCTGTCCCCTAAAAATAACTCAACACACAGCCATTAATGTCTAAAGCGCTGACAACAAAAGTGAGTACACCCCTAAGTGAAAATTTCCAAATTGGGCCCAAAGTATTAATATTTTGTGTGGCCACCATTATTTTCCAGTACTGCCGTAACCCTCTTGGGCATGGAGTTCACCAGAGCTAGACAGGTTGCCACTGGAGTCCTCTTCCAATCCTCCATGACATCACAGAGCTGGTGGATGTTCGAGACCTTGTGCTCCTCCACCTTTTGTTTGAGGATGCCCCACAGATGCTCAATAGGTGTCAGGAATGCTGGTAGACCAGTACTGTGTGACTGCACAGAGGAGACCCACAATGTATGCGGTGAAGTTAAAAGGTGTTTATTAACAAATAAATGAAGACAACCAGTGCGTAACAAAATAGCATATACAATCAGGGGAAATACCGTATTCATAAACGAAGCCAGGCCGAGGTCATACACAGGGGAAGTCAGCAGATGGGTGAGGATGGGAACACAGCGGATCAGGGAGCGGATGGATGGACAGGCTGCGGGGCAGGAATCCAAGAGGGAACAGGAATCAGGACACAGGGAGGACAAGTCCAGGCAGGGATCAAGGATCAGGTCCAGAAATCAGGGTCAAATACCAGCTCAGGTCCAGGAGGTATGACGATACCAGGGCGAGGAGTGATTACACACGCCGGGTATTTATAGAGGCGTGCTGATTGCATTCAGGTCACACCTGAACGCAGGAAGGGCTGTGTGCTCCACACTGCTAAGAACGCCCCGCTGGTGGACGCCAGTACTGCAGCCCAAGGATAACATAGCAGTAACACCAGCAGGGGGAACCTTCCCTGACAGTACCCCCCCCCCAAAGGAGCGGCCTCCGGACGCTCCAATCAGATGTTGCTGGGGGAAGTCCGTGGTGTCAAGCTCGGCAGCAGATAAAGTCACATCAGGTTGGGCCAGATGAAAGTCCATGACTTTTAACAGGGCAAAGTGCAGCTCAAGCTGGGCAGCGGGTACAGAAATCTTAAGTTGGGCAAAAAGTACATCAAGCTGGGATGCAGATAGGGGCAAATCAAGCTGGGCAGCAGACTCCGGGTCGTCGAGCTGGGCAGCAAGCTCCGGGTCGTCGAGCTGGGCAGCAAGCTCCGGGTCGTCGAGCTGGGCAGCAGGCTCCGGGTCGTCGAGCTGGGCAGCAGGCTCCGGGTCGTCGAGCTGGGCAGCAGGCTCCGGGTCGTCGAGCTGGGCAGCAGGCTCCGGGTCGTCGAGCTGGGCAGCAGGCTCCGGGACGTCGAGCTGGGCAGCAGGCTCCGGGACGTCGAGCTGGGCAGCAGGCTCCGGGACGTCGAGCTGGGCAGCAGGCTCCGGGTCGTCGAGCTGAGCAGCAGGCTCCGGGTCGTCGAGCTGGGCAGCAGGCTCCGGGTCGTCGAGCTGGGCAGCAGGCTCCGGGACGTCGAGCTGGACAGCAAAATCCGGGTCGTCGAGCTGGGCAGCAAGCTCCGGGTCGTCTAGCTGGGCAGCAGGCTCCGGGTCGTCGAGCTGGGCAGCAGGCTCCGGGACGTCGAGCTGGGCAGCAGGCTCCGGGACGTCGAGCTGGAGGAAGTTTTTGTGGGTTAGTAGGCGGCTGAGAAGAGACAGGTGGGTTGTATACAGGATAGGTACAGGGAGCAGAGACTGGATATTGGTATCTGGTGGGAAGCAGTGTATACTGAGCTTCAACTGGGGTTGCCATTGGTGATGGACAGATGGATCTTTGGGAAGGTGAGTGGTTAATGGCAGGGCTGGAAACAGGTGGATTTGCTGGAATCAGGAGATCTGACCAGGCCTGCAGCACAGGCTGAACAAAAGCAGATTCACACACACCTTGTCTAATCAGAGACTGCACTGAACTAATGCACTCAGACAACTTCTGCTGGGAACAAGAGGAATAATGTTCATCAAAAGAAACTGGATCATCCTCTAATAACCATATCAAGGATTCAACTTGGTCATGACTGAAGGGGGGAGAGAAATCGTCACTGCCATCAGGAATAAATGACAGGGCTGGCTTTACACACAAACGGATTAATGCCTGAACATCATCATAAGACATATAACCATGATCCACCATGGAATGGGCTGATCGGATGGTTTCCATCAGCCGGTCACTTGTCCATCCCTCAAAAACCTGGCGACAATACTCCTCATCCTCCTCTGCCAGCAGAGAAAAGTAAGTGATTTCATTGAAATCCATCTTCAAAAAACGCACCGCAACAGGATGGTTCCTCAATGCAGGCACGTCTGGTCAGGGATGGCCCTGGTATACTGTCAGGAATGCTGGTAGACCAGTACTGTGTGACTGCACAGAGGAGACCCACAATGTATGCGGTGAAGTTAAAAGGTGTTTATTAACAAATAAATGAAGACAACCAGTGCGTAACAAAATAGCATATACAATCAGGGGAAATACCGTATTCATAAACGAAGCCAGGCCGAGGTCATACACAGGGGAAGTCAGCAGATGGGTGAGGATGGGAACACAGCGGATCAGGGAGCGGATGGATGGACAGGCTGCGGGGCAGGAATCCAAGAGGGAACAGGAATCAGGACACAGGGAGGACAAGTCCAGGCAGGGATCAAGGATCAGGTCCAGAAATCAGGGTCAAATACCAGCTCAGGTCCAGGAGGTATGACGATACCAGGGCGAGGAGTGATTACACACGCCGGGTATTTATAGAGGCGTGCTGATTGCATTCAGGTCACACCTGAACGCAGGAAGGGCTGTGTGCTCCACACTGCTAAGAACGCCCCGCTGGTGGACGCCAGTACTGCAGCCCAAGGATAACATAGCAGTAACACCAGCAGGGGGAACCTTCCCTGACAATAGGGTTTAGGTCTGGAGACATGCTTGGCTAGTCCATCACCTTTAACCTCAGCTTCTTTAGCAAGACAGTGGTCATCTTGGAGGTGTGTTTGGGGTCATTATCGAGTTGGAATACTGCCCTGCAGCCCAGTCTCTGATGGGAGGGCATCATACTCTGCTTCAGTATGTCACAATAAATGTTGACAATCATTTTTCCCTCAATGAACTGTAGCTCCTCAATGTCGACAGCACTCATGCAGCCCCAGACCATGACACTCCCACAACCTTGCTTGAATGTAGGCAAGACACACTTGTCTGTACTCCTAACCTGGTTGCCGCCACACATGCTTGACACCATCTGAACCTAATAAGTTTCTCTTAGTCTCTTTAGACCACAGGACATGGTTCCAGTAATCCATGTTCTTAGTCTGCTTGTCTTCAGCAAACCGTATGCGGGCCTTCTTGTGCATCATCTGTAGAAGCGGCTCCCTTCTGGGACGACAGCCATGCTGACCATTTTGATGCAGTGTGCAGCGTATAGTGTGAGCACTGACAGGCTGACCCCCCACCCCTTCAACCTCTGCAGCAATGCTGGCAGCACTCATACGTCTATTTCCCAGAGACAACGTCTGGATATGATGCTGAGCACATGCACTTAAAGGAGTTGTAAATGAAAAAAAAAATTCACCTTAATGCAATCTATGCATTAAGGTGAAAAAACATTGCATAACGCCGAGCCCCCGTTATACTTACCTGACCCCTCAAAAGTCCCGCGCGGTCCCGATATCCTCTTCGCCACTCAGCCTGGCCGCTGATTGGCTAGAGTGGATGGGATTGAGAGCAGCGCAGCCATTGGCTGGCGCTGCTGTCAATCGCATCCAGTGATGCGGAGGGGCGGGGCCAAGTGATACAGTGAGCGGTTATGGCCGCTCGCTGTATCACGGGAACGGGCGCGCAATTAGTGACCACCATGCGGGGAGGACCGAGACAGCCACCGAGGGACCCCAGAAGACGTGGATCGGGGCCATAAGTAAGTATAGCATGTTTGTTATTTTAAACTAAAAAAATGTTTTCCTGTACAAACGCTTTAACTCCTGGCGAGGACCTGACCTATTAAACCGCTGTATGGTCTTGGCGACCGGGCTGCAGGTCAGTTTCAGGGCCTTGGCAATCTTCTTATTGCCTAGGCCATCTTTTATGTAGAGCAACAATTCTTTTTTTCAGATCCTCAGAGAGTTCTTTGCCATGAGGTGTCATGTTGAACTTCCAGTGACCAGTATGAGAGAGTGAGAGCGATACCAAATTTAACACAACTGCTCCCAATTCACACCTAAGACCTTGTAACACTAACAAGTCACATGATCCCGGGGAGGGAACATGGCTAATTGGGCCCAATTTGGAACTTTCACTTAGGGGTGTACTCACTTTTGTAGCCTGCAGTTTAGACATTAATGGCTGTGTATTGAGTTATTTTGAGGGGGCAGCAAATTTACACTGTTATACAAGCTGTACACTCACTACTTTACATTGTAGCAAAGTGTAATTTCTTCAGTGTTGTCACATGAAAAGATCTAATATTTACAAAAATGTGAGAGGTGTACTTACTTTTGTGAGATACTGTGTGTGTGTGTATATATATTGTAAGGGGTTAGCTCGGTAGCGGGGTGTGTGACCCCCTGGATGGGTTCACTACACACTGAATTTATACAGACAGGCAGTCGAAGACGGTTGAAAACAAAGATTTTGTTTTATTCTTCCATCATGCTGGAAACAAGTGCAAGCATCCAAACAGCATAAACAAAATCAAACCTAAAATAAACCCTGGCCACTTGGGGCGTCTACCTTCACCACACAGGAACCTATCTATGGAGTCTGGCACAGCCTAGTGTTGGGCAGACACTGCTGGTCATAGCAGAAAAACAATAGTCTTTTGATTTTTATCACACAGAAAAATCAATCCTCTCCTCACCTCCTCAGAAGACTTTCAGTACACTGCTCTCCTTCCTCACAAAGCCTCAGGATGCAGCAATTCAGTCGTAATCCTCTGGATTACTTATAGAGGCCTTAATTGCCTCATTCTGAACAGCTGAAGTTCTCCAACGCCCTTAGGCCTCTTCTGGCCACCCTTGCAGCCGACGCCTAATAACAATTGGTGTATTGTCTAAACATGGCAGAAATGTATGTCCCGTCTGTGACAACACCCACAGAGTTACCTGACTTCCTGTCACAATATATATATATATATATATTGTACAGGACGCCATGGCTGGGTCCTGGAAGGACGTTATATTTCCCCTCTGTTTGGACTGTGGTGCCTTTAAGGGAATGGAAAGGGTTAACGCACCTGTGTAAGAAAGTAGTTTAAAGCAGACAGGAAGTGCAGGTGAGAGTGAAGGAGTGTAGGAGAGTCCAATGCATGGTGAATGGTGGACAAGGAAAGCTGTGGAAGCTATGAAAAGCTATGAAAAGCTGTGAAAGGACTTGGCAGTGTCCTGCCTAAAAACCTGCTACTGAAGGACTTACCTGGAAGGACTGTTTAACTGCGATAGCAGTTCTGAGCTGTACAAGTCGGTGAGACTGTTATTTCTCTTGTTTTTGCTGCTGCTAAGCCATTTAAGTTTAATAAACCATAGTTTTGATTTAAGAAGCCTGTGTCCTGCGATCAAGCTGGTTCCCCAAACATTACACTGGTGCTCGAATGCGGGCAGGACTGAATAACAGGCATAAGAAGAGGAAAAAAAAAAAACGTTTTTTTTTCTGTTGCATTGGACTTTATATTGAACTAACATTTAAAGGGACAGTACATTGAATTTATGTCCTGGGTTAAAGCTGCACAAACATTGAAAGTTGAAGCAATGGAGGAGCTAATTAAACAGCTGACCCTGGCTAACATACAAGCGCAAACTTACCACAAAGAGGCGCTGGCTCTGCAGCAAGAAAATACTCGCCTGTTGGTGGCCCAGTTAGCAGCCCAGCAAGCAGCCCAGCAAGGGGTTATGCAGGCTCAGGTGACTGCCTTAAAGGAAGCGGTGCAACAGCTGTCTCAGGTTCAGGAGCCAGCGGCTGTTGCCCCTGGCAACCAGGTGACTGTGAGGGCAAGCCATTTTCTACAGAAGTTGTCCCTGAGCGATGATGTAGAGGCATTTCTTGCTACGTTTGAGAGGACAGCGGAGAGAGAAGGATGGTCTCAGGACCAATGGGCCGGCCTCATTGCTCCTTTTCTCACTGGAGATCCTCAAAAAGCCTACTTTGACCTGCCACCAGATGATGCTAAAGACTATCAAAAGCTAAAGGCAGAAATTCTGGCTCGTCTGGGGGTGACTACGGCCGTTCGGGCCCAACGTGTACACCAATGGAAATATCGTCCAGATCGGCCACCCCGGTCTCAAATGCATGACCTGGTGCAACTAGTAAAAAAATGGCTGCAGCCTGAGGTGTTGTCTGGCCCCCAAATTGTGGAGCGGGTCGTGCTGGACCGATACCTGAGGTCCCTGCCAGATGACCTCCAACGGTGGGTCAGCCATGGAGACCCCAAAACAGCAAACCTCCTTGTTGAGATGGTGGAACGATATACAGTGGTGGAGGACCTGCTCGGACCTACCAAGCGCATAGGGCCTAGTCTGCCACGGCCTGTTCGACCAACTGCTGCCCTTCGAAAGGATGTTCCAAGGAGCCCTGGGACAAACACCCCGGAAGGCCAAGAGACACTCCCGGTACCTTCGCAGCGTTCTGTTCCTGTTCGGAGAGGAGGGGATGTACAATGTTGGCGATGTCATACCCGGGCACACTGCCCACTGCAAGAGGAGCCCATGGAATGCGGGGTTCTTCGGAGGGGGTCTTTTTGTGCCCACAAAGTGTGCACCACACACCTCGACCTGGATGAGGAAAAGTTTGAGTGTGAAGTCCAAGTGAACCACCTCCCTGCCCGGGCTTTGTTGGACTCTGGAAGCATGGTAACCCTGGTTCATCCTAGAGTGATTGGGAAGATCGGTCCGGTAAGAAAAACTTTACAGGTGGTATGCATTCACGGGGACACTAGAGAGTACCCGCTCATCACGTTGTCTATCTCCTCAGCATGTGGCACTGTTACTCAAGAGGGGTGATAAAGAACTTGGTGCATGATGTTATAATAGGACGAGACTGTCCATTGTTTACAAAACTGTGGGAACAAGGAGAACAGTTCAGAGACTGGGGAGAAACTAGCCCCCCTGTTCCTGCTGCTGAGAGGGATAACCCTGAACTGCCAAACGTTAATGTGGACCCAGATGGGGAAAATGCTAATGATTGGGTTAATGGTGATGAAAGTAGTGTTGATACTATTGAGGATGTCAAGATATGTGGTCCACAGACCTACCAAAACACTAAGGGGGAGGAGCCTTTCCCACTTCAGGTAATGCTGGGGGAAGAGGATGAGGAAGTGGCCTCTACCCCTGCGCTGCCGGATTTGGGTGTTCCCCATGGGGCATTTGGGACTGCTCAGATGCAGGACCCCACTTTGGCCCATGCACGGGAACAAGTGGTAGTAGTAAATGGGGTTCCCCAAGAGCCAGGTGCGAATGAGAGGTGGCCACACTTTGCAATATATAATGAGTTGCTGTATCGGGTTACCAAGGAGAGAGAAAATGTGGTAGAGCAATTGTTGGTACCCCAACAATATAGACGAAAGGTTCTGGACCTAGCCCATAACGATGTGTTAGGGGGACACCTGGGAGTTGAAAAAACGGAGGCACGAATCACCGACCGGTTTTACTGGCCAGGTCTGAAAGCAGTGGTAAAGAGATACTGTACCTCTTGTCCGACCTGTCAGTTGACCGCTCCGGTGACTCATTTTCGGAGCCCTTTGGTCCCTCTGCCCATAATTGAGGTCCCATTCGAGAGGATAGCCATGGATATAGTGGGTCCCTTGGTAAAGTCAGCTCGAGGTCACTCCTACATATTGGTGATTCTTGACTATGCCACCCGATATCCTGAGGCGCTACCCCTGCGGAATACCTCCTCAAAGGCCATTGCCCGGGAATTATTCCAGATGTTTACACGGACTGGTTTCCCCAAGGAAATACTCACAGACCAGGGTACCCCATTTATGTCAAGGGTTATGGCCGATGTGTGTAAGCTGTTCCGGATTAAACAGCTACGCACATCGGTCTACCATCCCCAAACGGACGGGTTGGTGGAACGCTTTAATAAGACCCTTAAATCTATGCTCAAGAAAGTGGTACAAAGGGATGGGAAAGATTGGGACTGCCTGTTACCAGCTCTCCTGTTTGCTATCCGGGAAGTGCCCCAGGCCTCCACGGGTTTTTCGCCCTTTGAGTTGGTATATGGGCGGAGACCTCGCGGACTTCTTGACGTGGTTAAAGAGGAGTGGGAAAGTGAACCTGTTCAGCATAAGAGTGTCCTGGAATATGTCTCCCAAATGCAGGAAAGGATCCAAACCGTGATGCCGCTAGTCAAAGAGCATTTGCAAAAAGCCCAGGAGGCTCAACGACGGGTCTATAACAGGGCTGCTAAAATAAGGCACTTCCAAGTGGGGGATCGAGTAGCGGTGCTAATTCCCACTGTGGAAAGTAAGTTCTTAGCCAGGTGGCAAGGACCCTTTGAAGTTGTGGAAAAAGTGGGAGAGGTCAATTATAGAGTCCACCAGCCAGGCAAGAGGAAACCGTATCAAATATATCATGTCAACTTGTTAAAGCCCTGGACAGACAGGGAACCGGTGACCTCCCTGGCTAGTGCAAGGCTTGAGCCACAGGTTGGGGTGGAGAGTGTCCAAGTAGCAAATACCCTATCTAAATACCAAAGTCAGCAGGCAAAGGAGTTCTTGCAGAGAAATAAAGAGAAGTTTTCAGACTTGCCGGGGCTAACTAGTATCATAGAGCATGATATTATCACGGAACCTGGAGTCAAAGTTTTTGTCAGGCCCTACCGCATCCCAGAGGCTCAAGGGAAGGCCGTTTCAGAGGAAGTAAAGAAGATGCTGGACCTGGAGATCATTGAGGAATCGCAGAGTGAGTGGTCGAGCCCGATTGTGTTGGTACCAAAGCCCAACGGGACTCTGCGATTCTGCAATGATTTCCGGAAGCTTAATGAAGTTTCACGGTTTGATGCCTACCCCATGCCCCGGGTAGATGAACTTATTGAGAGACTAGGTCCAGCTAGGTATATCACAACATTAGACCTTACCAAGGGGTATTGGCAAATCCCATTAACTAAGGCTGCTAAAAAGAAAACTGCTTTTTCTACTCCAGAGGGGAGTTTTCAGTACAAAAGAATGCCTTTTGGACTGCAAACTGCTCCAGCCACGTTCCAGCGAGCAATGGATAGGATTTTACGACCTCATCGGGAGTATGCCTCAGTGTACTTGGACGACATAGTCATTTTTAGCAGAGACTGGGAGTCACACTTGCCCAAAGTCCAGGCAGTACTGGACTCTCTCTGGAAAGAGGGGTTTACAATAAACCCTGAAAAATGTGCTTTGGGAATGGAGGAGGTGAAATACCTGGGCTATATTGTGGGTAGAGGGGTGGTGAAACCTCAGGTCAGCAAGGTAGAGGCTATAAAGAGTTGGCCCCGCCCCCTCACAAAAAAGCAGGTACGTGCATTCCTGGGCATGGTGGGATACTACAGGAGGTTCGTACCCAACTTTGCCACATTGGCGGCTCCATTGACCGATCTGACTAAGGGTCGGAAATCGGTCATGGTGGAGTGGAATGCAGACGCTGAGAAGGCTTTTTTGGTGCTCAAGTCAGCACTGTGCCAACACCCTGTCTTGATAGCGCCCAATTTTTCAGAAGAGTTTGTTGTCCAAACTGATGCTTCCGATGTAGGATTGGGAGCTGTGTTGTCACAGGTTGTTTGTGGTGAGGAACACCCAGTAGTCTTCCTCAGTAGAAAGTTGACACCAGCGGAGAAAAACTACGCTATTATTGAAAGAGAGTGTCTGGCCATTAAGTGGGCTCTGGATTCCCTCAGGTATTACCTCTTGGGGAGGAAGTTTAGGCTCATTTCTGATCATGCCCCTTTAACATGGATGAGGCAGGGTAAAGGGACTAATGCCAGGATTACACGTTGGTTCCTGGCGCCCCAAGAATTTAAGTTTGTAGTGGAGCATAGGCCCGGGAGACTGCATCAAAATGCAGATGCCCTCTCCCGAGTCCATTGTTTGAGCTCCACTGTTGCCTCCACCTCCTTGGCGTTGGGGCACAGGGGGGGGGATATGTACAGGACGCCATGGCTGGGTCCTGGAAGGACGTTATATTTCCCCTCTGTTTGGACTGTGGTGCCTTTAAGGGAATGGAAAGGGTTAACGCACCTGTGTAAGAAAGTAGTTTAAAGCAGACAGGAAGTGCAGGTGAGAGTGAAGGAGTGTAGGAGAGTCCAATGCATGGTGAATGGTGGACAAGGAAAGCTGTGGAAGCTATGAAAAGCTATGAAAAGCTGTGAAAGGACTTGGCAGTGTCCTGCCTAAAAACCTGCTACTGAAGGACTTACCTGGAAGGACTGTTTAACTGCGATAGCAGTTCTGAGCTGTACAAGTCGGTGAGACTGTTATTTCTCTTGTTTTTGCTGCTGCTAAGCCATTTAAGTTTAATAAACCATAGTTTTGATTTAAGAAGCCTGTGTCCTGCGATCAAGCTGGTTCCCCAAACATTACAATATATATATATATATATATATATATATATATATATATTGCATTATGAATGATTTTTTTCCTTTATAATTGATCACATAATATCTGTTTTCAGCTGCATAGGGGGCTTAGAGAGCTGGGGGGTGGGGAAGCAGTAGTACACTAATCTTCCTAGTGAATAGTTGTGGGAGCACATCCGTACAGTACAAGTCTGATTATTGGAGGACAGGCATACTTGCCATGCTAGGAAGGACATGCTTCTATAGCTAGCATGGTCAGTTTGAAATAGAAAAACCCCTGGACTGGCAGGATCACAGGCAGGCAAAAGAAATATGGAAATGTTAGGGTAAAAAAAATGTTCCTTCTGCGAAGTTCCTACAAGTTGCTAAGTGGGTACAGCAAGGCCTTTATATTTCTGGTCTTGGTGTGTTATCAATGGTGTAAACATCCATCTTTATATAATATACAGTAGCTTCCCATATCTTGTTAATATATTTTTAAAACATTAGTTGTCCCATAGGCTGGCATATATTCAGAGTAGTATCCCTGCATCAGTGGATATGTTTTATTGTCATGTTAAAGCAAGATTGAAATGAGCCTATATTAGCTAGAATAATTGATGTTTTCAAGTGCTGACAGCTGTAGGGGTTATAGGTAGGGTTAGTAGGGTTAGATGGGTAAGAACCCTTTTACACTGAGGAGTTTTTCTGGCGGTACAGCGCTAACAATAGCGCTGCTATACCGCCTGAAAAACTCCTGCCCAGCAACCTCAAAGTGAAAGCCGGAGGGCTTTCACACTGAGGCGATGCGCTGGCATGAGATAAAAAAATCTCCTGCCAGCAGCATCTTTGGAGCGGTGAGAGGAGCAGTATGTATACCGCTCCTTCCCATTTAAAACAATGGGGAAACCGCGGTAATACTGCCCACACTGCGCCTCTGCAGAGGCGCATTGCAGGCGGTAGTAACCCTTTCGGCCGCTAGTGGGGGTTAATACCACACCACTGGCGGCCGAATGCCGCGGCAATTCCGACGGTATAGCGCCGCTATACCGCCACCGCGCCTCCCGCCCCAGTGTGAAAGGGGCCTTAAGGTTAGTAGGGTTAGGGTTGTCCCCTGAAGAATAAGTCAAGGACTCAGGAAGTGGAATAGGGACCTCTCCCATAGGTCAGAAGGCAGGTTCCCAGAGGTCACGAGACGTGGCTGACCCACCCCCACCAAAGTGTACCGCCTACCCCAACTAAGTCGGGGAATGAACAAGTCGGGGAAAGTGCTTAGCTGTCAAATCTGTAAAACTGTTGTTTTAAAAAGATATGTTTGTGCAATTTTGAATATTCGTTGTTGTGTGGAATCGTGTGCATTAACACAAGCACCAGAGCCTTACCTTCAGGGCTCCAGCATAGTTACATAGTTACATAGTTAGTCAGGTTGAAAAAAGACACAAGTCTATCCAGTTCAACCACAAAAAATAAAAAAACAAAATAAAAAACACAGTAAAATCCTATACACCCAACTCCATACCCACAGTTGATCCAGAGGAAGGCAAAAAACCCCAGCAGAGCATGATCCAATTTGCTACAGCAGGGGAAAAAATTCCTTCCTGATCCCCCGAGAGGCAATCGGATTTACCCTGGATCAACTTTACCTACAAATCTTAGTACTCAGTTATATTCTGTACATTTAGGAAAGAATCCAGGCCTTTCTTAAAGCAATCTACTGAGCTGGCCAGAACCACCTCTGGAGGGAGTCTGTTCCACATTTTCACAGCTCTTACTGTGAAAAAAACTTTCCGTATTTGGAGGTGAAATCTCTTTTCCTCTAGACGTAAAGAGTGCCCCCTTGTCCTCAGTGTTGACCGTAAAGTGAATAACTCAACACCAAGTTCACTGTATGGACCTCTTATATATTTGTACATGTTGATCATATCCCCCCTTATTCTCCTCTTCTCAAGAGTGAATAAATTCAGTTCCTCTAATCTTTCCTCATAGCTGAGCTCCTCCATGCCTCTTATCAGTTTGGTTGCCCTTCTCTGCACTTTCTCCAGTTCTCCGATGTCCTTTTTGAGAACTGGTGCCCAAAACTGAACTGCATATTCCAGATGAGGTCTTACTAATGATTTGTACAGGGGCAAAATTATATCTCTTTCTCTGGAGTCCATACCTCTCTTAATACAAGAAAGGACTTTGCTCGCTTTGGAAACCGCAGCTTGGCATTGCATGCCATTATTGAGCTTATGATCAACTAAAACCCCCAGATCCTTCTCCACTACAGATCCCCCCAGTTGTACTCCCCCTAGTATGTATGATGCATGCATATTCTTAGCCCCCAAGTGCATAACTTTACATTTATCTACATTAAACCTCATCTGCCACATAGCCACCCAATTAGACAGAGCATTGAGGTCGGCTTGTAAATTGGAGACATCCTGAGGGGGCGTGGCCGCGATGTGAACGGGAGCAGACGTGTGTTAGCTGGGCTCCGCTCTTACCCTCATCCTGACTGACTTCCAGCGCAGATTCCTGCTTCCACTACCCGCTTGACAGGCACCCTGGGGCGAAAGAAGGCACCAGCTACCCCGAGAGCCCCTCCGCTGTCGCCGGGTAAGCTCCGTTCGTCTTCAACGCCTGGAGCGCGGGCGGCAGCGGCCATCTTACCCACGAGGCTTTCAGCCACAGAGATGTCTGTCGACTTCCCAGCCTTGCCTAATCCGTCGGCATCGCAAGCCGCCTCTCATGCTGAACTCCTGGCAGCCATCAAGGAGGGCCGGGATTCGGTGATGGTGAAGATCGATCACCTAGTGGCAGATGTGAGCCTCATTAGGCATGACATGGACAAATTTAGGGCCCGGTTCGCCGAGGCGGAGGGCCGCATTTCGCAGCTTGAGGATTCTACCAGGGCAGACTCCAGAGATCTTCATGCCCTGCAGATACAAGTAAGAGCCCTTCAGGAAAAGTCCATAGACACCGAGAATAGGCTCCGGAGAAACAATATCAGGATCCTGGGCCTCCCGGAGCGGGCGGAGGGCCCCAAGCCTGCTGAGTTCACTGAAACCTTCCTCATCTCCCTCTTGGGCCTACCAGCTATGCCACCTACGTTTGTGGTTGAACGGGCACACAGAGTTCCTCCCAAGCCTCCGGTCCCTGGGGCCCCTCCGCGGCCTTTCCTGCTCCGCCTACTCAATTACCGTGACAGAGATCGAATCCTGGCGGCTGCCAGGGAAAAGAGGGATTTGATGTTTGAGGGAGCCAGGATCATGCTTTTCCCGGACTACTCACCTGAGGTGCAACGCCAACGCCGCTCTTTCACTGAGGTGAGAAGGACCCTGCGTGACCAAGGCCTCAAGTTCAGCCTGCTGTACCCCAGCAAGTTACGGGTGATAGACGGGGATCGCACACGCTTCTTTACGGATCCGGAGGCGGCTATGTCCTGGCTGGAGACCCGCTGATGAAACATACCTCGTGGCAAGTATCGATACCAGTTTTCTGATTATCCCTGGGTTACCCCTTTCTCTACCTCCCGCCTTGATGGTATCCTTGGTGGTGGGCTACAGCATTGGAGTTTCAGATGGAGATCAGCTCTCCCCCCCCCCCCCCCTTTTTTTTTTTGTTCCTGTTTTGCCTTCATTTTGTCAGTGCTGGCTGTTTTTACATTTGTCCATCTTTTTTTTTTTTTTTTATTTCTACTATACCATATGTCATTCGCTGCAAGATGGCTGATGCAGTCCCTGATCCCAATTCCAGCTGCTACAGGGGGGCGAATGTGCATCTGCCCTTCCAGAGGCTTTCTCTCTACATAGTGAACTGAGATACGATTCCCCCCATCGCTCCATCCCTTTATCATTTCATTTATTTACTTTCTCCCCCCCGTTTTGATGGACTGTCCTCCTTCCGCTTCCTCCCGGAACGGGGGTCTCTTCCCCCCGCGCTTCGCCCCCCCGGGCCCTGCTCAGGCCTGGAATCTGCCCATTCTGTTGCTTTAGAGTTGGTTACCCAGCGCATAGAAACGACGGCGCAACACCTAGACTTCACGGAACTGTGACGAGCAGGCGCCGCTACCCCCCCCCCCCAGTGCTCGTTTTGTCCCCTTTTATTTTTGTTCTATTTTTTACTTATTGTTTTTTGGACCTACTATTGCGCCCTGTCCCATTTGGGCTCTCTGGGCATGAACATTGACCGCAGACCCTCGCTGTTAGAGGATAGCCCTGCGGATACTGTGTAGGGTCCCCAGTTTAGGGGCCCATTTACACCCTTAACGGTTGACTGTTTTTTGGGGAAAAACTATTCCCATCCCTCGGGCAGTTGCTAGAGGTATGGGATATAGTCGGATAGGCACCCAGTGCCTGGGAAATTTGTTATTTTCTATGTTTACTGTATGTGTTATGCTCAATGTCTTTTACTCTATGAGGATGATGGAATGTGCAAAACTGGCTTATGTGTCAAGCAGTGTACTCGGTGTCTTGCTGCTCCTGAGGTGTCCCGAGCTGCTCTCATATGGGTATCCTGTCTTCCCTTCACCCCCCATGCCTAATGGCTGATCGCCCGACTGACTCATTCTCTATCCTTTCCTGGAATGTCAGGGGACTTAATTCCAAGTTTAAGCGGGCCACCCTCTTCCAATATTTGAAATCACGTCCTGTACAGCTCATCCTACTCCAGGAAACTCACCTCATGGGCAGCAAGATCCTGACCTTAAAAAAGCCTTGGGTTCAGCGAGCGATACATGCCACGTATTCTACGTATGCCAGGGGGGTGACTATCCTGGTTCATAAGAATTTTCCCTGTGTCATTGAAGAAGTCCGTACGGATCCCCTGGGCAAATATGTGATACTTGTTTTTACGTTGTGGTCACAGAGGTACATTGTTGTTAATGTGTATATCCCCCCTCCCTTCTCCTCAGCCCTACTATATGAAGTACTAGACAAAATTACGCCCTTCTGCCCTGGGAGGGTTATGGTGATGGGGGATTTCAATGCCATCTTGTCCCATGAGTTAGACAGACCTACCCCACCGAAGTCAAGATGTTCAGACTTACTGGCCTGGGCTCAGGCGGTGGGCCTGGAGGAGGTCTGGAGGTGGAAGCACCCAGATATGCGCGCATATTCCTGTTACTCAGCATCCTACAAGACCGCATCCAGGATAGATCTGGCCTTCTCCAACCCTGCACTGTTAGCAGATGTGTTGGAGACGGACTATCTTCCTAGCGGTCTGTCGGACCATAGCCCGCTGTTGGTGGTGCTCCGCTCTCCGGCCTCGCGATGTGCCGCACTATGGAGGCTGGGCGCGCAGTGGATCACTCACCCTGAAGTGACCACTATTGTACCCCCCCTACTGACAGAATTTTGGGAAAAAAATGCCGGTACGGCCTCCCCGGACGTAGTATGGGACACCTTTAAGGCATATACAAGGGGGCAATACATTTCCTCTATAGCTAGTGTCAAGAAGCAACAGGCAGCGCAGCTGGGAGACTTAGAGAAACTGGTTACAGACCGAACTGCCACCTACAACTCTGACCCCTCGTCGGATCATTTTGATCAGATGATGGCGGCCCAACGTGACTTACATCTGCATACAGCTGAGGCGACGCGTCTGGAACTACATAAGGGCAGACAGAGGGCTTTTGAACAGGGGGACCGGAATGGCCGGTTTCTGGCCATGATGGCCCAACACGACCAGCCTCTCACGACCATATCTATCCTTCAGACCCCGGGAGGGGGAACTGTGTCCTCCCCTCGAGACATACTGCAGACTTTCAATGACTTCTACAGGACCCTCTACTCTTCTGGGTTGCCCGCTGGCTTCCGACCTGAGACACTGGGTGACCTGCTTGACCCCCTGGCGCTGGGCTGGCTCTCCGATCAGGAGAGGGAGGCCCTAGTGCAACCATTCACAGCTCTTGAGGTTCAGAGTGCCATCCAGTCCTTCCCACCGGGCAAAGCGCCCGGACCAGATGGTCTCCCTCTAGACTTTTATAAAGCGCATGCGGGCCTCCTGGCCCCTTTATTGGCACAGCTCTACACTACATGCCTAGCTGAGGGCAGCCTCCCCGCTTCTATGTATCATGCTCACTTGACACTGATCTACAAACCTCCAAAAGACCCTACTTCCTGTGCATCTTACCGCCCCATTGCCCTACTGAACACTGACTTTAAAGTGCTTACTAAGTTACTAGCCCTTAGACTATACCCCATGCTGCCCACGGTGATAGACTCTGACCAGACGGGGTTCATGCCCAAAAGGTCTACGGACGTCAATCTTAGGAGGCTTTTTACAAACATTCACACCCAGCACCTAAACACCGGAACGAGGACTGTGGCCTCATTGGACGTGGAAAAGGCCTTCGACACGGTCGAGTGGCCCTTCCTATGGGAGACCCTGCGTCGGATGGGATTCCCCTTGCTTTTTATAACTTGGCTGCAGGTAATTTACAGGGCCCCCACTTCGTCGGTGCGTTTGGGCGGTGGAGTTTCTGTTCCCTTCCAGCTTTCTCGTGGTACTAGGCAAGGCTGCCCCCTTTCCCCGGCCCTATTTGCCCTTGCCATCGAACCTGTGGCAGAGGCTCTTCGCACATCCCTCCATATTAAGGGGCTCAGGGTAGGTATGTTAGAGGAGAGGGTGGCCCTATACGCCGACGATATGTTGCTTTTCCTAAATGACGCAGGCCCCTCCCTGCAAGGCGCTTTGTCTGTTCTGGACACCTTTGCCCCGGTCACCGGGCTCAAAGTGAACTGGTCCAAATCTCTCCTGTTCCCGATAGACCAGGCGGCCAGATCCACATCCCCCCCTGATAACCCCCTTTGCTGGGTGGACACGTTCAAATACTTGGGGGTACATATTTCAACCTCGGCTTCTGACTTTGTCCCCCTTAATCTTACTCCGGTTCTGGTGGACGCCCAATCCAAGTTTAAAGCCTGGGGCAACCTCCCTCTATCGGTCTGGGGGAGGGTGAACCTGCTTAAAATGAAAATAGTTCCCAAACTTCTTTATCTTTTCCGTCATTCGCCGCAGTGGGTGCCTAGGGCCTTTTTTGCCAAACTGAACCAACTCTTTTCTTCCTTTATCTGGGGGTCCTCCCCGCCGAGGTACAAACTGTCCACCTTAATGAGGCCGAGAACGCAGGGTGGGATGGCATTTCCTGATTGCTACAAATACTACCTCGCCGCCCAACTGGTAACGGCGGCCTGGTGGCTGCGGCCAGATGGCACCAACACTTCCACTGCTCTCGAGGCGTCGGTGGTTGGCTCGCTGGAGGCCCTCCAGCTCTTGCTGTTTCGGGGCCCCCGTGCGCCATGCTCTCTCACTCCCTCCATGCTTACCACCCTGAGGGCATGGCGGACCGGCCTAGCCATCGAAAAATGCAAGCCCACTGAAATTTCACCTAACGCCCCAATCTGGAAAAACCCCTCCCTGAATCACCTCTATAGGTTGTTAGATCCCCTCGCGTGGTCGAAGCACGGCGTAAAACTGATCTCCCACATTGTGTCGCAGAACACGTTGAAGTCCTTTGCCGAGCTCTCATCTGAGTTCAACCTGCCCACTCACTACTGTTTCAGGTACCTCCAACTTTCACATGCTTTTTCGGCGCAGTTCCCTTCGTCCTCCTGTATCGTGGCCCAGTCGGAGCTGGAGAGGACACTCAGATTTAATTGTTGTGTAAAGCCCACATCACACCTATACTCCTATCTACTCTTTGTGTCCCTCCCTCCCCTGGACGGGCTGCGAGCCAGGTGGCAGAGGGACATCCCCACGCTAGATACGGACGACTGGGATGACATATGGGACCTTCCCTTCACTACGTTGGTGTCTGTTCGTGATAGATTGGTCCAATACAAAATAGTGCATAGAGCATACTTCACCCCCTACAGGTTACACAAGATGAACCCTTCACACTCACAGAAGTGCTGGCGCTGCGACGCCTCCCCGGGCGACTTCCCCCATATTTTCTGGCGGTGCCCAGAGGTGATGCACTATTGGGAGGCAGTGATGGAACTGACCAACAGGATTGCTGGCACATCACTTCCTTTCACTATGGAGGTATGCCTCCTGGGCATAATTGAAAATGTTGTCCGATCCTCAGCTAGACGTACCCTGGTGAGCCTGTTGCTTTTTTATGCCCGCAAGAACATAGCTATGCATTGGAAGAAGCCCTCGCCCCCGTCCCTTGCGCAGTGGCGGCGCCTGGTGAATGCCAGCTTACCCTTATACAAAGACACGTATGCCAATCGCGGTTGCCCGCTGAAATTTGATAAGGTATGGCGGGTCTGGGTGGAAGAATCCGAGACTGCGGGTTGAGGGTTCGAGATGTGACACCTCCTTTTTCCCATTCTCCCCCCCTGTATCTATATGCCGTTCACTGCAGGTTTCAGCCTATTTCACATGTTTGCACGGTAGATGATATTATCCCTCTGTTGTACCAACTACCTCTCCTTAAGAGTCGTATGATGTTGAGCTGTCTGTGTATAGTCTTGTCTAAAATGTGATGTTTAATGTGTATAAAAATCTCCAATAAAAATATTTTTCAAAAAAAAAAATTGGAGACATCCTGCAAGGACGTTATTCCACTGCATAGCTTGGTGTCATCTGCAAAGACAGAAATGTTACTTTTGATCTCAGACCCAATATCATTTATAAATATATTGAAAAGTAAGGGTCCCAGCACTGAACCTTGGGGTACACCACTGATAACCTTGGACCATTCAGAGTAAGAATCATTAAAGCGGTAGTTCACCCTCACTTACATCATTTTTCCATCGAGACAGGCATTGTAGCGCGAGCTACAGTATGCCTGTCCCGATTTTTTTACCCCCGTACTCACTGTGTACTTGTACATTAAAGATTTCGGCTCCCGCGGGGAATGGGCGTGCCTATGGAGAGGGAGGATGATTGACGGCCGGCCCTGGCACGTCACTCTCCCCGAAGACAGCCGGAGTAGGTCTCGGCTCTTCACGGCGCCTGCGCACAGGCTATGCGCAGGCGCCGTGAAGAGCCAAGCCTATTTCGGCTATTTCCGGAGAAGCGTGACGCGCCAGAGCCGGCCGTCAATCATCCTCCGTCTCCATAGGCACGCCCATTCCCCGAGGGGAGTCGGTATCTTCGATGTACGAGTACAAGGTGAGTACGGGGATAAAAAAATCGGGACAGGCATACTGTAGCTCGCGCTACAATGCCTGATTTTATGGTATAAGGAAAAAAAAAAAATTTTTTTGCGTTTATAGGGTGAACCCCCGCTTTAACCACGACTCTCTGAATTCTGTCTTTCAGACAGTTTTCTATCCATTTACAAACTGATATATCCAATCCTGTAGACCTTACCTTACACATGAGCCGTGTGTGCGGAACTGTATCGAACGCTTTTGCAAAATCCAAATATATCACGTCCACAGCCACGCCTCTGTCCAGGGTTTTACTTACCTCTTCATAAAAGGAAATCAGGTTTGTCTGACAACTTCTGTCTTTCATGAATCCATGTTGTCTGCTGCCTAAATAGTTTTTTTCCAGCAAGAACTCATCCATGTGGTCTTTTATTAAACGTTCCAGTATCTTCCCAACTATAGAAGTTAAACTAACAGGTCTATAGTTACTTGGTAAAGACTTTGTTCCCTTTTTAAATATGGGCACCACATTGGCCCTGCGCCAATCCAGTGGTAATATTCCTGTCTTTAATGAGTCCCTAAATATTAGATACAGTGGCTTTGAAATGACAGAGCTCAACTCACCTAGGATCCGTGGATGGATGCCATCAGGTCCAGGTGCTTTATCCACCTTTATTCTGTCTAAATATTTCTGGACCATATCACTTTTGAGCCATTGTGGATTTGAGGCTGTGTCACTCCCACCCCCATTTTGGACATGAGCTCCCCCATGCTCCATTGTATACACAGAGCTGAAGAAAACATTTAATAAATTTGCCTTCTCTTTGTCCCCAGTCACCCACTCTAGATTATTTTGTAAGGGGCCTACATGCTCAGACTTTACCTTTTTACTATTAATATATTTAAAGAATTTTTTGGGGTTTGTCCTACTATCTTTTGCAATCTGTCGTTCGTTTTGAATTTTTGCATCCTTGATTTCCTTTTTGCATATCCTGTTATATTCTTTGTAACATTTAAACAACACTAGTGTTCCTTCATTTTTATATTTTTTAAAAGCTACTTTCTTATTGTTTATAGCTTTTTTTAACTTTGACCGTGAGCCACATAGGTTTTATTTTTAGCCTTTTAAACTTATTGCCCATGGGAACATACTTTGCAGTGAGGTTCCACACAGTCTTTTTGAAGAATTCCCATTTCTGTTCTGTGTTCAGCTGTGCCAATAGTCCCTCCCAGTCCAAGTCCTGGAGAGCAGCCCTCATCCTTGGAAAATTTGCTCTCTTAAAATTTAGTGTTTTAATATTTCCTGTATGTATTTCTTGCTTATAGTTAACATTAAATGAAATCATGTTATGATCACTGCTACCTAGGTGTTCCTTTATCTGAACATTAGTAATAAGCTCTGCATGGTTTGAGATTATCAGGTCCAACAGGGCATCATTCCTAGTTGGGGCCTCAATAAACTGCACCATAAAATTGTCCTGCAATAGGTTTTTAAATTTTTGTCCTTTAACTGTCCCAGAAATCCAGTCAATTTCTGGGTAGTTAAAATCCCCCATTATTATCACCGTCCCAGACCTTGCAGCCCTTTCCATCTGTGCAAGAAGCTGAGTCTCCACCTCCTCATTAACATTGGGTGGTTTATAACAAACTCCAATGATTAATTTTGAACTACGCACATCTGTATGCAGTTCCACCCATAATGCTTCAGCCTCATCACACTCTCCATCAACCAGGTTCTCTTTCACGCTTGCTTTGAGGTCACTTCTCACATAGAGACAGACCCCTCCACCTTTCCTTTTTACCCTGTCTTTCCGAAGCACATAAATCTTAGGTGGAAGGTAGAAGTAGTTCTAGAAACAAATGATTTTATGGAGCCTGTCTAAATATACAGTACAGTACATTATCAGAGGAACCTGTAATTGAAAAAAGTTACCACAAGGTGGCACTGCTTGAATATACCTCAAAGATATTTGTTGAAAAGGGAAACTGAGCTGAAACAATACCCAATAGATAATACATCGTGTTTGGGATCAGTTAATGCTGTCATTTATTGATACTAGGAGAGCTCTCCAATTTTTCAGGCTGCCAAGTAGAGAATTGGGTTTTAATAGGGGAATAATATCACCATGATATTTTGGTGTCTTAGGTATGTGTACAGTAAATAATCTTGATCTGTACACATACCAAATAATCTTTTCTTCATTATTTTATTGAGTGTTACCAATCACACAAAAAGAGTAATGCCTTGTACACACGAGAGGAATTTCCGAAGGAAAAAGTCAGACAGAAGCTTTTCATCGGATATTCCGTCCTTGTGCATGCCCTATCGGACTTTTTCTGTCAGATATTCTATCAGGATTTCCGTTCGTCTGGATGCAATTCCGACGGACTAACAACCACACATGCTCAGAATTAAGTCAACGCATGTTCGGAAGCATTGAACTTAATTTTTCTTGGCTCGTCGTAGTGTTGTACGTCACTGCCTTCTTGATGGTCGGAGCAAACTTCCATTCTCCTAATGAGACAGCGTGGAGTCATTACAACCATCCATCCAGGGTTCCTGAGATCTTCTGCACAAGCAAAGGCCTTGGCTGGGCTATAGCCACATGCCTTGTTTGCTTTCTATCTGATAAGCAAGTTTTCTATGAGGTGGCAGTGCACTTTTTTGTGAATCAATCACTGGGGTGTTTATTATTGGATGAATCCATCTGACAATATAAACAAGGCCATTTTTTTAAAGCACTATAGCAATATATATATATATATATATATATATATATATATTTTTTTATCTTTACATCAGGGATCTGCAATTAGCACATCTGGGTACCGCTCGATGTCTCAGTGACATCGGACCGCCCGTTCTGGAAAGTGAACCCATACTGGCTGACCCTGCTTCCACCTACGGATGGAATAGGGGATGCAGTACAGGAGTTTTTGCACTTTAACAGGGGATCTGCTAGTGCAGCGATAATATGGGATACACTTAAGGCATTTCTGACGGGATGTTTGATTAAAGAGATCTCGGGGTCGTAAAACCATCTCCAGGGAATGGTAGAATAAGGTACGGGATGAGTTGAAAGCTAGGGAACAGGCCCTGGAAAGTCCTCAAAGCAAACTGCCAGGGATTAGGTGAGCTCACCTGCCTAAGAGATTGCGTATTAATTTGCCTGTTCAGTGTCTAGCGCTGTGGCAGGTCACTGTTGTAGCGGTGGCAGTGCTTCCGGGTACCATATAGCGACTTGTAGCCAAGGCAGCTCACATCACATGACATCAGGAAGCTGGAGACTTTTTCTGCTTGCCTTTTTACATAATGATGTGACAGAATGCTGTTGATTTACTGAAGGCAAATCTACTGTGCACTACAAGAGCACTTTTAAGTGTAGTTGCTGTAGATCTCAGGGAAGATCTGAAATGAGGGGAAGCTCTGCAGATTTCTATCATTCAATCATGTGCAATCAAAAATGCTGAGAAGGGATGGGTGGAGTGAAGTGGTTATAGCCCTTGGGGTAGGCCCAGCTGGGCAAGGGGGGGGGTTGGAGGATGGGGGGGGGGTTTGGGGAGGAGGAATGGGGGGGGGGATGGGTTGGGGAGGGAAGGGGAGCTACACCACAAATAATCACTTTTGTTATCTAGGCCACATAGGTCTACTAGAAGATGTGAGCCACACCACAAATAATCACTGGAATAAGGCATAAATACAAATTTTGTTATCTAGACCACATAGGTTTATTAGAAGATGTAGGATTATTACACTTGAGTGGTGGGAAAGGCTCTGAATTCTGTAGGAATGTGTACTTTACATTTTTTTTTCCTTTTTAGGGGAAGGTTATATAAGTGGGAAATGTATTATGGCCCATTATTTCCCGTTATATATAGAATTGTTTTCTGTATGTGGTGATGGTTAATAGGAATAATAAGGGCATATTGTTAATGACATGGAATGTCAGGGGTCTGGGGGATAAGGTTAAAAGAAATGCAATGTTTAAATATTTTGACAAAATGAAACCCTAGGTAATCTGTTTGCAGGAAACACACATGCGGCCTGACACTGTCCATTTGTTGAATTTGCGTAAATACCCAATGCAATATCATTCTACACATACCACTTACTCCAGGGGAGTAAGTGTGATGGTTTCCGTCAATGTGACCTTTGAGTGTATCCAACAACAGATAAACAGAGAGGGTAGATATGTTTTTTTGCTTTGTAAAATAATTGGCCTAGTGTTGTCAGGGCTCCATTCCCGGCTCCATTGAGCTCCCGCGCATGCGCGGTACGGCAGCGCGCCGTGTGCGTGGAAGCGCGCACGTGCAGGTATGCGGCAACCCTGGGGCCAATCAGAGGACGGACACTCCTATTTAAACCAGCAGCCTTCCCTGAACAGGTTGCTGGTTTGTCTTCAGCTCCTGTGTTTACCTGTTGCCGTACCTGCCTGTTTTGACCCGGAATTCCTGACGACTCTCCTCTCACCTGGAACCTCTGACCCTTTGGCTAATGTTACCTGGATTGCTGTTGTCTCCTGCCCCTTGACCTTGGCTTGCTCTCATGGACTCCCTCTGAACTCTCCTGCCCTTGACCCTCGGCCTGTGACTCGGATTTGCCTTCATCTCCTGTGGACCCTACCAGACTTACCTACCAGTTCCTGCCTGACCAACGCTTGTCTCCAGTCTTCTGCACCTGCCCTACTTCTGTCAGCTGCACCAAGTCTGCCTGCCAGCTCCCGGCACCGGTGCCTCCTTGTGCCGTCCCTCCTCTGTCCCAACTCCAGGGAGTGGTCTGCACAGGGTCGCAAAGGTGAGCCGCCCTCAGCATCTCGGTCTCGGTGAGTACAGGCTCTGACAAGTGTGTATCCTTGCTTCAATATATGTCCCCCCACCGTTTACAGCAGCCCCACTTAGGAATTTAGCGCAATTTATGGCGTCATCCCCAGATGTGCCGGTATTAACTTTAGGTGATTTTAATAATACCTTGGATAGGGGTTTGGATAGAATATCCTTTTCATCCAGAGTGGTGAGGCAGATAACTAGTAAGACGGCTTTTGCCTCACTGCTCTCAGAAATAGGACTCCATGATGTTTGGCATGTGGAGGACAGATGCCATTCCGCCACGCACGATGGACTCTCCCGTATTGACTTAGGTTTGGGGAATGAGATGTTAATGCGGTGAGTAGTGGACTCGGCTTATGAGGCTCGTCTACTATCCGATTACTCGCCATTCTGGGTACCGCTCGATGTCTCAGTGACATCGGACCGCCCACTCTGGAAAGTGAACCCATACTGGCTGACCCTGCTTCCACCTACGGATGAAATAGGGGATGCAGTACAGGAGTTTTTACACTTTAACAGGGGATCTGCTAGTGCAGCGATAATATGGGATACACTTAAGGCATTTCTGACGGGATGTTTGATTAAAGAGATCTCGGGTATTAAAACCCGCTCCAGGGAATGGGAGAATAAGGTACGGGATGAGTTGAAAGCTAGGGAACAGGCCCTGGTAGCAGACCCCTCTCAAACTAAACATGACTCTTGGAGAGAGGCGCAATCCATGTATAATTCTGTTTTACTGACCGCAGCAGAATAGAGCAGATATTTTCAACAGCAAAGCTACTTTGAGGAAGGGGAAAATACGGGTCGTCTTCTTGCCCTTATAGCCAGGGAGCAGCGGGAATCGTCTAAGATTACAGCAATAAAGGCAAAAACTGGGGAGATGCATACCTTAGGGACTGATATTCTAAAGGACTTTCAACAATTTTTTAGGGATTTATATTCCTCTAAAGCTTGATATAGTCCATCAGATATGGCCCTATTCTTAAAATCATGCCCCTTTCCACAGCTTTCCAAAGTAGATAGAGAAATGTTAAACTCCCCCATCACCCTGTTAGAGCTGAAGGACGTCTTGGACTAGGCCCCGCATCATAAATCTTCAGGACCGGATGGCATACCAGCAGAAGTGTACTCCCATTATGGGGAGATTCTCCTTCCACCTTTGTTACAGGCTTTGCAGAAGGTTATTGAAACGGGCACCCTACCAGATAGTATGCAGGAGGCGATAATTATAGTACTGTTAAAGCTGGGAAAAGATAAACTTTTGTTGGATTCCTGTCGCCCGATTTCCTTGTTGAACGCAGATGTTAAGCTCCTGGCCAGAATTCTGGCCACGAGGTTATCTCGGGTGATAGGCAAGTTGGTTCATAGGGACCAGTCTGGCTTTATACCATCTCGTTCTACTGCGGGTATAATTTGGCGACTCTACATGAACTTACAGGTGCCGGTGGATAACCCGGGAGGTAGGGCCATTCTGTCACTGGATGCCGCAAAGGCGTTCGATAGTGTGGAATGGCCCTACCTCCTGGAGGTTTTGGCAAGATTTGGACTGGGGAATAAGTTTATAGCATGGGTGAAGGTGCTTTATTATAAACCCAGAGCCAGACTTCGTATCAATAACACTCTCTCCCCTGCGTTTGAATCATATAGAGGCACCCGGCAGGGGTGTCCGCTGTCCCCACTAGCGGTTGAGCCCTTGGCCATCTTGATCCATAATGCCACAGAGGTGGTGGGGTTTCGTAGGGGCCAGAGGGAAGATAAAATATCATTGTATGCGGATTATGCGCTTATTTATTTAGGCGACTCCTCCGCATCTCTGCAAGCAGTGATGGGGATAATAGGGGACTTCAGAGGTTTCTCGGGTTTTGCCATTAATTGGTCTAAGTCAATTTTGATGCCCATAGACAAATTGGAGGAACCCCTGCCACCCGGGGCAGCTCAGATTGTTATAAGTAACAGCTTTAAATATCTAGGAGTGGTGGTATCCCCAGACCCGGCTGATTATCTTCGGCTGAATCTGGGTCCGCTGCTGGTCAGACAGAAAGAAAAATGTAATAGCTGGTGTAAGCTCCCATTGTCGGTGGTAGGACGGGCAAATCTAATAAAAATGGTATGGGCACCACAGCTTCTATACGTTTTTCATAATTCCCCCATGTGGATCACAAATAAATGGTTCAAACAAATTGACACACTAATGAGGGACTTGATATGGAAGAAGAAGGCAGCTAGCATTAGCTTAGCTACCCTTCAGTATAAAAAGGATAGAAGAGGTCTCACAGTCCTGCACCCTAAAATTTTCTTTGTGGCCTCCCAGGTCCAGCAGCTGGCAGGATGAGGGTGGGAAATGAGTGAGGACCATATATGTAATCTGGTGATTATACGTGCCCCTACATTGGAGGCGGCATCTCATCTGGAAATGGATCTTCCTATTATACCATACTCTGCGCCGATATGTATTCTTCTTAAAGAGGTATGGGGGGAGACCCTGAAAGCCCTGGGGATAATAGGGCCGTTGTCCTTTACGCCGATATGGCATAATCCGAGATACCCAGAAATACAGGAATTAAGGGGATTTACTTTATGGAAAGAGAAAGGGATATATTTTTTTGCTCAGTTTTATGAGGGGGAGGTATTAATGAAGGAAGTACTTGGAACAGATGACCGGAGAGGACTAATATCAAAAATGTACATGGAACTGTTATCTAAGGTTCAGGACCATAATTCCTTGAGATGCCGTAGTAAATGGGCAGAAGATATAGGGGATATCAGGGGCGGACTGACCATTCGGTCATTCGGTCATTGCCCGAGGGCCCGTGGTGGGGGGGGCCCGGGCTGGCTCAGTCCGTCCCTGGAGGTGCCCGCAGCAGCGTCAGCTTCTACACAATTAAAAAAACGGAGTCTGCACTCTGTACCCCCGAGATGCCTTGTATAAGAGGCTCGCTCGGGAGTTATGAGCTTCCCAGGATGGATGGCTCATCAGAGCCGTGAGCTGTGCGTGAGGGGATGTACAGTGACACTGACAGGCGCTCCGGCCACCTCTCTCCCCTGTGGAATTCAGCTGAGGGGGCGGGGCCATAAGTCACTGCCTCGGAGGACTGCATGTGAAGGAGCTGCTGCTGCTGGACTGGAGAGGCACACTGAATTGCACAGACACAGGAACGAATGGCATTCACAATGACCTGCCTTGTGTTGTGTGCAGATTCGCAGGTCAGTGTGATAAAGAATGAAAGCCCTGTGATTGCAGTGTCTAATCTGTGTAATAAGAGCCATGCCCATGCTGATTGTTTCTTTACCTTCTTGCCCTGTGCTGTGTCTGTGCTTATTTACCAGGTAGCAGGTCATGTCAGGGGCTATTCACTAGTGCACATGATGAGCCATCCATCCCGGTGTCTTGTCAAGATGGTTCCCCTATCGGATAGGTTCCCACCTCGACTGCGCAGGCGCTGCACTTGCGCAGTCGGAGGCTACGAAAATCTCCAAGCCCGAAGAGCTGTTTGTTAGCTGTAAACAGAGCATATGCAATGAACACTGCGCTCGCTCCCGACCCAATGCTTGGTGCTGGTTACACACGCCCCCAGTTTGTTGATATTCTCAATATGACATCCACCCCTTTGACAAAAGCACTGGCCATCGAGTGGAGGAGCCGTGTATAACCAGCCCCAAGCATCGGGTCGGGAGCGAGCGCATTGCGCATGCTCCATTTACAGCGGACAAACAGCTGTTCAGCCTCGGAGATTTCCGTAGACTCTGACTGAGCATGCACAGTTGAGGTCGGAAACTATCAGATAGAGGAACCATATCGTCAGGACACCGGCCAGCTCATACCTCCCGACCCCCTCATATACAACAGCCACATCAACCTAGCTAGTGGGATTTAATGGTTCAAGGCACTGCTTTCTCGGGGGTACAGACTCAGTTTTTTTTATTGTGTATGATAAGCTGCCACTGCTGCGGGCACCTCCAGTGGCGGACTGAGCCGGCCCGGGCCCTGCCACCACGGTGCCGACTGACTGGTCAATCCGCCCCTGCACACTGATATCTGGTACACTGAATGCCACTCAGTGTATAGATATCAGTGTTATATATAGGGAATAGCACTTAGACCTGGTTCACATTGAAGCAATTTACCATGCGATTTGACATGTCAAATCGCATGGCAATGGCACTAACCGAATCGGTGCGATGCCCCATTCGTGGCGCCGATTCCCAAAAGTAGTTTCTGTACAACTTTTGGCGATTTCTTGGTGCAATTTCCATAGACATCTGTGCAGCAACCCTCACAGATGTCTCTGAAATCACCCGCCAAATTCGCACTGATATGCGGGTATGAAATCATGCGAGTTTAGCTGAACTGTCTCACACAATTTCATTCCCACTGTCAGTGCGAACCTGGACTAAAGCTGATTCACACCTATGGCATTTTTTGTGCATTTTGCAGATTTGCACAACAATCCATTTAACATGGTTTCCTATGGAACACGTTCTGTAGTGCAAATCTGCAAAAAGCACTAAAAATGCCATAGGTGTGAATCCAGCCTAAGTGAGTGTTATTCCCTATATATATTCCTTACATTGGTGATCAGTGAGAAGAATGTTCCTTACATTGGTGATCGGTGAGAAGAATGTTCCTTACATTGGTGATCAGTGGGAAGAATGTCCCTTACATTGGTGATCAGTGGGAAGAATGTTCCTTACATTGGTGATCAGTGGGAAGAATGTCCCTTACATTGGTGATCAGTGGGAAGAATGTCCCTTACATTGGTGATCAGTGGGAAGAATGTCCCTTACATTGGTGATCAGTGGGAAGAATGTCCCTTACATTGGGGGTCAGTAGGAAGAATGTTCCTTACATTGGTGATCAGTGAGAAGAATGTTCCTTACATTGGTGATCAGTGGGAAGAATGTCCCTTACATTGGTGATCAGTGGGAAGAATGTCCCTTACATTGGGGGTCAGTAGGAAGAATGTTCCTTACATTGGTGATCAGTGGGAAGAATGTCCCTTACATTGGTGATCAGTGGGAAGAATGTCCCTTACATTGGTGATCAGTGGGAAGAATGTTCCTTACATTGGTGATCAGTGAGAAGAATGTCCCTTACATTGGTGATCAGTGGGAAGAATGTCCCTTACATTGGTGATCAGTGGGAAGAATGTTCCTTACATTGGTGATCATCAGTGGGAAGAATGTTCCTTACATTGGTGATCAGTGGGAAGAATGTTCCTTACATTGGTGATCAGTGAGAAGAATGCTCCTTACATTGGTGATCAGTGAGAAGAATGCTCCTTACATTGGTGATCAGTGAGAAGAATGTCCCTTACATTGGTGATCAGTGGGAAGAATGTCCCTTACATTGGTGATCAGTGGGAAGAATGTCCCTTACATTGGTGATCAGTGGGAAGAATGTCCCTTACATTGGTGATCAGTGGGAAGAATGTCCCTTACATTGGTGATCAGTGGGAAGAATGTCCCTTACATTGGTGATCAGTGGGAAGAATGTCCCTTACATTGGTGATCAGTGAGAAGAATGTTTTAATTCCTATAATAAACATTTATTTTGAACATTGTGTAGAGAAATTCTTTGAACGCCTGCAATGTGGGCAGTGCAATATGTAGGTGGGACTTTGTGTGAATGTAGCTTTAACGTGGGCAGGGACACATGGGCGGAGACACAGGGGGCCCCATGATCTCCTTTTGCCCGGGGGCCCCATGAACTGTCAGTCCGCCCCTGGGGGATATAGATCAAAACCAGTGGGTAGGGCCTTAGAATCCATTTCTGTAGTATCGATATCAGCGTCTCATAGACTGTCACAACTATTTATCTTACATAGAGCATATAGAACACCAGTGCAGTTGCATAGGTGGGGGGAAGAGATTCCCATCTATGCCCAAAGTGTAAAGTTCATCAGGGGGACTTTACACATCTAATATGGAGATGCCCAAAATTACATCGGTATTGGGAGAATGTCTCCCAGTGCATAAGCAGACTGGCACAGGTACCTATCCCTCTGGATCCCTTGGTGTACTTACTGGGTGCCATAGATGTCGAAATCGTTCCCAAAAGGAATGTATCTTATGTTAACTAGAGTGCTATATCTGGCAAGAAAACGTATAACACGACACTGGATGGCACCAGAGGTACCCACGGGAAGACTGTGGATCCTATATGTGAACTCCCTACTCTTTAGAGAAAGACTAACATACAGCCACAGGGGGGAAACGGGTACATTTGATCTTATATGGCAACCATGGATGGGGGATGCCAGACTGGCGCCACCGCAGTTGGTAATGGAGGTAGGGATTCTAGAGGGGCTGCAGGGGGGGGAGATTGAAAGGAGAAAAAAGTATAAAAAAAATAGGAAACATATATATACACTAGATCTAAGAAGAATCCCGGGGGCAAAAGAGAAGAAAAATTAGACGAGATTTAGATTTAAAAGGGTAAAAACAAGGTGGTGGGGGTTGGGGAGGGAGGGAAGTGGAAAAATAGAAATAATGCACAAAAGGTACACGGTTAAAGACAAGACAATATTTTGGGGAATTATGGTTAAATATGTATTTTTAAATATGTATTGTTTTTTGTATTTGATTAAAAGCACAATGTGTATCATAAGAGCAATTTTCTAAAAAAAAATAAGTGATTTAAAAAAAAAAATGCTGTTTTTTTTTTTTTTTTCCCTTGCATGTCCCCCTCAGATCTACAGCGACTGCGCTTGTAGTGCACAGTGGATTTACCTTTAGTAAATTTACCCAAGAGTTACCTAAATTACTGCAGTGGGTAAGAAATGTCGAGTGGATACCAGTTTTTCTGCACTTTTTGGCCAGCATGGCACGGAACTTAATCTTTCCTGGTAAGTAGCATACATCTCAGATTAATGATGACCATACATGAATAGGGGGATTACGCGCACACATGTGGTACAATCATGCGCGTAGGTCGGCGTGTCCCCCTCTGTGTTTGATTGTGTTTTTTACAGTCTCCACTGATATGTATGTGCTTTCTTTGTAGAAACTATGGTCGCGTAAAAATGATTGCTCCCTGAGGAAGACCGCTACTATTAAGGTCGAAACGCGTAGGGGCTTTTTACGCCCATAGTGGAATATGTTTACAGTACTGTTCATGTCCATTTGGTTGTTTTGATATGTAATTTGTACTTTTCCTATTGATCTTTTGTCAAGCTCATGTCCTGAGTTCCGTATATGGTGCTTGTCTGAAAATATATTTATTCCAATAAAATGTATACTTTTTTATAAAATGTTCACATTACTTATATATTGCTGCAACACAAAGCCCCTAGGGGTAATCTTCATTCTTTTCTTTCAAACTTGCTTCCTGTACATGTGCTGGAGTGATGTCATCTCGTGCCAGAAGATGGCCGAAAACCAGCACACAGGAGAAGGTGCTAGTACCAGCAAGGGATAGGACCACTGGAAGATAGGTAAGTATAAATTGCATTTAAATCAGTTTTAAGAAAAGGTATAGGAAATTTGGACATGTTTGAGGGCTTGATGTTACACCTAGGACTTTTACCCTGTGGCTGTTCAGTGCAAAACGTGGCAGGTGTAGAAGGGTTAGAGAGGTGTATGAACAGAGCAAGAATAAGGGATGACAAATCTATGTTTATGTGTTTTAAGTAGATGTTGCTAGTCTGTTGAAATTTAAAGTTGAACTCCAGATTGAAATAAAAAATCCCTATCTAAATGCCACTTTTATTGTCTTCTTCTCTTTTCTTATGCACAGAGGCAGGGCCCTTTATTGGGTGTCCCTGTCACCACCTGCATGATGTATTGTAGACACTGGCCCGGATTCAAAGAGAATTGCTCTTTTTTTGCGGAGGCGCAGGGCAACGATTTTGCCTTTGCCCCCCCGCAAATTTGCTCCGCTGCCCTCGATTCACGGAGCAGTAGCTCTGTAAATTGCGAGGGCGCGCCAGCAAAATTGCCCGACGCTAGAGCACGCAATTTAAATGATCCCGTAGGGGGCGGGAATCATTTAAATTAGGTGCGCTCCCGCGCCGAGCGTAGAGCGCATGCTCCGTCGGGAAACTTTCCCGACTTGCATTGCGGCAAATGACGTCGCAAGGACGTCATTTGCTTCAGAGTGAACGTGAATGGCGTCCAGCGCCATTCACGAATCACTTATGCAAACGACATAACATTCAAATATCGCAAAACGGAAACGACGGGTATCCTTTAGCATTGGCTGCCCCTACTATTAGAAGGGGCAGCCTTACGCTAAACACGCCGTACGGAAACGTCGTAACTTGCGTACGCAGGGCTCGCGCAACATTGTGAATCGGTGTTAGTATGCAATTTGCATACTATACACTGAGCACAATGGGAGCGCCCCCTAGCGGGCATCGCAAGAATGCAGCCTAAAATCTGCGTGGCATAAGAGCCTTATGCCACGCAGATTTTAGGCTGCAGTCGGCGTTACGATGTTCCTGAATCAGGAGCATTCGTAACGCCGGAGCAAGTAAGCAATTGCGCTGTGTAACCTATGGTTACACAGGCGCAATTGCTACTTGAATCTGGGCCACTTACTTTTGGTGGTCTAGTGCTTCAGTCCTCCAGTGATAAAGATGAGAGTCTGCAGATGATGACATCACCATGAAGAACTATTGTGGACCAGCCAGTGTGGTCACATGAGCAGCGATGGTTAAAAATGGTTCCATTGAAGGACCTGGGCTGTGCTCTTCAGTGAGTACATACACTCTATAAAGTATTTAAGAAAAAAACATGAAAGCTTTGCCTGGAGATGGGTTTTGAATTACAATTACAATGCGTCTCTCCTCCAGCTTAGACTGAACAATGAAATGTGAAGTAGCTTGCCAATGATCTCACTTTGCTCTCTTTTCCTGTCAACATGTTCCTTGATAGCACAGTAGTACAATTGACAGGTTTCTTGTGTTGTGTCTTCTCTTAGTCTGAGCTCTGCTGTACATGGATAGCAAGAAGCAGATATCAGGTCAAATGAATTCAGAGTTGCATTAATGTGTGTCTTTTTATTTTGGAATTGTCTCAATCTGACTTGAATATAAAATATTTCTAGTGAATAAACTGAAAGATTGCCCAGTGTTTGCAAATGCCACATTTGTTGACCTTTTTTTTTTCATTATGTTAGAAAACAACTAAAAGGAATTGATTGCACAGCATACTTGCACTTTTCTTTTGAGTTCAGCAGCAACTAATGATGTAATTCCTACATACATGCTCTGAAGTTACATGCCCCAGCACCCAGCAGGGGTATACACTTCAGTCTGCATGTGCGACTTTGCATGTCTCTTCTGCCAAAAAAACTCTACCTGCTTGCAGCTTTTTGTTATTGGACTTAAGTGGTGAAAATAAAGGACCGGCGCACAACGTTATACGTCGGCTGAATGGCACGGCTGGGCACATGGACGTATATATATATATACGTCCCCTTTAAGAGCCCAGCCGTAGGTCGCAAACGCACCACCGCGCTCGCGACCCAGTCTGAAGCACCGTGACCGCGCCCACGGGACCTGATCGCCGCGGGTGTCCCGCGATCGGGTCACAGGAGCTGAAGAACGGGGAGAGATGAGTGTGAACAAACCTTCCCCGTTCTTCTCTGTGGCAATGTCAGTGATCGTTTGTTCCCTGATATAGGGAACGACGATCACTGACGTCACACGTCCAGCCCCGCCCCCCTACAGTTAGAAACACAGATGAGGTCACACTTAACCCCTACAGCACCCCCTAGTGGTTAACCCCTTCACTGCCATTGTCATTTTCACAGTAATCAGTGCATTTTTATAGCACTTTTCGCTGTGAAATGACAATGGTCCCAAAAATGTGTCAAAAGTGTCTGATGTGTCCGCCATAATGTCGCAGTCACAAGCTTGCCTGCCGCAAGCTCCGTGACTGTGCCCGCGAACTTGATGTCCGCCGGTGTCCCCGTGACCTTGTAATGGAGCCGCAGAATGGGGGGATACCTGTGTAAACAAGGCATCTCCCTGTTCTGCCTAGTGACACGACACTGATCTTCTGCTCCCTGTCATCGGAGAGCAGAGATCAGTGTTGTGTCACAGTAAACTCAGCCCCCACACAGTTAGAATCACTCCCTAGGACACACTTAACACCTTCCTCGCCCCCTAGTTCCTCTGTCTGACGCATAAATGTATTCTGGGAAATGCCACCCAATATCTATGCGAAAAACTAAAAGCTTACAACCCCAATCGCGTTCTGCGATCCTTCAACCAAAATCTACTCCAAATACCCAAAACCAGATACGAGTCCAAAGGAGAAAGAAGATTTGCTGTCCAGGGCCTTTGACTTTGGAACACTTTACCAACCTCCATTCGGTTGGAGGAGAACCACTTGGCCTTTAGGAGAAAGATTAAAACCCATCTCTTTTGAGTTCAAAGGAGAAATGTACAAACAAGCGCCCAGAGGCGATTCAGTTCGCATGTGCAGCGCTATATACATTTTTCACTCACTAGTGGTTAACCTCTTCCCTGCCAGTGTCATTTACACAGTAACCAATGCATTTTATAGCACTGATTGCTGTATAAATGACAAGGGTCCCAAAATAGTGTCAAAAGTGTCCGCCGTAATGTCGAGGTCATGATAAAAAAAAAATCGCTGATCACCGCCATTAGTAGTAAAAAAATAAAATATAAAAAAAAATGCCATAAAACTATCCCCTATTTTATAAACGCTATAAATTTTGAGCAAACCAATGGATATACGCTTATTGCGATTATATTTACCAAAAATAGGTAGAAACTGAGGAAAAAAATGTTTTTTTATATGTTTTTTGGGGATATTTATTATAGCAAAAAGTAAAAAATTTTGAATTTTTTTCAAAATTGTTGCTCTATTTTTGTTTTTAGCGCAAAAAATAAAAACCACAGAGGTGATCAAATGCCACAGAAAGAAAGCTCTATTTGTGGGAAAAAAAGGACACCAAATTTCTTTGGTAGCCACGTTGCAGGACCGCACAATTGTCAGTTAAAGTGACGCAGTGCCGAATCACAAAAAGGGGCAAGGTCCTTAACCTGCATATTGGTCCGGGTCTTAATCGGTTTCATAGGTTGTATCTGGATAAAATAAATGATAGTAATGACAAAAAATAAAAATGTTTAATCTGCCAGAATTTCATTGAGAGCCTAACGTCCTGTAGTGAGCTGACTGCACAGTGCCTCTGCTGCACAAAAATCCCAAGGAGTGTTGTCAGCCCTCCCCAGTACTACCTTTAGGACTACAGAACACCTCCCCATCTCCAAAACATAAGGGGGAGGTGTTCTTAAGGCAGGGCTAACAACCCTGCATTGAATTTCACTACAGCAGTGGCAGAGTTGTCAGCTCAAACTCAAAGATAAGTGTTCATTTTACAGATACTGAGAGTGGACCATGACTGTTCACTGCACTGTGAATGCTTTGCAGTGAGTGTACATGCGGAAAAAAGAAATCGCTAGCAGACAGGTATGAAGAATATTTTTTTGCCAGAGACATACAAAGTCTATTTTTACAAAAACTCTACTTGCTGGAAAATAGTTTTATTCCAGATAACAATCAATTGTGCTGCAAGTTTGTAAATAACTTGTTAAGCTATTGCTAGACTTGCCAGACTTCACAAGTTTCACAGCGTCTGCCTTGAACTTCCGTGCCTCTCCAAACGAATGCAACAGCACTACCTGTGCAATAGTCATCCCACCACAGAGGGCACTGTGGCTGAATTTTCATAATGTAGACTTGCAAAACTTTTGCTGTAGACTCACCATTGCAACTTTGCTTTTGCTAGAGACTTACCACGCAAATTTGCTACAAATTGGAAAAGTGTCAACTAGAACGGCTTCAAGTGCTCTGCAAGTATACTACTTGCCAATGAAAATGTGCAGCAAGTTAACAGACTTACAGTTCAACACTGCCACACATTTGTAAAGTGAGCTCCTGCGCTATCGGGGACTGCAGCTAGGGGGCACTGCTAGCAAACACCTGGTAGACTGTCCTTGCCAGAAAAGTAAGATAAATGTAAAAGGGTGGTGGTGTCTGCGCTGTGATTAGTAAATGGTGCAAACCTCACGGTGTGAGTAAGTGGACCATAGGGTGAGTCCTAAATCTAAGTGGGTGGTGAATAAGTGCAAAACAAAGTAATAGAAGTAAGGTAGGTAGGGAAGATGCTTAAACAAGCACAATAATCAAAATAAACATAGTGAACCTAGAAAGGTCGATCTGAAACACTGGGTCATACAGTAGTGACAAGTGATATCACAGTGACCGTGAAGTCCCAAACACATACAGTGCAAGTGGCCAAAAAAAGGCAGATGTATCGATATTAGTATAGCATCTAGTGGCAAATCTAGACAATCCTGAAGAAATAAAAATAAAAACACAAACAAAAATAAAGTCTTATAAAGAGTGCTCCCAAAAAAATAGAACAAATCCACAATTCCGTGCTGATGGCAAAGACTTCAGTGCAAGACACCTCAGGTGGTCCCCAAATCCTCACCTCACGGCTATAGCACGGATAGCCAACAAATGATCCCAAGGGATGCAAGCTCGAGCAGCAGCAAATGGCGATGGCTGAAGGACTCAGCAGCAGATGGACATGTAAAAAACATCAGAGGGGAGACATGGCATAATACTGTGATGACACTTTGAAAGATAGATGATGAATCACATAGACATGCACTCACATAGAGGCAATGAATAGTGGGCCTATCTCCAACGAACAGCGAGTTCGCTAATGGTCCTGTGTAGATTCCTGATTTTCTCCTTGCGACTCTCTCCAACTTCAGATAGTCAGAAGGGGGGCTGGGTATCAGGATACCTGGATTTACCCTGCTGTTTCCTTCAATCCACAGATACTCAAACAGAGAGGGGGGGGGGGGTTCAGCGCTGGATGTCTCCCTCAGATGATGCAGGTGAAGGGACACTATGTTCACTATGTTTATTTTGATTATTGTGCTTGTTTAAGCATCTTCCCTACCTACCTTGCTTCTATTACTTTGTTTTGCACTTGTTCACCACCCACTTAGATTTAGGACTCATTCTATGGTCAACTTACACACACCGTGAGTTTTGCACCATTTACTAATCACAGCGCAGACACCACCACCCTTTTACACTGCCACACATTTGTGGCCAGTTATTCTTGCTATCTGGGATACTATAGCACTGCTTCAAATCTACCCAACCTGTACAATGACAGCAAAAGAAAATGCCAGTCTCTTCCACATGTATTCTAAACTAAAAAAGGTTGTTGGTAAAGTTGCATTTTAACTGATTTGCCTTATGCTAATTATACACATCTGTAGTGTAAATTTAAACATAGTCCTATGAATTTCCCTCCTTGATCATTCAAAAAGTAGCATACATCTAGGTAACATCTGTTTTAGAATGGTGCGGGTTTAATCATTTTGTCAGTTTCCACGTTATAAGGCAGACATGTGTTGCTTCTTAGAAAACATAACAAAATATTTTTTTTATTGAAATAACTTTATTAAATCACAGAGTAACAAGAGCAGATGTATAATGAGACACTGATCAAAGGCACAGTACACAATACAAAGAACATTGTTCAAGGTATGGTTATTGAAGGGAGTGGTGCTTTGTAGTGTAGTCCAGTCCCCTGTGGTAATAAGGTATAAATGACAGACTGCGTCCTTATGAAATGCAGCCTTGGTAAAAAATGAAATCTTACTCCTTGCGTCATAACAGGCTTTTTCATTATTCATGGTTCAGACACCTTTATCACAACCACCCCATTGTTAAAATGGCAAAACCGTGTAAAGGTTTCACTAATCATTACTGAACATAAAATTCTCTACATTCACCTGGAGCTTATTTTAATTCAGGGGGAAAACTATAGAAATTAATGGAATTATGATAGGGTTTTTTTCAAACCCAAAAAAAGAATACTGTCCATACTTTATAGGCAGCAAACTGGTAATCAGGCTCTGGATATGCATTTTATTTTTTATGTAGTGCCATGTGTATGTTATTCTCCATTAATGGTGGGCTTGTTCCAATGAACACCACTTTGTTGGAGAATACAGTGCTACATACACCTTGTGTTTTCCCAACATACATGATTTTGATTTTTTTCCCCATAATAGTTTTAAATAGAGAATCTGCAGGAGACAAGATTTTTCACAGCAACAGTAAGGCCTCGTACACACGACCGAGGAACTCGTCGGAAAAGACACATCGTTTTCCTCGACGAGTTCCTTGTTAGGCTTGTCGAGAAACTCGGCAAGCTTGCTTTGCGTACACACGGTCAAGACAAAATCTCCTCGTTCTCAAACGTGGTGACGTACAACACATACAACGGCAGGGGAAGTTCGATTCCACTGGCACAACCCTTGGGGCTGCTTTTGCTAATCTCATGTTACTGCGTGTTAAGTAAAAGTTTGGTAAGAGACGATTTGCACCTTTCAGTCTGTTACAGTGTAAAAAATGTGTTATCTCCATTACAAGCGCTACTTTTACCGAAGGTGCGCTCCCGTCTCATACTTTATTCTGAGCATGCACGGGTTTCTTAGCATACACACGATTGTGTTTCTCGTCGAAAACCAGCCCGACGAGGAACACAACAAGGAAATTGAGACTCCCGACGAGGAAAAAGAGAACTTGTTCTCTTTTTTCCTCGTCGAGTTCCTCGACAGTTTCCTCTATGAAAAACGTACACACGACCGTTTTCCTCAGCAAAAAAGCTCTCCCACCAAGTTTCTTGTTGGATCCTGTCGAGGAAAACGGTCGTGTGTACGAGGCCTAAGTGTTCCCTGCTAAATTTATGAAGATTGTAGTGAAAACCATTTCTAAAACCAATGCACATCTAGGCATCTTGTAAGGCCACACTGTGATCTTTGTGTTTAATGCAATGTTTAAAGCCACCAGTCCTGTAGAGTGCCATATACTGTATATTGCTAACACATTTGCAATGTTAGGACTTCCCAGAATATATTGCAGGGCAGCAGTGGCAACTGAAAGCCTTCAGACAGTAGAATTTGTGAGTCATTGGGGTTGATTTACCAAAGGCAAATCCACTTTGCACTGAAAGTGCACTGCAAGTGCACTTGGAAGTGCAGTCGCTGTAGATCTGAGGGGAAAATCGAAATGAGGGGAAGCTCTGCAGATTTCTATCATCCAATCATGCGCAATCAAAAATTCTGTTTTTTATTTTCCTTGCATGTCCCTCTCAGACCTACAGTCACTGCACTTCCAGATGCACTTGCAGTGCACTTGTAGTGCAAAGTGGATTTGCCTTTCGTAAATAAACCCCATTATGTCTATTCCTTAAACCAATTCTTAGTCCTGGTTCACACTGGTGCATTTTGACATGCGATTTGACATGTCAAATCGCATGTCAAATTGGTCAAATAGTACTGTCCTAATTCGTGCAACGCCACATTTCTGTAGTCTCTGTTTTTGTAGTTTCTGTACTACTTTTTGCGATGTCTCTGTAATCGCGGCCAAAATCGAGACTGACGAGGGACTGAAATCATATGAGTTCAGCTGAACTTACAGGGCTTAATTCCTGCAGCCCTGTGTGAACCTAGGCTCCAATCCAATTCCTGGAATCCATATCTGATTAGTCCCATTGAAAAGCCTATCAATTTAACATTGGGTATGGGACACTGATTATTTCATGTGACTCTTAAACAATGCAGTAAACTACCTCCAGGCTGGCAGATAAACACACATTTGAAATACCTATAGAGGAATTGTGTTACCTACAAGTAGAAAGATACAGTGCATCTGGAAAGTACTCACAGCGCTACACTTTTTCCACATTATGTTATGTTACAGCCTTATTCCAAAATGGATTAAATTCATTATTTTCCCAAAAATTCAACAAACAATACCCCATAATTACAACATGAAATAAGTTTGTTTGAAATCTTTGCAAATTTATTAAAAATTAAAATGTAAAAAAATCACATGTACATATTTACAGCCTTTGCCATGACACTCAAAATTTAGCTCAGCACATCCTGTTTCCACTGATCATCCTTGAAATGTTTCCATAACTTGATTGGAGTCCACCTGTGGTAAATTCACTTGACTGCACATGATTTGGAAAGGCATACAGCTGTCTATATAAGGTCCCACGGTTAACAGTGCATGTCAGAGCACAAACAAAGCCATGATGTCCAAGGAATTGTCTGTAGACCTCCAAGACAGGATTGTATTGAGGTACAGATATGGGAAAGGGTACAGAAAATGTTCTGCCGTATTGAAAGTCCCAATGAGCACAGTGGCCTCCATCATCTGCAAACAGAAGAAGTATGGAACTACCAGGACTCTTCCTAAAGTGGGCAGCCGAGCCAAACTGAGTGTTTTGGGGAAGAAGGGCCTTAGTCACGGAGGTGACCAAGAACCTGATGGTCACTCTGACAGATCTCCAGTGTTTCTGTGTGGAGAGAGGAGAACCTTCCAAAAGAACAACCATCTCTGCAGCACTTCGCTAATCAGGCCTGTAGTGTAGAGTGGCCAGACAGAGGCCACTCCTCAGTAAAAGGCATATGACAGCCCGCCTAGAGTTTGCTAAAAGGCACCTGAAGGACTCTCAGACCATGAGAAACAAAATTCTTTGGTCTGATGAAAACCAAGTTTGAAATCTTTAGCCTGAATGGCAAGCGTCATGTGTGGATGAAACCAAGCTCCACTCATCACCTGGCCAATACCACCTCTACAGTGAAACATGGTGGGGGCAGCATCATGCTGTGGGGATGTTTTTCAGTGGCAGGAACTGGGAGACTAGTCAGGATGAGGTAAAGATGAATGCAGCAATGTACAGAGACGTGCTTGATGAAAACCTGCTCCAGAGCGCTCTGGGCCTCAGACTGGGGTGAAGGTTCATCTTCCAACAGGACAACGACTCTAAGCCAAGATAACAAAGCAGTGGCTATGTGACAACTCTGTGAATGTTCTTGAGTGGCCCAGCCAGGGCCCAGATTTGAACCCGATTGTACATCTCTGGGGAGATCTGAAAATGACTGTGCACTGACGCTCCCCATTTAACCTGATGGCGCTTGAGAGGTCCTACATAGAAGAATGAAAGAAACTGCCCAAAAATAGATTTGCCAAGCTAGAAGCATCATACTCAAAAAGACCTGAGGCTGTAATTGGTGCCACAGGTGCTTCAACAAAGTATTGAGCAAAGGCTGTGAATACTTACATACATGGGATTTTGTTTCTTTTTTATTTTAATGAATTTGCAAAGATTTTAAACAAATGTCTTTCACATTGTAATTATGGGGTATTGTTTGTAGGATTTTAAAGAAAATAATGAATTTAATCTATTTTGGAATAAGGCTGTAACATAACAACATGTGTAAAAAGTGAAGCTCTGTGAATACTTTCCATCTGCACTGTAGATCATGCCCCAGCTCTACTGCTCAATCCAAGATTCTGTGCTGGAGACTGATGCACAGGCCGGGATGTTCTGTTCCCAATGCTATCAGACTATACTGAAAAATGCCAGCAACTCGGTATACCTCTCTATTAGAACTTTATTTGCTAAATGTAAGTAGACACAGTGTGCAAAATACGAATGCGTTTCAGCTAATATTAGCAGAAATGTGTTAGAATTTTGCACACTGTAGCAAATAAAGTTCTAATAGATGTGTATACTGAGTTGCTGGCATTTTTCGCAATGAAATTTGTTACCTGTCTTTTGGATTTTTTCACTTCTTTGCCTTCAGTTGAACTTCACTGCAACAGCACAGTTAGACCATGAATTATTCCCACCAATGCCCTCCTGCCTGATGATTGCCAGTTAAGCATACAGGTTATCCCTCTTCCAATCTGTTGTCTGTCTGTCAGCATGATTGGCTTCTAGTGCTGAACCTTTCTCCATTAACCACTTGCCGAACCGCCGCTCAAACATTTACATTGGCAAATTGGCACAGACAGGCAAATGGGCGTACATGTACGTCCATTTAAATTTGCCGCCGTGTGGGCGTGCACGTGCCGCTGTGTGGGTGTGCGCGTCACCGGCAGCAAGCCTGCCGCAAGCTCCGTGACCATGGCGGTGGACTCGATGTCCGCCGGTGTCCCCGCGACCTTGTCATGGAGCTGCAGAACAGGGGGATACCTGTGTAAACAAGGCATCTCCCTGTTCTGCCTAGTGACATGACACTGATCTTCTGCTCCCTGTCATCGGGAGCAGCGATCAGTGTTGTGTCACAGTAAGCCCAGCCCCCACACAGTTAGAATCACTCCCTAGGACACACTTAACACCTTCCTCGCCCCCTAGTTGTTAACCCCTTCCCTGCCAGTGTCATTTACACAGTAATCAATGCATTTTTATTGCACTGAAAAGTATCCGATGTGTCCGCCATAATGTCGCAGTCACGATAAAAAAATCGCTGATCGCTGCCATTACTAGTAAAAAAAAAAATATTAATAAAAATGACATAAAACTATCCCCTATTTTGTAGATGATATAACTTTTGCACAAACCAATCAATAAACGCTTATTGTGTTTTTTTTACCAAAAATATGTAGAAGAATACGTATCGGCCTAAACTAAGGAAAAAAAAACGTTTTTTTTATATATATATTTTTGGGGGATATTTATTATAGCAAAAAGTAAAAAATATTGCGCTTTTTTTTCTAAATTGTCGCTCTATATTTGTTTATAGCGCAAAAAATAAAAACCGCAGAAGTGATCAAATACCACCAAAAGAAAGCTCTATTTGTGGGGAAAAAAAGGACTTCAATTTTGTTTGGGAGCCATGTCGCACGACCGCGCAATTGTCAGGTAAATGGACGCAGTGCAGAATCGCAAAAAGCCAAATCCTGGTAATGCTGCTGTACAGGGGATTACAGGAGACTGACATGAAAACAGATTCAGGCACATATACTATTTGTATTCTTAAATACCTTTAATTATTTTTATTGAATACATAATTGCAATTAGTGGTGTTTATATCAGCATGAAGATCAGCCTTAATAATGTTTGAATTGTGAGCCCTTCATGTGAGTGCCTGACTTATTATTAATTTTAGAAATTTCTAAAATTGTGGATATACCCTCTAGTGAATTTTGTTCCAAGAGCTTTCCGGGCAAATGCAAGGCAACACGTTTTAAAAGAATAAAATGCTTATCCATAATCTGGTGAAATATTTTCCTATAACATGAAACAATACCTTGTTTTATATTATAACATAATCCAGCAATACAAAAAAAGTCCAGACAGACCTGGTAGACTTTGCATGTAATTATCTATATGTGTGTTTCCTGTATCTTCATTCTTTTGCCAATATGGTAGCATTAGAATTACTTTTCTGAGGAAAAGTTTAATATTTCCTTGCCAATAATGCCCACAATTATGAAAATATGCATATGTAAAAAAAAATTATCTGACGTGGGGAATTATAATACATGCTAAATTATCACCATACCACAACCCATAATCCTGTTGTAACAGAAAGGACAGAGCTGTCAATTATTCCAAAAGCTATTTTATACCTGGAGGGTTTGGACACACATAAATATATTATTAAGGCATAGGTCACTATGTACACAGCAGAAATGGCTGCTTTTCTACTTGGCACAACAAATTTAAGTTTGGTGCAATCTCAAAGGTGCTAAATGTTTGTTTGGAATTTGTTAATTTGCCCTGGGTGTGTGAGATATATTGTTCAACTTATCAATGTATGCATTCAATTGCCTATTATTTCTAGAGTTTCTAATGAAATCTACTAAAGAAAAGGCTGTCCATAAAGGTCAGTAGACTAATTATTGTTTGATCAGCAGTAAAATGTAGTGACATCGTTGCTTGGCAATATGTACTGAAATAGCACCAGTGCACTCTGAGCTTTTAAGGATCATTGGTAATTCATGCCGCGTGAGCTTTGGGCACCACTACTATAAAACACTGCATTTTGTAAGAGCGCAGTCTGATTCTACTAGTGAATGACAATACTATTTCAACCTTAAAGTATACAACAGATGAGCTGGTGTAGCAGGATCCTTACATAACTGATGGGTATAGAATGGATGTGAGACCATATATGACTTTGTATTCATGCTCTCACATATATCCGTGTACAGACCACATCGTCTGCCCCAAAAACCTGGAAAAAAATATGCAAAATTAGACACAGGACAACATTTTTTCAACATTTTCACTACCCTCACTAATTTCTGATATCATAGATTTGTTAAATTATTATATTTGTATAGATAGATAGATAGATAGATAGATAGATAGATAGATAGATGCACAGTATATATTCATTCTCTAGCACATTTTACAAATTTTAGCTTGTTAGAATAAAATCCTCTCATGGCAGACAGAACTGATATAAAATTACTTTTGAAATGTTTTCCAACTAACTGCTTGGCTGCATTGTTAAATGTATTCATTTATGTATATACACCAGTATTTCTCAACTCCAGTTCTCAAGGCACCACCAACAGGTCATGTTTTCAGGCTTTCCATTATTTTGAACAGGCGATTTGATTAGTTTCACTGCCTTAGTAATTACAACAGTCGTTTCATCTGAGGGAAATCCTGAAAACATGACCTGTTGGGGCGCTTGGGGACTGGAGTTTAGAAACACTTATATACACAATGCACAAAAGAAAATCCTGTGTGCAAGACTTTCCTCCTACATTAGGTAAAATAATACAAATGTGTGGTAACTTTACAGTTTCAGCTAAATAGTATTTTAATACAATTTTCTACTAAGTAGAGGGTGCCTTTATTCTTTATAGCAGCCTAAGGTTATTGTAAACAATCAAATAGAAATGAAAGGCAAAACATTTTTGTATAGATTTAAAAATACATTATACATTCCCCCCCCCCCTTTTTTTTTTGAGTGATCAAATTTCTTCTGTTCTCAGCTGCATAGGAGCTGGGGGGAGGAGAAGCAGCAGCAAACTGAGCTTCTGTCATGTACCTGGGTGTATTTGAACAGGGATGTTCTTGGTCCCACAGCTGCAGTCTTACCTGTTGTGCCACGGAGGAGCTCTGGAGTTGTGGCAATGTTCTCTCAGTTTGATGCATTACCTTGGACTCACTAGCCCCACCTGCTACCAGCTGTGGACAATTTACAATCAAAACAGCCCATAAATATCAGCACTTCCTGTCTATCAGTGCCTGTTTGTGTGGACTAGCTCCCTGGGTGTTGTGATAGCTTTGTGACTTTGATTACCGTGTATGAACATCTGCCTGAATTCTTGACTACTCTCTAGCCTGCTGATTTTCTACTTCACCCCCAGCTCATGTATGTATGCCTGCCTGACCACTCTCTGGATTTAGATCGTGTACCACTTTGCCTGATCTTAACCTGATGGACCGCTGGGGAAGATGGAAACTACTGTAGTAGTTGAGATTACTACAGTGATAACTGTGATCTTCCAGGTCAATAAATACAAGGCTTTCTCTGATCATTCTCTGATTGGACAAGGTGGGGATGTGTTCTTTGATTGGACAAGGCAGAGAGGAGGGAAGGTGACTGCAGCTGGTTTGGAAGCTGATGACAGCTAAGAGGTGCCTAATAATGTGGAACTTTACCCATAACAACTTGATAAAAAATAATGTTCTTTAGCAAGGAATACACAGTTCACATTAATTAATATTGCTACCAAAATTAGTGTGTGCTGGAAATTTTCTCCATGATTGCTCCTGTTTCTTCTTGCCAGAGGCTGCCATTTTGCTGAAGCCCAGGGCTTTGAATGTTTTACATAGCTAATGTATACCTGCAAAAGGGACCAGCCTGAAGTGATCTAGCAGGACTTAAAGTGATTGTAAAGGCTGAAGGTTTTTTACTTTCATGCATTCTATGCATCAAAGTAAACCTTCTGTGTGCTGCTCCCCTCACAGCCCATATAATACTCACCTAAGCCCCCTCTCAATCCAGCGATGTGCACAAGAGACTCAGCTGTCCTGGGACTCCCTTTCCTCATTGGCTGAGGCAGCAGCAGGAGCTCATTGGCTCCCAATGCTGTCAATCGCCACCAGTTAGCCAATGAGGAGAGAGCAGAGGGAGCTGCGGCTTAATGTGTCTTATGGACACGTAGAGCAGCCGCTATGGAGCGAGTGCACATTGGTGTCCCCAGGGAAAGCCGCTTTCTCTAGGTTCACTGCTCGAGGGGGAGAAGCCAGGGGCGCCTGCGAGGTACCCAAAAATAAAAGGATCGGGGCTGCTCTGTACAAAACTATTGCACAGAGCAGGTAAGTATAACATGTTTGTTATTTTAAAAAAAATACAAAAAAAACAAGCTTTAATATCACTTTATTTTCTAACTAATGTTCTACTTTCAGCTGACAAAGTATAACTAAAGGCAAAACTTTTTTTTTTAGTTTTGGATAGAGTGGAGAGTGATTAGATATGTTGCCTGTGCCCCCGTTAAGGAGATTATCCTTCTCTATTTGTACTGTTTACCATTATTATTGAAAGTAAAAGTAAAGGAAAATCACAAATTTTGGGTTGTCCCCAGAAAAGTAATAGAGGGGAAATCGTCCAATGGGGACACTAGTTCTAGTAACTTGGGGGGATTTCCTCTCACTTCCTGTTTGGCTATAGGACAGTAAGTAAAGGTAAATATATGCAATGCAACACAGATGGCGGGAAAAAATTCTGACAAGGGTTATAACTGAAATGAAAAATACTTTAATTAGACAACATAATCTGTTTTTTATCACATTCTCCAACTCCCACAGATCAATAGTATATTTTATAATATAGAAATGAAATGCAAAAATGATATATTTTTTTCAAAAGTAAAATCTGCATGGTATGAACATCTTCTCCACTTTATTTCCATCCAGATTTTTTTAAATTATCCCTAGAGAATTATAGGCTAACAATAGACTAGCAATTTTCTCACATGGCCAATCTGCTGTATTCCAGCAATGTCTTTTGCTGCCAGACTGGTGTGTGACCCATGGCAAAAAGACAAGCAAGTCAAATTTGGGGTGATTTATTTTTTTATTTTTTTCAGATAAGGTTGAAAATAATACTAAAGGCAATTTTGAAGAGGAACGTTTTTTAGGCCACGGTTTTAATGAGCAATAACACAACAACCTCTTTGTATATGTGTAATGTTAACAAGCTATTTGGTCAGCTAACAAAGGCTTTCTTGTGTTAATGTGTTTTTGTTGACCTGACTGTCTGGCCAGCTCATCTGTATATACTAATGAGAGGCATTAATATCGCTAAGTGTAAATGGGGGCTGGGTACAATGTGATTTAATGATGCTGCCTTCATTGGCCACAGTGGGGGTGAGAAACAGCAGTGTGTTCTTTGTCACTGCTACAAAAACTCATTAGCAGAATAACAGTAACCTTTGGCATTACCAAACATTTTGAGTTTCACACCATCTCCCTACGCAAATGCAGCACAGACTGTTACACTCTTGATTTGTAGTGCTAGAATGCAGAACTCAGTCTCCAACGGAAACAGAATCTGCTTGGCGTTTGTATGTTTTCCAACAAACTTTTTGCATTTTAATAAAAGGACACTCACCTGTCTAGAGGTCCTGCACTGTCCTCATCCGTATCGGTTCTCCACCAGTCTTCACTTCCCCGACACCGGCATGTTTACTGTGGGCAGCCGGCTGTGATTCCTTGCTGTGCTTTGTGATGGTCCTGCAGCCTTCTGGGACCTGTGACATGTCCCAGAAGGTTGTGGGCGGGGGGAAGGAAAACTTCTGGTTGATCAGCGTAGCGATTCAACCGGAAGTTGGAGTCAGTACCTGTCAAAACAATGTGTTCCTTTGTATAACTGAGCTAGTGGTACTAGACTGCAAGATCCTCTCTGGAGCAGGGATTGGTGATAATGGTTAACCACTGTACCCCAGGCCAGTTCTGAAATTCCTCACATACATGTAAAAATCATCTTTTTTTTTATTCATTGGAGAATTATTTAGAACCCCCAACATTATATATACAGTATCTCCCAAAAGTGAGTACACGCCTTACACATTTTTGTAAATGTTTTATTATATCTTTTGTGACAACACTGAAGAAATGACACCTTGCTACAATGTAATGTAGTGAGTGTACAGCTTGTATAACAGTGTAAATTTGCTGTCCCCTCAAAATAACTTGGCCCACAGCCATTAATGTCTAAACCGATGGAAACAAAAGTGAGTACTCCCCTAAGTGAAAATGTCCAAATTGGGACCAAAGTGTCAATATTTTGTGTGGCCACCATTATTTTCCAGCACTGCCTTAATACTCTTGGGCATAGAGTTCACCAGAGCTTCACAGGTTGCCACTGGAGTCCTCTTCCACTCCTCCGTGACAACATCACAGAGCTGGTGAATGTTGGAGACCTTGCGCGTCTCCAACTTCCATTTGAGGATGCCCCAGAGATGCTCAATAGGGTTTAGGTCTGGATGGGCTTTTAAAACTTTAAAGACATGAAGTGTGTGAAGAACTTGTGTCTGATAATGGGCCAAAATTCTCGTGTGTTGAGTTCCAGTGCTTCCTGCGTGAATGGGGAGTCAGGCACAGACCCCAGAAGCAAGGATCACCCACAGGCCAATGGTCTAGCAGAGAAGTATGTTGACATAGCCAAATCCATTATACTGAAAGTGCAATCATCAGGGCAGGATGTGTACCTAGGACTGTTAAACTATCGTGCAATACCTATTGAAGGGTTATACTCGCCTGCACAGCTGCTAATGGATAGAACATTGAGGACCACAGTGCCTATTGCACCACGTAAGTTGCAGCCTTAGTCTATCCCACATGATTGAGTACCAGCTCGGAGGACCATAAACATGGAAAGGCAAAAACTATATTTTGATAAATCCACAAAATCCCTTTGTCTACTCTGTGCTGGGCAACCTGTGCGACACAAAGTCACAGGGAATACATGGGAACCTGCTTGAATTATAAAAGAAGCCAATTCACTAAAATCATATATAATGGAAACCAAGTGAGGACAGAAGCTGAGAAGAAACAGGCGTCATCTTCGTCCAGACACTGCCGTGGATACATCATTAGAGGAACTGAATGACAATAGAGATAAAGAACAAGCCCATTATGGCACAGAAGTCCTAAACATGGATATTTACTCGACTGAGGATGCCGAAGACAGCATAAAAGTATCAGCATGTGATAATGCTGGAAGTGACTCTGAACTGGACACCAATCCTATGGATGATGAGCCAGCGGTTACCTTCACTCGCTATGGTCGAGCTATTAAACCAAACATATGGAGGGACTTTGTCTCATATTAAATGTTTCGTACTTGAGAGTAATGATGTGTATGCCTTATGTTATACTTCAAATTTAATTGTTAACCCTAGTTCCTTATGCATGTTAGGAAACAGTTAACAGTCTTAGTCATGTGATCTGGGGGCGAGGAGCAGTAGTTGTTGTAACATGGATGCTACTGATTAAACAGGAGGCTCTTGTTCAAGCTCCTTGCTGTCTGCCTATACTTTGTGTTAATTCATCACATGCTGAGCCATGTGAGCCATGCTCCATATTTTAATTTATAATATAATATTTTTATATACAGTTGTGCTCAAAAGTTTGCATACCCTTGCAGATATTGTGAAATTTTGGCATTAATATTGATAATATGACCGACCATGCCAAAAAACTGTCTTTTATTTATTAATAGCAATCACATGAAGCCATTTATTATCACATAGTTTTTGGTTCCCTTTTAAATCATAATGATAACAGAAATCACCCAAATGGCCCTGATCAAAAGTTTACATACCCTGGAATGTTTGGCCTTGGTACAGACACAGAAGGTGACACACAGTTTAAAATGGCAATTGAAGGTTAATTTCCCACATTTCTGGCTTTTTAAATCACAATTAGTGTCTGTGTATAAATAGTCAATGAGTTTGTTAGCTCTCACATGGATGCACTAAGCAGGCTAGACACTGATCCATGAGGAGGTAAAAAAGAAGGAGTCAAAAGACCTGCATGACAAGGTAATGAAACTTTACAAAGGTGGAAAAGGATATAACAACATATCCAAAGCCTTAAATATGCCAGTCAGTACTGTTTAATCACTTATTAATAAGTGGAAAATAGGGGCTCTTTGATACCAAGCCATGGTCAGGTGGACCAAGAACGATGCAGCCATAACTGGCAGAAGAATTGCTCAGGATACAAAGAAGGCTTCTTTCTGGCAACTTGACCATGCAGCTCTTTTTAGTTCAAATACAAAAAACACAGTCACTTCCAGCGCTAATAGGTCTTCCAAGGTGTGACGTAACGGATATCAGATAAAATGGTGGTGTAAAAGGTATATATGGTATCCCAAAGCTAGGTGGATGCTGCCTTCCTCAGATGGGGTAATCTGAAAGGAACTACAAGAAAAACAGAAATGGAAGGCGTATACACCTAGTGTATTACCAGAGATAATTTAATAATAAAAACAATTTTTGTATAAAAGTGGGTACTCACAAAATGCAACTGAAAAAAGGCCATAATCACAGTGCATGGACATGCACAGAACACAGGGTACAGCTACCCCGTTTTCTGCACATGTCCATGCACTGTGTTTATGGCCTTTTGTCAGTTGCATTTTTTGAGTACCCACTTTTATACAAAAAAAAAATGTATTATTAAATTATCTCTGGTAATGCACTAGGTGTGCACGCCTTCCATTTCTGTTTTTCTTGTGTTCCTCTTTTTTGTTCAAGTATCATCCTATTGTGCTTCTTAAAAACAACCACACCATCTTTTTCCAGAGCAGCCTGTATTTCTCCTGAGGTTACCTGTGGGCTTTTCTTTGTATCCCAAACAGTTCCTGTGGCAGCTGTGGCTGAAATCTTTCTTGATCTTCTTCCTCTCCTTCTTCTTTTCTTAGCAATTTCCTTTTTTTTTTCTGCTTATTATTCATCAACAAGTAAATTTGGGATTTTTTCTCTCTTGTTGTTTCTACAATTTAGAGTTTGGACTATTTAACTAATAGATTCCTTTACGACCCATTTTTTTTAGGGTCAGTTCAGGTATTTCAGAAACAACGCACAGGAGATTTTTCCCCCTTTTTATTCTATGTCACGATAACTATATTTATCTTCTTGGGACTTTAGCTTTCTCATATTTTATTTAATTATTTTTCCTCTCACGTGCCCCCGCCCATCCACAGTTTGAACCCATTAGGGGTGAATGGGTGGTCCGGAGGCACTCTAAGCCTGATATAAGGTATAGTCCTTTTTTTTATTATTTTCTTTAGTCCCTTATACCTGACATTTTCTTTTTTCAGTATTTATCTGATAAATATGAACATGCATTTGAGCACCAAACTCTACCAATATTTCAGTCATTATTGTTATGATCTTTATCCCATATTTGCATTCTTTATACTGCATTTGTAACTTGTTTTCTTATGCACAACTCAATAAAAATATTAAACAAAAAATCTTTCTTGATCTATCTGACCTTGGCTTGGTATCAATAGATCCCCAAATTTTCCACTTCTTATTAGGTGATTGAACAGCATTGACTGGCATATTCAAGGCTTGGGATATCTTTTTGTATCTGATTCCATCTCATGCAGGTCTTTTGACATTGCACCCAAACAAACCTCTGCGGTTTTTATTTTTTGCGCTATAAACAAAAAAAGAACGACAATTTTGAAAAAAATATATTTATTTTTAACTTTTTGCTATAATAAATATCCCCCAAAAATATATAAAACAACTAATTTCTTTCTCAGTTTATGCCGTTATGCATTCTACATATTTTTGGTAAAAAAAAATCACAATAAGCATATATTGATTGGTTTGCGCAAAAGTTATTGCATCTACAAAATAGGGGATAGTTTTATGGCATTTTTATTAATAATTTTTTTTACTAGTAATGGCCATCTGCGATTTTAATCATGACTGCGACATTATGTATCATAAATGACATTGGCAGGGAATGGGGTTAACCTCTAGGCGAGGAAGGGGTTAAGTGTGTCCTAGGGAGTGATTCTAACTGTGGGGGGGGGGCTGGGCTACGAATGACACGACAGTGATCACTGCTCCCGATGACGGGGAGCAGTAGATCACTGTCCTGTCACTAGGTGCCTATATTTAAAAAGGGAACAAAGTCTTTACCAAGTAACTATAGACCTGTTAGTTTAACTTCTATAGTTGGGAAGATACTGGAACGTTTAATAAAGGATCACATGGATGAGTGCTTGCTGGAAACAAACTATTTAAGCAGCAGACAGCATGGATTCATGAAAGACAGAAGTTGTCAGACAAACCTGATTTCCTTTTATGGAGAGGTAAGTAAAACCCTGGACAGAGGCGTGGCGGTGGACGTGGTATACTTGGATTTTGCAAAAGCGTTCGATACAGTTCCGCACACACAGCTCATGTGTAAGGTAAGGTCTACAGGATTGGATATATCAGTTTGTAAATGGATAGAAAACTGGCTAAAAGACAGACTTCAGAGAGTAGTGGTTAATGATTCTTACTCTGAATGGTCCAAGGTTATCAGTGGTGTACCCCAAGGTTCAGTGCTGGGACCCTTACTTTTCAATATATTTATAAATGATATTGGGTCTGAGATCAAAAGTAACATTTCTGTCTTTGCAGATGACACCAAGCTATGCAGTGGAATAACGTCCTTGCAGGATGTCTCCAATTTACAAGCCAAACTCAATGCTCTGTCTAATTGGGCGACTAAGGGGCAGATGAGGTTTAATGTTGATAAATGTAAAGTTGTGCACTTAGGGACTAAGAATATGCATGCATCATACATGCTAAGGGAAGTACAACTGGGGGGATCTGTAGTGGAGAAGGATCTGGGGGTTTTAGTTGATCATAAGCTCAATAATGGCATGCAATGCCAAGCTGCGGTTTCCAGAGCGAGCAAAGTCCTTTCTTGTATTAAGAGAGGTATGGACTCCAGAGACAGAGATATAATTTTGCCCCTGTACAAATCATTAGTAAGACCTCATCTGGAATATGCAGTTCAGTTTTGGGCACCAGTTCTCAAAAAGGATATTGGAGAACTGGAGAAAGTGCAGAGAAGGGCAACCAAACTGAGGCATGGAGGAGCTCAGCTATGAGGAAAGATTAGAAGAACTAAATGTATTCACTCTTGAGAAGAGGAGAATTAGGGGGGATATGATCAACATGTACAAATATATGAGGCCCCGTACACACGACCGAGTTTCTCTGCAGAATTCAGCCAGAAACTCGATCGGAGCTGTATTCTGCCGAAAAACCCGGTCATGTGTACACTTTTGGCTGAGGAAACCGACGAGGATCTCGTCGGGCCAAATAGAGAACATGTTCTCTATTTCCTCGTTAGTCAATGAGGAAACTTGGCTCGCCGAGATCCTCGGCGGCTTCACAAGGAACTCGACGAGCAAAACGATGTGTTTTGCTTGTCGAGTTTCTCGGACGTGTGTACGGAGCCTAAGAGGTCCATACAGTGAACTTGGTGTTGAGTTATTCACTTTACGGTCAACACTGAGGACAAGGGGGCACTCTTTACGTCTAGAGGAAAAGAGATTTCACCTCCAAATACGGAAAGGTTTTTTCACAGTAAGAGCTGTGAAAATGTGGAACAGACTCCCTCCAGACGTGGTTCTGGCCAGCTCAGTAGATTGCTTTAAGAAAGGCCTGGATTCTTTCCTAAATGTACATAATATAACTGAGTACTAAGATTTGTAGGTAAAGTTGATCCAGGGTAAATCCGATTGCCTCTCGGGGGATCAGGAAGGAATTTTTTCCCCTGCTGTGGCAAATTGGATCATGCTCTGCTGGGGTTTTTTGCCTACCTCTGGATCAACTGTGGGTATGGAGTTGGGTGTATGGGATTGTACTGTGTTTTTTATTTTGTTTGTTTATTTTTTTGTGGTTGAACTGGATGGACTTGTGTCTTTTTTCAACCTGACTAAGAGCCGGTTCACACTGGGGCGACTTGCCATCCGACTTCATGTCGCCTCAAGTCGTCCCAAGTCGTGCTGTAGAGAAAAACAATGGAAGTGAATGTGAGCTATGTTAATACACACGACTCAAGGCGATCCGACTTCAGAAAAGGTTCCTGTACTACTTCAATCTGACTTGTAGGCGATTTGTACCCATTGATTTCAATGGAAGTCGCCTCAGAAGTCGGATCACTGTCTTATCTGAAGCGACTTTCCAGGAAGATAACATACATTTCTCAGGCAAACCTCTCCCTCCCCCCCCCCCCCCCCCCCCCCCCCCAGAGCTGATGGTTGTTTTATTGGCCACTGGAAAGTCTCCTGTCCTGGAGACGACTTCAAGTCGTGTTGTAAATCTCCCCAGATCGCCCTGTGGTTCATGCTCAAGTCGTGTTGGAGTTGCTTCTGAAAGTCGCGCTGGAAGTCGTGTCGCCCTAGTGTGAACCGACTCTAACTATGTAACTATGTAGGCAGAATGGGGAAATGCCTTGTTTACATAGGTATCTCCCCGTTCTGCAGCTCTGTGACGCGATCGCGACCTGCGGGCATGGTCACGGAGCTAGCGGCAGGGGTGCGCGCGTGCCCGCATGGCGGCAATTTTAAAGCAAAATACAGGTACGACGCTTTGTGCAGCCGTGCCATTCTGCCGATGTATAAGTACAAGCGGCAGTCAGCAACCAGTTAATGGCTCAGTGTCTAGCCTGCTTAGTGCATCCATGTGAGAGCTAACAAACTCATTGACTGTTTATACACAGACACTAATTGTGATATTTATACACAGACACTAATTGTGATATTTATACACAGACACTAATTGTGATTTTAAAAAGCCACAAATGTGGGAAATTAACCTTTAATTGCCATTTCAACCTGTGTGTACCACCTTTTGTGTCTGTACCAAGGCCAGATATTCCAGGGTATGTAAACTTTTGGGTGATTTCTGTTATCATTATGATTTAAAAAGGATCCAAAAAACTATGTGATAATAAATGGATTCATGTGATTGCTATGCTTAAATAAAAGACAGTGGGCCAGATCCACATAGTGGATCGTATTTTTATGCAGGCGTAGCGTATCCTAGTAACGCTACGCCGCCGCAACTTTGAGAGGCAAATGCTGTATTCACAAAGCATTTGCCTCTAAGGTTACGGCGGCGTAGCGTAATTCTCCCGGTGTAAGGGCGCGCAATTCAAATCTATGTGATAGGGGCGTGTTTTATGTTAATACGTCGTGACCCGACATAAATGACGTTTTTTTTTAACGGCGCATGCGCCGTCCGTGGGGGTATCCCAGTGCGCATGCTAGAAATTAAACCGGAACAAGCCAATGCTTACGACGGTGACGTCATTCTACGCAAATCCCGATTCGCGAACGACTTACGCAAACCACGTAACATTTTCCAAATTTTACGCGGGAACGACGGCCATACTTAACATAGGATATGCCTTATATAGCAGGGGTAACTATACGCCGGAAAAAGCCGAACGCAAACAACGTAAAAAAATGCACTGGACGTACGTTCGTGGATCGCCGTATCTAGCTAATTTGCATACTCAACGCGGAATTCGACGGAAACGCCACCTAGCGGCCGGCGGAAAAATGCACCTACGATCCGACGGCGTACTAAGACGAACGCCAGTCGGATCGAGCCCAGATGCAGTCGTATCTTGTTTTGTAGATACAAAACAAAGATACAACGCGGGAACTTTGAAATTACGTGGCGTATCAATAGATACGCCGGCGTAATTCTTCTGTGGATCTGGCCCAGTGTTTTTGCATGATCAGTCATATTCTCAATTATAATGCCACAATTTCACGATTTCTGTCAGGGTATGCAAACTTTTGACTACAACTGTAAATACGCATATCTTGCTGTCTATGTGCAGTAGGTCTTAGGAGGCAAACCATGCACAATTGACTATTGAAAATAAAAATCACATTTATTTAATTTTTTTTACAAAAAAATGGTAATCTGCACACAGACACCAATTCCCTGTTACATAAATGTGAATGAGATGGGTATAAGATGGCTTTAGCTCCTGTTGTCCTCCTGTAGAGAACTCCTATAATGCGTTTTGCCCTTTTTGTGGCTTAATCGTAGAGGCCTCTTATACCCATCTTATTCATGCAACAGGGATTATCCTTGTCTATGTGCAGACAACAACCATTTAATTTCTTTGTTACATTAGCTAAGACCCCTTTCACATCGGGCGGTTTGCAGGCGCTATTGCACTAAAAATAGCGCCTGCAAACCGACCCTAAACAGCGGCTTGCTGTTTCTACAGTGTGAAAGCCTGAGGGCTTTCACACTGTAGCGGTGTGCTAGCAGGACCGCTCCAAAAGTCCTGCCAGCAGCATCTTTGGGGCGCTGAGAGGAGCGGTGAAAGCAATGGGAAACCGCAGCTATACCGCCGGCAATGCGCCTCTGTGGAGGCGCATTGCGGGCGGTATTAACCCTTTTTCGGGCGCTAGCGGGTGTTAAAACTGTACCGTTAGCAGCCGAATACCGCCGCAATTCCGACGGTAAAGCGCCGCTAAAAATAGTGGCGCTATACCACCACCGCACCTCCTGCCCCAGTGTGAAAAGGGGCCTAAGTACACAATGTTGTTATTTCTTTTACAAATAACTCCTATATCTGGAAATAATATAGTTCATACATACCTGCCCTTGCACATAGGAAGACTGTAACATGAAACATATAGGAAAAGCACAATCATTTAACAGGGTCACAGTGCTTGAGTTTCTGATTGTGTGGTATGTAGAACCACACAATCTACATATAAGTGCACTCCACCTTGTGACTTTGCTGATGCACAAAAGCAGACCTGACTAAACATTCCTTTCTTTTTCCTAGTGAGATTAAGAGTTAAGGATCAGGTCTTTGCAGCAATATATTCCTATGTGTACAATATCAAGCACTTCTTATAGTTAGAAGAACCTAAGGGGTTGTAAACCCTTGTTTGTTTGTTTTTTTTAAAATAACAAACATGTCATACTTAACTCCACTGTGCAGTTTGTTTTTGCACAGAGTGGCCCCGATCCTCCTCTTCTGGGGCCCCCTGGCAGCGCTGGTAGCTCCTTCATGCATCGAGTGCCCACGTTGGAGAAGGCTCTCCTAAGATGGACACTCCCGAGTCCTGCTTTTGTGTCCATTCACACAGAATACAGGACTCGGCATTGGATTTGATTGACACCAGCTGCAGCTAATGGCTGCGCTGTTATCAATCTATCCAATCAAGAGCCGAGATAACAGCAGAGAGGTAGAGCGCATCTCCACCGTGGAAACAAACAGGCTCAGGTGAGTAAAACTGGTCAGTGTTGGAAGGATGCATTAAGGTGAAAAAATACAAGGGTTTACAACCCCTTTTAGAGTGGAACTTTAATCAGAAAATTAAGTACCGCTAGATAATTTAAGGCTGGACCTATTTGCAGATATAGCTATGTAAAACATAAAATCCATTAATGCATTGTCTCGCCCTGCTCTGCACATGCTTAGTTGCTCTCTATTTTTCAGCATTATGACTAAAGAGGACAATCTGATGACAGCCTAAAGATTTACTGCTGCTCAATGGCTCTGGGCTTCAGCAAAATGGCAGCCTCCTGGAAGAGGAAACAGGAGCAATTGTGGAGGCAAGTTGTTAAGCGTAATGTTCTGTTTTAATTAAACTTTAAAACCCCATAAAGCCCAGTCTTTTCCAGTTGTAACAGTGGGCTTCAGAATTGAATCCCACAGACCATCAATAAGCCTTACTGGGGGTTATTGCTAAAGCTTCATTAACCAAGCTGAATTTTGAAGCTGATTGATTGCCTACCATGCACCTACCAGCTTCTGAGCGGTTTAAGTAAATTTACTAATGTCACCAGCACACCATGGATCTCCAGAATAGGTCCAAATCTTTTTTCAGCAATCACATTGTTACAGCAGTTGGCAGCAATTCGGAGCCTAGCAGGACCCATGCATCAGGCTCATGCCTGATGCAGGGGTCCTGCGAGGCTCCGAAACATTCCATCGTTACATAGTAGGTAAGGTTGAATAAAGGCAATAGTCCATTCAGTTCAACCTGTGTCAGTGTCAAAAAATGTTTCCCATATCCCTGTATGTTGTGTTCTTTAAGATGCACAGTCTTATACAAATATCCATACTCCCTGCAGCCACCACCAATTGTGGAAGAGCGTTCCACATCCTTATTGTCCTGACAGTGAAAACCCCCCCTGTTTAAGGTTAAACAGCTTTTCCTCCAATCTCATAGTGTGTCCCTGTGTCCTCTTGCACTCCTTGAGACTGAATAGTTTTTTCCTATGCTGGGATCGCCATTGAGGTATTTGTAAATCGCTATTATATATCTCCTCTCAAGCGTCGTTCTCCAGCTAGAATAGATTTAGTGGTTTCAGTCGTTACTCGTAATCAAGGTCCTCCAGTCCCCTTATTAGTTTTGTTTCACTTCTTTGGATTCTCTCCAGTTCCAGCACATCCCTTCTGAGGACTGGGGACCAGAACTGGATAAAATACTCCAGATGTGGTCTAACCAGAGTTTTATAAAGTGTCAGTATATCCCCTTTTTTATGCATGCTAATATTCTGCCGGCTTTGGTAGCTGCAGCTTGACATTGCATGCTGTTGCTCAATCTCTCATCTACTAGGAGCCCCAGATCTTTCTCCATCCCTGATTCCCCTAGTAGTTCTACCCCTAGTGAGTAGTTTGTGTTTATGTTTTTTGCCCCCAAGTGCATTACTTTACATTTTTCCACATTAAACTTCATTTGCCCACTCCATGATTTTGTTCAGGTCTTTTTGTAAAATTTCTATATCCTGATATGAAGTTATTGCCCTGCTTATTTTTGTGTCGTCCGCAAAAACTGAGATTGAGCTATTTATCCCATCCTCTATATCATTTATGAATAAATTGAATAGAATTGGTCCCAAGACAGAACCTTGAGGTACCCAACTTACCACTCCAGACCAGTCATAGTATATGTTATTTATCACTACCCTATGGACATGCCCCTGTAACCCTTTTTTACCCAATAACAAACCTAATGGTCCACACCTGCGGACCTCAGCTTGTAGATTAAGTGCTTATAGGGGACTGTATTAAATGCCTTTGCAAAATCCAGGTACACTAAATCCACAGGCCTTCCCCTGTCTAGATGGCAACTCACTTCCTCGTAGAATGTTAACAGATTGGTATGGCAAGACCGACCTTTCGTAAATCCATGCTGATAACTACTTATGATATTTTTTTCCTCAGTACATTGTTGGATATAGTCCCTGGCTGTCCTGTTGACTATTTGGCTCCAAAGCTTGGAGTCACTGACTAAAAGAAGTATAAAGCTAATGACTTAGCTCTGACTCTATATCCAAGTAATTGTGCTGGGGGTCACTGATTTAGTAACTGAAGCAATGAACCAACATAACACTCGGACAATTAGCATTTTTAAAAGGAAGTCATCACATGCAGCCCCTGTGTTTATCCTATGACAGGATTACTTTAGAGGTGGAAATGAAAACCAGACTGGAAGATGGTTTTTAGGTCAGCTTCACTGGTGCCCAAGTGTTTCTCAATTTTCATTTCAGCCTTCTAAAACTATTCATTTCATGAACCAATGTACATTTACAAATCAATGTACATTTTCTTACCAGAATTAGTTCATCTCCTGTAAGTTCCCGAGTCCAATAAGTCTTGGGCCCTGTCCCATCTTTTAGAGTCTGCTTACAGTAGATCTTATTTTCTTTCTCCCAGACAGGAAAACTCTAATAGCAAGGGATACAAAGGAGACAGCTAATACTCATGTGTAAATGGATACAGAAAACAAATAACACAAAACATAACAAAAAGGGCATATGAAACCTCATCTCCAGGAGTATCTAGTAAGCAGTCTACACAATGAAAATCATGCATCCTAATCAAAAACAATGCCCTTTGTGTTATAAATTGAAAATGCAAATGGGAGATCCACTGTACCATTAATACCCTTTGGACTCACTAAATGACAAATGTGTAGCTCTCCAGATTTTTTTCTCTCCGTCAGTCATTCAGGCTACAGATTTATAATACTAATTGGCTGACCATGTCAATGTAGGCAGTTGGCAAAATCTTGCTTCCCTTAGTTGTCAGGTTTTTTTTACTTGCTGTATCCAAGGCCATACCCAAAAAGAATAAGAAATGTGAAAAGAAGGTAAATGATGTGAACAATATAAATAGGCAGTGACTGCGTAATATAGTACGAATGTGCATTGCCACTTGTGAGTCCCACGGCCTTCTGAAATTACTGCCTGGGCACTCTCAAGTAGTATTGTTTGTTTGTGCTTTATACATAATCCAGTTGGCTTTCTGACTCATACACTCAGCTTTGCTTGGACTGCTAGAAAGAACCTTACTACAGGCTATATACCAGGCAGGCCTGATTTGATAGAAAGGCACATTTTGCTTTGAAAGATGAAATGGAAGTTTCCATTTGTTGAGGTAAAATATCCCCATCCACTTTATATAATACAATGCAAGTGTTTTAGCTTTATTTCAGATTTGTAAATCTTAAGCACTTGGTACTAGACATGTGCCGAACACGGTTCGCAACAGAAGTCCCGAACAGGGGAAATGTTCTAAACTGAACGGTGAACCCCATTGAAGTCTATGGAAGCCAAACAGGAAAATCAATATTGCCCATTTTGAAGGCTTATATGCAAGTAATTGGCCATAAAAGGGGTATGAGGGTCTGGGTACTGCCCTGGGGGACATGTACCAATGCAATTTTTTTTAAAACTATTGTTTTTTCAGGAGCAGTGATTTTAATGACGTTTAAAGTGCACCGATTACAATGAAAAATTCCTATAAATATAGTGCCTGAGGGGGTCCCCTTAATGTGCCTTTAAAGTGGCTGAGTATCTCATGTGAATGAGTATTGGGTACATTGTACCCCTACCAATTCACCAAAAAAGTGTCAAAAAGTAATAAAACAAGAGACAAGTTTTTGCCAAATCCTCTATTAAAAAAAAAAAAAAAAGTGTCCCTTCGTCAATCATGCCGTCCGCTGCACCGAAAAAATAAAAAAATGCTGCTTCTTCTGGGGCGGCCTCCCACTGATTGCTTCCCCTCTGCTTCGACAGTTCTTATATAGGTAAGCGGCGGGGCCACCTGGCAAAGTCACCCATTGCACCGCCCTCTCTGGCGTTACTGACTGGTGCATGCTGGGCATGTGACGTCACAAGGGGCGGACCACCGGGTGCAATGGCCAGGTGGCCCCACCCCTTACCTATACTGTAAAAGCCCAGAGGGGTAATTTGACAGGAAAAACTGTCAAAGGGGCCTGGGGGGGGAGGCCATGCTGTTTTCTTCTTTATTTTTTAACATTGCCAAGTGGCCCTGCCCCTTACCTATATAAGAACTGCCAAAGCACAGAGGAGGCATTCTTGGGAAGAACTGTCAAAGGGGCCTGGTGTGGACTGGGAAAGGGGGGGACCCCACGTTGTTTTTTTCTTTATTTATTAACCAGCACTTTTTTTTTTAATTCAACTGTCAGCGAGGGGAAACCCATTGATAGCTGATGACTCATCGGTTCTTAAGAACGCGGCGTCTGCCTTCCCAGCCTCGCTCCTTAACAGCAAGCTTACACTGAGCCCTGATTGGGTAAAACTTTTCCCAATCAGGGCACAGAATGCACTGTGCAGCCCTCATTGCATTGTAGGGTGTTTGTCGGGACGAACACCCTGCAAATTCGTGTGTTTGGCGAATGGCCGAACAGGCAAATGTTCGACCTGAACTCATGCTCGGGCCAAACCGTTCGCCCATCCCTACTTAGTACTAGGAGAAACATGGCAGTTTTATTATGATTACATTAGAACATGATTTGTGTAGTAGTATCATTTAGTTCTCATTTGAATTGCTGAAAGTACACATGGCTCCAGGATAGCCTCTTTAATTTAAGAATTGATAACCCACACAACCTTATCCTAAACAGTACCTATTTTTGGTAGTAGATACTTTTTCAGCCCTATTTCAGACTGATATAAGTGTACTTTTTCTGCAACTTTTACAGCTTGCTAATATATGATGAGTTGCCTGTACCTCAGGCATGCCTTTCATAGCTGTTAGCTGCATACACTTGCATTTTCATCAAAGTTACCATGCTGCAAATTTAAGCAGTATACAGCACTTCCTAGGCATTGAATGATGCTATTGTGTGGAAATATGCTCAGAAAGATAGTGCATAGTGGTTTATTGACCAATAGCACTCTTTACTTCTAGTAGTTCTTCCATGGCCCCACACCTACATGCGCATGATAGAAAGGCACTTCCTGGCAAATTTTAGAACACATGCAGTATGTGAACTGTTGCCTCTGCTTTCTTTAAGCATAAACTGTTCAAACATGTTCATAAATGTTCAGATGTACAGTATGTCACTCACAGTGACAAAAAGTCATAACTCAACATAATAGACTTTACTGCATTACAACAAATACTAAACTTAATGAACAGAGGAACTGACATGCCTGTTGGACCTATTAATCAAATGCTGTATTTTTACTACAGATTCGGTAGTCTTTGTTAAAAAAAAAAAAAGGGTAGAGAGATACAACTATAAGGGTGCAATAGTCTCCAGATACTTTGAGAACAAGAACAATTTAGAACAGGGGTCCCAAACTTTTCTAAGCAAAGTGCCACTTTGAACTGAACTGAACTGTCCTTCAGGCTTCCAATCAGGGCCAACCACTTCCCATCAGGACCAATTCTGGCACTTCGCTCCTACATGTAAAAATCATTTTTTTTGCTAGAAAATTACATAAAACCCCCAAACATTATGTATGTTTTTTTTTAGCAGAGACCCTAGAGAATACAATGTGGGTCATTGCAACAATGTTACGCCGAGTAAATAGATACCCAACATGTCATCCTTCAAAATTGCACACGCTCCTGGAATGGTGCCAAACTTTGGTACTTAAAAATCCTCATGGGCGACGCGTTAATATTTTTTACTGGTTACATGTTTTAAATTACAGAGGAAGTCTAGGGCTAGAATTATTGCTCTTGCTCTAACGTTCGCATCGATACCTCACATGTGTGGTCTGAACACCATTTTCGTATGCGTTTGCTTCTGCGTACGAGCTGATGGGGACATGGGCACTTTAAAAAATGTGTTATTTTTTTTATTGTTAATTCTATTTTAAACTTTTTACTTTGACACTTTACATTTTTTTAACAATTTGATCACTTTTATTCCTATTACAAGGAATGTAAACATCCCTTGTAATAGGAATAAGCATGACAGGTCCTCTTTACAGTGAGATAGGGGGTCAATAAGACCCCACATCTCACCTCTAGGCTGGGGAACCTGGAATAAAAAAATAAAAACAACATAGCTTCCCAGCCGAGGTGGCACAGTTTTTTTGAATGCAGAGGCCGAGCGTGACGTCATAACATCACGCCCAGCCTCCGAACGATCATAGAGACTCCAGCCGACCATCTGGTCCGCCGGAAATCTCTATGGTAGGAACCCTGGGCCAGCTGATCTGTTTTCCGACTCACCGATCGCAGCGGTGAGTCAGTAGAAGCATCGGAGGGTGGCGGGAGGGCGGACGTCCCCTCTCGCCACCTGTGAGAATGATCATGCGGCGGAACGGCTGCTATAATCATTCTTACGGTGCACAGAATCGTCGGCTCTAAAAGACAATATCTGAATGATGCCTGTAGCTGCAGGCATCATTCAGATATCCCCTCTTAAAGTCAAGGATGTCCATAGATGTACCCTGGGCGGGAAGTGGTTAAAGGGGTGTTCCAGCCTTTTTTTAAGTTTATTAAAAGTCAGCAGCTACAAAAAGTGTAGCTGCTGGCTTTTAATAAACAGACACTTACCTGCTCCATGGTTCCAGCGACGCGCCGGCCGGGGCTCCGCTCCTCGCCGGCCAGCGTCTTCATTCCTAGTGTGGGCACCCGGCAGTGACAGCTTTCGGCTTCACGGCTGGGCACCCACTGCGCATGCACGAGCGGCGCAGCGCCGTCCGATTGGACAGGCGCTCGCCTACAGGGAGGGGCTGCAATAAGGCGATTAAGCTAATCGCCTTACCAGCCCCTCGGCAGAAGGAGGAAGTGGGACTGGAAGTCCCACTTCTCCTGAAGCCCCCACTCCCCCCCCCAAAAAAAATTACATGCCAAATGTGGCATGTAAGGGGGCAAGGAGTGGGTTAAGCGGAAGTTCCATTTTTAGGTGGAACTCCGCTTTAAGGGGTGGCATAATGTGGCCAGTGGGAGTAGAAAATGCCAATTCATCAGTGCCCCATCAATGGTTTTAATGGGAAAAATAGCTCCACTGTTGGTATCATTAAGAATAGTGCACCATTGATGATGTCTGTAGGGGAAATGGTGCCCCATTATTGGTGTCAGTTGGTGGAATTGTGCCCCAAGGGCCAGACAAAGGCAAGCAAAGGGCCACATCCAGGCTCTCGAGCCATAGTTTGGAGACCACTGGTTTACAATAATGTAAATGCGAGTTGGCCATACACAAAGAGATCATCATTTAATGCATTTTGTGATAATCATAGCACAGTTCTATGGTGTATATTGCCAAAACAATTGCACCTGAGAGCTTTGGGTGGCGACTACAAGGGAAAGGGGGGAGGTTGCTGGCAAATTACATTTAGAAGCAAAAGTGAAGTATAGAACTATTATAAATTATTTTAATTCTGTCTGTCTGTAATTTGTTCTGCTGTATCTTTTATTGTTCCAATCTTCTTGCAGGATAAATACTCTGGTAAACCCACCCCATCTTTTCTAGTGTGATCTCTATAAAAGGGCAGATGTGAGGCGGCCATATAAATCATGGCTTCATGCTGTGCCATGTCAGGATTAATAAACTGTACATCGCGTGGTCTGTGTAACGTCTGGGATATAATCATGTAGCCAATTCACGTTCAGTTTGACAGCCAAAGAAATATATAGCGCATTGTAGCCCATTATGCGTATCATCTGTTACACTAATGTACTTCCACTGACAGCTGTAACGTGTCCAGCTATTTCACTCACTCTGCCGTCATTGTGTTAAATTAAAGCACTTACACTTTCAGCAGTTAAGTGGGGAATACATTATTTTATGGTTATTTTTATGTGGCTCATCTATATAATTAAAATGAGGTTCCTGTCTTCATGGTAGGTTACACATTTGAATAGCTTTGCGTACTGCGCTGCATTCTTGGTTACGTACTATGTTATTTTATATTGATCATTTTGTTTTTTAAGCAATTAGCAGTAGATACAGTAATGAAGGGCTGTCAATTGGAAATTTTCTCTGACGGGCTTCATTTTATACTACAGACCCATAAATGTATAAAAAATTGAGCCATAGATATATAACCATTTATTTAGCGTAAATATGGCTGCGTTTTTTGTTTTCCCCTAGTACTTTGGAGCTGATGCAATACCTGTTTACCAACCCATTCCAGAGTTCCTGACAGGATGTTCAATCAACTAAAAAAGCCTATAGTACTTGTGGGTTTATAGGGAAAAAAATAATACATAAAGGGTTAACTTAAGGTTGCAAATTTATATGCAAGTCTGGACTTGGACAGTATTCCATTAAAAAAATCACAGAATCACAATTTTTTTTTTACCAGTTTTACATTTTACATTAAAAAGGTCACAATATCATCCTTTATGGATTCATTTAAATTCCCAATAAGGCTACTTTCACACTGAGGCGCTTTGCAGGCTCTGTAGCACTAAAAATAGCGCCTGAAAAGCGCCCTGAAAGAGCCGCTCTTTTCACTCCAGTGTGAAAGCTGGCAGGACGCTAAAAAAAGTCCTGCCAGCCGCATCTTTGAGGCGCTGTAGAAACGGTGAATACACCACTCCTAAAGCGCCCCTGCCAATTGAAATCAATTTGCCGGTGGTTTTAACCCTTTTCCGGCCACTAGCGGGGGTTAAATGCGCCCGATAGTGGACGAAAAGCGCTGCAAAAACGCTGTCGCCCCAGTGTGAAAGTAGCCTACATTATTCAAAAAATACAGTATGATTACTGCACTAACATGTTTGAACTACTTTATCTTTCCTTGTTTGCTTGTTTTTTATTTCATTCATAAAAGTTATTTCCTCTCCAAAGTTTTTAATTCACATACATAAACATATTGGGCACACTCTAATCACCCCATGTGAATAAGCATTAACCAGGGGCGGCATCAGGTGGGTGGTTGGGGGATGCCAGTGTAAATTCCCCCTAGGTTCAACCTTAGGAACACATTAAACTCTTATTTAATATGCTCCCAATCAACTGTCTCCCACCACCAGAGCCTCCTGCCTGTGACAGCGCGTGGCATTGATGTGTGTTTGAGCTTTGGGGTGCACATCCTAATGCAAGAGGCTGCGCACACTTTGTACACAAATATTGCATAGGTGTGCAATCATTATTCATTCTTTCCATGAAATACTTATTCAATCTTTGCAAGCCTTTATTTTTTATAAATCTATTTATATTTTTATCCTAAAACCAGATTATACCTGCACCTTTAATACCTTAATTTCCTGCTCTTGTCTATAGACACTCCATAGAACCTCACAATTATCACTAGTCAGCAGTTAATAAGGGAAAAAAACACTGTGTTCCAATCACAAGTAATTGTTGCATATATCTATACTGTGTGTGTGTGTGTATATATATATGTATATATATATATCTATATCTATATCTCTGTAGTGGACATTTGTATGTTAGCTATGACTAAGCGATAAGGGAGCGTGAAACACGACAGCTAGTGATGCTGTTCCCCTCTATTTGTATTTTTGGACATGTTTTTTATGGACTTGCTGGGGAAAAAAAGGTGATTTTACTGGACGTGCAGCCAACCAGAACATAAGTAAGCAGTTACAGAAAATGTTAGGAACTCATATTTCTGTTCTGTCTGTGGCTAGCTTTTGACCAAAAAATAAATAAATAGCAGTACAGGTGAAGGGAATTATATAAAGAAGAATATGTGTAAAGATAGTAAAAAGATAAATATTGTGGCATATGTACTATGGAGGATGAGACGGAAGTGATAATTTCTGTGGGTTTTTGTTTTATGCGCTATAAACAAAAAAAGAACGACAATTTTGAAAAAAAACACAATATTTTGTACTTTTTGCTGTAATAAATAGCCCCAATAAAAAAAAAAAAAAGCAAATGTTTTCCTTTTAGGCCGATATGTATTCTTCTACATATTTTTGGTAATAAAAATCACAAAAAGTGTTTATTGATTGGTTTGCGCAAAAGTTATAGAGTCTACAAAATAGGGTATTGTTTCTTTTTTACTAGTAATGGCGGCGATCTGCAATTTTTATCAGGACTGCCACATTATGGCGGACATATCGGACACTTTTGACACATTTTTGGGACCAATGGCATTTATACAGCGATCAGTGCTATAATAATAGACAGATTATTGTAAAAATGTCACTGGCAGTGAAGGGGTTAACACTAGGGGGCGATCAATGGGTTAACTGTGTTACCTATGTGTGTGTTCTAACTGTGGGGGATGGTACTGACTATAGGAGATGAGAGATCGTGGTTCCCAGCTTGTAGGAACTCATAATCTCTCTCTCCTCACAGAACTTAGATGTGTGTGTTTATATCCCTGTTCTGCCTCTCAAGCACGCGATCGCTCGTGGCCAGCGGTCATCGCAACCGCCGATCCCGAGCATCGGCACCCTTGCTGTGCAGCGGACGCGTCTGCTATCCCACTTAAAGGGACCAACGTACAGCTACAACGGTTCTTGGGCTCGTGCCGACCTGTCGCCGTATAAGGACGGCGGCTGGTCAGCAATTGGTTAACATAATTTTATTTGACCAGGACTCATTTTTATATCACTTCTAGAACTAGCATCTGCAGCTATCTGGCACAGCTGTATTTTACCTGGACTTTGGATTGCTGCATTTGGACCCCTCCAAGCTGGATGATGTAGGAATAGCCTGGAGGTGACATTCAGGCTCCGGGGTCCACATAGGGTGCTTTCCAGATTCTCTTCTGGCAAAAAGTTAGCCACAGAGCTCTTGTCAGGTCCAAAGCTACTGGCATTGCCAGCTAACCCTTGTCATTGCATCGTACTCTGAGACATTCATTGCTTTAGTGCAATTGTTGTCACAACATGTCTGATTCTAGACACGGGTAGGCAACCCTGCTGAATCTTGTGCCCCCAGCTTAAACTCTACTAAAGGCTCTAGGGTTGCTTATAGTGTGCCCACTGAAGATCATGAGTTTGGCAACCTGGAATCCTGTTTCCCTATCCTCTTAAAGTCTATTCTTTCTTCAAGTCTTCCTTGGCGTCATTGGGTGTTTCTTTTCCCCTCTCAGCTGAGGTTTTTACTACAGTGGTGCAAGACTTTATAGCACAATTCACCCAATTATTTGCAGACTCTGACCACACTCTAATTTCTTCTCCTGCAGATTCAGTATCTGATTCACCCGCAGCTTTGGCAGCCTCTGAGCCATGAACTGCTGAAACTCTTTCTGTCTGTTTCAGACTTTACCTGATGAGCTTGTCCCTGAGGAGTCACAATCTCCTGCCATTACTCCCAAATTAAAAGAGACAGTTTTGGCTCCTATTAAGCCGTTATACACTACTCTGAAACTAGTGGATCAGTTTGTTTACATTGTCACTGCTGTTCCCAGTCTTGGTTCAGTTGCAGCCCTAATACTGCAATGGCTTTCCCAGTGTGCCCACTGTTCCAAGATTTCTTCTATGGAGATTGGAAACTCCCTAAGAACATGTTTTGCTCCTCCTCCCCCAAGTGCTTGTTAGCCTTGTACTTTTTTGAATAGGGCTCTGTTAAAAAGTGATCTGCCCTCACTGTGGATCCAGCAGTGTCCACCCTAACAAAGCAACCACCATACTGGTGGAGGATGCACCTGTCTTTAAGGACCCAAGCTATTAATTTTTGGAAGCCCCCTCTAGAGCTCTCTTTTTCCTTGCAGGTCATACTGTTTATTCTGTATTGGCTGTGACCTTACTTTGCTAAACCTTGGCTAACTATTTATAGTTCCTTTAAAGTGCATACCTAGGATTATCAATTTATGTAGCAAAGGACTTTAAAGGGCATATACCTTATGGCACCATGCAGAATTATTTTGTTTATTAAGCCCTAGTTTCAGTGCGAAACACGTCAGCAGTCAGGTTTTATTTTATTTTGCTGTGCCTTGTAGTGCTGTCCTTCTTTTAATAAAAGGCTACAATTTGTTCAGAGTGCGGCTGTCCAGAGAAAATCTTTGTTGCTGCTTTGCTAAGTGCATTGCCTGCACCTGAGTTGTCTGCAACGGAGGATATTCATCTGGGTTCCCACCTGGAGCGGCTATTCCCTTTTCCCCTCAAATCAGTATTTGGTGTAACTACCCTTTGGCTTCAAACCAGTATCAATTCTTACACTTGCACACCTTATACGCTTGAACAAAGACATGCATTTGGTATATTATTTAGTATTAGAGTCAGGTGTATTATTAACAAATATATACCAAGCAGGTGCTAATGATAATCAATTTCATATGTAGGTTGAGACACAGTCATTACTTGAAACAGAAACAGCTGTGTAGGAGGCCTAGAACTGGGTGGGGAATAGCCAAACTCTGTTACCAAGATGGGGTTGTGAAAGACCGTTTCATGTCACATACACCCAGGCAAGAATGAGCACAGCAACAAGAAACAAGGTAGTTATACTGCATCAGTGAGGTCTCGCCCAGGCAAAGATTCAAGCTCTTTTAAAAAAGCACAAAGAAATGGGTAACCTTGAAGACCATGGACACAGTGGTTGGCCATGGAAACAATGCAACAGATGAAAGATGCTTCATACTTACTTTCCTTTACCCTCTGAAGATGTCCAGTGGTGCCATCAGCACAGAGCTGTCAGAAACCAGTGGGACCCAGGTATTTCAATCTAATGTCCAGAGAAGCCTGGCCAGAAATTCTTCATGGAAGAATTAAAGCCAAAAAGCCATACCTTTGACATGGAAACAGGGCTAAGCAACTCAACTACTGTATGTACAAATAACATAGATACTCGGGCGAAGAAAAATGTCAGCAGGTGCTCTTAACTGATAAGACAAAATTTGAAATATTTGGCTGTAGCAGGAGGCAATTTGTTTTCCAAAGGGCTCGTACAATATTGAGTGTCTGCAGGCAACAGTAAAGCATGGTGGAGGTTCCTTGCAAGTTTGGGGCTGCATTTCTGCAAACTGAGTTGGTTGTTTGGTCAGGATCAATCATGTCCTCAATGCTGAGAAATACAGACAGATACTAATCCATCATGCCATACCATCAGGGAGAAGTGTGACTGGCCCCAAATATATTCTGCAGCAGGACAACAACCCCAAACATACAACCAATGTCATTAAGAACTATCTTCATTCTTCAGTGTAAAGAAGAACAAGAAGTCCTGGAAGTAATGGGTTGGTTCCCACAGAGCTCTAATCTCAACATCATAGAGTCTATCTGGGATTACAGAGGGATTTGAAGCAGCCTACATTCACAGAAGATCTGTGGTTAGTTCTCCAAAATGTTTGGAACAACGTACCTGCTGAGTTCCTTCAAAACTGTGTAAAAGTGTACCTAGAAGAATTGATTGTGTTTTGAAGGCAAAGAGTGGTCACACCAAATACTGATTTGATTTGGATTTCTCTTCTGTTCATTTAATTTCCATTTTTTTAATTGATAAAAATATATATTTTTTTTAATCAGAACTTTTTTATTTACAAAGATAATAAAATAAGTGACTGTACAGTAAAATAATAAGACACACAGAGTCATCTTAACACGGTCCTTTTGACATAATGGGGTTGATTTACGAAAGGCAAATCCACTTTTCACTACATGTGCACTGAAAGTGCACTTGGAAGTGCAGTCGCTGTAGATCTGAGGGGAAGATCTGAAATAAGGGGAAGCTCTTCTGATTTTATCATCCAATCATGTACAAGCTAGAAATGCTGTTTTTTATTTCCCCTGCATGTCCCCCTCAGATCTACAGCGACTGCACTTCCAAGTGCACTTGCAGTGCACTGTAGTGCAAAGTGGATTTTCCTTTGGTAAATAACCCCCAATGTATACATATATGTAGAAATAGATATATAAGTCATCCTAACAGTCACCTGTTAAGTAGCAAATATATCACATTTTTATGCAATAACCTAAAACAAAAGAAAGAAAAACGAACAAAACCACCCGAGCTTGTTAATGGGAAACTGCACAGAATGTCAAATTATCTACACTTAGGCCTCGTACACACGACCGGTTTACTCAGCAGAATCCATCAAGAAACTTGGTGGGAGAGCTTTTTTGCAGAGGAAACCGGTCGTGTGTACGTTTTTCATCGAAGAAACTGTTGAGAAACTCGACGAGCAAAAAAGAGAGCAAGTTCTCTTTTTCCTCAATGGGAGTCTCAACTTCCTTGTCGTGTTCCTCGTCGGGCTGGTTTTTAACGAGAAACTCGAGCGTGTGTATGCTAAGAAACCCGCGCTTGCTCAGAATAAAGTATGAGATGGGAGTAAAAGTAGCATTTGTACTGGAGATAACACATTTTTCAAGCTGTAACAGACTGTAAAGTGCAAATCGTCTCTTACCAAACTTTTACTTAACATGCAAACACATGAGATTAGCAAAAGCAGCCCCAAGAGTTGTGCAAGTGGAATCAAACTTCCCCTGCCGTAGTATTTGTACGTCACCGCGTTTGAGAATGAGGAGATTTTGTCTTGACCATGTGTACGCAAAGCAAGCTTGCCAAGTTCCTCGACAAGCCTAACAAGGAACTCGTCGAGGAAAACGATGTGTCTCGCCCGACAAGTTCCTCGGTCGTGTGTACGAGGCCTGATGTTTAGAACATGAGAAAAGCAACCCTTAAACTTAAACTATTAACACTTATATTTCTGAAAGCATTCTTAAATTACAGCATTTTTTCACACCTACCTAAAACTTTTTGTTACAAAATTGGATATGGTTTCAAATGTGTTTCTAATATTTGCATAAATAACTTAATCTCCTGCATGGATCTCCTAGTCTGCTGTTTATACACATCTGGAGGATACTTTAGTTAAACTGCTGTAGTGTGGAACCCATGTCTAAAAAGTGTCTGGTCTGTATGGCCCTCAAGGGACAACGTCTCTTTGGGTCCCCTTTTGATTTTCAAGAATGGTATGGTTTTCTTGTGAAAGAATGGTATGGTTGCCAAAAATAACCGATCTTCCTCCAGAAGCATAAGGAACACACGCCAAAGTTTTTTTCCTTTAGGCTAAGAAACATACCTTTTGCTTCTCTACTCCTGCACCATTCACTTCTAGACCCCCCAAGCTTGAATCCCAGTCCCCCACCAAGGTGTAGGGCTCAAAGTTGCCCAATTGCTCAACAAAAAGTTGTATCCCCACTTAACAGAGTACAGGAAAGTTTGTTAACCTTTTCAGACACTTGGAGTGCTTGCATCTCTGATTCCTGGGTGTGGAAGGTGATATATTCATGGGCTGCCAGCTGGAATTTTGCTCCCTTTATCACTTCCTTCGCTACTCAGTTAGTTACAGTGTGTAGAGGATATATATGCATCCCAGGTGTTGTATATATATTTGTACACTGTATTGAGTTTAGATAGATCCGCTCTTCCTAATATACTGGCAGGCAGGTGATTATGCTAGCTGCAGTATTTTCACGTGGTGTACTGTCTGTGTCCTCTGTACAGTGTGCACCTAAAGCTATGTCAATAAATTTGCTGGTGTTTCTCACATTAATTCCTAAATGCAGTAGAGCTGCACGATTCTGGGAAAAATGAGAATCGCGATTCTTTTGCTTAGAATGAAGATCACGATTCTCTCACGATTCTCAAAAAAAATGCATGATGCTTTTGTTAGCATGTATATATGTGTGTGCGTAAATAAAAAAAAATCACAAAAATAAAAATGCAGGCTAACAAAAGCACCATGCATTTTGGCTGGAGCTACACTTTAAAAAAGTACCAGTTCAAAATTACAAACAAGATCTACTTAACAACAAACCTACAGTCCCTGTCTTGTTTGCACCGCCTGTATACTGCTGTTCAAAGTATATAGGGCCAAAGGGGCTGGTAATGACCTGGGGGGAGGGGGGCGGGGAAACCCATGCTATTTTCTCAATGATTTTCATCCATATTGCAGGGACCAGACATTACATTAAAGCCGCATGCAGTTTTAAATGACTTTTTTCTTATAGTAACACCCAGCAGGTACGATATTTAAAGGAATAAAAAATAAATAAAAATCACTTTAATTATCATTACAATCACTGCTCCAGAAAAAACGACCGTTTTAAAAACTTTTTTTTCCATTGATAAAATGTTCCCTGGGGCAAGACCCGGGTTCTCAAACCCATTTTACGACAATAACTTGCATATTAGCCTTTAAAATTAGCACTTTTGAATTCGAACGTTCGAGTCCCATAGACTTCAATGGGGTTCTAAAAGTTTGCACGAACGTTCGGTCCGTTTGACGGTTCTGGTGCGAACCGAACCGGGGGGGGGGGTTCGGCTCATCCCTATTTCCAACCTTCCTTTGTCACTGCACAGAATAACAGATCCATTGAGCCCTCCCAGGTCTTCTAGATTAACATGTTTGAGCACTAGTTCCTGTGGCAGAACAGTTTCAGGGGATTTACTCCAGCATGTTCACTGTTCCCAAATACAAAAGGGCCATCCACCTCATCTTCAATCTAAAAGCACAACATTTCTTTATTCATTTGGAATCCACCAGGATTGTTTACACCTCTATTCACCAGTGAGTCTTTCTAGTTTCAGTGGACATCTAGGAAGAATACCTACATGTCTCAATCTTTCCTGCATCTCAGTGCTTCCTATGCTTTGTTGTGGGACCCCTACACTACCAATCAGTAACCCTGCCCTTCAGTCTTTTGTCTGCACCTGGACCTGATTCCCAAAGTACTGATCTTAGTATTAGCCCTGCTGCACTTCTCATTTTAAGTTTATTACTGTAGATATACTTATGTTGGGAGAACAGTAAGCACAGGCTCTGTTGGACAACATGGCTTTCATTGTCCTAACATTGATCCTGAAGGATCATCTGATCCATATTCAGCCAGACAATGTGGACCTCTTGTGTGATATATGCCACCAGTGCAACAAAACAAAAAAATAAAGATTGTGTCAATATATAGGGTATGCTGCAGCTAGCAGTTCACCACTAGTGCTAGTGGGGACAAATAGAAGATATATAATGGATAACTGCACTTACCCTTTGGTGCCAAACAAATCAAAAGATATCGGAAAAGTATATGTGTCAAATATACAATCAAATATAATTACAACCATAATGATTCACATCGATAAACAAGTGTGCTGAGAAGGAATATCCTCTGGGAGGTCGCCCAGATGATTGACTTCCTTTCAGCCCCCGTATTGTGTAGGCGCGTCACGGGTCACGGCGTTTCCGAAAGAAGCCGAACATGCAGAGCTGCGAGCCGGCTCTATACAGCGTATAGAGCTTCTTCATGTTCGGCTTCTTTCGGAAACGCCATGACTCGTGACGCGCCTTACGCAATACGGGGGGGCGGGGCCTTATCCGCCGGGGGGAACTTTTTCTGAAAGCACGTCAATCATCTGGGCGACCTCCCAGAGGACATTCCTCCTCAGCATAGAAACGCCTATTCCTGCAGGGAGAAGTACCCAGAAGCCAGATTGCAAATATAGATTATACGGTATGTACAGCGTAAAAAAAAAATGCGGACTGTACATGTAAGGCCGAGTACTCACGAGCAGACATGTCCGATGAAACCGGTCCGCGGACCGTTTTCATCGGACATGTCTGCCCGGGGACTTAAGTTCGATGGCTGTACACACCATCGAACAGAGGTCCACGCGTAAACAATACGCGGGGCGTGTCCGTGGTGTCGCCGCGTCGATGACGCGGTGTCCGATCCGTCCGAAAATGGTCCGCTCGAACCTACACACGGCCAAACATGTCTGCTGAAACTGGTCTGCGGACCAGTTTCAGGAGACATGTTTGGTCGTGAGTACGGGGCCTTAGAAGTATAAAGAAGTTGGTCTGATATAGATGTTATTTGGGTGAACCTCCGCTTTAACAAAATACAGGCATACCCCACTTTTATGTACACAATGGATTTTATTTACTATCGAGTGCAAAATCAGGCTCACATCTGCACAGAAACCAATGAGCTTCCAGGTTTTATTACCAGGCTTCATTGAACAAGCTGGGGTTAGAAGCTCATTGGTTTCTATGCAAAAGTCAGCCTGATTTTTGCACTCTCCAGCGCTAGTAAAAAAAAAAAAACATTGCGTACTTAAAAGTGGGATATGCCTGTATATATGTATACAAAAAAAGTCCCAATGTGCATTCTTCATATGTTAATCCACCGTGCTGAACAAAAATCTGCAATCTAAAACATTTGTGATTCGTGATTCACCACCACCTTCCAATATACTGTATGCTCTTACCAGAAACCAGTAAATTATAAGCCTGTATTGTGCCTTAATCTCTCTGGTTCTTTAAAGCGGACGTAAACCCATCCAAGAAGGCACTTGCTGGAAATGTAACACTCCCATTGGTTGTGCTCTCACCAAAACGGTCAAACCATCCAATGGCTGGTATTATAACCGATCACATGTGCAGCATCATGACAGCTGTAGATTAAACAGAGGCAAAGATGACAGCATCCTTGGCTGCAAATAATAGGGGGGTTTACTTACACTTTAAACAGATGGTTAGGGATATATCCAACAGGTACAGTGATACTCTCTCATTTATCTCCACTGTTTAATGTTTCTCAGACTCTCCAAGCATCAGGAAATTGCCAGCAATTAATTTCAGTGGAAGATACGGATATACTAGAGCAGAGTACGGAAGCCGACACAGCCCACACTACACAGGGGAAATTTACAATAATATATAATAAACAGTGTGGAATAATTGAAAGCTCTATCAGGATTTAATTTCTATCTATGTTGGGAGATTTCCTGCACCCTATATCCTGGGAAAGAAAGTAATGGGCACTTTTACAGGGGCACATGGAAAACTGTGACAGAGGTATAACCCTTCCCCATGCTATCCAATATTAAAAAAAAAAGTTTTGGCTGCAAGTTCACCTTTGAAGAATGTCAATTTAAATTGTTGTTTTTCAATGTCATCCCTCTGGTGCCTCAACTAGTTATCTCAATGAAAATGACTAGTTTTATAAATATATAATACTGATCTACGTTATCACATAAGTGTTGTACTTAAGGATTGGAGTTGTGAAACTGTAATCCGTATAAATTCCAACACTTTTTAGTTGCCACCAAAGTAATTTACACTTTACCTTTCACTTAATAAGTTAGACACATTGAAGTACCCTACACACATTTAGCTAAGCTATCTCTCACAAAAATGAGATCACAGTGTCATGGCAGATTAATGTATACAAAATAACTACCTTGCATTTTCTGCCATCCACAGTTTCCTCATCAAACTCTTCTCCAACTGTGAACTGGATCTCTGTAGTTCTAACCGTGGTAGATGTCTTAATATAAAACTGGTCTCCATTCTGACGGATCTCAACGTGAGGTTTAGAAGCTGCGGCCACTGCCACTTTCCTGAGCATAGCATTCACACCTGTGTTGTTGAAATAATTGAGAAAAGACCCAATAAATAATTATTATCGATTTTGAGGTTTAAATGGTCCTATGCAACTAATGACCTATTTTAGAAGTAGCCTAAATATTTGGTTTAGTTCAGGGCTCTTCTAGGCTCCTCCCATGCTTACAGATAAACCCTTATTAATTGCTCTACAGATTTTAGTTTCAGTAGTACACAATATAATAGTCATATATAATTCCATCATAATGTACATAACTATATCCGTTTTTTTGTTCTGGGTCAGTGAATCAGAAAATATTGAAAATTCATGTTAAAGTGGTAGTAAAGTCTTCTATCTTTTTGACTTGTACTTACAGGTAAGCCTATAATAAGGCTTACCTGTAGGTACAGTGAATATCTCCTAAACTTGCACTGCTTAGGAGGTATTCACACTGCATGCAGCCGGTAATGTCACATACCCATGCCGTCCCTTCAGAGCTCCACACCGCGACCGTGACTCCCACGGGAGTGACGTTATCACGGCTTGGCCAATCAGACGACCGGAGCACTTGAACCCGGAAGGAAAACCGGCTGAAGATGGAAGCCCTGTCAGTGGTGACAGTGCACCACTGGAGGGCTTCAATCTAAGGTAAGTATTTCATAACGTGCTAGTATGCAATGCATACTAGCACAATATGCAATTTTCTAGCAGGGGTTTAAAGAAAATATTATTGCGGTTTAAAATCGCTTTAAGGCTTCCTTTAATGTGTATCTGAACCTGAAATCAAAAATGTAATCTATTGCAGCTAAACAATTCTTCGATGTGGTGGTTGCATTTGTTTTATTTCTCAGCCTATGAACACTTTCAGCAAGTACAGAAAATTGCTGTTGATCTTGTCAGAAATTCAATATTCTTGTCACTTCCTGTGAGTTTAAAAGAAAGCACATTTTATTTTGTAAACTGTTAGTCCTAATCCATAATGTAATCATATGAACAAAGACAGACATGTTTGAATTAGATACAATAAATAAATGAGTATAGACATGAGAGCGGTTATAAGTGTTACTTGTAGGATTACAAAGTGAATTTTTTTTTTTTTTTAAGAAAAATGCAACTACATTTAACGACTGGAAACCTGCATTGTATAAAATGTATGGTTTGGGGTTTAAATACAATTTTTAAGATTATTTCTGTGTTTAATACACCCAATTTTAAATGTATATTTTAGACATTAATCACCTCAGAGTAGTTCATTAGAAAGCTGATATTCAATAAGTTCCAAAAGCTGAAAAAAAACTCTGATTGTTGTGGCTAGAGCTAATGTAGAACATTTTTTGCAAATACCCAGTAATTATAGTAGTTGCCTATACCAATTCATGTTCTGTGGTCCAATTTTTTAACACAAGAAACAATTAGACTCTCCAAATAACTTTTCTTAACCACCCAACATCTACAGGAGAGGGTGAAACTGCAATCTTCTCCTATTGATAAATATTTTACCGCATTGGAGACACAATACCAAGAGACCTGCATCTAAAAATAGGCTTGTAGAGATGTTTTTTTGTTGACTATGGAGCACAAACTAGCTGATGTAAAAAAAAAAACATTGAGATCTATTTTTTTTAAGCTAATCGTAAGCATGTGTATCATTTTAGTGAAAATATATATGATGCATCTCTAATAACATATGTAATAGCCAATAAATGCGCCAATAAAATAAAACACAAAAACATTCTTAAGGTATCGGTATGCCCTGTTAATCAAAGCCACAAGCTTGGATTGTTGCTTATACATACAAAGGTTTATAAAAGATTCAGAATGACAGCTAAATCAATGTTTTCACCAATTGTTTTTCTTTTTATGCGTTTCAGAAAAGCTATGTAAATGTATGTATATTTTAATCACATTTCAGTCTATTTTTGGTTTAAAAATTTTGACTCAGCATAATATCACCAATGTTTATTGGATATTAGATTGTAAGCTCTAAGAGCAGGGCCCTCCTATTCCTTCTGTATTGGAATTGTACTGTCCCCCTTTTTATTGTAAAGCGCTGTGTAAAGTGTTGCCGCTATATAAATCCTGTATAATAAATAATCTTGGGTGAATCATAAACTATATTGATATTGCTATTTTAAGAATCAAAGCATGACTTTTAGGGTGAGTCTTTTTCATTTTGTTTGACAGTGCTATCTTACATATGTGCACCCCCAAAAAAAATCCACGTTAAGTAGTGATACAAACCAAATTAAATTATACAGTTTTTACTCATTTTCACATGACATAAAGTGAAATGACGAAAGAGTTATTTATTTCTGTTGGAGAATTGCACCTGTATTCTAGACTACTACGTGTGCACAGGGGAATAAAAATACTTTACAAAATACCTTCTTCCTGCCTGGAAAATGAATTCCTGAGAGTTACTATACATTGCACCCCTTTAACACTTATGATAGATTTATAAGCAGTAAATGTGTAATTTACAAAATATTCACTGCATGTGGAATCACTTACTGTAATTTAAAACACATGCACCAAAAATATACAATTGAAATGAATGATTGGTGTGTGTCATAGTCACTGCTTTATACATATAACCTATACACTTTTCATACGATTCTGTTACTTTACTTTTCTTTTGGCAAATAACCAACCCATAAATACTTTTGCAATAATACTAAACCTGCCTGGATCCCCACCTGTAGATGTTAGTCTGTTAGAAGAAAGTACATTTCTATAAGTAACATCTTTCCCCATTAAAAAAATTATTCGCTCCATTCGTAAACATTTCACACATTCAACTATCTATCTATCTATCTATCTATCTATCTATCTATCTATCTATCTATCTATCTATCTATCTATCTATCTATCTATCAATCTATCTATCTATTGACAAAAATGATGTAGCTATGGGGCTATCTCATTAGAAACAAAATAAAGCCAGTAACTTTGGAGTCCTTTGAAAAGTTAGCAATCGCAATTAATTTACAGTGTATAAATAATAGACAAGGATAATTAATATAATACTAGAGTGCAAAAGCTTAAGCATAAGATTAAGATGCTAATATCCTACACAATTAGTGGTCTGCATGTCTTACCAAGGGCTTTCAGAAGTTCATCAAAATTCTCGCTGCTTTTCATTTTCCAGATTCCTGCAAAATCCGGCATGGTATCTGTGCTAATTCCCTGGCAGGCGTTGGCAGTGAGAAGGGCAGAAATGAAGGAACAGAAAGGCTCACCCTGAGAGAAACGGTCTGATTCCAGCCAGACGTCTAAATGAGTCCTGTCTTATTCTCTCATGTGTGTCATCTTGATGGAGGAGAGAATAGGTGCCCCTCCTTCTGCCCTCTCCTCTGCCCCCTTTCTGAAATGTCAGTTTTTCATTCAGGACATAAGTACCTTACCAGGATATATTCCTATTATATGAATAATGGACACTGCTACATTTCTGTTTAGCTGTAGCTTAAGGTCTACAATGTAATGGATGATACTTATTTGAGAAAGAAAGTATCTTTCTGGATATAAAAAAAAAACATATTGCAAACATATTTATTTCTTCTGGAGAGTTTAAAGAACACCACAGCTGCACAGTATGCTATATTGTATTTGTTATGTCCGTTACAAATGGGAAAAAAAATTTACATTTAGACAACTCTGTGAAAGATGTACCTAAAAATGTGTATGTATTTGTATAAAAAGGTATAAAAGTACAGTATGCGCACTTTGCAGTGGCGGCCCAATTATTAGGGGCGCTGCCCCCTAATCCATGTGCCCGGCCCATAATCTCCATGCAGGGCGCCGGATGCATGAATTTATATGTTTTTTTTTTTTTTTTTTAGAAGCACGTGATTAGAAGCACACCCACTTGTGTGACATTAGCAAATTATATTCGCTAATGTCTTCCTGCTTCTCCTCCCGGCCAATAAGGAAGCCGGTCCTCAGACCCGATCGGCCAGGAAGTCTTAGGACTCTTGGCCAATCGGGTCTCAGAACACACTTCCTGTTTGGCCGGGAGGAGAAACAACAGCTCAGGCTTGGCTCTTCCCTCTGCAACCTTCTACCCGCACCTCCACGCGTGAGGTAAGGCCATAGATCGCCGCCTTCCTGATTGCTCAATTAAGAGTCGGGGGGTTAGTGCAAGCGAGTGATGAGGGGGTAGGTTTGTTTGCCCCCACCTCAAAATTTCCAGTACCAGCCGTCACTGGCACCTTGTATGTAACTATTATGTTCCTCTATGACATGTGACATCCTAAAAAAACAAAAGGATTTATGCACCATGAACTCAATTTCTTGTAGTCCCTTGAGGATCACAGGAATTTAGAGACTATCGAGTTGTACTGCTGCCTACAGGAGGACTGGACACTGGCATTAAAAAAAATTGTGGTCAGCCCAGTATAACCCATCATACTCCCAGTATGCCTCACTTTTGTGAAACGCTGTGCTGATAGCACGATCATAAACACGGATTTTACCGTTGGTATAAAAATCACATTTTCTTTTGTGTCCATTGAAGGTCACAGGAATCCAGAGATTGTCAGGGTGTCCAAACGCAATGCAACAGCAGCAAAATACTTACAGGCCCATGCAGAAAATAACAGAACTGGGGCTTGCCTGTAGCTCAGAGAGCCACCTAAAGGACTTTATGTCAAAAGCCAGAATCAAATGTGGTCTGAACATCCACCTAATAGAACTTCCAGAGTATGTGAACAGAAGACAAGGTGGAAGCCTTGTAATGCTAAAAAGCTATTGTCTAATGCCAACAAACCTAAGAAGCACTTACAAACCTAGGGACTGGGGCTATAATCCCTGTTCGAGATGACCTGCTAGGGCCACATGGAGAACTGTTAATCTGTCCAGTCATACAGGTTAAAAATAATAAACTGGGGAATGGTCCGGAAGTAAAACTCTAGCTTGTAGCCTCTGGAAACCACCTCCTGCACACAAGATGCTTGTTGTCAAAGTATCAGCAAAGGCTAACAGATGTTCCCCCACATTGGAAAGTAGGGTTGGCTTTGGAAGTTGAGGCCTGGTAGTAAGGGAAAAGATCCTCTGACGAGGAGTGTGTCTTCCCAGATTGAGCCCTAGGTTTTTTCTGCTAGGAAGGTGGGTACTCTTACCCTGCTGTGCCAAGCAAAGTATTTATGGTACAAAGATTAGTGAAATAGCAAAGCTATTAAACATTAAAAAAATACAAAACATATAAAAGTAAGAAAATATCCACTTGTAACTCGAAATCCAAGTGATAATCCCATTTTTCACTGAGAAATCAAATTAATTAGTACATCCTCCATCAGTGTAATGACCCGTCACCAAAAATGAATGTACGGAGGCTTACTAGAGTTCCATGACCTCCTAATATAATAAAAAGGTCAATAACTTGCATGAATAGAAAGCTCCCTGGCACATTGTAGGACACACAAATTGATAGTAGATCAGATGCAAAACCGCCCAAAGATGTTAGATTGTTTTCCAGTTAAGCCCTTGTTCACATTGACTGTGGCTTTGAAATCGTGTGAGTTAATCTGAAATTGCACGATTTCAAAGCTGCATGTCAGTGCAACTTCAGGTGCGAATTGGAAGACATCTGTGTGGCTTCATGCACAGATGTCTATGCAAGTCATACCCAAAATTTCCAAAAGTAGTGCAGAAACTACCTTTTCAGATCGATGCAATACTGCAAAGATTTAAACAGTGCTACTTGTCATGCCATTTGACCTGTCAAATGGCATGACAAGTCACTCCAATGTGAACAAGGGCTTAGGGTAAAAAGGACCCTCAGTGCCGGTGCCAAATTCCCTTGCCACTCAAAACAAGCAAAAAAGGAAACCCATGCTCCACATAGTGTGAACTAGATACCAACAATTTATTAAAAACTAGAAACTGCACTTGCAGAGAAAAAAAGGCCGATACAGCACTACATAATCACATCAACATGAGGGACACAGCAGGAGTAGGGTCGGGCAGCTGAAGGTGACCAAGGCACTGTAGACAGGTAGCAGAGACACACAGAGGAGTGTCACTTGTGATCAGGAACAGCAAGGTGCTTCCTTATTGTTGAATTGTGATAAAGAGAACATTGGATGCGTATGCGACACTGCACCCAGTGGATGATGTTGTCACTTAAAGTGGAGGTTCCATCAAAAAAACAATTTTGCTTTAAACTGTAGCTTACGACTAAAAAAGAAAAAAAAAGAAACATTTTTTTTACTCATCAGGAAATGCCTGTTGCTATGCGGTCCCACGAAATCTGCCTTTGAAACCACCTAGGATTCTGACATCATCTCCCTCTAATGCTCCTGGGAAATGTGTGTCATCATTTCCCAGGATGCATTGCGCTGTCCAATTATCACTCCCCATCTATAAACTATCTTTTTTGAATATCTATGTGGATCGGCGACAGATTGTAAAATAGTAAGTGACCAGATTTATAGTATAAAAATGCAGGATGAAAGGACATACATTTAAAAAATGCTAATTGTGGTTGGAACTCCGCTTTAATGCCTTAACATCAATCCCTTCTGTGGTGAAGCCCACAGAAACCAAGAATTTAAACAGCGCCCAGCAATCCTAGAAGACAAAGTGAGTCTTTAGCAATAGAGTCACACCTGGGGCTGTGTCAAGGATCTGGACTTTGAGAGTGCTCTGGAAATTTCCACAATATAGAATTCAGTGCCCAAAAGCCATATTCCATGTTAGCCTTGCAACATCCAGTCCTGTAGGTTCTGGGTGTGGCAAACCAAGGTCATGCTGAATGAATGCCAATCCAGATAGCTGCATATAAAGAGAAGACCTTCATTCTCCAAGGACCCTTGCAAAAAAAAAAACAAGGCACCCTGAAAGTAGAAGGGGGTATAATGGGCTGGTCCACAATGTGTTGTTTGCAAGTGTCCAATTCTCCTGTAGGCAGCAGTATATCACCCAACAGTCTCTAAATTCCTTGGCCCTTTAATGGACAAGAAAGAAAGTAGGTTTGCCTAAACGAAGAATGTTACTTGATTTTTTAAATGTGTGATTTTTAACACTTTCATATCTATATGCAAGCTGATCTGTATAAAACCTATTTTCCAAAGGTCTTACTCACCTAATTACCGGTATTGGGGTTAGGTAAGTACCCATCCTTTTTGCCATCCTGGTATTAGTAATTATAGACAGCTTTGGTCTCTTGTTTTTTGGGTAAAGGGGTGTTCCACTTTTGGGGACCTCCGTAAAGCATGCATGCATGCATGAAAAGCATGTGAGCTAGACTCAGTTTGGAAGAGGACCAGATAATTACTCTTGGCAAAGAAATACCCACTAATGAATTCTCAGGGATGGAAAGCCACACATTTTGTATTATTTTCTATTAAAGAAACATTTATTTTAACTCTCCAGGTGCTAAAACTGTATAAAAATATGTTTCAGCACTACGGAGAGCTCCGACTGATTTTCAGGCTAACTTCACAAATTGTATTGATATGGCTATAACTTTCACTAAATGCTAATTTGCTGTACTATAAGCATGACAAAAGTGAGTTGTAAAATTTGAAAATTGTGCAGGTTTTTCAACCCAGCTATTATATTTTGATAGCAGCATCACAGTGACTTTACAGTGAAAAAACACACCACAGCATTCCTGACTAATGCCGCGTACACACGATAATTTTTCGTCATGAAAGAAAACTTTGTTTTTCAGCATGTCCAAAAAACTATGTTTTTCCAACTTCATCATTAAAAACGACATTGCCCACACACCATCGTTTTTAAAAAATGATGAACAAAGCGCGGTGACGTACAACACGTACGACGGCACTCTGAAGGGTACGTTCTATTCGCCTTTGGGCTGCTTTAGCTGATTACTTGTTAGTAAAAGACGATTCGCGCTTTTTTGTCTGTTACAGCGTGATGAATGTGCTTACTCCATTATGAATGGTAGTTTTACCAGAACGAGCGCTCCCATCTCATAACTTGCTTCTGAGCATGCGCGGGTTTAAAAAATGCAGCATGTTCAAAAAAAAATGTTGTCGTTTTTCAGAAACTGAAAAACGATGTGCAGCCCACACACGATCATTTTAAATGACGTTTTTAAAAACAACGTTTTTATCATGCCGACAAATGATCGTGTGTACGCGGCATAGGAAGCTGCATATAGCATCACTTTTGTCTGCAGTGAAACCAGCCAGTGCACTCATCTGACAGTCTTGTGGTAGAATATATGCCAAAAAAAGTGCATCCAATATAATTTTTAAAGTTTTAAAGTTGTGTCTGATAACTGATGAGCATGAATTTATGTTTGCAAGTTAAACACTAGAAACAGCACTTAATTGGCTGGTATACAGCTGCAATATTAAAGTCTATTTATTAGCTATGAGCATAGTGCTGTGTTCATGCTCCCTGAGGCAGTGGAACAGTTAATGAATGTCACAGCTGCAGTTTGAGGTATGATAGACTGTTCCAGCTGGTATATGGGTGTTAGCCACTTGGGATCTAGCTGCAGACATTAAGGTGTCATAAATCCAAGTTCCTTCTGGCTGTAATGCCATGCATTGAAAAATAAATCTGCATAATATGACACTCCCATTATTACTTGTATAGGAGGTTTCCACCAGCCTTCTAGTTGCCTGCTGAGTATAGTATCAACAGTGGATTAAGTGTTTGTTGTCATAAAGTAGTAGTCTGATTGCAGTCTGCATTACCCCTTTAGTATGAGAAAATTACTTTCTACCTTTTACTGCCAGTGGCAACAATGTTCTATTCACCAGCTGCAATGTAATAAATTATTGGTCTCAGATGGCCAAGAGCTTTAGCAATGCTAAAAATAAAAAATTGGTGAAAAATCATGTTCCCATTAAAACAAGATAATTATGTTAATAATAATAAATTTAATAATAATATTAATATATTTTTACATGATAAAGTGTTCTGATCTTTTATTGTTATGTCTACTTAAAGATAACATTGAGCTAGATTCTGTAGATACGCCGTTGTAACTCTGAATCTACGCCGTCGTAAATTTAAGCGTATTCTGGAAACCAGATACGCTTAAATTAGGCTAAGATACGAGCGGCGTAAGTCTCCTACGCCGTCATATCTTAGGGTGCATATTTACGCTGGCCGCTAGGTGGCGCTTCCGTTGATTTCGGCATAGAATATGCAAATGAGCTAGATACGCCGATTCAGAAACGTACGTCCGCCCGGCGCATTTTTTTACGTCGTTTACGTTAGGCTTTTTCCGGCGTAAGGTTACTCCTGCTATATGAGGCGTATCCAATGTTAAGTATGGACGTCGGGACAGCGTCGAATTTTGCGTCGTTTGCGTAAGTCGTTCGTGAATAGGGCTTTGCGTAAATTACGTTCACGTCGAAAGCATTAACTATTTGCGACGTGATTAGGAGCATGCGCACTGGGATACGTTCACGGACAGCGCATGCACCGTTCGTTAGAGATGTCATTTACGTGGGGTCATGTTTTATTTACATAAAACACGCCCACCTCTTCAAAATTTGAATTCAGCGCGCTTACGCCGGCAGATTTACGCTACGCCGCCGTAACTTAGGGCGCAGGTTCTTTGTGAATCCAGCCCCTGCCTCACTAAGTTACGGCGTCGTAGCGTATCTGAGATACGCTACGCCCGCACAAGGTTACGGCGGGCTATATGAATCTAGCCCATTGTTTTCATTCCTGCTGTTCTTTATTTCACAAACAGACTTGTGAATTCACCCTCTAAGTGACAGTCTGTATATCAAGCAGTAGAATAATCATCTATGCTCAAAGCCCAGCCCAAGCTTCGTCATCCTGTTTTCATGTTTTTAAGCAGTAATCACTCTCTCCACTCTCCAGCGCGGCCCTACATATCCTCCTCTATAGTTTAGCACCAGTCAGTCTTCCTCTAAATTGATGATGCCTAGCATCATTCATTTGCTTCCTGTGAGCCTTGAGTAAAGTCTACTTTGTGATTTTGCAGGGAGTGATGTCATCAGGCTCTGGCCACTCACACAGTCGGAGTCCGCAAACCCGGAAGGAAGACCGGGGAAGAAGGAAGCCCTCTCAGCGGTGACAGCGTGCCGCTGGAGGGCTTCATTTTAAGGTAAGTATTTCATATTGTGCTAATATATGATGCATACTAGCACATTTTGCTATTATTTTGCAGGGGAAAGGTTTTTATTCTTTTATTGCCTGCCAAGCCTGTCCAGACTCACAGGAGAATGCTCTAGAACAGGGGTGTCAAACTCAATTTCATTGTGGGCCGCATCAGCATTATGATTGTTCTCAAAAGGGCTGGTTGTATCTGTAAGACTAGATGTTCAGTGCATCACCTCCTCTTACATTAGATGTCAAGAGCCACCCCACCATCAGAAGTTGAGTCCCCCTCACTCTCCCTTACATCACAGTGTACCCCCTTTCCTTATGCTGCTGCTGGGAAGAAGATGGATGCATTGCTTGAAAGCAGAAAGTGAGGGTCTGGAGGAGGACTAGCTGCAGGAAAGGTGCGAGGGCCGGATTTGGCTTGCGAGCCTTGTGTTTGACACCTGTGCTCTAGAGAGTGGTGCCACATAGTTATGTGGCTTTGTTTTCCACAGCATTTAGGACCAACTGGAGCAATAGGAGGAGGTAGAGGACCCATAATAGGGGAAGAGTTAAAACTAGAAGTGGGTGTTAACCTTTTGCAAACCGCATAATGCATATTTGCAGGGACCGGTAAAGTGTCTATAAGTGTCGGTAAAGTCTATAGCAGCCAAAGGTTGTGTGCTGCAATCATGCTCTCTGCGAGACCCAAACTTAGTGGCACAAGGTAGAGAAGCATGAAGGGGTTGATAAAAGTTAGTGAGAGTGAGTGTGTGGTTTTTAATTAAAAGTTAGAGTTTCAATAGATATGCAGACATCTTCTTAAGAACAACAGGCACTGAGATATTTATCGATCCTCCAAGACACACTTCGACACTGGCCTATAACAGCAATGCATGTAGGGTACTATGATCCAATTTCATCTTCAGTAGCCTACTGAAAGTAAAAACCCATCCTAGACAATAAACTTTTCACACTGAGGATCTATTCACACATTTCAATGTAACAATACATTGTATTTATGAGTATTTAAACACATTAGTGTGAAATTTATTACGTAATTGCTCATTGATGCACTTTTTGGTATGTTTTTACTGCATGACTTCATTGTACAAATGGTAACCATTTGGAGACCCACTCCACAGGGCAGCCTTATCTTTGCCCTGTCCTCGAAAGTACAGGACCATTACTGGTTACACCTTGTTGTGGTTCTATTTGTTCTGCCAGCTAAAAGTGAATTTTGGACTTCTGAAGTAATTAAAGTGTTTTAGTGTATTTTCCTGTCTATGATTTTACATCATTTTTGTTTTGTCTTTATAACCTGTACACACAGCTTTTTACAGGGGTCCAGTCTCCACCATGTTTATTCATATATCCAAATGTTCATTTTTCTCTATTACCTAGTTTAACATTTGTAGTTTATGTCTGACACCCCAACTAAAGTCTAAGAGTGACCGGCCAGCCAACTCCCTGTTCATTTAGTAAAGTTAATTCTTACTTTGAAAAGTTTTAGTTTACTTTGCAAAGTAAATGATAATAAATTATGTAAACCTGTCTCCATTTTAAATATTTAAATATTTAACCCTGTGCAAGGAATATTAATAAACAGCTATATACTTTATATATAAAAGTGCATATCTATCAACTTCAGAAAGAGGGATACACTGTTGAAGATAGGAAATGTGGCACATGCAAAATGTGGGCATGGCTTCATTGCACTTAATATTGGGCATGGCTTATAGGGGTGTGGTTAGAGTCTTAACCTATTCACAGGATGTAATGTAACTTCCTAAAGTTTTGCTAAAAATAACTGTTGCCCTTTACCCAACCCTTTACCTGAGTGAAGGCTCCTGTCCAATGCTGCTGCATCTCATTTGGGGAGATTTACTTAAAAAACAGACCAAAGAATTGGAGATTTACTAAAGCTGGCGCACTCAGAATACTCAATCAATTTGTTACAATCGGAGTTCTTGTTGAGACATAATTATTTTACTTTTCTTGATCAGTTTTATTTACAGTGCCGGGGCACTGCAATGGGGGCAAATACATATACACCCACTACTAGGCTACTAGGAGGAGGTGTACATCTGGGCCAACAACCTGTTTGCCAGACACATTGTGTTTTTTGGAGGATACATTGATGACATTTTGCTCATCTGGAGTGGTGGCCCAGATGTGTTCCCCTCCTTTGTGGCCCATTGTAACGCCAATTCCCTTGGTCTATATTTTACACATATACTTGACTCAACAGAGTTGGTTTTCTTGGATCTAGTCCTAATCCACCAAGAGGGCAGGATCCTTAAAAACATCATGTCAAGCCCACCAGTGGGAATTCTTATCTCCATTATAAGAGTTGCCACCACCGTACATGGAAAAATAATATCCACAAGGGACAATTCAATAGATTAAGGACAAATTGTTTGAGAGGGGAAGACTATGTCTCACAAGGGGAATCCATGAAAAGGAAATTTGAGGAAAAACCATATGCTTTGGAACTGGTCCAAGAGACGTTCCTGTCACATATGAACCCTCTTTCGAGAGAGAAATTGAGGGGTGGAGGGGACAACCTTTAACAACAAATATAGGACAGTTTCCAAAATTATCAAAGAAAATTACAATATATTAATGCTAGATCAGCGCTTAGCCCCGGTGCTGACAGCCGCTCTGCAAGTAAGCTTCAGAAAGGCCCGCACTATGAAAAATATACTTGCACCTATTAAAATACAAAAAGAAAGCACTAGATCTCTGTTGGACATTAGAACAGATTTCGATAACAGAACAGGCATTTTTCAATGTAAAAAAAGAGGATGTCTGACATGCCAAGTAATAAAATCATTACCAATAAAGAAAAAACATACTCAATCAAACAATTCATTACATGTTCAACAGCGTTTGTGATTTATATCCTGCTTTGTCCATGTGGTCTATTGTACGTGGGACGCACTATACCTGCCCTGCGTTCAAGAATTGGGGGATCACCGCAGTTTGATTAAAAAGAGATGCGTTGAACACAGTTCACCACGGCATTTCCTGTGTGCATAGTGACAATATAAAATGTCTAGAAGTTTTTGCTATAGAGACCATCCCCAAGGGGACTTTGACAGCAAATGAGAGATTCTCACTCCTATGTAGAAGAGAAGTACTCTGGAACTATATGCTTGATTCCCTCGCTCCGAAAGGGTTAAACGAGGAACTGGAGACATGTAGTTTTATTTAGTCCATGTAGCATTCAGCCCTATCTATCCAGTTCCTCTCTTTGCGAATGGCCAGTAAGTGGACACATGTGTTGTGACAATTTACCTCATGGGTCCACTTTCTGCTCTCTGCATATAGGATTATATGTACTCATATGTGTATACCTATATGGTTATACAGTTCCTTTTTCCCATATCACCAATAGTTATGTATATTGTTTATTGAGATAAGAACACATTACCAGTAGATTTTTCAATATCTATGGGTCCCCATTGAAAAGTCAATTTATGACGAAACGCATCTGGGCAGGCACGTATTGACGTCACCACATCGTTCTTACAAAGAGGACGGTTTCCTGTTTGCCGGCCAGCATCTGGTTTTAATGCTTCTTTTTTTTTCTAATACATCCTCTCTTCCTTTTGAGCATTCAATAACATCTTATCCTGCGAGACGCTGAGGGGAGATTTTGGCCATCCAGTCGGGTTCCCTGTGATCGAGTGGTCAGCATTGGTCAGCACTGCAATCTAAAGGCCGTGGCTGGGCTATAGCCAATCGTCCTTTATGCTTGCCATTTGGTAAGCAGGTCTGAATTACGGTGGTCGGGCACTTTTTTCTTCATTTGTGTCACTGTGGTGCCATTTAATAGAGGATTGATTTGCTTCACATGGACTATATATTATTCATTTTTGTTGCTTAACATTTAAGGAGTATTGTTTTTTTCATTGGTGTAATGTGTCACGCAATTTATTTATCAACTCCTGTTTGTTAATTGGCACAGCTTTTTCCTGTTTTCTGTTATGGTTTATAATATGTTCATGGACTTTTTATTCTTCTGCAAAATGTGATTGCCATACATTGTTTTGATTAATAAATATGTAATTTTTTTCCAACTTACCTACACCAGGTCTGCAGCTTCATTTAAAGTCCCAAACTTCTTTATTTTTCCTTATTTAGGGATGGAGGCGCACCACATATGCGCCTCATTCAAAGTCCCGCCCTTCCCCCCGTGCCGTTTTTATTCTTCTGCCACCTTTGTTAGCTTGTCTAATAGTAATCTCTGTATTGGCTGTCAGATCTTGTAAAGTTTGATTTTTGGCCCTTAATAAGCTGTGATTTCTGTTTCTACTTGAGGTATCACATAAACGTCTTTACAGACGGCCTGGTAGTAAGTTTCTATATAAGTTGATTTGGGTTTAAAGGCTGTGTGTGTGACTAACTGGTTGCCCGTTCCCGTGACTTTGAAAAAGCATATGCGTGCAAAACGCATCTTGACGGCAACCCTCCAGCTTGCACCTCACGCTGGTTCTCGAGGACTTACGGCCACCACCATCCTGACCAGGGTGTGACATCATCCGTTAGATTCCTCCTCGACTTTCTCCAGCTTTTGGCTTGAGCCTGCAGTGGCTCCTAATTTACTACACATTCCTGTCACATCGAACGGAGTGGATCCATCTAAGGAGATTGACCCACCAGCCTGCATAGCGAGCTGCCTTGTGGAGAGGATTTGATCCTGGTACCTGGTGTTCGTAGACAGTTTGCTATTGCCTGAACCACCAGGGAACTTGCTTTATGGTATGGTAGAATCCTGGTTAGGTTCTGCTCCATGAGGGACCAGCTGTTGGTAGTCATCTGATCAGTGACCGTATAAATCTTCACTTCCCCTTCCTGTCTTAGTATAGGTTCCTGTTCATGCTAGTTTGGTGGATGCTATTTGTTTCTGGTTGCTGACTTTGCTTGTTCCTGACTCCGATTCTTGGTTACCCCTGCCCGTTTCCGACGCTGCCTTCTGGTTGACCCCTGTGTACTTCTGCCTTGGTCTGCTGACTTAGATTGTCCTTTCTCCCATCGGGTTCCTGTCTTTGGCCTCTACTTAACGTGAGTTATTTGCTGGTGGTTCCTTGTTAGACAGTTTGCACCATCTATTGCGGTCCCTTAATACTGACTGCAGGATCTCAACTGTCCATCCACCTAATACTGGGATAACAAGCCTTTCTAGACCATGCCAGCAAGTGGATCTACTGTTCAGGTCAGGATTCTTCAGTGCAGAGGGATTACTGGCGCCGTCCTAGTTGCACTGTTTTCATCATTAGACATCGTAAGCTCCTCGTTGCTCCGGGAACCTCCAGTGACACAGTAGGCTGATTTAATCTTATTCTTTTTTTTTACCTATTACATGTATGATGATTCTTGGTTTTAATGTCATGATGAATACCAATCTAACTTGCCTTTGGTTCACCAACACCACCCAAAAGGAATATTTTTATTAACCCATTGCTTGCCATTGATGGTCTCTGGCAGTGCTACGTTGCACTGAAATGGTTTGTTTTTTCTTGCTGCCATTCATAATCTCCAGTTATGGTTATTGTTCAGCTGCACTAGGGATAACAAATATTTAATTCATTATTTTAATTCTATTTCTATATTTATTCACATGGTCTACAGTTGAACGCTGTTGAAACTTTTGTTATTTATCACATCTAAGAATGCAGGCAGCTGTCCACATAAACCATCCTCCTCACCGCCATTAACATCATCCCATAAATGCACTGTTCTACGAGTGGTTCAAGCCACACTTTCTAATCGCTCTAATGCAAAGTAGTCTTTTTCTGTCAGGATTGCAGGCTGAGAGTGGTGGGAGCTGGCAGTGCGGAGGATGGTCTATGTGGACAGTTTTACCACGGATGCCTGAATTCTTAGATGTGCCTCTTTTAATCATCAACGATGTCAGATGCAAAATTTTTGGGGGGGCACAAACAAACGAAAAAAAAAAACATTTTCAGCCTCACTGTGCCCATCAAATGCAGCTACTGTGCCCATCAATTGCCGCCACTGTGACCATCAAACGCAGCCACTGTGCCCATCAACTGTCGCCACTGGGCCATCAAATGAGGCCACTGTGCCCATCAATTGTCGCCACTGTGCCATCAATTGTCGCCACTGTGCCATGCCATCAATTGTCGCCACTGTGCCGTGCCATCGATTGTTGCCACTTGCCACTGTGCCGTGTCATCAATTGTCGACAATGTGCCATCAATTGTCACCACTGTGCCATGCCATCAATTGTCGACACTGTGCCATCAATTATCGCCACTGTGCCATCAATTGTCGCCACTGTGCCATGTCATCAAACACAGCCATTGTGCCATGCCATCAAACGCAGCCACTGTGCCATCAATTGTCGCCACTGTGCCCATCAATTGTCACCACTGTGCCATGCCATCAAACGCAGCCACTATGCCATCAATTGTCGCCACTGTGCTGTCTCCACTGTGCCATGCCATCAACTGTCGCCACTGTGCCATGCCATCAATTGTCGCCACTGTGCCCATCAATTGCCGTCAGTTTGTCCCCTCAAAAACCGCCAGTTTGCCCTGTAAAATGCTGCCAGATTGCCCCCTCAAATACCACCAGATTGTCCCGCGCCCCGGCACTTACCTTTCTCGGGTCAGCCATCCTCCCTCCACTGTCCCTCGATGTCTTCTCCCACCCTCGATGACGCTTCAGCCAATCAGGTTACAGGTAACCAGACCCGGTGAACCTGATTGGCTGAGACGCGTGTCAGTGTTAACCAGGGAACGCACACCCTGTGCGTCCCCTGGTAACTATTTGGATGCCGATTAGAGCCAACAGGCCGCTTGGTCTGATAGACACTTCAAAAGCCAACCAACTGCTGTTATTCAGATGCGATATACATGCGATTCACTGCTATAAATGTAACCATATTGCTACACTTAGAGGCGCTTTTCTTCTCTTTCATACTCTGTAGCTCCTGATTGATTTTTGCTTCTAATCCCCTTGTGTAGGCTTCCATTTGTGGATGGACATTTTATGGTTACACAACCTGGTCACATTGCTATAATCTTTTTACATTGACTTTAAGCTTATGAATAAATGGTTGTGGAACGAATCATCTGAGTTTCCATTATTTCTTATGGGGAAATTTGCTTTGATATAAAAGTGCTTTCGATTACAAACATGTTTCTGGTACGAATTATGGTCGCAATTCAAGGTTTTACTGTATAAACAATTTTGTTAGCCAGCAAGCTTGTATTTTGCACCACCTCTGACTTACTATTTCAAGGTACTGTCATGAAAAGATAATAAAATGTTTCTTGAGGCCGGGTTCACATCTATGCTAATTGAGTGCGGCTTAAACCGCATCCAATTCGCAGAACATTTCTAAATACATTGTTTTCAATGAGGCTGGTTCACATATGTGCGATGCATTTGCACTGCGCTATGCCGAAAAAACGTGTGCATTTTCTAGGCATTACGGTGCGGCTCAGGTGCGAATTCAGGCCCATTATCTTCTATGGGCACGCATCTGATTCGCAGATGTGTTTATTTCTCTTCAGGATTTGTCTCATTCACCTCAATACACTTCCCCCCTCCCCTTTCCCAGGTCTCCAAATTCGCAGCTAAAACGGAGATGATCTGCTGAACAGTTCTCTTATCTCTCTGCAGAGATAAGAGAGCTGGAATTCGTACCGCACTAGTGTGAATCCGGCCTTAAACTTTGGTTCAAAGAGCACGCTATCCCAGACAGCAGTAGTAATGATCAGGAACCAATGACCATGAACCAACCAAGCGATCGCATACAGGTTGGAGGTTTGGTATTGGAAGAGGAACTGGTATTGGAAAGTTTTTACATAAATGCAGAGAATGCATTAAGGTAAAAAACCTTTTGCCATTAAAATCACGGTAATGCAGTTAGGTATTCATTAAAAAACGAATGTGTTATTACAGCCAATTTAGATTAGCCTCCTCTGTACAGCAGCTCTCAGATTGGGAGAGGAAAGGTCACCACTCTAAGCCAGTTTGGGCTGTATTATACAGTGCTGTTAGTAATCCTTTTAAACATAATTACAGGAGAGAAGAATACAGGGAATATCACATCAGTGTGTTGCTGCTCCTTCACGCAAAGACTGGTATGGGACCTGGTCCAAGCTGCATTGCTTAGCTGCAGAAAAGTCTAGAGCCTGGATGTGCTGTCTGGCTGGAATGCCTAGATCATGAGAATAACTATACAAAGTATAAATATTATGGCAGGTAACAAGTTCAACTTTGTATTTATCTGTTTGCTTTGAGTTCAACTTTAAACATGTTATTGTCACCAACTTTTTTACTGTTCGTGGTACTATTCTGAATATCCTTTAAAAATGACAAAGTTCAAAGCTTTATTAATCACTCATTTCATCTGGAACAGGATCTTAAATCTTTAATGGTCCATAGACAAATTATATTGACATATTATCAGCACTTTGTCTCTCTGTATTTATCTGTTATAGCTAATGACCAAAATTACCTCAGATACTCCCTTGTGTTGGTATGGACATGCCCTGCGGTCAGTCTCCTACTGCCATGTCCACTGGATGCTACTAAAATGTATCCAGACAGAGCAGCTGAGCCCACCCTAATTTTTGACCTACTTGCATCTCCATTAGAAAAAACAAAAAGTAGGTCATTTTTCGACTGCTTGGATACAAATGTTGGAACAAAAATAAACGTAGCAATGAAAATGATGGTATGCTACTGGAAATACTTGTATAACAATGTCAATTTTTTCAGTGGTAAACATTAAATAAAATTAAACACCAAATAAAGTTGCATGATGCTACATTAGTTTCATGTGAATTTAGATTTGCAGATATTTGTCATTAGTATATTTGTTATGGTCATTAAACATAACCATGCATTATTTCCTTAATTATATAGAAAGGGTATATCAGTGGTGTACCCCAAGGTTCAGTGTGGGGACCCTTACTTTTTAATATCTTTATAAATGATATTGGGTTTGGGATCAAAAGTAACATTTCTGTCTTTGCAGGTGACACTAAGCTATGCAGTGGAATAACGTCCTTACAGGATGTCTCCAATTTACAAGCCAACCTCAAATCTCTGTCTAATTGGGCGACTATGTGGCAGATGAGGTTTAACCACTTAAGGACCCCTTCACGCCGATATACTTCGGCAGAATGGCACGGCTGGGCACAATCACGTACATGTACGTGTCTCTTTAAGCCCAACCGTGGGGTCGCGAGCGCACCGCCGACGGCGGAAAATTGGATCATGCTCTGCTGGGGTTTTTCACCTTTTTCTGGGTCAACTGTTGGTATAGAATTGGGTATATGGGATTGTATGATTTTTTTATTTTTTTTATGGTTGAACTGGATGACTTTGACTTTTTTCAACCTGACTAACTATGTAAGGTATCACAACTGAAAGGGTTGATTGCCTTTTGAGCAACTTTCGTTGTTGAGAGTGATTTTAAACCCCAAACCAAAAATATATACTGCAGATTTCCAATCATTAGATGTGGTGGCTTGCATTAGTTTTATATTTTTAGGCTTTTTTTCTCTCTGTTTTCACCTTGTGATCTGGTCAGTAACACACCTCCTGTATTAAAGTGCCCCCACTCTGGATGACGGAGCACAGGGGGCACTTTTGGACAGCAGCATTGTTAGTCTGCGGGGAGGAGAGTGTTGTGCCGCGTACACACGATAATTTTTCGGGTTGTAAAAAACAAAGTTTTTAAAAAATGTAAATTTAAAATGATCGTGTGTGGGCTTCAGAGCATTTTTCGGGTTCTGAAAAACGGGCACATTTTTTTCCGAACATGCTCTATTTTTTCACGATGTTTTAAACAATGTCGTTTTTCGGGTTGTAAAAAATGATCGTGTGTGGGCTTTAACGACGTGAAAAACCCACACATCCTCAGAAGCAAGTTATGAGACGAGAGCGCTCGTTCTGGTAAAACTACCGTTCGTAATGGAGTAAGCACATTCATCACGCTGAAACAGACAGAAAAGCGCAAATCGTCTTTTACTAACACAAAATCAGCTAAGCAGCCCCTTTATAGTGCCGTCGTACGTGACGTACGTCACTGCGCTTTGCTAGAGCATTTTTTTTTAACGATCGTGTGTAGGCAAGGCCGTTTTAATGATGAAGTTAAAAAAAACTTTGTTTTTTCTAGAGCCTGAAAAATGATCATGTGTAGGCGTTAGATATACTAGCAGATTTAGATACACTAACAGATTTAGATACACTAACAAATTGAAACCAAACTCCACTTACTAGGTTATGATCAGTTAGAGCAGGGGTCTCCAAACTTTTCAAACAAAGGGCCAGTTTTCTGTCCTTCAGACTTTAAGGGGGCCGGATTGTGGCCATTGGGGGTAGAAAATGTCCTCGGCCCAACATCAGTAAGGGTAAACGTGGCCTTGATATTAGTGATCAATAAGAGAAGGAGTAGTGCCCCATCATTAGTATCAGTGAAAGAAATAGTGCTCTATTGTTGGTGTCAGTGGGAAGAATAGTACCTCATATCATATGGCAGAATTGGCCCTCGGGCCGCAGTTTCGAGACCCCTGAGTTAGAGAAAACAGTTTATTTCCTGTTAGTACAGTGCCTTGAACAAGTATTCATACCCCTTGAAATTTTCCACATTTTGTCATGTTATAACCAAAAAAGGTAATTGTATTTTATTGGGATTTTATGTGATAGACTAACACAAAGTGGCAAATATATGTGAAGTGTGAAAGAGAAGTCCCCACTTATGTGGGCGACCTTCCTACACTGTTACCTTCAACTGTTGTACTTTATGACTTCCTGTGTTCACTGTCAACTCATTGTCTGTTATGTAGCGGCTACGTCCGCACTTCTACGTACCTTGCATATGTTGTCACTGCATTTTGATCGCTGTAATGCTATCTTTCGACACAATAAACCATTGAAACAAAAAAAATATATGTGAAGTGGAAGGAAAATGATAAATGGTTTTCCAAATTTTTTACAAATAAATATCTGAAAAGTGTGGCATGCATTTGTATTCAGACCCCTTTAGGCCCCTTTCACACTTGTGCTACTCCAAAGCCACGTGATTTTTCCGCTATTTCGCAGCCATGATTTTGACAAGACAGTCATACGACTGTGGACGCAACTTTGATTACCCAATAATTAGGGGGAACTCCGCACCAAATAAAAAATCGGCATGGGTTCCCCCTTCATGAGCATACCAGGCCCTTCAATCTGGTATGGATTCTAATGGGTTTCAAAAAAATGGAGGAGGTCCCCCCAATATCCATACTAGACCATCACTTATCACTTACGTCATAAGGGGGTAGGGTCACCGGATGGCATCACCCGGTGACCCCGCCCCATGCCTATATAAGTCGTTACGCACAGGCATTACAGCGGGGGATAGAGCATTGTGTCAACATGGGAAGAAGAGAAGAGGGAAGAAGACAACAGAGAAGACCGGGCAAGAGCTAGCAAAAGAGTTGTCAAAAGAGCAGAAGAACCAGGCAGAAGATGCCAGGACAGCGGGAGGAGAACTGGAGAGCGTTGAGAAGCGGCCTGGAGAGAGCGGAGAAGAAGGAAGAGACCCCCGGAGCTGCCTACTAAATTAAATTTAAAAACCTGTGTGGTGTGTTTTATTTTTGACACTTTTTATTCCAGGTGAATGGGTAGGGGTACAATGTACAATGTAACCCATACTCATTCACATAGGGTGGGGGGCCCCTTATTAAAGCCAGGGCTGTCAGGAAGGGGTCCTTGTCCTCATCGACATGAGGGAAAGGTGCTTTGGGGCACATGGCCCCCCGCCCCAAAGCACCCACCTCCCATGTTGAGAGCATGCGGCCTGGTTCGGTTCAGGAGGGGGCGCTCGCTCGTTTCCACCCCTTTTCCTGACCGGCTGGGCTGCCTGCTCAGATAAGGGTCTGGTATGGATTTTGGGGGTATTGTTTCGGCATGGGGGTTCCCCTTAAAATCCATACCAGACCAAAGGGCCTAGTATGCTCATGAAGGGGGAACCCATGCCGGTTTTTAAAAAATAAAATAAAAATTGGTGTGGTATGCCCCTTCTTGCACAAGTCGCATGCCAAAGTCGGATTCATTAATACGGGATCCGACTTTAATCCGTTTTCAGAAAAAAAGTAGTGCAGGAACTACTTTGAAGTCAGCACGACTTAAAGTCGTGCCAATATGAATGGTAGTCATTGAAAATCATGGAGAAGTTGTATAAGTGTGAAAAGGGGGCTAACTCTGATAACCCTAACTAAAAGCTAGTGAACCCAATTGCCTTCAGAAGTAAATAGAGTCCACCTGTGTGTAATTGAATCTTAGTATAAATACACTTGTTCTGTGAAGACCTCAGAGGTTTGTAACTTTTGGCCTAAAACAAAACCCTATGTGTGGTGGAAAACGTAGGCCTCGTACACACGACCGAGGAACTCGTCGGGCAAAACACAACGTTTTCCTCGTCGAGTTCCTTGTTAAGCTTGTCAAGGAACTCGACAAGCTTGCTTTGCGTACACATGGTCAAGACAAAATCTCCTCGTTCTCAAACGCGGTGAAGTACAACACATACAACTGCAGGGGAAGTTCGATTCCACTGGCACAACTCTTGGGGCTGCTTTTGCTAATCTCATGAGTTTGCGTGTTAAGTAAAAGTTTGGTAAGAGACGATTTGCACTTTACAGTCAGTTACAGCTTGAAAAATGTGTTATCTCCATTACAAATGCAACTTTTACTCCCGTCTCATTTTTTATTCTGAGCAAGCGCGGCTTCCTTACCATACACACGCTCAAGTTTCTTGTCGAAAACCAGCCCGACGAGGAACTCGACGAGCAAATTGAGACTCCCGTCGAGGAAAAAGAGAACTTGCTCTCTTTTTTGCTCGTCGAGTTCCTCGACAGTTTCCTCGATGAAAAATGTACACACGACCAGTTTCCTCTGCAAAAAAGCTCTCCCACCAAGTTTCTTGATGGATTCTGCCGAGGAAACCGGTCGTGTGTACGAGGCCTAACACTGCACATCACCCTGAACACACTATCCCCACTGTGAAATATGGTCGTGGCAGCACCATGTTGTGGGGATGCTTTTCAACAGCAGGGACAGAAAAACTGGTCAGAGTTGATGGGAAGATGGATGGAGCCAAATACAGGGCAATCTTAGAAGAAAACCTGTTATGCCTCGTACACACGTTCGGTTTACCCGACGGGAAAACTGCCATGTTTGCTTTTGGTCGGGAAAACTGGTCGTGCGTATGCTCCATAGAGGTTTTCCCGACAGGAAAACTGTGAACAAAAAAATGAGAACTCTCTGCTGATCTCCGCTAAGCCGGCGGATGACTGGTCCCTCTCTGCTCACTGAGTGGGGAGGGGCTTGTCCAGCACCGCTGTCTCCTATGGAGAGATCTGATGAAAACGGACAGCATGGACGGATGGCGACGTATCGCTATCTGTCTGATTTTAGCGGATCAGATCGGGTCGGATGTCAGCAGACATCTGACATCCGATGCTCCATAGAGATGTATGGATTGGCCGTTCAGGTCCGTAGACAAAACTGACAGGCGGACCTGAATGGTCCGACTATGTGAAAGGGGCCTAAAGGTTTTACATAAATAAATAAAAGCTAATCATTGTAAGCACCCCTGCCAATGGTAAATAGTTTGTCTCTAAGCTCCAACTGCTACATCCGCAGGACAGCTTATTCTGTTGAAAAACAATAGAGTCTCAGAATTGGTAAGCTGTAACATAATACATGTTTACTATTGCACCACTTTAAGGAGGGAGGAACTTACAATATCCATTGTGAAAGAGTGCCCAGTAAGATCCTCATTGTAGCTAAAATTGGTAATTATACATCTATGAGGGAGATCCAGATGTGGTTAAATAGATGTAAAATACATTTCAAAATTAATTTTCAATCTTCTTTTAAATCTGCAGTTTTTATCAAAATTATACCTGTTATAGGATGAAAACACTCTGACTATCCGTCTGTTTTAATTGCTCTGCTGTGTTGTCACTAGGGTTGCCACCTGTCTCTGTGTCTGCCCACCCACAATCCAATCTCCAGGGATGTGCCTCAGAAAAGGAAAGCGGGGGCTGGAAATTTGAAGTCCAGCAGCCTCAGATACATCTAGATTAGAGGTGCTGACTGCCAAGGGGTAAGTGAGCTCACAATTCATCCCTTTCTGTGACTGAAGTCTCCCCCCTTCTCTCTCCTGCCTCTGAGTAAGTATACTAAGGTAAATCAGGGTTGTCAGAGCACCCCTTACATCAGAGTTCTCCTTTACACCAGAGGCCACAGTGTTCCTCCTTACATCAGAGTCATTCCCTTATATTAGAGTTCTAAGTGTTCCCCCTTAAATCAGGGTCCCCAGAGCATTCCTTATGTTAGAGTCCCCAGCGTTCTCCCTTACATCAGAGTCTGCAGAGTCCCCCCTTACAGTATAAGGGAACTCTGTGAGTTTAGATGTAAAAGGGGAACTATATGGACTCTGATGTAAAGGGAGAACACTCGGGACCCTTTGTATTTAACTTAATATGATTAGAAATGTTATTTATTAGCAAAATATATGTATAAAAAAAGATTGCTGTGCACTGCTAAAGTGTTCGGTTTGACTTGAAGAAAAGGTGGCAGCCCTAGTTGTCACCCTATCACACGCGCTTCTAGGGGAGACTGCAAGTTAACACGCTGACGCACATTATGCAGCCATAGTCTGCTGTTGTCACCATCGTGAAACCTTCCTTGAGCAAGCTATCACTTTAGTGCAAGCATGTGACAGGGGTTACTGTTGCTTTAGTGATCCTGCCTTCTTGGACACGTTGTTTAAGGACATCTGGCCCCTGGTCTATTTAATTTAGGGAGGGGTTACTGAAGGGTTGGTCCTGGGCCAGAGAAAGGAAGAATGGCGTAGTCTGTACTCAGTGAAAGCATTTCCTCCTTGGGGGTTAATGCAAACGCAGGCAGTTAAAAAATGGCAAGGTAGCCTTAAAGTGGTTGTCAGAGGCGTAGCTTGAAATTGCGGGCCCCGATGCAAAGGTTGACCTGGGCCCCTACCCACTACCAAGATACTCAAAGTGGCTTAAGAGTTTGAGTTCCCAGAGTTCCTCTTTACAGTACATTAGAGGACAGGGATTACCGCTGGAGAATCAGAGGACAGGGATCACCCCTGGCAAGTCACTTGGCAGAGCTCTTTTCCCATCCCAGCACTGTATACAGCTCCTCCCCCCACACACTACACAGGGTTGAAATCACATTTCTTTACACATAGTCTGTCAGCCATCACAGGGTGTATCTGTTTTTTTTGTTGCTGTTCTGATCTGTGAAATTCTGTGGTTGGAATGGTAGTGTAGTCGCAATATTCAGATACACCCTGTGCAGATCGTGGCTGACGTGCTGTGTTGTAAGGGAATGTGATTTCAACCTTGCAGATGAGGAGCAGTATAGAGTGTTGTAATGGGAAAGGGGCTCAGCAGCCGGGCATAGCATCCAGGGTGAGGGGGGGGTGTTTAAAGGGCTTTGGGGGGGGTGGGGCACAACTTAGATCTACAAAATATGGAACCTGCAGCCCCTCAGGAGGTGTTAAGGGATTTATTTTAGCAATTTCTGAAGGTTTCTTTGTCAGTGTTGGCAGATGTTGGAGGAAGGTCACCTCCCGGAGGTGTGTGTGTCTTTTCCCCATTGTCATGGAAGTGGGGTAAATGGACATCCCTGGGTGGGGGGTACAGAGAATCCCAGCTGGTGTCCTAGGAGCAGAGTCTTGCCTCACCAGTGACATCCGTCCCATCGTAAATACAGGACGGTACTCTCCTCCTCTTAACTCGCTGAGCTTGGTGGCCATTCCATGCTGCCAGTACACAGCACAAACACTTCCCCATCCTCGGCTGTTCTCACCCTGTCTGTGCTCCTCTCCATGCAGAAAATGGCTCACAGCTTCTCCCCAGCCAATGAGAACAGAGGGGTGTGGACTGTGGAAGGCATAGTGGAAGCCCAGTACTGGACTGTGGCTGTTGGGCCCTAGGGCAGATCAGAACTGGACTTTGTGGAGGATATGATAATATGACATGGAGGCTGTAGGGGCCCCCTGGGGTTAGTGGTGGGGTTTGCGATCGTGACCCCTGCAACCCTTTATGCTACGCCCATGGTGGTTGTAAAACCTCACATATACTTAGTGAAGTGACTGGCCTCAGGTGATACACAGAGATTAAATAAATCTTCCCACATATGTTGTACCTGTCTATCTGCAGCCTTCTTTCTTTACACTCGTTCAAAGTGCTGAATTATAAAGCTTGTCTGAGAGTTCAGATGAAAGGGGATGGAGAGCTGAAGTTATACTCTGCAGAGCTCAGCGAGGAGACCTCTGAGAGCTGATTGAAGGGAAGGGACACACCCCCTCCACACAGCATAGAGGAATAGAGCTGAGGCTGTCATTCAGCTGGAAAAACCTCCCGTCACCATTTTTTTCTTGGTGTCAAAAATACTTTTCAATATAATAGTATATTAACACATATAACATACATAATTACATATAAATTATAAAAACATAGTAGATATGCTCATGTTAAAGGTTCTGGAGGAGCCATACATAAACAACACACTTTATTTGGAGGATGGGGGGTAGAAGGGGTAGGGGTTTGGGGGATCAACTGTTTTTTTTTCTCCCATATTTTACTGTCCTATTTTGATAAATTAACCACATGGAAGAAGAGAAAGAGGGGACATAAGATAAAAGGGGAATATCCAGAATATCTCTTAAAAGAAGATGAGAGGCAGTTTATTAGGGCACATATGGGCAAAAATGGGGATAAGAATGCATTTATTATCTGTCCCTGCGACTTTTCCTTGCAACTTGTGGTTTCTAACTTGGCCAATAGGTTTAGAGTTGAAAGGGGGGAGATTTAGAGGCAGAATATATATGAAGTATATGATACAAATGAGCTGTTTAAATATAAAGGTAGTATGCTAAGGTATAAAAAAAGGTTGCAAAGGTCTAAATGTAGTTAAGATGAAGCATTGGAGGGGGGATATTTTAGAGAAGGGAAGGGGGAATTACTCTGTTTTCTTTCTTTTTGGCATATACTGTTGTTTGGGGACGAATTGGGGGGGGGGGGGGGATATTGTGAGAGATATTGTTATAGGTCATATGGATATAATTGGAGTGCCGGCAAAGGGATTGCTTGGTGCGGGCCTCGGTCTGCTCATTTATAACCCCCAAAATAAATGCCTCTCCACCGAGTAGGAGGAAAAGCCGGAGGCGTTGGGGATTTGTTTTTGTTTTTTTTGGATAGAGGTCGGAGTCGCATCTAGACATCTACCCACCCAGTGAGCAGTAGCTTGCTGGAAAGGGGGTTGGGTTTTTTTTTTTGTCCTTATAGTCTTTGCCTTGCCTCTCTCCTCCCTCCGTATAAAATCTGTTAGCTGTAAATATAACATTTATGTCGTATAACGTCAAAGGATTAAATATTCCAGAGAAGAGGATAATGCCACGTACACACAATCGTTTTTCGGGTTCTAAAAAATGAAGTTTTTTTTATGTCATTAAAAACGATCGTGTGTGGGCTTCAGAGCATTTTTCGGGTTCTAAAAAATGACCAAAAAAAAATTCGAACATGCTCTGTTTTTTCACAATGTTTTTAACGTTGTCGTTTTCAATGTTGTAAAAAATGGTCATGTGTGAGCTTTAAAGACGTGAAAAATCCGCGCATGCTCAGAAGCAAGTTATGAGATGGGAGCGCTTGTTCTGGTAAAACTACCGTTCATAATGGAGTAAGCACATTCATCACGCTGTAACAGACAGAAAAGCGCAAATTGTCTTTTACTAAAACAAAATCAGCTAAAGCAGCCCAAAGGGTGGCGTCATCCAAATGGAACTTCCCCTTTATAGTGCCGTTGTACCTGTTGTACATCACCGCGCTTTGCTAGAGCATTTTTTTTTTCACGATCATGTGTAGGCAAGGCCGTTTTAATGATTGGGTTGAAAAAAAAATTGTTTTTTTAGACCATTAAAAGCCTCATTTTTTAGAACCCGAAAAACGATCGTGTGTACGCGGCATAAGACTTATGACGGAGTTAGGGAGAAGAAAAAGAAAGTAGAGTTGGCGCTGGTCCTACGGAGACAAATGCTCCATAAAAAAAGGCTCCTAGTGTAAGGTGCAGTGTGCAAAATATACACAAAGTGCTAAACGATCCAAAGTGCCAGGTGCCTATGTAAACTACTAGAATGATTCCATATATCATAAATGCAGCTATGAAAATAAAAAAAAAAATTACATAAAATATATATCACAGTGCTGTGCAAATTAAAGTGCTATTGTACCTATGTAAACACTGCTAGGTAAAGAAAATGTGCAAAACGTGAAATTCCTGTACCATTAGGGTACATATGTTAACCTTTTAAGAGATGTGCTGAAGAATTTTTTTTTTTTTTCAGTGCAATATAATGTCCTTATTGGTAGTAAACAAATCCAGATGCTAAGTGCTGAGTGATTCTAAAAGTGCTTTGTGCTCTTGTTGTATGCTGTGATCACTGCAATCCGTGCTCTTATACACCCCACACTCACCCACTTTTTCACCCCTTCTTAAAGTCTGGTGCCTTCACAGTATAGGCCACAGTGTAGCCCTCTGGCCGTTATGCGTCCCCCTGCGCTGATGATGTTAGTCCAGTAATAGTCCATACATAGGAGAGAAAGGAGCCCCAGATAGTATAGTATCGTTTTATACTTTATTTAAATAAATGAAAAATGAGTACTCACATGTAGACAAAAAAAGTATGGCATATAATGTTGACAAAAGTCTGATGCCTGGAAACGATGTGACGTTCGTAGCGTGTTCTACCGGTTTCGTCGTGTGACTTCATCTGGAACACCTGGAGTTAGGGAGATCTAAGGCTCAGGTGATTTTTCTACAAGAGACACATTTTAAAAGTGATAAAATTCCGAGAGTCTCCAACCTTAGATTTCCAATAGTATATCATAGTACATTGCAGACATCAAAAAGTTGTGGGGTATCAATTTTGATATCAAGGCAGATACCATGGACAGAATCCGGGGTGATTACCGATGCAGAAGGATGCCTTCTGATAGTGAAAGGAATCCTGGACCAACAAAAGGTCACACTGGTGAATATATATCTACCAAATACAGATCAAGTTAACTCCTTGGAGATATATTTACAGAAGGTGCAACAACATAGGGAGGGAGTATTGGTGATAGGAGGAGATTTAAATATGGCCTTAGATCCACTGAGGGACTCATCGAAGAGTGCCTCTCATCTATCATATATCAGACTAAAAAACAGCGAAGAAACTTTTGCAGGATCTGCAAGTAATAGATAGTTGGAGGGCTCTCCACGGACAAGACAGGGATTATACATTTTTCTCTCTTCTCTCTCATTTGGAGCCCTGCTGCACAATAATTGCAAGCCTACCAACATAAATTCCAGTATTTACACTGCTTGCATTCAAAAATAATTGTAACAATGTATTAATTAATTCTGTCTTTTATTTCTGCTTGGAGTTCCACTTCAACAATAATTCAACTGTTGCATCTTGATAACTAAAACTGTTCCTCCTACTGACATCCTCACATTGTATCACATATATCTACAAATACAAAGAAAGTTACCAAATGTTAAGACCTCTGCAGATTAGTTGACACATCTGCTACAACGGCTTCAGTGAAATACAACATCTTGCATCCAGTAGTAGCCATTATGAAAGATTCATGCAGAGAGCAATAGATTTATGCTGTGTCCTGTTCTGAACTGGGGACTTCATCCAGCCCTAAATCCCTCCTTGCAGTCACCACATGTTCATAGTAGCATAAGAGCCAGGAATAACATCTGGGTTATTGTCATTTTGTGATAAATGAATCACATAGCGTATACAAGGCTTACAAATTACAGGTTATTTAAGATAGCCCACAATACTGCGGATGTATGGCTAAAACTGAGAGAGAGTCTTTCTAAATACATTTTTATGGTTTTTTTTATGGGGTTAGTCTTTCTAATTAAATTGTTTTAGTGTAGTAGAAGTGAAGCCTTCCATCCAGTTTGGCACTTAGTTAAAATTCTGGCACAGTGCCCAGCAGTACTGCTCTTGCACTAACCTAACGTGAGGATGCTGAAGCTGAATCACGCAACATTCAACAGCAATATGTTGAATCGTGCATGATTCATTGAAAGGGCAATGGTAGTGGACACCTGCCAAAAGTTGAACTGAAGTTAAACAAAAAACAGCAAAGAGAGTCATTGACAATTGCCCTTTCAGTGCAGTTTAATACTTTTTTTGTTGTATAATGTTAATGGAAGCACATAAAACGAGCATATGCGGAATGCTAAAAAAGTGTAACAGAGCTGCTGTTAGTTTTACTATGAGGTTTGCAGCAAATCATACATACCTCATTAATTTTTCATATTACAGCATTCTGAATATATAATAAGCATCATATTTTAGTATCATATATTAATTTTGTTGCTTGCATATTCCACATTCATGGTCAACGTGCAGGGAGATACATCAGAAATAACACTTGAGTGGATACAGTGCTCCCATGATGCTTGCGTGAGCGATGCTCTGCCTTAGCATGACTTTTATTGTGAGGCTGCAGTAACACCACTGCACGGTAATGGGATTTCAGCTGGCCCCAAGCTGATGGCAGTAAAATCAATGCTAAGATTTATGGGATAATTACTTGACAGATAGGATTTCCAGCAACACAAAGGCAATAGAGAGAAAGCTGATGTAGATAAAGACATATGATGTGATGTTGGAAGGGTCTGAATGACAGATGGCTGGACTAAATGGAGGAGAAAGTGAGCAGCAGTATTAAACTGGATTTTATGTTTAGTGGCAGCAGTGTTGCCATGCTGTAATTAACCTGCTGAAATGCATAATGATGCCAATTATTTCTGTCTCAGGTACAAACCTTCACATAGAGATAATCCTGCTGATCATCAAAGGACAGAAGCCTTTAGCTACTTAGCTTTAGCCGCCAGATGCACTTGGCTGTATCAGGAGACAAGGCCTACCAAGTTGTATGTACTGTTCACTTAGTTTAAAACTCCATTTAAGTAAAAAGGCCATAAATATGGTTTTCAAGTAAAGATGTTTTAAGTCATGAACATTTACTAAAAGTTATTGCAGCAAGGGCCTGTTGCATTAGTCTTAAAGCCTCCTATGTCTTCTGCATTATGATTTACTAGACATTTCCTCTCTGTCATCTACTAGCTTGTCCTAAAAACCATGGGCCAGATCCTCAAAAGAGATACTCCGACTTAAGTGCTGTTCAGTCTGTGTGTAACTTTGGAAACGATCCTCAAAAGGCTTTTTCCAAAGTTACACAGAAGATCCGGCATGTGTAATTGATTTACACTGCCTAATTTTAGGATGCAGTACCGCATCCGCCGCTGGGGGCATTTCGAGTCGAAATGCCGTTGCTAGTATGCAAATTAGCACTTAAGGCGATCCACAAAGCTTTCTAGCTTCTTTTTTGCGCCGTAAGTGTTATTTTGCAAGTGTAAAATTAGGGCTCGTTTTACAAAGTGTAAAGTTAGTCACACCTTGTAAAGGCCCATTGCAGCGACGGCATTTGGTATGCTTTCCCGAGGGAGAACTCCACGTCAATTTGTAAAAAACAAAACCGGCATGGGTTCCCCCCCAGGAGCATACCAGGCCCTTAGGTCTGGTATGGGTTGTAAGGGGACCCCCCCTACGCCGAAAAATTGACGTAGGGGGTCCCCCTACAATCCATACCAGACCCGTATCCAAAGCACGGTACCCGGCCGGCCAGGAAGGGAGTGGGGACGAGCGAGCGTCCCCCCCCCTCCTGAGCCGTGCCAGGCCGCGTGCCCTCAACATGGGGGGGTTGGGTGCTCTGGGGCAGGGGGGCGCACTGCGGGCCCCCCCACCCCAGAGCACCCTGTCCCCATGTTGATGAGGACAGGACCTCTTCCCGACAACCCTTGCCATTGGTTGTCGGGGTCTGCGGGCGGAGGCTTATCGGAATCTGGGAGTCCCCTTTAATAAGGGGGCCCCCAGATACCGGCCCCCCACCCTAAGTGAATGGATATGGGGTACATCGTACCCCTATCCATTCACCTGGAGGCAAAAAGTAAAAGTTAATAAACACACAACACAAGGCTTTTTAAAATAGTTTATTATTCTGCTCCGGACGCCCCCCCTGTCTTCGTTATTAGCTCAATTACCAGGGGGGGCTTCTTCTTCCGCTCTCCGGGGGTCTTCTTCCACTCTCCGGGGGTCTTCTTCCGCTCTCCGGGGGGGCTTCTCCGGACTCCGGGGGGGCTTCTCCGGACTCCGGGGGGCTTCTTCCATCTTCTCCCCTCTTCCGCTCTTGACTCGGCGAACCCCGGTTCTTCTTCAGCTCTCCGGTGCCTTCTTCTTCAGCGCTGGCTGCCTGCTATGTTTGTGTGTTAGCTCGATTTCAAACAGGCAGCCGGCGCGGTCTTCTGTGGCGTCAGGGTCTTCTGGTCTTCTGTTCTTCCGATGTTGCCTCGTCGCCGGTTGTCGCTGTAATGATGGAAGCGCGCCTTGCATCACATTTATATAGGCATCACCGTCCCATCATGCTCCGGTAGGTACCCACGTGGTGGGTGCACGTGGGTAGGCACCCACCACGTGGGTACCTACCGGAGCATGATGGGACGGCGATGCCTATATAAATGTGATGCAAGGCGCGCTTCCATCATTACAGCGACAACCGGCGACGAGGCAACATCGGAAGAACAGAAGACCAGAAGACCCTGACGCCACAGAAGACCGCGCCGGCTGCCTGTTTGAAATCGAGCTAACACACAAACATAGCAGGCAGCCAGCGCTGAAGAAGAAGGCACCGGAGAGCTGAAGAAGAACCGGGGTTCGCCGAGTCAAGAGCGGAAGAGGGGAGAAGATGGAAGAAGCCCCCCGGAGTCCGGAGAAGCCCCCCCGGAGTCCGGAGAAGCCCCCCCGGAGAGCGGAAGACCCCCGGAGAGTGGAAGAAGACCCCCGGAGAGCGGAAGAAGAAGCCCCCCCTGGTAATTGAGCTAATAACGAAGACAGGGGGGGCGTCCGGAGCAGAATAATAAACTATTTTAAAAAGCCTTGTGTTGTGTGTTTATTAACTTTTACTTTATGCCTACAGGTGAATGGATAGGGGTACGATGTACCCCATATCCATTCACTTAGGGTGGGGGGCCGGTATCTGGGGGCCCCCTTATTAAAGGGGACTCCCAGATTCCGATAAGCCTCCGCCCGCAGACCCCGACAACCAATGGCAAGGGTTGTCGGGAAGAGGTCCTGTCCTCATCAACATGGGGACAGGGTGCTCTGGGGTGGGGGGGCCCGCAGTGCGCCCCCCTGCCCCAGAGCACCCAACCCCCCCATGTTGAGGGCACGCGGCCTGGCACGGCTCAGGAGGGGGGGGGACGCTCGCTCGTCCCCACTCCCTTCCTGGCCGGCCGGGTAGCGTGCTTTGGATACGGGTCTGGTATGGATTGTAGGGGGACCCCCTACGTCAATTTTTCGGCGTGGGGGGGTCTCCTTACAACCCATACCAGACCTAAGGACCTGGTATGCTCCTGGGGGGGGAACCCATGCCGATTTTTTCTTTGAAAATTGGCATGGAGTTCTCCCTCAGGAATGCATGCCGCTGTCATTTTTTTTTTCCCCGACGCAACTTTAAGCCGTCGCGATCCTCAAAACTCGGCGTAACGTAACTTCGCGCATGCGCAGTACGGCCGACGCGCATGCGCAGTACGGCCGGCGCGGGAGCGCGCCTCATTTAAATGGGACTCGCCCCATTTGAATAGGAACGCCTTGCGCCGGCGCAATTTTAGTTACACAGCCTGAATTTTCTAGATAAGTGCTTTGTGGATCAGGCACTTAGGTAGAAACTTTAAGCCAGTGTAACTTAAATTGGATTTTTTAAGTTACGTCAGGTTTTTGTGGATCTGGCCCCATGTACTTATGTTGATTTACACTTTCTATCAGTATGTGTATTTACTGTCAGATGGGTTAAGGTATTACATCAGCTATCCTTTCCTTGATTGCTTTTTCGTGTACACTTTACACCTTTTCCATAGCTGCAAATTTACACACTGTCAGCTGTGGCTCCAGTAGTGCTGTCTACATTTTATGTTTAGACCTTAACCCCTTTTCAGCCAGACATAAGTGCCAACTTTGTTCCTCAAATACTAGACATACATAATACAGTTGCTCTGTAAAGGATATATCTTCATATACAGCATGTTTAGGTTACTTGAGAATTATGGAAACAGCATTTTTTTAATTCTCTTCAACAATGATTGGACTGTTTGACATAAAGTGGACAACAAGTAGAGATTACTGTATTAAATTGGGCAACTTATAAGGTACTATATTTGGAACCCAGCATTATGGTACGATATTAGAGAAGGGAAGGTGGTATATGGTATAACTGTGGAAATTTGCCTTAAACCAGGAGTCAGGCAAACGGCTAAATACACAGGTAAAATACAGTATAATACTGTGTGAAATGCCTTACCTGCCCAAAGCTTTGAAATGTTTAGCCAGTCTTGTAATTTAGGCTTCCCAGGTCTCTGAACTAAGTGTGTTACTGGCAGGATTGCCAAGTGAAAACAAAAACAAAAAAGGGCTTAAAATAGGAAAGTAATGCAGCAGGCATATCTAAAAAAAATTGTAAATGAAATATATAAAATGTTTGTTTTTTGGATTTAGATTTAAAGTAGTAGTTTAGAAAAAAATGCATTTAGCAATATCTGTGAATGGAGGACACAATTATTTGACTCATCAGACCTAAGTAATGAGTAATGGGAGGTCACCTTCTTTATCTCTAAAGGGAGTCGATGCTTGACAGGTAGCCATTTAGATTATTTTCAGGGTCCTCCATCTCAGGGCAGTATGGTATTGCAGGCTATTTTAAGTGTGCCTCATCTTTAGAGATGAGGCATAGGAAAAGAGAAGGAATACTTAGTCCTTCATTTGTAGCAGAAGGCCCTAAGACTCTGTTCACACCTGAGACTTCATTCACACAGGGGCAACACGACTTCCAGCACGACTTTGGGAGCAACTTGGACACAACTTGAGTATGAATCACAGCGCGACCTGAGGCAACTTACAAGGCAACTTCAAGTTGCCTCCAGGACAGGAGGCTTTCCAGTGGCCAATCAAACAACAATCAGCTCTGTGGGAGGGGGGAGGGAGGGGTTTGCCTGAGAAATGTATGTTCTCTTCCTGTATGGTTGCTTCTGTTAAGACAGTGATCCGACTTCTGAGGCGACTTCCATTGAAATCAATGGGTACAAGTTGCCTACAAGTTGGATTGAAGTAGTACAGGAATCTTTTCTGAAGTCAGAGTGACTGCAGTAGTGTGCATTAAGATGGCACCATTCACTTACATTGCAGTTTGAGAAATTAATTATCTTAAACATAGACGATATCCTTCCCACGCTAATACTACTTCCAAGTCTTATGATATAAATTCCTTCCTGACCTGCTCGTCCAAAAATGTAGTGCATTTAATACAATGTCCATGCAGCCTCCAATATGTAGGCCCCACTATTGATATTCTACAAATGAGACTAATACAACTCATTGCAAATATACAGACAAGAGCACACACCCCGCCTCAGGCAACAAAATGAGGACACACCTTATTCAAGGTGCTAATCCTGGCTCACCACCGTCAGTAGAATAAGGTAGAAAGACTAGATACATCCTGGGTAGGGCAGTGTTTATTGCCAATTCCAAAAAAAGGGATGACCTTCTAAAACGCACCAAACGCAGTGAGGGCAGGGACACCAAAAAGCATTTCAACAAAAAGAGATTGACACTTAGCACCCCTTTTAGTCATGAGTTTAATGATATGAGGAATATTGTATACAGATATTTACCTGTTCGATTTGAAAATAATGCCTGTACTGAGAAAGGGCATTAACTTTGTCTCTAAACGCGCCCCTACTTTGGGTAATCGCCTATCACCAAGTCTCTTTGAATCAACCAAAATTAGATCTCATACTTGGTTACACTGTAAAGGTAATTACAAATGTGGTGTGACTGGTTGCTATTGCTGCATGCATATCACAAAAAGGAATATAGTTAGATCGCATTCCAATGATAAAACACATGAAATAACATCCTTTTACAATTGTAATACTCATTACGTGATATACATTGTTACATGCACCACTGCAACATTCAGTATATTTGCCGCACCACAAGACATCTTAGAGACAGGTTTCAAGAACACCTTTATAATATAGAAAATAATCTCTCCACCAATGCTACCAAACACTTTAACTCACATCATACAGGCAGCACCTCAGCAGTTGGGGTACAGATTCTGGAAAAAAACATACACCAAAACGGGGTGAGAATGTATTCAGGCTTCTCTGCAGAAGGGAAGTTTTTTTGGATTTTTTTTTTAAGAATTCCTTTTGGGAAGAATTTTGAGTGGGATATTACACATTATTATGATTGATTTATTCCCAACATCTATCAAGTTGTTCATCTGGGGTTTCCCCCCCTCCCATTCTCTTCAGTCCCTCCACACTACTTTCCTATGGAAGAAAAAAAGTGTGAAAAAGTTTTTCCTTTGAAAAGCGATAAAATTTGGGTCACTTTTACGTATGTCCCATTTTTGCGATCTATTTTGTTTCTACCACTGCTCAAAAAACATATCAGATCTCAATGGTCAAAAATCTAATGCTGGATATCTATACTGATATGGACTGGGTAATGTGTTAGGAATGAAAGGATGGCACATCTTTTGATGGAAATGAAAATTATCCACCTACAGAGGGCTGAATTCAAAGACAACCCAAAAATCTAAGTGAAAAAATTATGCAGCAAGCTAGTCCATTTTGCTGAAATTTCATTGCAACAACTCAAAATGGTCCTTAGTAGTTTGTATGGCCCCCAAGTGCTTGTATGCATGCCTGACAACATCAGGGCATGCTCCTAATGAGACGACACATGGTGTCCTGGGGTATTTCATCCCAGATCTGGACCAGAGCATCACTGAGCTCCTGAACAGACTGAAGTGCAACCTGGTGGCACCGGATGGACTGAAACATAATGTTCCAGAGGTGTTCTTTTGTATTTAGGTCAGGTGAGCGTGGGGGCCATTCAATGGTATCAATTTCTTCATCCTCCAGGAACTGGCTGCATGCTCTCGTCACATGAGGCCGGGCATTGTTGTGCACCAGGAGAAACCCAGGACCCACTGCACCAGCGTAGGGTCTGACAATGGGTCCAAGGATTTCATCCCGATACCTAATGGCAGTCAGGGTGCCCATGTGTAGCCTGTAGAGGTCTGTGCATCCCTCCATAGATATGCCTCCCCAGACCATCACTGACCCACCACCAAATCGGTCATGCTGAACGATGTTACAGGCAGCATAAAGTTCTCTGCGGCTTCTCCAGACCCTTTCACGTCTGTCACATATGCTTATGGTGAACTTGCTCTTATCTGTGAAAAGCATGGGGCACCAGTGGTGGACCTACCAATTTTGGTGTTCAATGGAAAATGCCAATCGAGCTCCACAGTGTCCGGCAGTGAGCACAGAGCACACTAGAGGATGTCGGGCCCTCAGGCCACCCACATGAAATCTGTTTCTGATTGTTTGGTCAGAGACATTCACACCAGTGGCCTGCTGGAGGTCATTTTGTAGGGCTCTGGCAGTGCTCATCCTGTTCCTCCTTGCACAAAGGAGCAGATGCCGGTCCTGCTGATGGGTTAGGGACCTTCTATGGCTCTGTCCAGCTCTCCTAGAGTAACTGCCTGTCTCCTGGAATCTCCTCCATGCTCTTGAGACTGTGCTGGGAGACACGGCAAACCTTCTGGCAATGACACGTATTGATGTACCATTCTGGAGGAGTTGGACTGCCTGTGCAACCTTTATAGGATCCAAGTATGGCCTTGTGCTACCAGTAGTGACACTGACCCTAGCCAAATGCAAAACTAGTGAAAAACAGTCAGAAAAGATGAGTAGGGAAAGAAATGTCAGACACCTCCACCTGAAAAACTATTCCTGTTTTGGAGGTCATCTCATTGTTGCCCATCTAGTGCACCTGTTGTTAATTTCAATTAACAGCAAAGCAACTGAAACTGATTAACCACTTAAGGACCCCCTACCGACGATATACGTCTGCAGAATGGCACGGCTGGGCACAATCACGTACCTGTACGTGTCTCTTTAAGCCCAGCCGTGGGGTTGCCAGCACGCCGCCGGCAGCGCACTCGCGATCCGGTCCGAAGCTCCATGTCCTGCAACATATATATTTTTGGGGGATATTTATTATAGCAAAAAGTTAAAAATATAGATTTTTTTTTTCAAAATTGTCGCTCTATTTTTGTTTATAGCGCAAAAAATAAAAAGCGCAGAGGTGATCAAATACCACCAAAAGAAAGCTCGATTTGTGGAAAAAAAAGGACGCCAATTTTGTTTGGGAGCCACGTCGCACGACTGCGCAATTGTCAGTTAAAGCGATGCAGTGCCGAATCGCAAAAAGGGGCAAGGTCCTTGTGACGGATCTCAGATACCCCAGGTGGGCACATCCGCCAGACCTGTGTCTCCTGTCCTCCAAACGCACCCGCAGCCTGCAGATTCGCCATTACCAGCCCTTAACCACTCAATCATGAGACAATCCACACAGGTGTTGAGGGTTAAACATGCAGAGCTTAAAGGATCACTAAAGGAAAAAAAAATTGTGCTAAAATGACTGTTTACATGGTATAGAGACAGAATAGTTAAATGATTCCTTTTAAAAAACGATTGAAAAGCAATTCAATTCAATCATATATTGTACCTTGGTTTCTACTTTTGTTTCTCTGCTCTTAACTTCCGGCCTCTCTGCACTAGTGCTTAGAACTACATTTCCCAGTATCCTTTGCAGTTTAAAAAAATCGGGCATGAGAGCTTTCTCACAGTTTTTGCATAAACCGCCCACTATACCTCCCACTATACCGCCCACTATACCTCCCAACGATGATTATTCAAAGCTTCTAAACACACACACACAAAGCCATACATGCTTCTCCCAGTCTTCTTCCCCTTACAGTATATTACACTGACTTTAAGATTTTACATTATTTTTGAGCTTGTCTGCAAGGTTTTCTCCGTTCAGGTGCTGCTTGCAGTAAACTCACAGTGTAGTGTGTTTGTTCGATATGGAAGTTTTACACTTAGCAAGGGGGCGGGGTCCAGGCAGGGCAGTGGTTTCCTAAAACGAAACTTATTGGAAGAGAGGAGGTGCTGGGGTGTTACAGACACACCCAGTAATTCACACCTCCTTGCTGCCTGGATTATCTGGAAGACATACACAACGTGCAGACGCAAATATGTAGTCTCCAGAGCACGTTTGTTCACACAGCATGAATCCCTCGCTCTGCTATGCTTTTCTCAAACAGACAACCAGGAAGTGGGGAGAACAGAAAAGCCATAGATCACTCAGTGAGCTAAAACGAACAATGAGGGCATGAAAACAGCACTGCACTAAGGTAAAGGAAGCTATTTAGCTAATATTTTTTTCCTTTACTGACCCTTTAAACTGTTTATTAAATCCAGAACATACAGTTTTACACACAGTTAGGGACACTCCCCTTAGCCTTGTCTAAGATGGGAGGGGGGCAAGGAACAACCAATGGGAACTGAACATTTGTACATTGAAACAGGCTACAGATAAACCTAATGAGATTATGGTAAGCAGGCACCCTTTCAATACACACCCCCTGCGGAGAGACGTCTCCAGTCCAGTATCCATTGTCTATGTGTCATGAATCAACACAATTAGGCACAGCAACAAGGGGTGGGGGGAGAAAGGCTGTAGCACTTCTGTCGGTGGGACATATACAAAAGTTGGGTACAGCCGCTGGAGAGGGGGAGGGGTTTTCTCCCCTGCCGGTTCTGTGACCAGCCACTGGGGTGACATCTGACAGGGGCTGTCTCCCAAACCTTCCAAAAACATACTGAGGGCTGGGTAGGGGCCAGCGGACCTCTGCCCCATAGCCAGTGCTTCTGCTGGGGGGATAAACACTGGGGTAGTATCCAAGTTCTGGGGAAACGGCTCACTGAGGTCATCCCTTGGACTCCCTGGATCTAACTCTGAGGGTGGGCAGAGGCCAGCGGCACTCTGCCCCGTAGCCAGCGCTTCTGCTGGGGGGATGAACATTGGGGTAGTGTCCAATTGCTGGGAGGGAGAATTGCTTCCTCTACTCCCGATGGGGATATCTGCTGTTGGGGCAACAGCTCACGCAGATCCTCCTGTAGCCATCGCTTCTGCTGGGGCACCAGATGAGATACTCTGGACTTGTTGCTGATCACCATTTCCCAGCCTTCCAGTGCCTGTCTCAACTCCCCTTTCTGAGACCTTCATGCTATTAGCTTGTCTCGCTGCCTAGGGGACCTCCGGTGCGTTCCGGCATTCTAACACTCGCAGTGCCCTCTGTATCATCGCCGCTTCTTCCATTGCGGTTAGGACGGGAAAACGCAGGGGCACCCCTGGCCCCATTTGCTTCTCATCTTTGTGACTGTCTGCTATTTCTCCTGGACAGTCCCAGGCAACGGGAGCCATGCCAGGCTGCTGATCACCGTCAAACAGCTGCTTGTAGGCAATCTCGAGCTCCCATTCCTGCTCAACCAGGAACTCCAATTCCTCCAGGTCACACGCCTCTTCGGGGAGGTCCAGCACCTCATCTCGGAAGTCCAGGATGTTTTCCAGCCGCCACTCCTCATCGCTCCCAAAGTCTGGGTCTCCGTACATTTTTTGATGGAGCAGCCCCACGCCACCATAGCCAACGCCTTCTGTCGGGCTGCCATCTGCTGTACAGTTGAGCCGCGAACCACCGGAGGGCTCTGTAGCTGGCGTCCAGCTTCATTTCCTCCTGGACCAATCTTCCGAGCTCCGTCTTCCATTCATCTCGCAGTCGTTCCCTCAGGAACACCTCTCGCGCACAGTACTGCGTCCAGTACATCTCTGTGGAGGAGGGAAGGATCTTCCCCTGATGGTGCCGCTCGTAGTTTAGCGCCTCATGCCAGAGTTGCCGGTGGATCACATCCTCCCAGCCGAGCATGGTGCCCTCCGTCGCTGGTCCCTGATGTTTCTTCCGCATGCCTTGCAGCCTCCTCCCGAACTCCGCTCTCATGCTGGCTGGTCCCCGTATCGCTCCTCGGCAGCTGCCCAGATCTTGAATCCTGGTGGTGGTTTGGATGTCCTGGACTGCAGGAGACATCCCACTGCTGCCACCACTGTGACGGATCTCAGATACCCCAGGTGGGCACATCCGCCAGACCTGTGTCTCCTGTCTTCCAAACGCACCCGCAGCCTGCAGATTCGCCATCACCAGCCCTTAACCCCTCAATCACGAGACAATCCACACAGGTGTTGAAGGTTAAACATGCAGAGCTTAAACTGTTTATTAAATCCAGAACATACAGTTTTACACACAGTTAGGGACACTCCCCTTAGCCTTGTCTAAGAGGGGAGGGGGGCAAGGAACAACCAATGGGAACTGAACATTTGTACATTGAAACAGGCTACAGATAAACCTAATGAGATTATGGTAAGCAGGCAGCCTTTTTAATACACACTCCCTGCGGAGAGAAGTTTCCAGTCCAGTCTCCATTGTCTATGTGTCATGAATCAACACAGTTAGGCACAGCAACAAGGGGGGGGGGGGAGAAAGGCTGTAGCATTACATTACACTATCTCAATTCCAGCTTGTCCCGGGTTTCCAGTATCTTTTCTGGCCCATAGTCTGTCGGTAGGAGGCCAGCCCCCAGTCCCTTCCAAAACACACAGTGACAGTGGGTTCTGTCACAGTCCTTAACCTGCATAATGGTCCGGGTCTTAGGTGGTTAACAACCCCCTCTGTATACACCCCTCCCCCTCTGCTACTTAACTGACCAGATCAATATCCCAGGAGTTTGGATTCAAAAGTGTTCCTTTAATTTTTTTGATCAGTGTATATTTATATACATAGTGACACATGTGATTTGTCCGCATATCTACTTAAAATATTTATGTCTCTCTGTTTCTTTCATAGTGTTTTTATTTTGTCCAATTGTTTTTGTTTGTTTTTCATATTATCTTAACTTGTCTTTTAGCAATCAAGGAATGCTTTTTATGATTGGTGATGCTGTTTGGACTGCCCTTGAGTCACAGGTGTTTTAAGTAACATATGAATATATATACCTGTAGGAGGATGGTGCAGCGAAACATTAATATCACATTAGAGGGAGAGATGCAAATGAAGAGCAATATCTCCTTCTCTATGTTGTTGTAACCCAGCACCTGGCTGCAGCTCTATGCAATAAAAACCCCAACTGTAATTGTATCAGGCACTTATTTGTTAGCGAACCTTTGTGCTATGTTGCAGTATATTTCCCTTGTCTTTTCTTGCATGAGTTTTGTTGTGTTTTTTTTTTTTTTTATAAATTGGGGATGCAATAAGGGTAGTGAGAAAACCTGAAGGTTGTAGAGAACATGAAAACTACGGGCCAGATTCAGGTACCTGCGCTGCGGCGTAACGTATCTCGTTTACGTTACACCGCCGCAAGTTTTCAGCGCAAGTGCTTGATTCACAAAGCACTTGCCTGTAAACTTGCGGCGGTGTAACATAAATGCGTTCGGCGCAAGCCCGCCTAATTCAAATGGGGCGTGTACTATTTAAATTAGGCGCGTTCCTGCGCCGAACGTTCTGCGCATGCTCCGTTAGGAAATTTCCCGCTGTGCTTTGCGCGAAATTACGGCGCCCCGACGTGTTTTTTGAACGGCGATGTGCGTTACGTCCTTTCGTATTCCCGGACGTCTTACGCGAATTTTTTTTTTTTAAATTTGACGCGGGAACGACGGCCATACTTTAACATGGCTGGTCTAAATCTAAGCCATGAAATAGCAGGTGTAAGTTTGCGACGGGAAAAGCCGACTAGCGACGACGTAAGAGAATGCGACAAACGCGCGTACCTTCGTGGATCGCCATAAACAGCTAATTAGCATACCCGACGTGGAAAACGACGCAAACTCCACCCAGCGGGCGCTGGAGTATTACACCTACGATCCGAAGGCGTACGAAGCCGTACGCCTGTCGGATCAAAGCCTAAAGCCGTCGTAACTTGTTTTGAGGATTCAAAACAACGCTACGACGCGGCAAATTATAAAATACGCAGGAGTATCAGTAGATACGCTGGCGTATTACAACTGTGAATCTGGCCCTACATGTTTAAGAGGAATGGATCCAAAACTCCTGGGGAGATCTCACAAATAGAGTCTACCAGAGGGACATAAGAAACCTGAATGTTACTTGCCCCATCAGGCTACACCTATAACAGACAGATCAGATAGGAGTAGAGTGACCCTTTTATGCACATGTACTTATCAATCTTTTTCTGTTGAAGAGTGCTTTGACTATGCTATGATTATGTTTATTTGTATAATCATGCCATTTGTTGAATGAGAAAATGGAGATAATTTACTGCAGTAGTCATTTCCTGTGTAGGAGAATGCCATCATTATTAACTATAATATGCCCTATTATGATGTCCAGAACATGAATGTATCCAAAAAAGGAGTCATGCTCAAAGTAAAGCCCCACAAACATCTCATATAACTCTAGTCCTTCAATGAATGTTTCAGAAAGAATTAAAAGTCTCACACAACATGAATTTTCACAACAGCAATAACACAACACTGGAAATTAAATATGAAGTACTTGTGCGCTGCCATGGACCTCACAACCAACCAAAATTAATATACAAAATATAAAATACCAAAGAATAATATATCACCCTAAAAATACACATGAAAAAGCTGCAACCATTCACCCCAACAATCTAAAACAAATAATGATAATAAAAGCGCACCATTTTTTTTAATTATCACAACACTGTAAATATATTCTTCTAATTTAAAGTGGAAGTTCAGGTAAAAAACTAACTATACTTAAATCTCCCCCCACCCCGATTCTAAACCTATTCAATTTATCCTTTAATGGAAAGATATGTATACTTCCTTTTGCCAAGGGTGTTTCAGTCTGGTCACATGATCGGGTCCCACCGCCAGCTTCAGTGAAGAGGAGAGATCGCTTCAAAGCCTGGGCGATGACATCAACCATAGGCTTACTTTGGGGCATCCGCTGTCAGGTGTCCTTCTAAACTGAAGCCAGTGCTGGGACCCGATCATGTGACCAGACCAGAACGCCCTTATAATAGGTCACAGAGAGGATAGAATAGGCTTAGAATGGGGGTGGGAGTAGATTTAGGTAATGGGGGGGTTGATGGAAATCCCACTTTAAGTAACAGTAATACACATTCAGTACATGTGTATGTCTGGTACCATGCTTCGGACTAACTGTACACCTCTATGCTTAGGGCTGCCTCTGAAAGCTTGATACCAAATACTATAGAAAATTCTCCTAACACTTCTCAGTGCTAGACATACTGTACCAGAAAAAAAGCATGCAGCGGTCAAGGCATATGCTAAAATTCATAAAAGTGCATGAAATAGCACTGCAACATATGTAAAATACTTGCCTTAAACCATGACAGTTGGACTTGGTTTGCAGTGCTGTAACCCATGTCTGTCCTCATAGTCAATGTTTCTAAGTGATTGCCTTATCCCTCAGACTGTAACCCTTTGCTCCAAAAAACATTTACAAAATAAAACACTAAAATGTCAGAGTATGTCTAGACAATGACTGACCAAAGAAAACGATTGATTCTCTTCTGGAAGCTTTTATGCACTGCCCTTGGGAGAACTAAGCACCAAACCTTCCAGACTTGTTGTCAGGTACTCATGAGCACATGTGAAGATGAGCAGAGCTTATACGCAAAGACACTGCCTGCCTATAGACAAAGTGCTATTGCCCTCTGATATAGTTTTAATTCATATTTTCAGCAAATGTGCAGCAGACACCACTTTGCTTGCCAGCAAATGACCAGGTAATTCATCCAGCATGTAAATGATTCCATCCAATTTGAAATTATGCCACCGTTGGTGTCTATAATGGAAAATCAAAGTCTCACATTTTATATGTTAATAGACCCATACCCTTGCATATTATGGCTTGTGGCTGTTTTTTGCTTGAAATTCTTTAAAAGGTTAAAAAATAAACAATTATACCAACCTAGGTGGTTGCAGCATTAGTCCGATGCTGCATCTGTCCCGCCCCTGTTGACTCTGCAGTTGGAACTGAGCAAGCAAACACCACTGATTGCTCATTTCTCCCCCTCTGCTCTGAGAAGAGAGCCATGACTGTCAGTCAGCAGCTCCATGTTATCCCCTCCAGCACTCCCTGGAGCACTGGGCTGTGGAGGGGGCAGGAAGGGTTGGCTCAGGCTGTCAGCAGATCACTGAGAGGCTGAGCCAGGTTCCGGTCCAGACATCTGGGTGGATCCTGACCATATGGTTGGGAATCTTTCCCGAGCCTGGACTGGCTAAGTGGCTTTAGCCCGCTATCAGCTGAAAACTGGTTACAGGAGTGCAGAATCAACTGCACTACTGTGATCCATAGGAGAAGTATGGCCAAAAGAGTTTTGCCCATTCTTCTCCTTTAAAGCTGCTTCTTGTCCTCATTCTACAGTGCTGTGTGCTAGCATAGATAAGTAAAATACACCCCTCATCGCTAGTGTCCTCACTCAGACCTTTAATGTAGATAAAGAAAAGGGGTGTTTAGACCAGCTGTTAGGCTGTGTACACACGATCGGTCAAAACCGATCGTGTGTGGGCCCCATCCGTCAGTTAACCTTCGGTCAAAAAATTTAGAACTTGCTTTAAAATTGAACCGATGGACGCCTTACCGATAGGTCAAAACCGATGGTTAGTATGCAAAAGCATCGGTTAAAAATCCACGCATGCTCAGAATCAATTCAACGCATGCTTGGAAGCATTGAACTTTGTTTTTTTCAGCACGTCGTCACCGCGTTCTGACACAATTGTTTTTTAACCTATGGTGTGTAGGCACATCAGACCATCAGTCAGCTTCATCGGTTAAGCGATGACAACGGTCCTTCGGACCGTTCTCATCGGATGGACTGATCGTGTGTACGCGGCCTTAGTGATAGCTGATTACTGTATACGTTGCGTCTATCTCTAGTGCCCATTGGACTACGTAGACATTGTTAGACACAGTGGGATAGACTATGAAAATGGAGGTTGTCTTACTGGCTGCATAACTATTTTTGGGGCTCTAGTTGGGCTTAAAGATTACCTATTATTGTTGTCAGAGAAGTGTGAGAAAAACAAAAATAGATCAAAAGCTGGTGATAGATATAATATTATAATAGTTTGTTAGCTAAAACCCCTTGCTGACCACTACCTCAGCTGAGATCTCTGTATTATATACGAGGCAGTTGTCTGCAAGGAGTTAAATCTCTTACTAACAAGCAATTTAAATCTCAGCCTGATGGTTAATACATCAGAATATCTCCCACCAGGAACTGCTGTTTTCTTAATGAGTCTAAGTTAATGAAGCTTGTCCATTCCTCGAACTCTTATATCTAGGAAAAAGACATTAAGTTAATGTTTTTTTTTTGATGCACATTTTTTATTGTGCCTGCGCCCCCTCCTTTCTTTTCATTAGCCACCATGGAAACAAATGACTCTGGCAGTCTTTGCGCTCTGACCAGATGGGTCATATTTATTTCTGGTACTTTGTAGCTGAAACGAGAATTTGGAATACAGACCTGGGAGAATTAAAGGTGTGAAAGTCTCAGGAAACATTACAGCTGTGACCAATATATTTAGTAAAAGTTTTTTCAAAATATATCTATTTATGATTTTTAAGACATAAAGGGCCGGATTCAGGTAGGGGCGCGCATTGTTACAGCGGCGCAGCGTATCGTATTTACGATACGCCGCCGTAAGTCAGAGAGGCAAGTGCTGTATTCACAAAGCACTTGCCTCCAAAGTTACAGCGGCGTAGCGTAAATGGGGCCGGCGTAATTCAAATGAGGATGAGGGGGCGTGTTTTATGTTAATTTTGGGAGACCCGACGTGATTGACGTTTTTCCCGAATGGCGCATGCGTCGTCCGTGGAATTTCCCAGTGTGCATTGCTCCAAAGTATGCCGCAAGGACGTCATTGGTTTCGACGTGAATGTAAATTACGTCCAGCCCTATTCACGGACGAGTTACGCAAACGACGTAAAATTTACAAATTTCGACGCTGGAACGACGGCCATGCTTAACATTGGCTACGCCACCTAGGGGGCATGTTTATCTTTACGCGGCGTATCTCTTACGGAAACGGCGTATTTTTACTGCGACGGGCAAGCGTACGTTCGTGAATCGGCGTATCTAGTCATTTACATATTCTACGCCGAAATCAATGGAAGCGCCACCTAGCGGCCAGCGGAAAAATTGCACCCTAAGATACGACGGCGCAGGCCGTCGTATCTTAGCTAGGTTTAAGTGTATCTCAGTTTGAGCATACACTTAAACTTACGACGGGCTTAGATTCCGAGTTACGCTGGCGTATCTACTGATACGCCGGCGTAACTCTTTATGAATCCGGCCCAAAAATTATTAAACATGGGTTTAATGTGCAAAGTAGTGATTTTGGTATATATCAAAATGGTCACAACACATATTTTAAATCAAAACTTATTTTCCTCTATTGCAGTATATTAACACTGTAACTACACCACTGCACCCTTCCACTTCTTACATATTTTGAAATCAGATTGGAAAAAATTCACATTCACGAATTATACATACCATATGGTGCATTATCTGGAAATTCACAAGTGGGATGTTGACAAACTTTAACCACTTAAGCCCCGGACCATTTTATAGCTAAAGGGCCAGGTCACTTTTTGCGATTCGGCACTGCGTCGCTTTAACTGACAATTGCGAGCGACGTGGCTCCCAAACAAAATTGGCGTCCTTTTTTTCCCACAAATAGAGCTTTCTTTTGGAGGTATTTGATCACCTTTGCGGTTTTAATTTTTTTGCGCTATAAACAAAAATAGAGCGACAATTTTGAAAGAAATGTAATATTTTTTACTTTTTGCTATAATAAATATCCCCCAAAAATATATAAAAACATTTTTTTTCCTCAGTTTAGGCCGATACGTATTCTTCTACATATTTTTGTAAAAAGAAATTGCAATAAGCGTTTTTTGATTGGTTTGTGCAAAAGTTATAGCGTCTACAAAATAGGGGATAGTTTTATAGCATTTTTATTAATAATCATTTTTTTACTAGTAATGGCGGCGATCTGCAATTTTTATCGTGACTGCGACATTATGGCAGACACATCGGACACCTTTGACACATTTTTGGGACCATTGTCATTTTTTACAGCGATCAGTGCTATAAAAATGCACTGGTTACTGTGAAAATGACATTGGCAGTGAAGGGGTTAACCACTAGGTGGCGCTATAGGGGTTAAGTGTTCCCTAAGGCGTGATTCTTACTGTAGGGGGCGTGGCTTGCTGTGACACGTCACTGATCGTGTTTCCGATGACAGGGAACACGATCAGTGACAGTGTCAGCTAGGCAGAACGGGGAGATGTTGTGTATACACTAACATCTCCCCGTTCTATGTCTCTGTGAGACGATCGTGGGTATGCCTGTGGCGATCGAGTCCGCGGGACCCACGGGCGCGCTTACGGAGATCGCAACGGAAAACAATTGTTCTTAAAGGGGACATACAGGTACGTCCTTTTGCCTAACCATGCCATGCTGCAGACGTATATCTGCGTGCCGCGAGCGGCAATCGGTTAACTCTCCCATATATAAAATTGTCAAAGTGCTTGACTACTCAAAATCCTTACTTTCAGGGGCTTGATTATTCAAAATCCTTAGTTTTAGTAGTGCTGCACTTAAAGCCACCTCTGTGTTTAAATCTTGGCTTTGAGTGCCAGCTAATCCCTTGGTCCATCCGTACCCATACGTCCACATCATGCAAAGGATAGTGCACCCAACTGCAGTGCTACATTTCACTCTAAGAAAAACCTTAATTATACAATCCTAGACACGGTGATAATGAGTGAAACATGTCAAAAGGAAATGTCCAGGTGGGCAGTGAGTGTGTACTCTACTATCAACATTTTAACCATAGCATTAAAGTTTGGTGTGTGGGCTCAGTTTTTCATTTCCATTGTGTAAAGCAGGGGCCTCCAAACTTTTCAAACAAAGGGCCATTTTCCCCCCCTTAAGATTTTAGGAGGGCCGAATTGCGGCCAGCGGAAACAGCAAATGTCCCTGGCCCAGCATCGTGGACAATAAATATGGCCTCAAGGTTGGTCTCAGGAGGAGTAGTGCCCCTATTATTAGGAGGAATAGTATCCCATCATTGGTATCAGTGGGAGGAAATAGTGCCCCCTTGTCGGCGTCAGTGGGAGGAATAGTGCCCCAAGGGCCAAATAAAGGCTAGTAAAGGGCCACATCTGGCCCTCGGGCCGCAGTTTTGAGAACCCTGGTGTAAAGGTACTATACTAAATGGATAATTATAGTACAACTTTATTTTCTTTAGCCATGCAATCTAAACATTCACTCTGCAATGTCTTGGCATTTCTAGAGACATTTCTCAGTTTGCATTTTTATATCTTCTCCAGGGACCTTTCTCACTATGCAATTCCCGCACATCATCTAGAGACATTCCTCACCCTGTTGTTCTGCCCATGTCTATTCTCAAATAGTGACCCTGTTCCTGCTACTCTAGGGCTGCCCTCAAGAACATTGTTTAGCATATGCAGCTTTGGGACATTTTGGAATACTAGGACAATGCGCATCACCAAAAATTCTGCTATCTTTTTACTGAGCCTGCCATGTACTCAGCCTGCTGCACAAGGCCCATTAACAATTTTTGAAATGTAGCCGCAGGATGATTTTTCAGTATGCAGTAAGTAGTGGGATCATTTACTGGACTTAATGCTTCATCTTTGTAGTCACTGGTATTAAGGAAGACAACACATCTACCCTTATCAGCATTTCTAATAATGATTTCTTTATTCCCCTTAAGGGTTTGGATTGCTGCCCATTCTTCTCCTGTGATATTAGAATTACTGATATCTCCAGGGGTTCCCAACTCCACTATGTCTTCAAAAGCATTAATCACTGAGCTTCTCAGGCCTTGTACTCACGGCAGGACATGTCCGATGAAAACGGTCTGCAGACCGTTTCCATCGGACATGTCTGGCCGGGGACTGCCCGGGGACTTCTGTTCGATGGCTATACACACCATCGAACAGAAGCCCGCGCGTAAACATTACGCGGGGCGTGTCCGCGGTGTCGCCGCGTCGATGACGCGGTGTCGCCGCGACAATGACGCGGCGACGTGGGCGGGCCGCCTTAAATATGCTTCCACGCATGCGTCGAAGTCATTCGACGCATGCGAGGGATGCGGGCGGCAGGACATGTACGGTAGGTCTGTACAGACGACCGTACATGTCCGGGCGGACAGGTTTCCAGCGGACTGTTTTAAAACAAGTCCGGGAAACAGTTGTCCGCTGGAAACCTGTCCGATCCGTCCCAAAATGGTCCGCTCGGGCCAACACACGGCCAAACATGTCTGCTGAAACTGGTCTGCGGACCAGTTTCAGCAGACATGTTTGGTCGTGAGTACGGGGCCTAACCTGCGCTGGGTTGAAACGCTTGTCCACCATATTTGCCATGACAGATTGTAAAATACCTTTTTGGTTAACAGACTCTAAATGCAACTGTGCAAGGCCTAACAGAACACACATTTCACTGAATTCAAAGCTATGGGTTAAATCATATTCTGCTTTATTCATGTCAATGTTGCTAGAAATAACCTCCTTATTATCATAACACATGCTTCTGTTAAAAAATATTGCATATACAGTATCTCACAAAAGTGAGTACACCCCTCAGATTTTTGTAGCTATTTTATTATACCTTTTCATGTGACAACACTGAAGAATTACACTTTGCTACAATGTAAAGTAGTGAGTGTACAGCTTGTATAACCATGTAAATTCTATCCCCTCAAAACAACTCAACATACAGCCATTAATGTCTAAACCGCTGGCAACAAAAGTGAGTACACCACTAAGTGAAAATGTCCAAATTGGGCCCAATTAGCCATTTTCCCTCCCTGGTGTCATATCATTAGTGTTACAAGGTCTCAGGTGTGAATGGGGAACAGGTGTGTCAAATTTGGTGTTATCGCTCTCACTCTCTCATACTGGTCACTGGAAGTTCAACATGGCAGCTCATGGCAAAGAACTGTCTGAGGATCTGAAAAAAATACCTTTTGCTCTACATAAAGATGGCCTAGGCTATTAGAAGATTGCCAAAACCCTAAAACTGAGCTGCAGCATGGTCGCCAAGACCATACAGCTGTTTAACAGGACAGGTTCCACTCGGAACAGGCCTCATCATGGTCGACCAAAGAAGTTGAGTGCACGTGCTCAGCGTCATATTCAGACGTTGCATTTGGGAAATAGATGTATGAGTGCTGCCAGCATTGCTGCAGAGTTTGAAGGGTAGGGGGGTCAGTCTTTCAGTGCTGAGACCAGACGCCGCACGCTGCATAAAATTGGTCTGCATGGTTGTCATCCCAGAAAGAAGCCTCTAAAGATGATGCCCAAGAAAGTTTGCAAACAGTTTTTGCTCAAGACAAACAGACTAAGGACCTGTAACCATGTCCTGTGATCTGATGAGACCAAGATTTACTTATTAGGTTCAGATGATGTCAAGCGTGTGGCAGCAATCAGGTGAGGAGTACAAAGACAAGTGTGTCTTGCCCACAGTCAAGCATGGTGGTGGAAGTGTCATTGTCTGGGGCTGCATGAGTGCTGCAGCCACTGGGGAGCTACAGTTCATTGAGGGAACCATTAATGCCAACATGTACTGTGACATACTAAAGCACAGCATGATCCCCTCCCTTTAGAGACTGGGCAACAGAGCAGTATTCCAACATAATGATGACCCAAAACACACTTGCAAGATGACCACTGCCTTGCTAAAGAAACTGAGGGTAAAAGTGATGGACTGGCCAAGCATGTCTCCAGACCTAAACCCTATTGAGCATCTGTGGGGCATCCTCAAACATAAGGTGGAGGAACACAAGGTCTTTGACATCCACCAGCTCCACGATGTCGTCATGGAGGAGTGAAAAAGGACTCCAATGGCAACCTGTGAAGCTCTGATGAACTCCATGCCCAGGAGGGTTAAGGGAGTGCTGAAAAATAATGGTGGCCACACAAAATATTGGCACTTTGGGCCCAATTTGGACATTTTCACTTAGGGGTGTACTCACTTTTGTTGCCAGCAGTTTAGACATTAAAGTAGAGTTCCAGCTTTTTAATGTTTATTAAAAGTCAACAGCTACAAAAAGTATAGCTGCTGACTTTTAATAAACAGACACTTACCTGTTCCACAGTCCAGCGATGTGGCCACACAGAGCGTCGTTCCTCTTCCCGCTCCTCTCCTCGGCGCATTCTGGGCACCCAGCTGTGACAGCTTTCAGGCTTCATGGCCGGGCACACACTGTGCATGCGCGAGTCGCCCTGCCCTCCCGGAATGGACAGGTGATTTCCTGGGACCTGTCACACGTCCCAGGAGATTGTCTAGAGCAGTGGTTCTCAATCTTTTAGTGCCGTGACCCCTTGATTAAATTTCCCAAGTTGTAGGGACCCCTAACATTATTTTCGTAGCGTGGGTTGTTAGCACCCAAGGCAAGTAATTTGTGCCCCTAACCCACAGACATTTACCTCTCCCTGAGTGCCTTCCACTCCTACAGTATTAAAACACCTTATGGTATATTTTAGAATGTACTACTCTTCCTCTTTGTTCTCCTTTCTTTGCCTTTTATTTCTCTATATCCTAATTTCTTGTTTTTTTTCCCCATCCCTCTCTCTAGCAGTCTTTCTTGTTCTTTCTCTTATTCTTTCTCTCCCTTTTTCTTTGTTTCTCCCCCTCTTTTCCTCTCCCTTCCATGTATTCTCTATTTTTATTCCTTCTCTTACTCCTTGGTGGGTGGAGGGGGAATGGGATGAGTGTCAGTGCTGGAGGGAGTTCTGATCAGCACACTGAGGTGCTCTTGATCAATGTCCTCTGTTGATCTGAGAACTGTAGTGGGGACTTTTAATGACAACTATAATCACATGTTACTCATGTTAATAACGGTGTCTCCGACTTTGTGGTGTCTTGCAGCAGTGACACCTATCACAAATCCAGGAGATAGGGTCTCCTTCAACCTCTCCCACTTCACCTTTCTCATGCTGGGAACTGAATGGGTGGCTGCGAAGAGGCTGAGTGGGTGGCACAGGCTCCAGGAAGAGCCCAGCTGGGCGACCACAGGCTCCAGGGACAGCCCTGCTGGGTGGCCGCAAAAAGGCTGGTGGTGCGGGTTTCAAGAACAGCCCAGGATTCGGTGACCCCTGGCAAATCATCATTTGACCCCCAAGAGGGTCCCGACTCCCAGGTTGAGAACCACTGGTCTAGAGAGAGGGGCCGCCTAGGGGCAGAGGAGGTGTCGCCTAGGCGATCCCTAGGTGGAAGTAGGAAACAACAGTCCTCAATTGATGACTTATGCAAGGAATGATTACAAACCATTAATCCATATGTAAAAATCCACAATTGATGAAATATGTAGAAATATATGCAAATTAAATGTCCTTATCCAAAACCGAATAATCCTTAAAATGACAACACAGTGACTCCACACAAGGTAAAAAGTGCCCAACACCGTAATATAAATCTGCTTACCAGATGGCAAGCACAAAGGGCATCTGGCTATAACCCAGCCTCGGTCTTTAGCTTGCAGTGCTGAGCTGATTCAAACAGGAAGCAGGCTGGATGGCTAAATTCCTCCCCCGGCATATCCTAGCGTTCGTATCCGAAATGTAATAGTACACTCAAAAGGAAAAAGAGGCGGACCATAGCGTGATACCGTCACAGGAATTTAATATAAAAAATAGTAATGCACTTACACATAGTAGATAAAATCACATATAAAAATGCCAGCTGGCAAATTACAGGAGCCCTTCCTCCTCTAGAACGACATGGTGACGTCAATACGTGCCCTCCCAGACACGTTTTGTCATCTGAATATTTCAATGGGGATGTCCCTATTGAAAACATCAGATTGTGACGTTTGTTTGCATGGAACTCCGACGGAGAAAAAAACACGCATGCTCAGAATCAAGTCGACGCATGCTCGGAAGCATTGAACTTGATTTTTCTCGGCTCGTCGTAGTGTTGTACTTCACCGTGTTTTGGAAGGTCGGAATTTGGTGTGACAGTGTGTATGCAAGACAGCTTAAATGGAATTCCGTCAGAAAAATCTGTCTGTTTATCCCAACAGAAATTCTGATCGTGTGTACAAGGCATAAGAGATGCCGGGGGAATTTAGCCATCCAGCCTGCTTCCTGTTTGAATCAGCTCAGCATTGCAAGCTAAAGGCCAAGGCTGGGTTATAGCCAGGCACCCTTTGTGCTTGCGATCGGGTCAGCAGATTTATATTACGGTGTTGGGCACTTTTTACCTTGTGTGGTGTCATTATAAGGATTATTCGGTTTTGGATAAGGACATTTATTTTGCTTATATTTCTACATATCTCATTAATTGTGGATTTTTACAAATGGACTGTAATCATTCCTTGCATGCATCATCAATTGAGGACTGTTGTTTTCATATGGACTGTGAATTTAGATTCAATTAATTTAATTTGGCGCGGTTTTCATTTTGCAAACCTATAAAGATGACAAATGTAATTTTCATTCAAGTCCACATTACATACATTACTAACATTATCTACTTTTTGTTGTTCATTTTCCTCCGCTGTGGATCATTTGTCTTCTTTGATGTTTCCTGCTTAATTGTATCAATCTCTTTCCTTTTCTTTTACATTCATCTTTCCTTTCTTCTTTTGGAATCTCTAAGGATATAGAGTCTTTTAGAGAACTGAACTGACAGAGCTTCTTGATGATGCCAAGCCTCTAGATTCCGATGAATCTGATGCTTCCAATTCGGCATCCGAATTATCAAGGGAGCTGTAATGTTTTGCTATATTGTGAGTGTCATCACCACCACTCATATACAGTGCCACCCAGTAAAGATTTCTAAGATATTTATTTGTAATTGTTCTATTCGTTAGATTTTAATAACATATTTCTATTTGTTTGTTTTTGATAACATATTTCTATTTGTTCATTTTTAATACATTTTGTCGGAACAGACATTTTAAACACAGTGATTGCTGTGAATCTGTTCCTGCAATTGCAGAATTATCTTTTTTTAGAGTCACTCACAACCAGAAATATTTCCATAACAACAGCAAGGTTAATTCTTGCTTTTATAAAGAGTACCCCATATATGGTTGCGGTGTGAAGGCGCCACGGGTACCCAAAGACCAATTTTTCCGCACCTGTTACTTCTATTTAAAGTCTGTGGAAGAGATACCAGAATTTATCCAAAAAATCTCTAATCTTGTTCCCAGTGCACTACATTGTGGCGTCATCATACAGACTGGCTCCCCAAGCCACTGCATCTAAAATAAAGAAAGCATGCAGGGAATTGTTTTGGGGCTTTATAAATTAAATTTTTGCTGCAGCAGCTTCTATACACAGATGTGCCACTTTACAGGTAGACTAAGGGGGCCCCCCAGACAATATATTGAAAGGAATGTTTCACTTTTATGTTTTCACTTTAAAGGAGTTGTAAAGGTAAAAAAAAATTTGCCTAAAATTATTGTCTGCAAGGTAGACAGACAGAATAGTGTAATGATTCTGTTAAAAAAAACGAGTAAATACCTATTAAATTCCTTCATCTTTATCACCTCCGGCATTCTAGTTTCTGTTCTCTCATTCAATTCCTGGTTTGCATCGCTCATTCATGTAAGAACTACATTTCCCAGTATAAACTGCGGCATGCCCAGTAATTCACACCTCCTTGAAGTCTCTAACATGTAGAGAGCATCCTGCCGCACAGATGTAGTTCCCAGAAGGGGGTGAGCATGTTACTGACCACCGCAGTAAAGCCTCCCTTCACGGTGGTCAGTAACAATCAGACAAGCAGGAAGTGAACAGAACAGAGAAGAAATAGAGCAACTTCTGAGCAAAAACGAACAATGAGGAAGTGAAAAGAGCATCAATAAATCACTGTTCATTTAAAAGTAAAGTTTTTTACAAACTTTTTTTTCATTAATACATGACTCCCAGGGCAGTACCCAGGGACCCCCATAACCATTGTATGCCCAATTACTTGCATATAAGCTTTCAAAATAAGGAATTTTGATTTTTACAGTTTGGGTCTCATAGACTTCAATGGGGTTCGTTATTTGATTCCAAACTTTCGTGATATTTGAAAGTTCTGGTGAGAACCGAACAGGGGGTCATTTAGACCATCCCTAGTGGACATCTTCCAATGTTGAAGGGAAGTAAGCATGATCTGTCTTTCATCTGCTGTCTTAAGATTCCTTGGCTGACCATTGCGCATACGGTCCTCAATGTTGCCCATTTTTTTGTGCTTCTTCAAAAGAGCCTAAACAGCACATTTTGAAACTTTGCCTGGGAGAGACCATACCATGGTGTATAGCCTCTGACATAAAGCTGTCTTCCACAGCCTCATCTTAGTAGCAGAGTTTGGCTGTTCCTCATACAGTTTTACACCTCCTACACAGCTCTTTCTGTTTCAGTTATTGACTGTGTTTCAACCTACATATGAAATTGATGATCATTGGCACCTGCTTAGTAAAATTGATTAATCGTATGCCTGACTCTAATCCTACAAAATCCATGAATTTGTGCAAGTGTACAAAGTGTGCAAGTGTAAGTGTAATGCCGCCTACACACGATCATTTTTCGGCATAAAAAAAACGTTGTTTTTAAAAAATGTCATTTAAAATGATCGTGTGTGGGCTTCACATTTCAGGTTCTGAAAAACGACAACAATTTTTTTCGAACATGCTGCATTTTTTAACAACGTTTTAAACAATGTCGTTTTTTCGGGTTGTAAAAAATTATCGTGTGTGGGCTAAAACGACGTTAAAAACCCGCGCATGCTCAGAAGCAAGTTATGAGACGGGAGCGCTCGTTCTGGTAAAACTACCAATGGAGTAAGCACATTCATCACGCTGTAACAGACAGAAAAGCGTGAATCGTCTTTTACTAACACGGAATCAGCTAAAGCAGCCCCAAGGGTGGCGTCATCCTAATGGAACTTCCCCTTTATAGTGCCATTGTACGTGTTGTACGTCACCGCGCTTTGCTAGAGCATTTTTTTTAAACGATGGTGTGTGGGCAACGTCGTTTTAATGATGAAGTTGAAAAAACTTAGGGCCTGATTCCCAAAAGAGATACGCAGGCGGAACTGCTGTTCAGCCTGCTTATCTCTGTGCCTAACTTTGGAAACGATCCTCAAAAGGCTTTTTCCAAAGTTAGGCAGAAAATCTGACATGTGTAAGACACTTACACGGTCAGATCTTAGGATGCAGTACCGCATCCGCCGCTGGGGGCATTTCTCATTGAAATGCAGCTTTGAGTATGCAAATGAGGACTTAAGCAGATCCACAACGCTTTTCAGCACTGTGATTTCTGCGTAAGTTCCGATTTTGCTTGCGCAAAACTAGGGCTGGTTTTACAATGTGGAAAGTTAGTCACACCTTGTAAAGGCCCATTCAAGCGACGGCATTTGGTATGCATTCCCGAGGGAGAACTCCACGGCAATTTTTAAATTCAAAACCGGCATGGGTTCCCCCCCAGGAGCATACCAGGCCCTTAGGTCTGGTATGGGTTGTAAGGAGCCCCCCCTACGCCGAAAAATCGACGTAGGGGTACCCCCTACAATCCATACCAGACCTGTATCCAAAGCACGCTACCCGGCCGGTCAGGAATGGGAGTGGGGACGAGCGAGCGCCCCCCCCCTCCTGAGCCGTGCCAGGCCGCATGCCCTCAACATGGGGGGGTTGGGTGCTCTGGGGCAGGGGGGCGCACTGCGGGCCCCCCCACCCCAGAGCACCCTGTTCCCATGTTGATGAGGACAGGACCTCTTCCCGACAACCCTTGCCGTTGGTTGTCGGGGTCTGCGGGCGGGGGCTTATCGGAATCTGGGAGTCCCCTCAAATAAGGGGGCCCCCAGATACCGGCCCCCCACCCTAAGTGAATGGATATGGGGTACATCGTACCCCTACCCATTCACCTGGAGGCAAAAAGTAAAAGTTATTAAACACACAACACAAGGGTTTTTAAAATAATTTATTAGTCTGCTCCGGAGGCCCCCCTGTCTTCTTTATTAGCTCTAATACCAGGGGGGGCTTCTTCTTCCGCTCTCCGGGGGTCTTCTCCGCTCTCCGGGGGGGGCTTCTTCTTCCACTCTCGGGGGGGGGTCTTCTCCGCTCTCCGGGGGTCTTCTTCTATCTTCGCCGCTCTCCGCTGTTGGCGAACCCCGGTTCTTCTGCAGCTGTCCGGTGCCTTCTCCTTCAGCGCTGGCAATTACTAGCAGGCAGCCAGCGCGGTCTTCTGTGACGTCAGGTTCTTCTCCCTTCTTCCGATGTTGACACGTCGCCTCTTGTCACTGCAATGATGGAAGCGCGCCTTGCATCCCATTTATATAGGCATCACCGTCCCATCATGCTCCGGCAGGTACCCACGTGGTGGGTGCCTACCCACGTGCACCCACCACGTGGGTACCTACCGGAGCGTGATGGGACGGTGATGCCTATATAAATGGGATGCAAGGCGCGCTTCCATCATTGCAGTGACAAGAGGCGACGAGTCAACATCGGAAGAGGGGCGAAGAACAGAAGAGAAGAAGGTGACGTCACAGAAGACCGCGCTGGCTGCCTGTTAGTAATTGAGCTAACACACGAAGATAGCAGGCAGCCAGCGCTGAAGGAGAAGGCACCGGACAGCTGCAGAAGAACCGGGGTTCGCCGAGTCAACAGCGGAGAGCGGCGAAGATAGAAGAAGACCCCCGGAGAGCGGAGAAGACCCCCCCCCGGAGAGTGGAAGAAGAAGCCCCCCCAGAGAGCGGAGAAGACCCCCGGAGAGCGGAAGAAGAAGCCCCCCCTGGTATTAGAGCTAATAAAGAAGACAGGGGGGGCCTCCGGAGCAGACTAATAAATTATTTTAAAAACCCTTGTGTTGTGTGTTTAATAACTTTTACTTTTTGCCTACAGGTGAATGGGTAGGGGTACGATGTACCCCATATCCATTCACTTAGGGTGGGGGGCCGGTATCTGGGGGCCCCCTTATTTGAGGGGACTCCCAGATTCCGATAAGCCCCCTGCCCGCAGACCCCGACAACCAACGGCAAGGGTTGTCGGGAAGAGGTCCTGTCCTCATCAACATGGGAACAGGGTGCTCTGGGGTGGGGGGGCCCGCAGTGTGCCCCCCTGCCCCAGAGCACCCAACCCCCCCATGTTGAGGGCATGCGGCCTGGCACGGCTCAGGAGGGGGGGGGCGCTCGCTCGTCCCCACTCCTTTCCTGACCGGCTGGGTAGCGTGCTTTGGATACGGGTCTGGTATGGATTGTAGGGGGACCCCCTACGTCGATTTTTCGGCGTGGGGGGGTCTCCTTACAACCCATACCAGACCTAAGGGCCTGGTATGCTCCTGGGGGGGGGAACCCATGCCGTTTTTTTCTTTGAAAATTGGCATGGAGTTCTCCCTCTCAGGAATGCATGCTGAGCGACGCTGTCATTTTTTTTTATAATTATTTGTTTTCCCGGCGCGTATATTTTTTTTCACCCGTCGCAACTTTAGTGTCCCGTCGCAATCCACAAAGCCCGGCGTCAATTACGTTCGCCCGCTGCACGTCGGGAAAATTACGTCACACGCATGCGCAGTACGGCCGGCGCGGGAGCGCGTCTCATTTAAATTTTAAACGCCCCCCGGAGAGGAGGACCGCCTTGCGACGGAGGCACTTAAGTTACACGGCCTGAAATTTCTAGGTAAGTGCTTTGTGGATCAGGCACTTAGGTAGAAATTTTAAGTCAGTGTAACTTAACTGCTGAAAGTTAAGTTAGGCAGCTTTTTTGGGAATCAGGCCCTTAGTTTTTTCTACATGCCGAAAAACAATGTTTTTTTTCATGCCGAAAAATTATCGTGTGTACACGGCATCAGAATTGCTACTGATTTGAAGCCAAAGGGTAGTCACACAAAATATTGTTTTGATTTGGATTTTTCTTCTGTTCGCTCAGTTTGCATTTTGTAAATTGATAAAAATAAACAATTAATATATATATTTTTGAAAGCATTCTTACTTTACAACAATCATGAATACATACAAAGCATATGACAATAAATAAAACCATTATATTCTTTCAACAAGTAAGACACAATGAGAAGGAATACATCAATGAACCTAAACAGCCGTGACTTAATTATATCCTTGGATCAGACAGAGGAGTTTTTTTACAACAAAATGTTAGCAAATCAATGGAAATATTTTGGGCCAGATTCATGTAGATTTGCGGCGGCGTATCGTATCCCGTTTACGTTACGCCGCCGCAAGTTTCCAGCGTAAGTGCTTGATTCACAAAGCACTTGCGTGTAAACTTTCGGCGGCGTAGCGTAAAGCCGTCCGGCGCAAGCCCGCCTAATTCAAATGGGACGTGTACCATTTAAATTAGGCGCGTTCCCGTGCCGAATGTTCTGCGCATGCTCCGTTTGGAAATTTCCCGCTGTGCCTTGCGCAAAATTACGGCGCCCCGACGTGTTTTTTGAACGGCGACGTGCGTAACGTACTTTCGTATTCCCGGACGTCTTACGCAAAAAAAAAAAATGTAAAATTTGACGTGAGAACGACGGCCATACTTTAACATGGATGGTGTAATTTTACACCATCTAAATAGCACACTTAACTTTACGACGGGAAAAAACAACGTAAGAGAATGCGACGAACGTTCCTTCGTGGATCGCCGTAAACAGCGAATTTGCATACCCGACGCTGGAAAATGACGCGAACTCCACCCAGCGGCCGCCGGAGAATTACACCTACGATCCGAAGGCGTACGCCTGTCGGATCTATGCCAAAAGCCGTCGTATCTTGGTTTGAGGATTCCAAATCAAGATACGACGCGGCAAATTTGAAAATACGGCGTATTTCTGCTGTGAATCTGGCCGTTTACTTCTAAGGGCCCTTTCACACGGAATGGATCAGTAATGATCCGCTCCGTGTGTCCGCTTTGCTCAGCGGGGATCCTCCATAAAATCCCCGCTGAGCTGGCAGCTGACAGGGCGGTCTCCTCACACTGTGCAGGGACCGCCCTGTGTTTCCTCCGCTCTCCCCTATGGGGGATCGGACGAACACGGACCGTATGTCCGTGTTCATCCGATCCGGCAGACGGAAGAAAAATAGGATTTCTTCCGTCTGCAAATGCGGATCTTTGCGGAGGCGGACAAATTACAGGTGTCAGCGGATGTTCATCCGCTGACACCCGTAATCACATAGGGACCAATGTATTCCCCTTTTTTATCCGCAAACGGACGGATGAAAATGCGGACATACGGTCCGCTAGTGTGAAAGGGCCCTTATGGAGTTTTCCCTGAAACCTTGGTAGCAACACCAAAACATATTTCTGTCAAAGCACAGCAGATGTTGAAAGTAGAAACAAAGGCAAATACGGAACAGATCTCACATGATCTTCAATATCCTGGAAGCCATATTCTATTAGCAGCAGTAGATATTTGTGCTCAAACAATCTGTATTTGATCTGTTCATGCATAGCCAAATATTTATTTATTTTATAGAGCATTAATAGGAAAGATGTGTGGTAAGTTCTACATAAAAGATCAGTTACGTGACCTAACAAAGTCACCTCTCCTCCAATCACAGAGTTCTCCCTGCTGAGACCCTGCATGCTTCACACCTATTGAATAAAAAAGAGGAGGAGATATTTAAATATATGTTACGTAATTTGTGAACAGTTGATCTGAATTCATGTTCAGACCTAATTTTTCAAGAACCATGTTAAAGCCTAAGTGGAACCAAAATCAGAAATGGAAAAATCTGTACAAGGTACATAACCTACAGTCAGTAGGCTGTGTCCTTTATGCTGATTGCTCTTCTATATATATATATATATATACACAGTATCTCACAAAAGTGAGTACACCCCCTCACATTTTTGTAAAGATTTTATCTTTTCATGTGACAACACTGAATAAATGACACTTTGCTACAATGTAAAGTAGTGAGTGTAAAGCTTGTATAACAGTGTAAACTTGCTGTCCCCCCAAAATAACTCAACACAGCTATTAATGTCTAAACCGCTGGCAACAAAAGTGAGTACACCCCTAAGTAAAAATGTCCAAATTGGGTCCAATTAGCTATTTTCCCTCCCCGGTATCATGCAACTTGTAAATGTTACAAGGTCTCAGGTGTGAATGGGGAGCAGGTGTGTTAAATTTGGTGTTATCGCTCTCAACTCTCATACTGGTCACTGGAAGTTCAACATGACACCTCATGGCAAAGAACTCTCTGAGTATCTGAACAAAAAGAATTGTTGCTCTAAATAAAGATGGCCTAGACTATAAGAATACTGCCAAGACCCTGAAACTAAGCTGCAGCATGGTGGCCAAGACCATACAGGGAACCATGAATGCCATTCACTTAGGGGTGTATTCACTTTTGTTGCCAGCGGTTTAGACATTAATTGCTGTATGTTGAGTTATTTTTGAGGGGACAGCAAATTTACTCTGTTATACAAGCTGTATATTCACCACATTGTAGCAAAGTGTAATTTCTTCAGTGTTGTCACATGAAAAGATATAATAAAATCTTTACAAAAATGTGAAGGGTGTACTCAATTTTGTGAGATACTGTGTGTGTGTGTGTGTGTATGTATATATATATATATATATATATATATATATCTCCATATATATATCTCCATATATATATCTCCAATGGTGTACAGTTCAATACAGAAGGGTCCTGCTCATGGAGTTTACAATCTAAGGCTGGGTTCATACTTCAGCACTTTCACACTGAGCAGTGCCGGGCATCAGCAGTAAAGCGTCGCTATTTTTAGTGGCGTTTTACTGTTTTAGCTGCGCTTTTTGGCCGCTAAAGAAGTTAGAAGTTAAAAGTAGACAGAATTTTTTTTCGTTTTTTTTTGTTCTGTTTCGTATCGTTCCGTAGGTTCGTTCCCGTTGGTTTTTCGTAAGACGCCCGTTTTCCTGTTCGTTCCCATTCGTTTTTCGTACAACGCAATTTTTTCGTATTCCGATCGTTTCGTATTTTGGTTACCGTTTTATTTTCGTACATGCGGGATGGTTCGTTATTCTGTTTAATTCATGTTCGTTACTTGTTAGACAATAATTTTCGTGAATTTTCATCATTTTGTACTTTCGTAAATATATCGCGGGATTCGCGGCACTTTCAACACGCGGCTCATCCATATTAACTATTGTTAAGCCCCATACACTTGGTCAGACTTTTTTAAAAACAAACATAAAAATTATCGTTTTACCGAACGTTCGTTCGTTTTTAAACTCCATCAGAAAACCATTTTTGGGTTCCAGGTTCAAAAGTCTGGCCAACTGATCTCTCCCTTCAGACAAAAATCCACAGAAAAGTTTATTTGGCTTTACTGTACTTCTGTACTCACTCAGCACAAAAGAGAAGCTGCTTCACTAACTAACTACACTCACTGCCCATTCAAAAAAATGAAAATTACATCTTATAACAAAAGATTTGCATTCTGTATTTTGAAACCAAATTACGAACAGAAAGAAGGAATTCAGAATACAGAATACAAATCTTTTGTTATAGATGTCATATGAACATACAAACAGAAAAAGTAATCAAACAAAATACAGAATGAAAATCTTTTGTTAGATGTCATATGAACATACGACTGAAAATCAAAATACGAACAGAACAAGGATTCAAACAAAATAAAGAATGCAAGTCTTTTGTCATAGATGTCATATTCGTTCTTTTGCTGTTTTCGTTTTGTCGTATTTTCGTCGGATCGTTCGTTCGTATTTGCGGTTGTTCATTATGCGACTCATTCGTAATCCCGTCGTTTTCGTATTTTGGTGCTTAAATTTTTTCGTATGTACACATTATTCTGCGGGTACGAAAATGAACATTTTCGTACGAAAATAACATTCGTACGAACGGGAATGCACATATCTAGTTAAAAGCTTTGGTGGCGCTGTCCATTGATTTCAATGGGATGCCTTAGGAGCGGTGTATGCGCTGCAAAGAAGCTGCTTGCAGGACTTTTTTGAGCATTCTGCCAGCACACTACTTCAGTGTGAAAGCCCTAAAGGGGGGGTGGTACAAAAGGTAATGGCAGTGGTGGATGATCTGATGGAGGTGGATAAAGTACAGTTTTTAAGTGGAGTCAGACTTCCCTGGGTAAATGAGCTTTCAAGGATTGTCTAAAGGTGAACAGAGTAGGAGCTAACTAGACATACTGCAAGTTCCAGAGGATAGGAGAGGTTCTGGAGAAGTCCTAGAGGTAACAAGTGAGCTAGAGAGCGAGATGTCTTGGGAGGAGCAGAGGTGATGAATTATTGTATCAATTGGCTAGGCAATCCCTTTTGGCTAGAGCAGTAGTCTCCAAACTGTTGCCTTCAGGCGGGATGAGGCCCATTGCTTGCCTTTTTTCAGCCCTTAGGAAGTCCTTCCACTGTTATGAGGCATTATTCCTCTCACTGACACCAATGATAAGGCACCATTCCTTCCACTGACACCCACAGTGAGGCAGCATTACTTCCACTGACACCAACAATGGAGCATTATTCCTTCCACTGACACCAACAAAAGGGCATCTTCCACTGACACATTGATGGGGAAATTTTCCAGGGGTACTATTCCTTCCACTGTCTCCAATCATGGGGCATAATTCGTCCTACTGATATAAACGATTGTGCACTTTTTTCCACTGACAAGGATGTGGCACTATTCCTTCCCCTGACACCAACAGTGGGGTAGTATTCCTCCCATTGACACCAGCAATGGAGCAGTATTCCTTCCACTGACACCAACAATAGGGCATCTTCCACTGACACATCGATGGGGAATTTTTCCTCCAACCAAGATAAACAATTGGGCACTATTCCTTTCACTCAAAACAGTGGAGTACTATTCCTCCCACTAATACCGATGGGCCACTAATCCTCCTTATAATGACCATATGCACTATGGGGGAGGGGAATTTACTAAAGCTGGGACACACAGAATTTGGTGCAGCTGTGCATAGCAACCAATCAGCTTCTAGGTTTTATTGTGAAAGCTTAATTGAAGAAGCTGAAGTTAGAAGCTGATTGGTTACTATGCACAGCTGCACTAGATTCTGTATGTACCAGTTTTAGTAAATCCCCCATGTACATTTTTTCCTCCCACTGATGCTGGGGTATTCTATCCTCCCACTGGCAACAGTCTGGCCCCCTAAAGTTTGATGGACAATAAACTGGCCTTTTGTTTAGAAAGTTTGGAGACCCCTGGACTAGAGTAAAGTTGCTGATACACACAGTGCCGGCCCAAGACATTGTGCTGCCTGGTACCAAGAATGAAATGCTGCCCCCCCAAAAAAATTACGCCCACCAAAATGCCCCCACATCCATTATTTTATATCATGATAACTAAAGTGGACCTATCATGGCTCTATACATGTATAAAAGGGACCTGTTATGGCTCTATTCATGCAATTAGCCCCACAGTGGAGCGGAGAGCGGAACAGGAGGAGTGGTAGGGCGGCAATTAGCCCCACAGTGGACTGGAGAGTGGAGCTGGCGGTAGAGGATGGCGGGCGGCAATTTGCCGCCCCCTGAAAGTGCCGCCTAGTACAATGGTACCATCGGGTCCCATGGTAGGGCCAACCCTGGATACACATGAGATGACAGTCATCTCATATAAATATGTAGGAAAAAGTGACAAATACAGCGATCTCATATAACACCATAATACCATATTCTAAGCCTGGTTGGGCCAACATGACACTAAAATGTTCTAACTAATAGATGTAATCTTAGCAGAGAAGTGTTGCATTGGGAACACAAGGTTGTGTTCCTTCAGGACCCAGCAATGGAAAAATTGGCCCTGCTATTGGGCCGTACTCTAAAAACATTATAGAGCCTAGTGAAAAGCGCAGTAACCCTGAATAATGAATCTAACTTTTACTAAAGTATGGACTCTGGTCACTACAGGTTACTGTGTTCTTTACACCTTACATTGTAACTATCTTATAAAATCACAAAGCAAATCAATGTATTAGGTACGATATCACGATTGTCTATTTATATTTTCTGTATTGGTAAGCTAAATCAAGCACACATATACTAGTGCTTTATTCCTGAAATGTGTTCCACATCTACTTTCTGCTGGTTCATCATGTGCAGATGACTCATATAAAATAATATGGCAGCATTGACTTTACATGCTTAAAGCTAGGACTGTCTGTCTAGTGTCTACCCATGTGTCTCTCTCTTGTCTGCAGGGACTGAACCTGTCACTTGACATTGTCCCTGGCAGAGAAAAATGTGCGCTGCGTCTGCCGACTGTCAGGTCAGACAGCACATCCCGGAGTTCAGAGAGAATAGACGAACAGAAGGGATCAGATCTCCCGCCAGCTTCGGCAAGTCATAAGGCTTTGATCCTGAATCTTTGAAGCAGAAACACATTGATCCTCATCTGTCCTGCAACAGACCAAAGTGACCTAATGACAGCAGTATGTTTAATAGGTTAAAAGAACAATTTTCTACTGCACCATCACTAGCTTGAGTTTTCCAGAACATGCAAATATGTCCCTGACAGTAAGTGACCTAAAGCCAATGTGTATTTAATCTTTATATACGCAAAACTATAAGGAACAACTGTCCTGTGAGGTTAAACCGAAACATAGAAATTCAGTTAGCGTACACAAAACACAGCCCTAGTTAAAGTGGTTCTAAATGCCAGGCATTTCTTTACTTTAAAGTGGAAGTAAACCCTTCAATTTCATAGTTACAAAAACAGTGAACATTCCCGGCATGCCGGAAATGCTAGCTGTCACATTTGTTTGTGCTCTCAACCAAACTGCCAAACCATCCAATGGCTGGTTTCATAACAGGTCACATGTACAGCATCATGGCAGTTGCAGATTAAACAGAGGTCAAGATGGCCGCTTCCTTGGCTGAAAACAATAGGAGGGTTTACTTCCACTTTAATGAATTATCTGCTTTAAAGTGATTGTAAACCCTCACCTTGTAAAACAACCCATTCAGTTTAAAACACAAATAAAAGGGAAAATATTTGTGTATAGATATGAAAAACATTATATACATGCTTTTTCCCTTTTTTATAAGTGATCACATTCCCTCTGTTCTCAGCTGCATAAGAGATGGGTGGGGAGGAGAAGCAGCAGCACACTAATCTTCCCAATGAATAGCTGTAGCGGGGGGGGGGGGGTGTCAGCAGAAGTTTGATCATTGGAGGAGAGCAGGCTGAGTTTCCAGCATAGCTAGAAAACTAACCAGGGGGTGCTCTCCTGCCTAGTGTAGTCAGTTTTTAATAGGAAAGCAGAGGGACTGGCAGAAACACCAGGGATTTCATACAAAGGAAGCAATACAAAGGGAACAAAATACATTTTCATACAAGTACATGGTACAGCAGGCACATACCAGGAATATTAAATGTTGGCTTTACATATTCTTTAGGGTAATAAGTGCCCCAATACCTTTCTCCACCCCTAAACACTTATCTGCGTCCAATTGTCACTGGTGCTGGGTCCCCATGATCTGCTAGGTTCCTGAGGCAGATACTGGAGGCCTCCATAGATACACGGTACCTGCCAAGCCACAACCCTGCTCTTTTTTCTTACCAATTTGGCTGCTACTGTCATTCAAATTGCTAAATGTGCACTTTCTGTGATGCTGCTTTTGCATACAATTTTTGGACGTATTTATGATCCATGGTGTGCTGGCGAATATGTTCATTTGTCTGATGGTTTCAGCACCCACCTCTTTTCTATGAGCACTTTCAAAAGTCCAGGAACGTGTGCGATTGGAATATTGACTAGACTACCTAAGTCGCCAGACGTTGGACCAAGAAGAATGGTCACTGCACCCAGTTGTGTTTCAGCTACTTTGCCGGAGATGGGGCACGTCAGATGTGGATCTCCTGGCTTCTCGACTCAATAGGAAGATATTGAGGTTTGTGGCCAGGTCCAGGGATTCTTGGGCGTATGCGATGGACGCGTTGGTGGCTATGTGGAGACAGTATCAGCTGATATATGCTTTGCCCCCACTGAAGCTTCTTCCTCGTCTACTTCGCAGAGTGGAGACCGAGGGGATCTCAGTGATTCTAATTGGCCCAGATTGGCCTTGGCACCCTTGGTACGCCAACCTTGTATGCCTGGTGGCGGATGTCCCTTTTGCAAGATCCTATTCTTCTTCCTGCTTTACAGTCGCTGGCTTTAACGGCATGACTGTTGAAAGTCAGTTACTGAGGGACTGAGGTCTGTCGGACTCGGTAATGTCCACCATGCTAAGGGCACGGAAGTCATCTTCTCGGAAGATCTATCATCGCACGTGGAATGCCTACATCTCCATGTGTAAGGAGATGGAGTGGCACCCATGGGCTTATTCGGTTTCCAGGATCCTGCTGTTTTTACAGCATGGGGTGGATCAAAAACTTGCCCTAAGCACCATTAAGGGGCAGATTTCAGCCTTGGCTGTTTTCTTTCAACGACCCTTGGCAGCTCATACACTGGTGAGTACATTTGTGCAGGGGGTTCGACATGTGGCCCTTCCGGTTCGTCCACCACTACCCCCGTGGGATTTGAATCTGGTGCTCTCGGTACTTCAGAAACCTCACTTTGAGAACATCTGAGAGATTGCCCTTTTGACACTCTCTCAGAAGGTAGCCTTTCTGGTGGCTATTACTTCAGTCATGAGGGTTTCTAAATGGGTGGCATTTGTCTTGCAAGTACCCTTACTTGATCCTCCACAAGTATAAAGCGTTGCTACGCCCGCAGCTTTCCTTTCTTCCGAAGGTTGTTTCTGCCTTTAATCTTAATGAGGACATAGTGCTTCCTTCCCTGTGTCCTTGGCCGTCGCATCCCAAAGAGGTTGCTCTACATTCCTTGGATGTTGTCCAAGCTCTGCGGGTATATCTCTCTGCTACGGCTCAGTTTCGGAGGTCAGACTCACTGTTTGTGTTGGTAACTGGTCCAAAGCAAGGCCTGGCAGTCTCGTTGGACACCATTTCTTGTGGATCAGACATATCGTGATTCAGGCTTATGCCCTACAGGGGCGGGCGCCTCCCTTTCCTGTCACGGCGCAATAGGTGCCTCCTGGGCTTTCTGACATCAAGCGTCTGTCTCACAGGTATGTAACGCGTCGTGGTCTGTTCACACCTTCACTAAACTTTACAAGGTTGACGTGAGTGCATCTTCGGATGCTTGCTTCGGCCGCAAAGTTTTGAAGATGGCTGTTTAAGGTTGCAACTCCTCCGATGAGGAGCACTGTTTGTTGGGGTGGAAGTTGGTTTGTTTGCTGTGCCCACCACTCGTTTTTTGACACTGCTTGAGGACGTCCCTTATGTCAAGAATTAATGGAGCTGTGTCCGTCCATGAACCAAAGAGAAAATAGGATTTTTGTACCGTAAAATCCTTTTCTCTGAAGTTCATGGACGGACACAGCACCCACCCCTCCTTTTTCGGTTTGTACTGCTTTTTAAAGAACTGAGTTGCTGACTGCAGGGTGATGGGTTATAGCCAGAGGGACCGCCCCCTGGGCAGTACTGTTCAGCTTTGCTGTGTTACATGTTTTGAACTGTTTAACATGTCTGCCTAGTCCTCTCCTGATACACGGAACATAACCCTAATGTCAGGAATTAATGGAGCTGTGTCCGTCCATGAACTTCAGAGAAAAGAATTTTACAGTGAGTACAAAAATCCTATTTTTTCGGACGGGAAATCCGGTCGTGTGTATGGGGCACCAGGCAAGGGTAATCAACAATTTTTTACTAACACATTGTAGTTAACCACTTGCCGTCGCCGCACCGTCATTATACGTCCACAAGGTGGCTCTCCTAGGCGAGACCACGTAAATGGACGTCCTACCTTTTAGCCGCCACTAGGGGCGCACGCGCGCCGCCGGAGGCGCGCGCGCGCGCCCCCCGCTCGCCCCCGACTCCCGTGCGTGTGCCCGGCGGGCGCGATCGCCGCCGGGCACACGCGATCGCTCGGTACAGAGCGGGGAACGGGAGCTGTGTGTGTAAACACACAGCTCTCGTTCCTGTCAGCAGGGGAAATGCTGATTTTCTGTTCATACAATGTATGAACAGAAAATCAGTGTTTCCCCTAGTGAGGCCACCCCCCCCCCCCACAGTAAGAACACACCCAGGCATACTTAACCCCTTCCCCGCCCCCTAGTGTTAACCCCTTCACTGCCAGTGGCATTTTTATAGTAATCTAATGCATTTTTATAGCACTGATCGCTATAAAAATGCCAATGGTCCCAAAAATGTGTCAAAAATGTCCGAAGTGTCCGCCATAATGTCGCAATACCGAAAAAAAAATCGCTGATCGCCGCCATTACTAGTAAAAAAAATATTAATAAAAATTCCATAAAAATACCCCCTATTTTGTAAACGCTATAACTTTTGCGCAAACCAATCAATAAACGCTTATCGCAATTTTTTTTACGAAAAATATGTAGAAGAATACGTATCGGCCTAAACTGAGGGAAAAAAATGTTTTTTTATATATTTTTGGGGGATATTTATTACAGCAAAAAGTAAAAAATATTCATTTTTTTCAAAATTGTCGCTCTATTTTTGTTTATAGCGCAAAAAATAAAAAACGCAGAGGTGATCAAATACCACCAAAAGAAAGCTCTATTTGTGGGAAAAAAAGGACGCCAATTTTGTTTGGGAGCCACGTCGCACGACCGCGCAATTGTCTGTTAAAGCGACGCAGTCCCGAATCGCAAAAAGTACTCTGGTCTTTGGGCAGCAATATGGTCCGGGGGGTAAGTGGTTAAATGGTAAGTGGCAAATAACGTTATTTATGAATCTGACAATGTAGTATGGAGCAAAAACAAAAAAAATTGGAGTGGGTATATGGGGTGGGAATATGGGGGCATCACCAGTAAGCAGTGCAATGTGTAATAGGTTAATCTCAATGTCTAGGAATAATGATGTGTTTAAATATATGAGCTAAGGGGTGAGCAGAAGCATATCACAGTTTGGCTTAAAAGCATGCTACATGGAGGAAGAGAGGGGGGTATGGATGGGAAGATGTCACCATTATAGTCTGTAGATACAATTAGGATGACTGTGCAATAGAGTTACATCTGGTAAAAAGTAGACATCACTGTGTGCTCCAAGAAGAAGCAAATGAGGCTGGTACCGTATGAATAGCATCATGTTTGTGGTAGAAGTTCCGGACCATTGATATGTATTACAGTATGTGCTGTGTTCAGGCCAGAGGGGGAATGTTCTGGTCCTCTGTGCAAATGCTCCTGACTGTTGTGAGATGCACTGGAAGTTTCAGAGGAACAATGTGTTCTATACAGACCTTGGCACCATCATGGCTACTAGGTGTGCAGTAGACTGCATGTTTGTAAAAGCGCACCTCTTTTTGTTTTTAGTCTAGGTAGTCATGGCTGGGCAGATTGCCCGGTATTTTACTTTCACAGGCCATATGTCAAACAATCAACTTCCAACCGGGTACGTTATTAGGGTGGCCACCTCCACACAGAAAGAGTGCAGATTAGAGGAACGGTAAGTTAGTAACAATAGGAAACACAATTTTGAGTAAAAACCTCTGTGCCAGCCAAAGATGAACTGTAACTGCCCAACCTACAATATAGTTTATCAGACCTCAACATAAATTCCAGATAGGCATATGACTACCCAAAGCCCATGGATGGTACTGTACACTTCGGGAACTATTTCAAACACTGACAATAAAGGTGTGGCCACAATATAAAGACAGAGAGGAAGGATAGGGACTTGTACAGCAGCTGGAGGAACCTCAGATCAGTGAGACCACCCCTTGCCCACGCTTTATTAGGTCCAACCCAATCCTTCCTCTCTAGTAACAACAGCCAATTGATTTTCAGCTCCTTGCATAACTGGAAATCCCTAGCTAGGAAGCATCTACTTATATTATATCCCTGCATCCAAAGGGCCTGCTTTTCGCTTACAAGAAAAAAAAGAATGAACAATGATCCATGGTAACTGTAGACAAGTTACATTCCTGTGTTTCACATAGTAAGTATATAACTGTCAGACTGTATTGCTTACTGTCTCTTTCAACATCTTCTTCCCCAGACTCTGCATGTCTTATATGGCTCTGACATCTTGTCTTGCTAGTATAACACTAAAGCTAGCCATACACAAATAGAATTAAATTAAACATTTTTAGTTTTCGTAACGTTTGTTTACATTTCGAATGGTAAGTAGAGTCAAATTGTAGTTCGTCTTCAGCCGTAATGTCATGAAAGTTTGAATAAACTCTCAAATGAGCAAAATTCTAACTGTTAAGGTGGTTTTCGTTCTAGAAAAAGCACAAATTTTGTAATGTAATCTAATATGTGTGGGATCCTATTCACGTAAAAGGTTTGTTAGGGGTTTTGAATGACATTAGTTGATTAGACAGCAAGAAAGAATGTTCTGGTGAATGATTTTTTTTTACAAACATTCAAACAAAAATTGAATCATGTATGGCCAGCCTTAGACAAGCCAGTCAACCGGGGTAGTAAGGCAGCTGGTACAAGACAGTTAGATCCATTTCACACTGAGGCGCTTTACGGGCGTTTTAGCGCTAAAAATAGCGCCTGAAAAGCGCCTCCCATGCCTCCCCAGTGTGAAAGCCTAAGTGCTTTCTCACTGGGGCAGTGCCCTTGCGGGACAGGGAAAAAAGTCCTGCAAGCAGCATCTTTTGGGTGGTGTAGGAGCACTGTATACAGCGTTCCTAAAGGACCTGGCCAGTTTTTGCGATTCGGCACTGCTTCGCTTTAACTGAAAATTGCGTGGTCGTGTGATGTGGCTCCCAAACAAAATTTGCGTCCTTTTTTTCCCACAAATAGAGCTTTCTTTTGGTGGTATTTGATCACCTTTGCGGTTTTAATTTGTTGCGCTATAAACAAAAAAAGAGCGACAATTTTGAAAAAAAATCTATATTTTTTACTTTTTGCTATATTAAATATCCCAAAAAAGATATAAAAAAACATATTTTTTTTCTCAGTTTAGGCCGATACGTATTCTTCTACCTATTTTTAGTCAAAAAAATCGCAATAAGCGTTTATCGATTGGTGTGCGCAAAATTTATAGCGTTTACAAAATAGTAGTTAGATAGTTTTATGGCATTTTTATTAATATTAATTTTTTTACTACTAATGGCGGCGATCAATGATTTTTTTCGTGACTGCGACATTATGGCAGACACATCGGACAATTTTGATACATTTTTGGGATCATTGTCATTTTCACAGCGAAAAGTGCTATAAAAATGCACTGATTACTGTGAAAATGACAATTGCAGTTTAGGAGTTAACCACTAGGGGCGCTGACAGGGTTATGTGTGACCTCATTTGTGTTTCTAACTGTAGGGGGGCGGAGCTGGACGTGTGACGTCAGTGATCATCATTCTCTATATCAGGGAACAGACGATCACCGACATTGCAACAGTGAAGAACGGGGAAGGTGTGTTTACACACACCTCTCCCCGTTCTTCAGCTCCTGTGACCGATCGTGGGACACCGGCGGCCATTGGCTCCACGGGTCCCGCGGACGTGGTCGCGGAGCTTTGGACCGGGTTGCGTGCGCGTCGACCCACGGCTGGGCTCTTAAAGGCGACGTACCTGTACGTGCCTGTGCCCAGCCGTGCCATTCTGCCGCCGTATATCGGCGTTAGGCGGTCCTTAAGTGGTTAAAGGAATGTAAATCTAGCCAAGGTTTTACATATTATCACTCAAAGTGCCACTAAATTCTGGTTAAAAAAAATCTATGTAAAAGTATGTATTTCTAACTCAAAACTTTTATTTTCTTGCTCTCAATTTCCTCCAAATCTTCTTTCTTTTCTTTTTTTTTTTTTTTGTTTGCTGATGTTATCTGACTTCTGTTAGATAGTGTATTCTGCCACACTTTTATGTAAATTTGTTGTATTGAACTGCATCAGGTTATTTTTGTTCTGTAGTATGCTGACATCTAGTGTCAATTTTAGGCCACCGTGACTTGTTTACTTTTGAGGTGTTGGTGTCTTTCTCTGTTCTTCTCTTATGTTTAGTGCTAATTCACTTATGCCGCGTACACACTATTGGAAATTCAAACTATAAAAAACATGGATTTTTTGGCTCAAACTTGTGTTGCATACACACGGTCACACAAAATTCCGTCAAGAACGCGGTGAGGTACAACACTACAACGAGCCGAGAAAAATTAAGTTCAATGATTCCAAGCATACGTCGAATTGATTCCGAGCATGCATGTTTTTTTTGCACGTCGAAATTTAATACAGACGATCGTAATTTCCATAAAGAATTTTTCTTGTCTGAAAAATTGAGAACCAGCTCTCAAATTTTTGCTGTCTGAAATTCCAACAGAAAAAGTCAGATGGAGCCTACAAACGGTCGGAATTTCCAACCAAAAGCTCACATAGAACTTTTCTTGTCGGAATTTCCGATCGTGTTTTTACGCGGCATTAGTCTTAGCTAGACCCTCCCCACTTCTTCCATGCTCGCTCAAACTGTGTTATTCACAAAGACCGGGCTTAGAAAAGTCATAGGCCCGGATTCACATACATCGGTGCATATTTATTCCGGCGTAGCATATCTCTTTTACGCTACACCGACGTAGCACAGAGAGGCAAGCACCGAATTCACAAAGCACTTGCCTCCCAAACTGCGCTGGGTTCCCTCGGCGTAAGCCGTCGTAGGTGGAAGTGGGCGTGAGCCATGCTAATGAGGCGTGACCCCATGCAAATGATGGGCCAAGCGCCATAAAGATACGAATAACGAACGGCGCATGCGCCGTCCCGTGGACGCATCCCAGTGCGCATGCTCAGAATCACGTCGGAACTACTCCCTAAGATTCGACGGATCACTGACTACGACGCAAACGTAACCTACACCCAGCCCTTTTCACGTACTACGTAAACAACGTAAAATACGACGGCTGTGTTCCCTGGTCCATACCTTAGCATGAGTTGCGCCTCATATATGGGGAATAACTTTACGCTGGACGTACGACTTACGCAAAACGCGTATCTTATGCGCCGGGCGCAAGTACGTTTGTGAATCTGCGTATCTCCCTCATTTGCATATGTGCATAGAAAATCAATAGAAGCGGCAAATGCGCCCAGCGTAAAAATGCGCCCACGATACAACGGCGTAGGCAAGTTACGTCGGTTGTAGGAAGCCTATTTTCAGGCGTATCTAGTTTTGTGGGTATGGCCCACAGATATGACGGCGCATATTTGCACTTACGCGGCGTATCTCGAGATACGTCGGCGTAAGTGCTTTGTGAATCTGGGCCATTGTCTTCTTACACATTTAAAGACTGGAAAAACATCCTCTGTACTGCAATTAGCTAAAGTAAAATTGTATTGAATCCTGTGTCTTATTGAAGAAATAGGCTGCCTGTGGATGGTGCCCAGGCAGCAGGTGACCATACTGTCCAGACAGAATAGGTCCACTCTAAGGCAGTATGTCAAAGCATAACACAACATTTGAAACTAAACAGGGTGGCTACATTCGTTCTCCGTGGTCCTGTTGTATGTAGGAACGTAGTTACCCTCTCTTGCTCACTCCTAGATAAACTAGGGACTATGAACTATATGGGATCATCTGTAGTGTACAAAGTGCAGTGCACATGATGAAAACAGATATGCACTGCTTGTTCCAAATAAAGGAAAGTGAGGTATAAAGGAGAGGTTTGGGGGCTCACGGAGGAAGTTACAAGGAGGCTGAAAAACAGTAAGAAACGATTTCATGAAAAATGCAGTACAGGGGTATTAAAGAGTGGATGTGTATAGATTATTTTTGTATGGATTTATCATGTAGTGTCACTTTAATGCCGCGTACACACGATCATTTTTCGGTATGAAAAAAAACAACGGTCCAGATTCAAGAAGCAATTGTGCCTGTGTAACCATAGGTTACACGGCGCAATTGCTTACTTGCTCCGGCGTAGCGAATGCTCCTGATTCAGGAACATCGCTACACCGACTGCAGCCTAAAATCTGCGTGGCATAAGGCTCTCATGCCACGCAGATTTTAGGCTGCATTCTTGCGTTGGCCGCTAGGGGGCGCTCCCATTGTGATCTGTGTATAGTATGCAAATTGCATACTAACACCTATTCACAACGTTGCGCGAGCCCTGCGTACGCAAATTACGTAGTTTGCGTACGTCGGGTTTCGCATAACGTTACACATCCTAATAGCAGGCGCAGCCAATGCTATATGATACCCATGTTCCCGCGTCGCGAGATTTAAAATCTACGTCGTTTGCGTAAGTGATTCGTGAATGGCGCTGGACGCCATTCACGTTCACTCTGAAGCAAATGACGTCCTTGCGACGTCATTTGCCGCAATGCACGTCGGGAAAGTTTCCCGACGGAGCATGCGCTCTACGCTCGGCGCGGGAGCGCGCCTAATTTAAATGATTCCCGCCCCCGGCTAGATCATTTACATTGCGCGCGTTTACGCCAGGCAATTTTGCCGGCGCGCCCTCGCAATTTACGGAGCTACTGCTCCGTGAATCGAGGGCAGCGCAAAATATTTGCGTGGGCGCAGGGCAAAATCGTTGCCCTGTGCCTGCGCAAATAAAGCGCAAATCTACTTGAATCTGGGCCAACGTTTTTAAAAATGTCATTTAAAATGATCGTGTGTGGGCTTCACATCGTTTTTCGCCTTCTCAAAAATGACAAATTTTTTTCCGAACGTGCTGGATTTTTTTAACGTCGTTTTTAAAAATGTCGTTTTTCGGGTAGTAATAAATGATCGTGTGTGTGGGCTAAAACGACATTTTAAAACCGCGCATGCTCAGAAGCAAGTTATGAGACGGGAGCGCTCGTTCAGGTAAAACTACCGTTCATAATGGAGTAAGCACATTCATCACGCTGTAACAGACAGAAAAGCGCAAATCGTCTTTTACTAACACGGAATCAACTAAAGAAGCCCAAAGGCGAATAGAACTTCCCCTTTAGAGTGCCGCCGTACGTGTTGTACGTCACCGCGCTTTTTTCATCACTTTTTAAAAACGATGGTGTGTGGGCAACGTCGTTTTTAATGATGAAGTTGGAAAAAAATCGTTTTTTGGACATGCTGAAAAACAACGTTTTTTTCATGCCTAAAAATGATCGTGTGTACGCGGCATTAGATCTAATATTTTTATAAGGAAGATGTGCAAAACAACGTAGTCTGCATCCCAAAATTCTTACCTCTGTTTCCTTTCTGCAAATACAGACATGTAATAATCCCTGAACAGGGTCACTCAGTCCTGTGAACTTGCCTCTACCATCTTACTAGAAAGAGTTAAAAAATAAATAAAATCCCTTACCCTACTGGCTTGGTTTGTAACTTTTTCTCTTCAGCTCCAAATCAGATGTTCTCATTTTTAGTTATATAACATTTATTTATTCATGTATTTATTTAATTTTATTTCAGCAAATACTTTGTTTCTAAAAACAATTTGCTCTGTAGGAATTGTGGGCTTGGATGGTCAGAATAGTTTATTATATATACACATACACATACACAGAAAGTCTTCGGCTCCACCTAGTGATGAAAATGCTTCATACAGTCTAGTAAATTGAAGCAGAAAGTACTTTAAAGCGGAGGTTCCGCCGTTTTTTTTTAAAGCCAGCAGCTACAAATACGGCAGCTGCTGACTTTTAAAAAATGGACACTTACTTGTCCAGCGCGCCCGCGATGTCAGCAGACGAGGCTGAGCAATCGCTTGGTCCTCGGCTGCTTCTGCCGCCATCCTCAGTGAGGGAATCAGGAAGTGAAGCCTTGCAGCTTCACTGCCCGATTCCCTATTGCGCATGCGCACAGTGTTTCCCAGAAGACAGCAGGGGGGGTGACGTGACAGTAGGGTGACCACGTGTCCCGGATTGCCCGGGATAGTCCCGCATTTTGCAGGTCTGTCCCGGGCACCTTCATTACAAGACAATACATCTGATGCTCACAAAAAAAGGCTGCCATATCACCGCTTTACTCACTGACAGTACTTGTCCTGGCCGGGAATGCCTGGAGGAGTACAATCACGCCCCCTGCTTGCAATTTGGAGAAATCATAAATCCCACCTCTTGTGTCCAATCACTGTGCTGTGATTCGTTACAGCACAAGCTGATTTTTGGGAAGGGTGGGTGTCCCTGAATGTTAGTTTGGAAATGTGGTCACCCTACATGACATGCTGGATTCCCCTTGGGGATCAGAACCCGGAAGTGGTGCAAATACCTGTCTCAGACAGGTATCTGCACCCCCCTGAAATGTGCCAAATGTGACACCGGAGGGGGGGAGGAATCCAAAAAGTCCTATGTGCTTAAAGCGGAGGTTCACACAAAAAGTACATAGGACTACACTGTGCTGCATCCAATAATGCCTGTTCATTATAGAACTCATGAAAGTATGTGAGCATCACAGTCCTCTTATAAAGATGTAAGTTCTAAATGTTTCCACTTTCTGACATACTGTCCATAATTAACCAACTTCAGTTCCATTGTTGCAAAAACAGCAGTCCAACCTCATTGAAGGGGCTTGATTCAAGAAGATGCACAATTTTAAATTGGAAGCAAAGTTGTTTTAAAAAAAAAAAAAAAGTGCTGACAGGTAGGATTTTGTATGACAGAAGAGACTGTTTGTTTATGTCTTTTATATCATAACTGTTTCTCCATGTCTGTCAGCTCTGTGTACAGCCTTGGCGTGACTCTGTGCCAGGGCAAAGTAGCTCCTGTGTGGGAGTTACATCATAAGAAGACCAGAAGAACATGGAAGAGCCGGTGACGGAGGATGCGCTGACATTACAGCACTGGAGGGGGCTGCTTTGGTGGGTAAGTCTGCCTTAATGTGCTGTGAATACTATATTAATAAGGGACATGTGCTTTTTGCTACTAACCAGATCATCAGCACTCCCTGACTTGTTGCTGCCTATTTAAATATGGACTGGTATTCTGCTTCTTCAACTTTTCATTTTTTATTTCGTTTTTTCCCTCTGTTTAGATGATCCTCCTTATGCTATTTCAGTTTTTATTTATTACTAATCTATTCTGTATGTGATATCTGCTATGCTTATTTTTTGATTATCAGTATATGTATTTGTTCTGTCTAGCGCTTAGGCGCAGTTCATGAACTGTATTTGGCGCTTAAAAAATATTCAATAAAATCAAATCAATACTAGCACATTTTAGCTAAAAGTCCCCTGGGGTCATTTTTTTTAAGACATTCAGAGGAATTGAAAATGGTTTTAACACTACTTTTCTGGCTGTAGTTCCCTGCGTCAAGCATTTGTGCCACTGTTGGCAACATTACCGACATGTACAGTAAACTGATCACTGCGAAACCAGTTAAATGATTATGGTGTAATGCACTGGTGACAGTATGTAATTTTTTTTTTGTTAATTTTACCCAAAAAAATTGACAAAAAATTACAACTTCAAAAATACCTTGGACTGTCACTTTCCAAAAAGGGTCAGTCATTTGGGGGATATTTGTACTGTCCTGGCATTTTCAGGCCTCAAGAACTTAAATAGACCATCAGTACATCAGGTTTTATCGATTTTCAGATATACCGTGTGTGTGTATATGTGTGTATATATCTCATAGTTTATGAACTATAACTATAAGTTTCCTACAGACAAACTAATATACACTGATTTGGGTTATTTTCAGCAAAGAAATGTAGCAGTATAAATTTTGGCCTAAATTTATGAAGAAAGATTATCTATTTGCAAAATGTTATAACAGAAACAAAGAAAAACATGTTTTTCTCCCCAATTTTTTTCCGATTATTTTGCACAAAAAAAAAAAATAGCGGTGATTAATTACCACTGAAAGAAAGCTCTATTTGTGTGGAAAAAAATGATAAATATATATATATAGCATGACCGCACAATAGTCATTCAAAGTGCGACAGCGCTGAAAGTTGAAAATTGGTCTGGGCAGAAAAGGGGGTAAAAGTATCCGGTATTTAACCTCCCTGGCGGTATGATTCTGTCTGGAATTACGTACCAAAAGCGGTACAATTATTTTGCAAGGAAATTTGGCGTTTTATACTGTAGGCCTGTAATTTTTAGTAATAACTCACTTAAATCTGACCAAACAAGAGTCTTGTAGGCATACCGGGTATGATTTTTTTTAAAAAACAAAATTATAAATTATAATATAATAAATAATTATAAATAATTATAACAAATAATAATATAATTATAATAAAAATTATTCAATAATGTAATCAAATTAAAATCACTGAAATTTGCTCAGTTGCAGAATTGTCGCTATCATTACTTTTATTTTTTTATGACGAATTTGCCCACAAATCGCTATCGCTCAATTCCGCAAGTTATTATAATTTTGTATCGCTGTTTTCTAGCTGCTCTAAAACCATTTTTGACATAAAGGGACACTTTTGGACAATCTACAGTTTTCAGACAGAAAGAGCAGTTTTTATTATATAAAAGAACATGTAGGGCACTGGGCAGACCACTAGGGACAAGGGGGGTGTGTATTTTTTACATACAGTACTGTAATCTATAAGATTACAGTATACTGTATGTAATGTGTTTGTTTACTTTTTTTAATTTGGCGCCATTCTCCGCCCCCGTGCGTCGTAGCGTCGCAGGGAACGGAGATCGGCGGCACACGGGGACACTATGAATCGAGCGAGGACCCGCTCGCTCACACAGCGGGGATGCATCGCAGGATCCAGGGACAAGGTGAGTAACTTGTCTGTGGATGCTGCGAAGGTAAACCGCGCCGCTGCACACTCTGCACAGCTACCCCGAGCGTGACTCGGGTATACCGATCGCAGCATGAAAAAGACACCCCGAGTCACGCTCTGGGATACCGCCAGGCAGGTTAAGTGGTTAGGTATTTCCACTTTTACAATGATAAATAATATACCTATGACATGATATTCAAACTATATAACATAAAGACCTTAATCATTTGCCAACCAGCCGGCCCGTCATTATACTGTCCCAGGGCTGAGCGGAGCGTGTGGATTAAGCGTCCATCTTACTCCGAGGCCAGCCACACACCCCCAGCCGTGCCATTCTGCCATCGTAAATGTTTGTGACATGGTCGGCAAGCGGTTAATAAATAATCTTGCTGCTGGTCAGTGCCTTGCTTTGCCCACCTCTCTGGTGGTGCCTGCAGACCAAATGCACATGAACTATACCAACACCATTCAGACTTCCATCTGTGTGGGACCAGATGGCACATCTGCAGTTAAGCGGTGCCACCTGGCTCCATTGAGACCCTTGGCAGGCTGAGACAGCTCACCGGAGTGCCGCTGCCATTTGTAAACAGAGTCTGCACAGGTCATTACTCATGTCCTCTGCTAGGCAATGCATAAGATGATGTTCAGAGACGCATACTAAATGAGTAGCAGAAAATTGTCTCTGCTGGCTCTATTTACAAGTGACAATGGCATTCAGGTAAGCTATCTCGGTATGCTGACAATCGCTAGATCGCGATTGGGCTTGGGTAAGTATTGGGGGAGCTGCATACTGAAGTTTTTTTTACCTTCTTGCAAAGAATGCGTGAAGGTTAAAACTCACCAGCCTTTAGAACCACTTTAAACAGATTAGGATTTGGGTCAAAGATGCCCCAATGGATAGGTGCCGTATAAATTAATCTCTCTACTAGAATAAAGGTCCATAATACCTTTTTCCCTCTTTCCACATTGGTAATGGTACAAGAAAAGTGTGCCCTCTTTACTTTTTTATTTTTGTACTATTACTGGAGGTCCTCCTACGTAAAAATAGAAACAATCCTCACAAATTAGCTTAGTGTAACATAATGCTGCAGTCTTTGCAGATGGTATCCTGTTCTTTGTGACTATGCTATGTATCACTGTACCAATTATAATGGTGGAATTGGAGAGATTTCACAACCTGTCCAACTTTAAGATAAATCTCAGTAATTTAGAAATTCTGCCCATTACTGTAAAAGCTTAGGGCCAGATTCTCGTAGATCGGCGTATTTTTGTGTGGGCGTAACGTATCCTATTTACTTTACGCCTCCGCAACTTAGACGGGCAAGTGCTGTATTCTCAAAGCACTTGCTCCGTAAGTTGCGGCGACGTAGCGTAAATAGGCCGGCGTACACGCCCCTAGCGGCCAGTGTAAATATGCAGTTAAGATCCGACGGCGTAAGAGACTTACACCGGTCGGATCTAATAGAAATCTATGCGTAACTGATTCTATGAATCAGGCGCATAGATATGACGGCTCAGACTCAGAGATACGACGGTGTATCTGGAGATACGCCGTCGTATCTCCTTTGAGAATCTGGGCCTTAGTGTTTTCATTTGCTTGCCAAGGGAAGGCCATTAGTCCAGCATTAAATTTACCAATGTTTTCTAATCCATTTTCAGGATGATTTTTCCATTCCAGTTGAAATAAATTCAAAGGACTTACAAGACTGGGATAAGGCCGTCTTTACTTGGGTAGAGAGGGTTCAAAAATGAAAGTAAAATATCCTGAATAAGATGCATTTTGTTCTGCAGATACTCCCTATGGAGTTGCTGAATCACTTTTTCTGCCAGATTCATGAAATTATACAAGTGTTTATCTAAAAAGAAAGGACAGAGACCATGGTTATCCTTTTCTTAGGAGAACTAAAAACAATGGAGGATTAAGGCTGCCTGCTCTTCAATTTTTTGATAAGGTGGTAATTATGGTTGCCCCGATACCGATACTAGTATCGGTATCGGGACCGATACCAAGCATTTGCCCGGGTACTTGTACTCGGTGCAAATGCTCCGATGCTTCACCCGATACCTGGACAGTCAGGGTGATCAGTGCGGTGGGGGAGTTACAAGCACTGATCACCGCTGACTGTCCTTGTATCCTCCTCCATTCCCCCTCCATTCTGCTGCTGTCCCCCTCCGTGATGCCAACTTTTTCCATGCTGCCGCCGTGTCCCCCCCTCCTTGCTGCCGCCGTCATGCCCCCCTCCTTGCTGCCGCCGTCATGCCCCCTCCTTGCTGCTGCCGTCATGTCCCCCTCCATGCTGCCGTCATGTCCCCCTCCGTGCTGCCGCCATGTGTCCCCCCTCCGTGCTGCTGCCGTGTTTCCCCCCCCCCGTGCTGCCGCCGTGTCCCCACTCCTTTCTGCCGCCGTCATGCCCCCCTCCGTGCTGCCGCAGTGTCCCCACTCCTTTCTGCTGCCGTCATGCCCCCCTCCGTGCTGCCGCGGTGTCCCCACTCCTTTCTGCCGCCGTCATGCCCCCCTCCGTGCTGCCGCAGTGTCCCCACTCCTTTCTGCCGCTGTCATTCCCCCCTCCTTGCTGCCGCCGTGTCCCCCCTCGATCTGTCAGGATGGAGAGTGGCGGAATGTACAGAGTCAGTGATCACTGACTCTGTACATTCACATAACTGAAACATTGTAACCTCCTGTGATTATGATGTTTCAGTTTATGAATGAAAAGAAGCCGCTGGCTTCTCTCCTTTCATTTTCAGCGCAGCTGAGTCTGCTGAGAAAGGGACTGGGGAATTTGTGTCCCTAGTCCCTTTCCCTGTCTCAGAGGGGAGATGTCAGAGGCCCAACAGGGCTGATAAAAAAAAAAAGGAATTGCAATAAAAAAATTAGTTGTAAAAAATAAAAATTAAATTAAAAAACACACTAAAATGTACATTTCCCCCCACCCCCCTTAAAAAATAAACAAAGCATTGTAAAAAAAAAAAAATTGTAAAAATAAATAAATAAAAACAAAATGTAAAAAAAAAAAAAAAAAAATACTGACACATGAGATTTAAAAAAAGTATCGGTATTCAGTATCGGCGAGTACTTGATAAAAAGTATCGGTACTTGTACTCGGTCCTAAAAAAGTGGTATCGGGACAACCCTAGTAATGCTGATACAAAACAATAACGGGAATTAGATATAAACTATGGGTCTCCTAGAAGTGTATGGCAGGCCAAAAGTTGGTGCATGCCCCTTGGCTTGCCCACAGGTCTGTCTTTCCCTGATTCCTCACTCACTTTGGCAACACTGAAAGTCTGGGACTGGTTTAATACCAAGTACGCACTGGCATCAGTGCACTGAAAGACCCAACCCAATTAAGGGAAGAATGGATATCATTCCCAGTGGGTGCTTTGAGGACATTTGCTCAACTAAAACATTTCAAACAAGGGGGATACTTGCAGATCATCAGAGACACTAACTGACTTGGACAGGATGGTTCCACTTGACTACTACCAAAGCATATAGGCCTCACGCACGCTGAGCATTTGTGTCCCTGGCAGCAGAAAAGCTGATTGAAAAACATGCATTAAACTGCATTTTGCACATGCGTTCAGGTGAGTGAATCATTTGAGCAATCATTCATTTAGTTGGCCAGAGTATTCATTTATTAATTTACGCTCAAGCGCTAAACACGCAAAGTGGTTTAGGCGCGTCAATCTTTTTTTTTTTTTTCTGCCCAAAAGCTCTTCTTATACACCTGTAAATACCTATGTGTGCATGAACACATATACTACCATAGAAAAGCATGTAAAAGTGGCTTCTTTTACTTCTCTCCTCTTCTACTCCCCTCCCTCTCCTCCCTTCCCCTTCCCATCCTCTTCTTCAAACTGTTATTTTTTAAAACTTTCTATCTTTCTTTCAAACCTCTTTTTTTAAAATTTTCTTTCTTTCTTTCTTTCTTTCTTTCTTTCTTTTCTCTTTTAAACATTTTCGACTAATACAGAATTTGACAAAAAAAAAACTTTCAGACTTTTTTTTTTCTTTCGAACTGTTTCTTTCTTTCTTTCTTTCTTTCTTTCTTTCTTTCTTTCTTTCTTTATTTCTCTTTCTTTCTTTTAAACATTTTCGACTAATACAGAATTTGACAAAAAAAAACTTTCAGACTTTTTTTTTTTTCTGATTGTGTAACCATAAAATTTCCATCCACAAATGGAAGCCTCCACAAGGGAAATAGAAGCAAAATCCAGCAGGAGCTACAGAGTATAAAAGAGAAGAGAGGCGCCTCTAAATGTAGCAATATGGTTACATTTAATGAAGGTACAACAATTAGCAACTCACATGATTGATGATTAAAAGAGGAACATCTAAGTATTCAGGCATCTGAGGTAAAGCGATCCACATAGACCTTCCTCCTCAACGCTGGCTCTCACTGCGATTAGTCTGCAATCGTGACCAGAAAGACTACCCTGCAGTAGAGCGTTTTGAAAGCGAGGCTTAAACCACTCGTGGAAGGGACGACATCAATGGTGGTGCGGAGGACGGTCTATGTGGACAGCTTTACCCCGGATGCCTGCATACTTGGATGTGCCTCTTTTAATCATCAACCATGTGAGTTTCTAAATGTTGTACCTTCATTAAATGTAACCATATTGCTACACTTAGAGGCGCCTCTCTTCTCTTTCATACTTGTCCTGATATAACTCTTATATCAAGACATCGCTTGAATATCAAATCAAATATTTTTTTTTTAAATTTTGCTTGTCTTTCAAAACGCTCTCATACCAAGTTACTCTCAAACCAAGGTTTAACTGTACTTCTTTGCACTCACGCATGCATAATAAAGTATTAAGAAACCTTGTTTTAGATATCATTTTATATAATAATTTACATAAAGCAAATCTATTTTATCATTATATAGGCAGACCTTTTTCCGGTTTGTGTAGCAGAATAACACTGAAATTCTACCAGTCTTATCAACTGAATGAAAACAGTAGACTTTCTTTACTCATCCCAAAAGTTCTTTATCAGACTAGCCAAATACACTTTCTTTTTCATAAATAGCTTTTTTTATTTAACAGAAGATCAGAGTACAGAGATCATATGCAACAAGGACACAACGGGATTCCCAAGTACAACGTTGTTACCATAATGTCAATGATACAGGAAGTGAACAATGTAAAGTACAACAAATAAAAGTGTAAGCTTGTTTATTTTCCTGGCTCAGTGGAGCTGTACAGACTAAAGGTAAGAATATATGTCACTATATACACACAATGCTATACATGGGTCTGAGCACAACAAAACAAGTTATTTTTATAAAAAAAGGGGCTGAGGGGGTATAATGCCTAAACAAGAGAGGAGTGACCCATGTGATTAGCTGTGTCCAATCACAGCTGATCACATGTAATCAAAGAAGTGCAGTTTATTGGCTCTCCTCGCCTCACACTGACAGAGTGTGAGGCAAAGAGAGCCGATCAGCGGCATCTCCTTACAGGCGAGACCTGTATAGGTAATCAGGACACTGATCATCAGTGCCCTGATTGCAGTGCAGGCCCAACAGTGATGCCACTCTGTGCCCATCAGTGACACCAGTCTGTGCTCATCGGTGATGCCAATTTGTGCTCACCAGTGAGGCCAATCTGTGCCCATCAGTGATCCCAATCAGTGCCACCTTTCTGTGCCACCTGTCATTGCCCATAAGTGATGCCTATCAGTGTCCATCAGTGCAGCATATCAGTGCCCATCAGTGAAGGAGAAAAATTACTAATTTACAAAAATTTTGGGGAGAAACTAAGAAAAAGTATTTTTTTTTTTTTAAATTTTGGTATATTTTTTGCAAAAAATTAAAAACCCAGCAGTGAATAAATACCACAAACAGAAAGCTCTATTTGTGGGAAGAAAATGCTAAAAATTGAATTTGGGTACAGCGATGTATGACCGCACAATTGTCATTCAAAGTGTGACAGCGCTGAAAGCTGAAAAATTGGCATGGGCAAGAAGGGGGTGAAAGTGTCCAGTATTGAGGTGGTTAAATGTGATGGCTGCATTTGTTTAATTTTTGTTTTTCAGGCTTTGTTCCTTTTTTTATTCTCGTCTAATGATCCTGCTAGTTGCACACTTCCCATTCTATGGTGACAACACCTGCTCACTGTGCTGTATCCATGGAGGAGTAGCATTGTCCAGCTGTCTGAAAAGCGCTTACTTATGATTGTCTTGTGAGTAGGTCCATTGCTTTTTATTCTGTTTTAACCACTTCCCCACCAGCCGCCGTCTGGAAACGGCGGCAAGGTGGTTGCTTAACTGGGGGTCGCCGTTCTGAAACGGCGCCCCGCAGAAGCAGCAATGCGCGCCGCCTCGGGCGCGCACACAGAAAATTCTGTGCGCGCCGGGTCTATGAGACCCGGCGCTACACAGATCTAGGTAAATGACCAGCAACAACGGTCATTTACCATGTGATCGCGCCGTCCAATGACGGCGCGATCACAATGTAAACAAAGGAGGTCAGGGAAAGTTTACCTCCTCTCCTCTCCTCACACAGTATCAGCGGGAGAGAAGAGGAGATAAACTGTGAGTTTATAGTGCCCATAGTGTCACATCAGTGCCCATAGTGCCACATCAGTGCCCAATCTGTGCCCTAAAGTGCCCAATCTGAGCCCTAAAGTGCCCAATCTGTGCCTAAAGTGCCCAATCTGTGCCCAACAGTGCCACATCTGTGCCCAGTAGTGCCACATCTGTTCCGCATCAGTGTCACCAGAGCCGCACCAGTGTCACCAGAGCCGCACCAGTCACCAGAGCCGCACCAGTCCTATAATATTGCCACAACAGTGCCGTACCAGTGCCGCCTGTGCCCACCAGTGCCGCCTGTGCCCACCAGTGCCGCCTGCGCCCACCAGTGCCGCCTGCGCCCACCAGTGCCGTCTGCGCCCACCAGTGCCGCCTGTGCCACCAGTGCCGCCTGTGCCACCACGGCCACCTGTGCCCACCAGTGCCGCCTGTGCCCTCCAGTGCTGCCTGTGCCCACCAGTGCTGCCTGTGTCCACCAGTGCTGCTAATCGGTGCACACCAGAGCCACCTGTGCCCACCAGAGCCACCTGTGCCGCCTGTGCCCACCAGTGCCGCCTGTGCCCACCAGAGCCACACCTGTGCCACTACAGTGCACATAAGTGCCGCCTGTGCCCACCTGTGTCCACCAGTGCCACCACAGTACTCTGCAGTACAGCCTCACCAGCCACCAGTATGGCAAAAAAATTCTTTACCGGCGAGCAGGCCGTACATCTTCTACTTGCCATGAGCGATGAGAGCAGCGAGGAGTCTCTGTCCGATTCTGATTCGGCCTATGAACCCGTTATAGACAGTGGGTCCGATTCAGAATCTGAAGAAGAACATGTGCCCAGGAAAAAAAGGGGTGCTGGCGTGGAGAAGCGGCCTACTCCCAGACGCGCAGGGCCGTCCACCTCAAGCGCTGTGCCTACCACCTCAAGCGATGTGCCGTCCACCCCAAGCGCTGTGCCGTCCACCCCAAGCGCTGTGCCGTCCACCCCAAGCGCTGTGCCGTCCACCCCAAGCGCTGTGCCGTCCACCCCAAGCGATGTGCCGTCCACCTCAAGAGCTGTGCCGTCCACCTCAAGAGCTGTGCCGTCCACCTCAAGCGATGTGCCACTGCAACAAAGCCCAGGCACCAGTAGGGTGTCATCTCAGCCCCAAAGGGATAGGGGCCATGCCAGCCTTCCCTATGGCCTTCAAAACCCCCTGTGGCTTCCCCCTAATTCCGGAGCAGCAAATATCCCCCCCTTCACTGCCCAGCCAGGTGTCCAGGTGAACACAGAAAACTTTTCTATGATTAATTTTTTTAATTTACTTTTCACCGAAGATTTCCTATCCTTCATTGTGGCCCAGTGCAATCTTTACGCACAACAGTACGTAAGAAGTAACCCTGGTTCCAGATATGCCCGCCCCTTTGAGTGGAGAGAACTAACCGTGGACGAATTTAAAATGTTCTTAGGCCTAACCTTTACTATGGCACTTTAAAAAAAAAAACAATTGTACTCCTACTGGTCCACCAAACCCATTCACCACATGCCAATCTTCTGCTCCCTTATGCCAAGATCCCGATATTTAATAATTATGCGGTTCCTCCACTTTAACGACAACGCCCAGTGCCCTCCCCGAAATGACCCTGCTTTTGACAAGCTATATAAAATTCGGCCACTTCTAAATTTTTTCGCTCAACAATTTCCCCAATTATATACCCCTGACCAGAACATATCTGTGGACGAGTCCCTTGTCAAATTCTCAGGCAGGCTGGGCATCAAGCAGTTCATCCCCAGCAAAAGGGCCCGATATGGGGTCAAAATGTACAAGCTTTGCGACAGAGCCACAGGGTACCTCTACTCATTCATGGTGTATGAAGGAAAGGACTCCCAACTGCATCCCCCTGAATGTCCAGAGTATATGGGAGTCAGCGGAAAAGTGGTCTGGGATCTGATGTATCCACTCTTTGGAAAGGGATACCACCTTTATGTGGATAATTTCTACACCAGCTTGCCCCTGTTTCGCTGTCTTTACCTTCAGAATACCCCAGCATGTGGCACAATAAGACCCAACAGGAAAGGCTTCCCGCAAAAACTGGTGGATCAAAAGCTCAGACGAGGGGAGTCTGCAGCATTGAGGAACCAGGAGATATTGGCTGTCAGGTGGAGGGACAAACGGAACGTCCACATGCTTTCATCAATCCACAATGACACCCACGTGGAAGTCCCCAAAAGAACCGGCCCAATCCAAAAACCAAAATGCATATATGACTATAATTTGTTCATGGGGGGAGTGGACTTCAATGACCAGATGTTAGAACCCTACCTGCCCACAAGAAAATCCCGCCACTGGTATAAGAAAGTGTCCATTTATTTTTTTAGTTTGGCCTTCTACAATTCCTATGTAATTTACAAAAAATCATCCGAGAACCCCGTATCATATCTGGACTATCAAGAAGAAGTCATCACCGCCCTTTTGTACCCTGAAAACCCACCGGAAAATATTCGCTCTGATTCTGTGAGCAGACTGCACGAGTGTCACTTTCCTGAGCAAACCCCCTCCCGTGAAACAGGCAACAGACATCAGAAGAGGTGCCGGGTGTGCTCCAGAAGAGGAATTCGAAAAGACACCACATATTACTGTCCCGATTGTTCTTCCCAACCAGGCCTCTGTATTGGAACATGTTTCCGCCGTTACCATACGTTTCTTCATTATTAGGGACGTATGGTAAACGCAATTCTAATTTCCTGTAATTTCCCCCCCACACCCCTTATGCCACTGCACTCATACCTCTGCCTTCTCCGGAACCGACCATGGCCTGTTATACGACCACTCTTTTGCCTAACCCTAAACATACTTCTGCCTTCTCCGGAACCGACCATGGCCTGTTATACGACCACTCTTTTGCCTAACCCTAAACATACCTCTGCCTTCTCTGGAACTGACCCTGGCTTGTTATACGACCACTCTTTTGCCTAACCCTAAACTGTACCTACCTCTGCCTGCTCTGGAACTGACCCTGGACTGTTTGACCACGTTTTTTGCCTGCCCCTTGGATTGATCTTTTACCCTGCTATACTAGTGGGAACACAGGGGTCTCACATATGTGAGGGGCTCCAGAATTGTTTTTCTGGATGAAAAAACTAATTTTTTAGTTTTCTCATTCCCGGATTAGGGTCTGGTTGCCCGGAGGCTTCAAAGAGATTTGGGTGGGAGAAGCCTCTACCCCTGTCCCCATTCCCCTACCCATTGCCCGCTACTTGGACCATCTTCCTACCAGGACAAATATTTTGCCACTGCTGGCACTGTACTGACTATGGACAATTCCTGCCTGCTGCCTGCTGCCTGGACAATTCCATTCACTGTCGCTGACCAGTGACCACGTCCCTGCCTGCTGCCTGGATTGGGGCTCTCCTTCTGTGGACAATTGCACTACTAAAACCACAGGTAATCTTCTTTTTTTTTTACCCATTACTCAGCAGAATGTATTTTAGGGTGTAATTCTTGGTATGTACATGCTGTGTTAGAAATATGAAGGCCCTTCAAAAATGTGATAGATTGTAAGGAAATTGGATGTGTAATTTATGTCCCTAGAACACCTGATGGTGCTTCTTGGATGTTGGGCCTCTGTATGTGGCCACGCTGTGTAAAAGTCTCACACATGTGGTATCGCCATACTCAGGAGGAGCAGCAGAATATATTTTGGGGTGTAATTTTTTCTATGTACATGCTATGTGTTGGAAATATCCTATAAATGGACAACTTTCTGTAAAAAAAAATGCGTTTTTATTTTTTCCACATTTTCCAAAAACATCTGGAAAAAAATGAACTGTTCAAAAGACTCATTATGCCTCATAGATTATACGTTGGGGTGTTAGCTTTCCAAAATGGGGTCACTTTGTGGGCGTTTCCATTGTCCTGGTGCTCCAGGGCCTTCAAAAGTGTAATAGGTGGGTGAGAGATTAGATGTGTAATTTATGCTCCTAGAATGCTTGAAGTTGCTACTTCGGTGTTTGGCCTCTGTATGTGGGCACGCTGTGTAAAAGTCTCACACATGTGGTATCGCCATACTCAGGAGGAGCAGCAGAATATATTTTGGGGTGTAATTTTTTCTATGTACATGCTATGTGTTGGAAATATCCTATAAATGGACAACTTTCTGTAAAAAAAAATGCGTTTTTATTTTTTTCCACATTTTCCAAAAACATCTGGAAAAAAATGAACTGTTCAAAAGACTCATTATGCCTCATAGATTATACGTTGGGGTGTTAGCTTTCCAAAATGGGGTCACTTTGTGGGCGTTTCCATTGTCCTGGTGCTCCAGGGCCTTCAAAAGTGTAATAGGTGGTTGAGAGATTAGATGTGTAATTTATGCTCCTAGAATGCTTGAAGTTGCTACTTCGGTGTTGGGCCTCTGTATGTGGCCACGCTGTGTAAAAGTCTCACACATGTGGTATTGCCATACTCAGGAGGAGCAGCAGAATATATTTTGGGGTGCCATTTGTGGAATATACATGCCATGTGAGAGAAATAACCTGTTATAATGACAATATTGATATGAAAAAAAAAAAAAAAAAATCTTGATTTTGCAAAGAATTGTGGGAACAAATGACAACTTCAAAAAACTAACTATGACTCTTACTAACTACCTTGGAATGTCTACTTTCCAAAAAGGGGTCATTTGGGGGGTATTTGTACTTTATTGGCTTGTTAGGGTCTCAAGAAATGAGAGAAGCTGTCAGTACTTCAGGTGTGATCAAATTGTTCAATTTTCAGAAATTGGTACCATAGCTTGTAGACCCTATAACTTTCACCCAGACTAAATAATATCCAAATTTTTTTTTTTTTTTTTACCAAAAATATGTAGCAGTATGCATTTTAGGCCAAATGTATGAGGAAAAATTCATTTTTTACAAAATGATATGATAGAAATGAAGAAAAATTCATTTTTTTACAAAATTTTCGTTCTTTTTTCATTAATAGCGAAAAAAAAAAAACGCAGAGGTGATCAAATACCACCAAAAGAAAGCTCTATTTGTGGGAAAAAAAGGACAAAAATTTCATTTGGTTACAGTGTTGTATGACTGAGTTATTGTCATTCAAAACGTGAGAGCACCAAAAGCTGAAAATTGGTCTGGTTATTAAGGGTGTTTAAGTGCCCAGTTGTCAAGTGGTTAATAATAAATTTTAAGTGGTAATGCACAAGGTCGGTGCGCCCTCCTTTCTTTTCTATTCGGAATAGCATTGTCGCCATAGGTGTGCGCAGGGGGGGGGTGCCAGGTGTCCCTAATCACTACACGCTGTGCCAATTCCCCCTACTGCCCAAGCTTCCCCCACCCCTCCCCCGTGTTGCACCTCCCCTCCCACCCACAGTGCCAGGGCCGCTGATAAGCCAGTACAACTGGCCCTGTTGTAGCGGGCCCTGGCCACCAGGGGGGCCCGGACAATCTGATCAGAGAGCTAAAAAAAAAAAAGTCTTTCTCCTCCGCGATCCTCCCCCCTCAGCAGCTGTTCAGCTGCTCTCAATGAGCACTCACTCGGGCTAAACATCTCAGAGTCGGAGCCTGACTGTGAGATCCTGAAGTTTGAGTGGGCGGGAGGGGGTGTCGCCAGCTTCAAGGATAATCGTTCCTGGTTTCTTCTGGTGTGCACACATGAGCTGTGTTATGGTGGCAATGGACCAGGATTCTCGGTGGACTGCAGGTTAGCCCAGTGACATTAACTGCAATGTAAAGTCTAATGTCTGCTTTCTCATGTAGCACAGCTGTTCTGTGAGAAATTGGGTTTTAAACTGCACTGCCCAATTTCTCACAGAAGTGCTACATGAAATGCAATCAATGGCCCAGATTCAAGTAGAATTGTGCGATATTTGCGGCGTAAGCGCGCGCAAGTTAAATGATCCCACCGGGGGCGGGAATCATTTAAATTAGGCGCGCTCCCGCGCCGAGCGTACAGCGCATGCTCCGTCTGGAAACTTTCCCGACGTGCATTGCGGCAAATGACGTCGCAAGGACGTCATTTGCTTCTAAGCCCAGCGCCATTCACGTTTCACTTACGCAAACGCCGTGAAATTCAAATTTCACGGCGCGGGAAGGCCGGCTATACTTTAGCATTGGCTGCCCCTACTATTAGAAGGGGCAGCCTTGCGCTAAAAGTAGCCGTACGGAAACTCCGTACCTGGCTTGTGCGGGGCCCACGCTAGCTTGTGAATCAGTGGTAGTATGCAATTTGCATACTACACGCTGATACACAATGGGAGCGGCCCCCGAAAGAATGCAGCCTAAAATCTGCGAGGCATAAGAGCCTTATGCCGCGCAGATTTTAGCCTGCAGTCGGTGTAACGAGGTTCCTGAATCAGGAGCACTCGTTACACCGGAGCAAGTAAGCACTTGCGCTGCGTAACCTATGGTTGCGCGGGCGCAAGTGCTTCTTGAATCTGGGCCACTGTCAGCAAACCCCACTTTTTATTACTTCTGTCTAAATTTTTAGATCAGTCTGGTTCACACCATGCCTGGAGCTGAATCACACAGGAACACACTGCGTTCCTGTGCAAGTCACATGTGGGTCTGTGCAGTGCAATTTCAAGCTCATTCATTTTGAATGGGCTAAAATTGCAATGCACCAAAGTAGTGTATGCACTGCAACCAGATCACACGGTGATCAAGGGCTGGCAGGTGCAGGGCAAACGCACTACAACCTGCGACCTGCATTTGAGGTGTCATTAACTTTTTATTGACACCTGCTGCAAATTGCAATAGCAGTGCGTTTTGCATGCCGTTTGAATTGTACAGAAATACACAGCACATTCCTTCACAATTCAGATGCAGGCATGGTGTGAACCATCCCTAAACCCAGGTTCAGCCCAGGTTCACACTGGACTGAGGGAGTGAAGCCGTGCGACTTCAGCTGAACTCGCACAATTTCACTCCCGCTGGCAGTCCCGATTTCGGCTGCGATTTCAGAGACATCTGTGTAGGTTTCTGCACAGATGTCAATGTAAATCGCTGCCCGAAATCGCAAAAAAGTAGTACGGGAACTACTTTTTGAAATTGGTGTAGCGCCGTAGATGCGGCGTCGCACCGATTAGGACGGTACAATTGCCAGCAAATGCCGCCGATTTTAGATGCAATTTCACATCTTAAATTGCATCTCAAATCGTACCAGTGTGAACCAGGCCTTAGACATATTACTACTCATTAAAAGTTTAGAAAAAAGTTTTTTTTTTAAAAGTGGGGTTAGCTGCTTCTTCATGTAGCACTGTTTGACTGTGAGAAATTGGACAGTGCCATTTTGAACACGGCACAGTGTCATCTAGACTCTAATTAACCACACCCTTTTAAGCCATGCCCAATAATTAAGCATAATTTAAACCACGTCTGTTTTTCAGCTGTGTGTGGTGCATATTAAAAAATTAGCCACAATCACAAATTAGCCTTTATGAGAATACCCTACCTCAGGGCTGGACTGGGACAAAAATTTGGCCCTGGACTTCATCCAGACTGGCCCACTTTGACAGGTCTCTCCTATGGCGGCCGGACAACTCCCGTACCCCCCCCCCCCGGCCACCCAAGCCCCCTCTCCCCCTTCACTAGCCACTAGTCATTCTACTTTAATAGAGTAGAACGGCTGGTACTAGTACTCTTACTCTTATAGGCAGTACCAGTGGGGAAGCTAGACATTATTTCACCCGGGACAAAGAATCAGTTTGGTGCCCCCCCCCCTTATGGGACAAGATTAGGCAGAAGTGAGAAACTCCCAGGCCATAGCTGTTGAGTCAGCTGTCTGTCCCCTCCCCCATGCTCCTCTATTGCCCCCCCTGCCCCTCTGGTCCTCCTCTTGCTTCTCTGTTCCCCCCCAGGTGAGCGATGCAGGGAGGGAGAGGAGGTGAGTGCTGCAGGAAGGGAGAGACAGAGGAGTGGAGGGGGGCGGCGGTCCGCTGTCACTGAAGCCGGCCCACTGAGCCATCGGCCCACCAGGAAACTCCCTGTAGTCCCAATGGCCAGTCCATCCCTGCTCTACCTAGCCTATCTGTTAAACGTAGCCTCTCTGTATAGGGACGGGGCCAGGGGTGGGGCTGAAGGGGGCCCCATCATGTAGGCCGTACGGGGCCCCATGATTTCTATCAGCGGCCCTGCACAGTGCTGTTGGCTTCCCCCCTCTCCTCTCCCCCCGGCTGCTGGGATATTTCAGAATGGAGATCAGAGGGAGGGGCACATTAATGTCATTAACCAGCCCCTTCCTTTTCTAAATGAACACACTGTATTCATTCATAACTGAAGCATAGTAAACTGTATACTAAGCTGCAATTTGTGAATGAACAGGACGCCGCTTTGCACAGAGCACGTTCCATTCATTCACTGGCCCGTGCAGCTGAGGCTGCAGACAATGGCATATGTGTCTGAGCTTTGTGGCGCACACACCTATGATTGTCACCTTAGGAAAGGACGTGTTTTAGGACTACAGAACACCTTTCCATCTCCTCAACTCCATAACAGGGTGAGGTGTTTTGCAGTTTACTGAGTTACCTGGGAAGGAAGATAACCACACATTATATAACATTGCAGAGTGCCCAAGAAACAATACAGTAATGGATTTCTGGCAGGATCAACAGGTATTTGTATCTGTTATAACAGATATAACGAAAACCCGTTCAATTGTATATTTAACAGACCAAATAAGATAAATTCCTTATTGGGACTTAAATATATTTTATGATGAATTAATTTGGAGGATACAAGGCAAGTACACACGTTTCCAAAGGGGGAATCAATCAGCAGAAATTCCTTATGCCTGATGAGTCCCTCCCAAGCAGAAGGCTGAAAACAGTGTACTGAGCAAAATGACAAATCCAAGTTTGTTAAATAAAACTTTTCATAAAACAGAGCAGAAAAATACAATGTTTAAATGACAAACAGTCCTTCTTGAGTCATCATAGAAACTGACTGTTGGTCACGAACACCTGTGCTCTGTGACGGCGGCTTGCTCCACTACTGCTATCCATCCAGATTAGGTCTCCATCCATCCCGGAACTTCAAGAATTTTACACAGTTAAGTCCGTTCATGCCCAAGCAGCTCTTCATCATCTCTTGGTTAAGGTCATACACTAGATGGCCATCCACTTGAGATGCTTCAAAAGCTTGTATGTATTGGTTCATATTGAGAAATATCAGACATTCACACACTTGTTTAACAGTGAGTGTGCGAAGGTCTTTTGGGACATCATGAATGGATCTGAAGGATTGTACGGTTGGAGATTCTGGTTTCACCGTCTTAGGGGTGAGATTGTAAAGATCTTTTGGGCCATGAATGGGTTTCAGGGGTTGTACTGTTGGGGATTCTGGTCTCACAGTATTTGGTGTAAAATTGTAAAGATTTTTTGGGACATCAAGAATGGGTTTAAAGGGTTGTGCTGTTGGGGATTCTGGTTTCACTGTATTTAGGGTCAGATTGTAAAGGTCGTTTGGGATGTCATCAATGGTATTGGGGGTGTTTACTGATGGGGATTTTGGCATCACTTTGTTTTGGGTCTGTTGCACTTGCTTCAGTTCTGACACAAGACTAAACTGATACACATTGCTGCTTCTTTTATTATCCAGAGGTGCTTTGTAGTCGCTGTTGATTTCATTGAGGTCAATATATATTGGCTCAATTGTGCTGTAGCTGGGCTCTTGTGGATTAACATCCCTTTTATCGAGCAAAACAATCTCTGTAGGGAAAGAGTAAAATGACAAGTGAATGAAAGTAACATTTATGCATCTTTCTTTTTTATGCTCTAAGCAGCCATACCAAGTTAACTTTATAGAACAATAACATTCCATTTAAAATGTGAAGAGAAGAAATGTAAATGTCCTTTTTGGGTGGATCATTATACTAATTGTCCTTCCTCCAAAATCAAATATTTCTAAATGAATGGTGGTGACCTGAATCATGACTGTTTCACTTCATTATCTTTGGGACTACAGAAGTGAGATCTCCCCACCACGTATTCTCAATCCGACTATTGCAGAAAGAAATCTCAATCCTCTTGCCCATAGTTCCCAACTGTCCCTAATTTGAGGGACTGTCCCTGATTTGCAGCAATGTCCCTTTTTATCTTTCAAAAAGTGTTTCCCAGTGCTAAACCTTTCATCCAATTTCCAAATTACTTATTACGTGTTTGTACATTGTAAAATCCAATATAACGGAATAGTAGTGGTAAAAAAAAAGTCCTTGTGTACCGTATTTATCGGCGTATATCGCGCACTTTTTTGCCCTGAAAATCAGGGCAAAATCGTGGGTGCGCGATATACGCCGATACCCGCTTTCCCGCGCCGAGTTTTGAATACTGCGCCGACATATACCGAGCGCAGTACACTCGGGTATAGTCGGCCAGTCTCGGCTTCTTCCGCGGTCACGTCCTGGACGTACAGGACGTGAGCGCGACAGTTGCCGAGCCTGCCCTAGTGTACTGCGCTCGGTATATGCTGGCACAGTATTCAAAACTCGGCGCGGGAAACGAGCGGGGAGGACGCGAGGACGCCGCAGAAGGACGCCGGACCCGCCGAAGAAGACACCGGACCCGCCGAAGAAGACACCGGACCCCCCAAAGAGGACACCGGACCCGCCGAAGAGGACACCGGACCCGCCGCAGAAGGACACCGAAGCCGCAGAAGGACACCCAAAGCCGCAGAAGGACGCCGGACCCGACAAGGCCGCCGATGGACGCCGCGCAAGACACCAAAACTGTAAGTACAAAAATTACTTTTTTTCCACAGGATTGGGGGTCACTTTAGGGGTGCGCGGTATATGCGGGAGCGCGTTATACCGCGATAAATACGGTAATTAACCTTTTTTTTGGTAAATTCTCCTTTAAGGGGGTGTGGCAGGGGGGTGTGTCCTATGCCTATATAAATTTGTTAGTATTGACGTCCAGGTTTCTTGTCACTTTAAAGTGGTTGTAAACCCTGTACAACCACTTTTTCCTACAGATAAGACTATAATGAGGCCTACCTGTAGGTACTGGAAATATCTCCTAAACCTCTACGGTTTAGGAGATATTTACCATATACGCCATCATCGGCGCATGCGCACTGAAGAAAGGGCATGATCCATGCCATGACTGTTGGCTCCCGTGCGCATGCGCAGGAGTGACATCAATAGACTTCAGCCAATAGCGGATGCATACTAGACCATTATGCTTTTACTTTTCAGGTAACAAAGAGGAAGTAAAACCCATCAGGGTTTACTTCCTATTTAATGTTTTTTTTGGGCCAAGCTGACCCCCAAAAAACGATTTATTGTACATTACTAAGAGATTTGGCCGCTGTATCATACTGTAATAGAAGGGGCTGCATACAGTATGTGGCGCTGTGTTCCAAAGCAGCATGGGCGACTTCCTTTCTGCTGCTGGAACAAAACTGAGGCGGCCTGAATGCTTCTCAGACCTTCAGGAGAAGCTTATACTTTTATCAGTGAATACAAGGCTTCTTCCAATTGGCTGAGCTGAAGAGGCAGGTAGATGATATCATGATCTCCACCTCAGCCAACCAAAAGACGCCTTGTATTCATTGATAAAAATACAAGGCTTCTCCTGAATGGCAGCTCAGGTCAACTCAAGTTTGTTCTGGCAGCAGATGGGAAGTCACCGATACTGCTGCAGAACACAGTGCCAAATACTGTACGTAGCTAATGCCCTGAATAAATTATAATACATGCAGTGGCTGAATCACTTAGTAAGGAAAATAGGTTGTTTGACTAAGCTTGGCCCAAATTAACTATTTAACCACTTGCCGTCTACCAACCGTCAAATATCAGAGGGACGGTGCGGCTCTTGTTCTAGGTGGATGTCATATGATGGCGCACCAGAACGGCCGCTCTCGCGTGCCCGCCCATCAGTGCCACAAATCAGTGCCCATTACTGGTGCCAGTCAATGTTGCCTTTTAGTGCCCATTAGTGCTGCCTATCCATGCCGCCTATCAGTGCCCACCAGTGCCGCCTATCGGTGCTCATCAGTAAGGCATAATAGTGCCACCTATCAGTGGGGCCTAATAGTGCCTCCTCATCAGTGCCACCCAATCAGTGCCACCTCATGAGTGTCCATAAGTGTCAACTCATCAGTGCCCATCATTGCAGCCTATCAGTGCAGCTTCATCAGAGCACATCAGTGAAGGAGAAAAATTACTTATTTACAAAATTCACTGACAGAAACTAAGAAACTTTTTATTTTTCAAAATTTATGGTCTTTTTTCCTTTTTTTTGTAAAAAAGTAATTATATACCACCAAAAGAAAGCTCTATTTGTGTAAAGAAAATGATTAAAAGCGTCATTTGGGTGCAGTATTGCATGACCGCACAATTGTCATTCAAAGTGTGAGAGCGCTGAAAGCTGAAAAATGGTCTGGGCAGAAAGGGGGTGAAAGTGCCAGGTATTGAGGTAGTTAAAGTGACAGGAAACCTGGACTTTAAGAGATGGTACATGATGATTAAGTACAGTCTCCATTTCTGCCTGTAATTGTATAACCAACAACTTACCCTCAAAAGTGGCATTTGCAGTGTTGCCTTGATTATTGACTTGCTGGGTTAACAAACCACATAACGAGTTCCATTTATCTGTATTTCCATCCTTATATCCCATTGCCACTGCCAGTCTCAGCTCTTTCATGTACATTGGAATGACTATAGGCTCCTCTACAAAAAACTTACCTTTATAAGAAAATTGATATGAAGAATTATTATGCTGTCATTTCAATATATAGTAGCAATTACACAGCATGAATCATCTTGTCTATTCTACTCCAACAATATTCAATATTTTTAATATAGATTTAATTTGATATCATGCTCTTACGCTCTCCTACATAGCAGCATTCAGCACTGCAGTATAGAGAGGGGCAGGACTGGGCATCAATAAGGTGTGTTTCATGTAAATGTGCTAACAAGGAACGTGCTGATAAGAGAAGAGAGCAAACTGAGTAGAAGGATTTCCTCCTCAGTCTGCTGCTTCCCCACACTTTCCAATCACCTCATCACATCAATGTTTTCCTTAAAGTGAATGTAAACCCAGTGAAGTGAACAGCCTCAGATGATACACAGAGATGAAACAAATTTCCCTACATACGTTTTACATGGATATGTGCTGTCTTCATATGTGCTGTCTTCATATGTGCTGTCCTCATATGTGCTGTCTTCAACTTTCTAGACTGTTTAGAAAGTGCACATTGTTTCAGAATTTTATTTTCCTGTTCCATAAATGGGTGTGGATTCTTGGCATACACTGTGTGACAGCTGATTGGTGGAAAGGCACACACCCCTCTCCACATAGGCAGAGGATGGAAGAAATGTGCAGAGCTGTGCTGTGAATAGACCGTTTGGTCTGCTTATCTGTCTCTAAACATCAACCCCAACACAAATTTCAAACTTTTTTATCTTGGTTGTCAGAGAGCTTGTCAGAAATTATGCTGATAACAGAAGAACCAAGCAGCTTAAAGACACGGGACTTAGGTCTTTGGTGAGAGATAAGTAAACACTATAGATAGACCTGCCAAGGTCAAATTCCATCAATTAAATAAACCCTCATACAAATAGCCAAGCTACATAAGGATGTAGTAGCTATGCGTGACAACTGCCAAGTGTCTTGGACTGTAGTATAGACAAGAGTACCTGTGAAAAATATCTACAATAGTGATAAACGCAAATTCACATAAATCGGTTGTAAATAATTGTGGTAATAAAAAACTATGTAAAACAAACTCAGTCCACTCAGCGTGATTGAAAATGTATCCAAAAATACAGTCCAATTAGTGCTCACAACAAGTAGTGATCAAAAAAGAAAAAAGAAAAAAAAGTTGGTTAAAGCAATCATGGAAGCATATTAACATATTGATAATATGGCAAGAAGATTTATTTGTTGTCAGGAACTTCTTTCAATCCCCTAATAGCCGGTTCACACTGGGGCGACTCGTCGGGCGATTTGGCCGCCTGACAATTCTATTCAAAAGAAGCGTTCTAATAGGAGCGACGCAAGTCGCTCCGACTTAGAAAAAGGTTTTTGTACGACTTTGGGGGCGACTTGCATTGACTTCTATACAGAAGTCATTTTGCAAGTCGCCTCTGAAGTCGTCTTCAGGACGCCTTGCCGAGTCGCCCCCGAAGTCGTGCCGCCCCTGTGTGAACCGGCTCTTAAGGCCATTTAAATTATTTATAAAATTCAATCCCTACAATTTTTATTAGGATTGGGCGGCTTGCATTGTTAGAAGTCTCATATATGGACTGCTTATGTAAACAAATGTATTGGATGTAAAACAAATATATATTTTTTCCTTTGTATAAATACTGAGGCCATTTCAGACTTGGAATGTATCAAGGGCAGAAACATAAAAGCCTTTTTTGGGTCTCATGGGTCTTTGGTATGTTAAAAGCAGATTCATTTTGCTTCTTCTTTTCAATTTAATATATGAATAATTGTTGATTCCACTTACCTTTGTCAATAGGATGTCCAAATAAGAACATTTCCTCATAAGTATCTTGCAGCATCAGTTCCGATAGCATTTCATCTTGAGACTTCATATCCCCCTTTTGCTTATATGATAAAACCTTGGATGTGCGAATAGTAACAGGTAGAGTATATTTGGCTAATATATCTTCCAGATTCATGGGATTTTGATGCTTCAAAGCTGTAGGAAGGGGTAAAGGGAAACACAGGGGGAAAAAATGTAATGTTCAATGCTTCCCCCATAACTAGAAATCTGTGCTAAGAGCAATATTCAGGCAGCTATTTCAAAACTCCTTATTCAATTTCCTTTAGATTTACCTTCAGCTATGTAGTGCAAGGGCCTACCCGATTGCATACAAATTGAAAGTGTTTAAGTTTGACCCCATATTATATGGTTTTGGTAAATCTAAAGGAAAATTGCACAAGAAAATTGTAAAATGTATGGCCAGCCTAACACTACTCTCCCCAGTTTGACAATACTGCCGACAATGATGCCGCTCCTGTATCCACAGTTTAGACAAGCTCAGTCAGGAAGTGTACTACTGGCTGGATCCACAGGCAAAATGAAAGGAGAAAAGGCTAAAAAAAGTCTAATGCCGTGTACACACGCTCGGAATTTCCGACAACAAATGTTCGATGGGAGCTTGTTGTCGGAAATTCCGACCGTGTGTAGGCTCCATCAGACATTTTCTGTCGGAATTTCCGACAACAAAAATTTGAGAGCTGGTTCTCAAATTTTCTGACAACAAAATTCATTCTCGTAAATTCCGATCGTGTGTGGACAATGCCGATGCACAAAATTCCACTCATGTTCTGAATTAAGTACGAGACAGAAGCGCTTAGTCTGGTAAAACTAGCATTCGTAATCGAGATTCGTCACGCTTTAACAGACTGAAAAGCACAAGGCTGAAAAGCGCGAATCGTCTCTCACCAAATGTCTATTAACACGACTGGTATTGAACTTCCCTTTAAGAGTGCCGTCGTCCGTGTTGTACGTGACCGCGTTCTTGGCGTTCGGAATTTCCGACAACATTTGTTAGACCATGTGTATGCAAGACAAGTTTGAGCCAACATTCGTCGGAAAAAAAATCTACAATTTTGTTGTCGGAATGTCCGATCGTCTGTATGCAGCATTAGAATTGGTCATCTGCATTTTTGTTTTTGGGATTAAAGCCATTTCAAGTTCCTGTAATTCCCAGTTCAGATGTATTGAGAATAGGAAAGGGGGTAATTAGCACTCTGGGCCTGTCATAGCTCTATTGCTTCACAGGGCTATGGACTTTTTCATGGCCCCCTTGTGATAGCACTTGGTCCGGTTGATTGGCAGCTTAGCCAATTAACATTTAATTGTGAGAGAAAGGTGAGAAGCCCCCTTCATCGGGTCTCATCAGGTTCTAGGTTGTAACTTTAGTAAAAAGGTCCAGGTAGGAAGGCTTGTTATAACAAAGGAGACTTGGGATGTTTTTTTTCCAATAAATGCTTTTTACCTGCCTGCAAGCAGCTGTTTGATGTGATGTAAGTAAAGAGATAATGGCACAAGCCATTACTGAAAAGAAGCTTGTTCACTTGAAGATGTTCACTTGAATAAGAACCCAGCAGGAACAGGAAACACCACACAGGAACAAGTACAACAGAGATGCACCATAGAGTTGCATTTAAAGAAACATAACATCCATAACATCTCCCTATTTTAGTGTTAATAAATGAACATTGTGAAATTCAAAAGAGACACAGCAATAACACAATCTATAGGTTAAGTCTCATAGGTGGTTTTGAACATCTACCACTATGGGTGAAGACTGACCCTTGTGCAAGGATTCCTTTAGCCCTCTCTGAAGTTACTGGGCTCCTCTCATCTTGAACTGTCATTGCCGTTGGTATGAGCATCACTGTCAATGGATGGGTGAGTATGTCCTTGTGATACTGGGTGAGTCTGATCTATCAACAGGATACTAAGATTCTGGCTGCTCTGTCACTCTCAAATCCACTTGATTGCGGCGATAGAGAGTTCTGTCAATGTCCACAAGATAGGAGCGTGGTGCAACCTTTACCAGACAAGTACCCATTCTCCAACTGCCTGTTTTATATCCAGGTAATGGTTTTATATGGATTCGTTCCCCAATATTCAATTTTGACAAATCTCTGGCCAATGTGTCATATCGTGCCTTTGACACTTGTCTCTTAATCCTTAACTTTTCTGTAACACCTTGTATGACAGAGGGTTCAAGCAGCCTATTTGCTACTGGTAAGGAGGGTTTTAAGCTCCTTGACATCAGTATTTGTGCCGGATTACTATTCAGCAATGTAAAATGGCCTTCCATGGGTCTTTACCATCACTTTGTGCTTTCTTGCATACATTTTTAACCATCTTTACAGCCGATTCAGTTTTGCCATTAGCCTGTGGATGATGTGGTGAGGAAGTAACATGCTCAAACTCCCATTCAGTGGCAAATTTTGTGAAATTTAGACTTGCAAACTGAGGGCCATTGTCAGAGATTACTGTATCTGGTTGACCATGACGTGCAAACTGACCCTTGCACCTCTTTATTGTAGCTTCAGTGGATAAGTTGGGAAGGTCTATTTCCCTGAATAATGTTCGACTAATAGCAGGCTTTCCTTGCCGCAGAGTTGAATAAGTCCATACTGATAATCTGCGACATGTAGGTATCTCATGTAACATTATGGTTTCTTTTTGTTGTAAATGGGCATATTCATTACAGTTGGGACAATAACTGACAAAGTCTTTGATTTCACCATGCATGTTGGGCCAGTAAAGAGTATCACAAGCTTGTCTGTAGCATGCTTCACCTCCAATATGGCTGGAGTGTATGCGTAATAACATCTCTGCTCTCAGTGAATTCGGCACAATGACCCTTGGACCTTTGTACAAGATGACATTTTGTATGCTGATCTCATCTCTAAAGGACCAGTATTCCCTTACAATTCCAGGTACTGCCTCTTTTTCATCTGACCACCCACTCAAAACAATAGACTTTAAAGCTTGTAAACATGCATCACTGTTGGTGTGCTGTATGAGTTGATGTAGTCGCTGATCTGTGACATTAAGATAGTCCGCTTAATTGATATCGGCAAAGACATTTTGTTCCTGTTGCAGCAGACAAATTGTACAATGCTCATGGTCACCTCCACGTGCCACATTATCTGACATAGCTCTGCTCAGGGTATCGCTGATATAAATTTCACATCCTGGCTTGTAGACAACATTGAGGTTGTAATGCTGCAATGTAAGCATCATGCTCTGCAAACGCTTGAGAGCACACAAAAGGGGCTTCTTGAATATGGCTATCAGAGGTTTGTGATAAGTTTCAGCTGTAATTGAATCCCGTCCATAAAGATAATGATGGAAAGCAAATACTATGCTTAAACATTCCTTCTCAATTTGAGCATAATTTTGCTCAGCTGATGAAAGAGCTCTGGACGCATATGCAACTGGCTGACCTTCCTGCAAAAGGCAAAAACCTAGACCATTTTTACTGGAGACACTTTGTATCGTAACAGGCTTTGCAACATCATCATATTTCAACACTGGGGCAGAGGTGACCAAGTGTTTTATATCCTCTACTGCCAGGTCATGTTTGAAAAGCCAGTGCCAACCTGCATCTTTGTCCAGAAGTCGCCTTAATGGCTCACGCACCTCAGATAAGTGTGGCAGGAATTTTGCTAGGTATGTAACAAAGCCAATAAACCTCTGTACCGCTTTGGCATAAGTAGGCTGTGGCATGTCCACAATGGCTTTAATCTTATACGGGTCAGCTTTTAAGCCTTCTGAAGACAGGATATGTCCACCTTGAACTGCAATTTCTTTACACTTAGGCTGCATTCACACCTAGGCGTAGGTGATTTGTGGCGTTTTTACCACGATTTGCCGGGACAAATTGCGGCGTTTTTACCCACTATTTGCCGCAACAAAATGCAGCGTTTTTCCCCCTCGGTTTTGTACAGGTCATTGGCATCAATGTAAAACGCCCAAGCCGCCCGATTCGCGCGTCAAAATAGGGTCCGGGACTTGCTTGAAATTCAGGCGTTTGGCGTTCTTTTCGGCGTTCAGCGTTTTGCGTTGGAGATGTGAACCATATCCATAGAGAATAATGTTATTTTTCCCCTCTAGCGTCTTTGAGCGTCGCGCTTCAGGCGACAAAACGCTCAGGTGTGAATGCAGCCTAAGCCTCAGCATCACCTGCCTATAACGATTCAGTAGCGCTATTAACTTTTCATCATAGTCATGCTCAGCCTCCTTATATGTATTACCACAGCTAACTATAAGAATGTCATCAGCTATTGGCTCAATTCCGTTTAGGCCACCTAATAGTTGATTCCGCTTTCGCTGGTATACCTCAGGTGCTACAGAGACTCCAAATGGTAGTTTGAGCCATCTCTTTCTGCCCCAAGGAGTCCAGAATGTGGTCATGTAGCTAATCTTTTCACCCAGTTTGCACTGTAAAAAGGCATCTCTAGCATCAACAAGTGTGAAGACACGTGCTTTAGGTAGTTTGTGAAAAATATCGAGTGTTGGCATTAAGTAGTGTGACCGTTTCAGGGCCATATTCAGAAACTTGGGATCGATGCATATTCTGATCTTCTCAGGCTTTCTAAAAACAACCATGTTGCTGATCCAATCTGTAGGCTCTGAGACTGAAGTTAGATGACGTTCAGCTTCATATATATCTAAGGATGAGCGCTATCTCAGGCACATCTAATGTGAATAAGTGTGCGGGGTCACTTATAATAACGCGTCAGAAACATCATACGCGACCGGAAGTGACGTTAGTCCGTCCCCCTCCGTTCGTTTGGATGCTTTTTTCACCGCCTGGTTTTTACTTATGCATGTAAGTGCATTTGTTTTATTAAAATCGTTTTTTTACTGACGTACTTCACTATGGGCTCCTTTTCTATCCTGGGTTGTTACACAACACTGCACTAGATTTGGAACCTCCATTTTGTTGAAGATTGCAGATAGAGCCTGGAAATCCTCAAACAGAAGCCACCATTCGCCGGAGAAGCTGTCTTTCAGCCATCCAAGCTGCATTTTTTCATCTTTCAGGTAGGCGCTCTGTGAGCTTGTTTATTAAGAAGATCCACGCTTGAATCTTTTATATATGGACTTTATGCATCTACCTTATGGACTATACTATTGATTTAAAGCTATACCTATGATAATACCTTATGCATTTATTTGGTTTCAGCAGCTGCCACTTTATAATTTGTTCTTATTGACACAGGACACATAGTCAGCAGCTGTGTTTGCTCTTTTATTATATGGCTGTTGATGGTTTATCACCATTTCACTAATACTTACTCACTTTGCGTTTCACAGCGAACATATTATAAGTGACCCGCACACTTATTCACATTAGATGTGCCTGAGATAGCGCTCATCCTTCCTTTATTATTTACCACATCCACAGTGATTTGTACACTTATTGATTTGAGCAGCATTTTCAACACATTTGCACATCAAACCTTTTTATCTTTATTTATTTTTTCTTCGTTCACTTGGCTAGCGCAGAAGATCCTCTTATTGTTATATTCATATATATCTAGTTGAGCTTTAACCTGTGGCTTAATGGTGATAGGCACATTGCGTAGGGCACATTGTACAGGTTGAATGGTAGGATCAAGTTCAAAACAAACCTCTCCTGGAACAAAGACTACCTGGCCCTCAAACACATCACCGTAGGCATGAAGAATTTTCTGTTTTGTCAGTGGCCTAGTCAGAGATTTTGCAGGCTGATTATCAACATTATGTAGCTCAGCAGGAATTGTGAACTGCATCAGTCCAAGAAGCTCACATGTTGAACCCGATAATATCGGTTTCTGATCACTGTCAGCAATCTCAAAGTTCAGTTTGTGTATACAATCACATATGCTGCATTCTGCTTGGAATAGCCCCAATGATTCCATTAGTTTCCCTAAATACAACTTTAGTGCTACTAGGCTAAAGGGGTGCTCTGGGTGGCAGTTTAATTGTGTCCTTTATACTCGAGGTTGGATTATTTTGTTTAATCTGAGGTTTACAAAACATTTTTTGACCTTTGTGTTTACAGCACCAATGCATTCTGAGGAGTAAACCATATCAGTGCTAAGCAGGTGTGAGTCCTCCGGATCTGACATTTACTCAATTATGTGCAGCTTCCATTTAACTGGAGAGACACACTCTTGCAAAGTGATTCGGTTTACCACATGCAGTACAGAATTTTCCATAGGCAGGACACTTTTCTTTCTCTCATACATGCACATTGCTGCAAGACTTGCATGATGCAGGCTTCCTCCCAGGTTAATTGTGTAGGTGAGCCGTGTGCTGCTGAAACTTATGCATGTAGTTTTTGAAGCTTTGCTGTTGTTTAGAGGCTGCATTGATATTGTCAATCAGTTTATCCTGCTCCATAGCTTTCATATGTTTGTCAGCAAGTTCTGTAGTACGACATATTTCAATTGCTGTTTTTAGGTCTAAATCGTGTTTCCTCAATAGGTGGCGGCGTGTGCTTTCACTGGTAATACCCAAAACTATTTTATCACAAATAAGTTCATCTCTCAGAGTACTATACTCACAGCTTGCAGCTTTTTCTCTTAGCCATGTGGAAAACCTGTCTATTGATTCACAGTCTTCTTGCTTACAGCAGCCAAAGATATATCTTTCATATATGACATTTTTAAAGGGCCTGAAGAAAGCTTCTGATGCATCCAGAATGGTTTTGATGTCACACTTTTGCTCCTCTATGAGGTTCAGATTAGGCTTGTAAACATGGAGGCATTCACTGCACTGCTGCAGGCTTTTCATTTAACCCTGTGGCTAGGGAGTAGTCCTCAAACTCAGCCCTGAAATTGTCCCAGTTACTGCTGACATCTCCACTCACCCTCTTTGCAGTGGAATGCTGTTAGCTGCCATGATGCTGTTTTCCTTGCTGCAAATGCTTCAGCTTCCAGGACAGGGCTGCAATTTCTAGGAGACACAGTCAGCTCTAAGAACACTCACATCAAGGCTAGCAGGCTCTCAGCATCAAATATGTAGAAATAGCATGGATCCAGAAACCTTTTGACACCATGTTTGATGTGATGTAATTAAAGAGACAGCACAAGCCATTACTGAACAGAAGCCATGTTCACTGAATAAGAACCCAGCAGGAACAGGAAACGCCACAAAGGATGAAGTACAACAGAGATGCACCATAGAGTTGCATTTAAAGAAACATAACATCCATAACAGCAGATTTCTTTTGTACTGTACACTGAGCTGTATATGAGATTAATCAAGATGGGTAAAGATCCAGAAAAAGACTAGATGAAAATGGCAGCATGGCATGGGTGGTCATGGATGTCACATCTGCTGGAGGGGAGGTAAGTGCCGCAAACTTTAGTTCTGCTTAGAAGCGGAATATCTGCCTAACCATAACTATTCTTATAAATATTCCTTCCCCCTTTTGCTGCCTGTTCTGTCTACCCTATGTAGAAACAAAATCTGTATACTTACCTTTTTTCAGCCTGCTCCAGTGCGATCACATGATCCCCTGTGTCAATGAGCAGCCAGCTGCAGGGAAAAGCGCTCAACAATGGCTGGGATTTCCAGGAGCAGTGATGTCACCAATAGACTCTCATAGGCCATCCGTTAGCAGCACTCCCTGACACAGAACAGAGTGGGCTAAAAAAGGTAAGTATACTGATTTTTTTGCATAGGGTAAATGGGTAGCATGAGAGGGGGGGGGGACATTTTTAAGAATAGCTTTTATTAAGCTGTGATTTCACTTTAACTCCTAGCAGCTGAACAGAGCAGTGGCGGTGTGGTGAATGGAATGGAGTGAATAAAAAGGGGGAGCTGGCATCTGAGCGAAGTTGCTGCTTAAAGAAGTTGTAAGCTTAACCTGAATTATTTGTACCTATAGGTAAGCCTAGAATAAGGCTTACCTATAGGTACTGTAAATATCTCCTAAACGTGCGCCATTTAGGAGATATTTACTGTATATTGCGCCGATGATGTCATTGGCGTATGCGCTCTGAAGGAACGTCCGGCTGTGCTGTTTCTTCATAAGTGTGTGCCCTCACTGAAGGCTCCCCCACGCATGCACGGGAGTGATGTCATGCCGCTCCAGCCAGTCACACAAGCTCCGGAAGGAAGGATATTTACCTTGCTTGCAGCCGCTGATGCTGCCAGACCTTGCCAGAATGGGGGACTCCCGCAGGCGTGCACGGGAGTGATGTAATGTGGCTCTGGCTACTCACACAGCCAGAGTCCACGGCCCCGGAAGGAAGACGGGTGAAGATGGATGCGGCCTGCAGCGGGGGCGACGCGGGCTTCGTTTGCAGGTAAGTGTCACATAATGGGCTAGTATGCAATGCATACTAGCCCATTATGCCTTTACTTTGCAGGAAAGGAAAATATATATATATATATATATATATATATATATATATCTATATATATATATATATATATATATATATATATATATATATCTATATATATCAGAGTTTTCTTCCTCTTTAAAGCAGTTGTATACCCCTTTTTTTTTACCAACAGGTAAGCCTATAATAAGGCTTACCTGCAGGTAGAATTAATGTCTCCTAAACCTGTATGGTTTAGGAGATATTCACCTTGCATGCAGCTGCTGACGTCTACGGCAAATGAAGGTCCTGACAGCGCCTGAGCCGCGAACCCGGAAGAAACGCTGAGGGGAAAATGTCAGTTCTCTCAGCGGTTACCAGGATGCAATGCCGACACTTTGTTCTAAGGTAAATATTTCACAATGAGCTAGTATGCAGTGCATACTAGCTCATTATGCCTTTTGCCTTAAAGTTTTTTTTTTTGCAGGCATACAACCGCTTTAAGACATTAGATAGCTATCTAGCTTGAACACACATTTTTGTTCATCTGAGAATACCCTTTGTCATGTCTATTCTTTCATTTTATTTACTGGTAAAATTAGAACTAGAGGAACATCATGGTTAAATTATGGTTATGCTTGCTTTCCATTTTGTCTTTATGTTAATTATAATTTGTCTTCTGCTAAAAGGTATCAATATTTTAGGAAACGTCTTATGCCGCGTACACACGATTGGAATTTCCGACAACAAATGTTCGATGTGAGCTTTTGGTCAGATTTTCCGACCGAATTTCCGACAACAAATGTTTGAAAGCTGGTTCTCAATTTTTCTGACATCAAAAGTTCTTGTCGGAAAATCCTACGCATGCTCAGAATCAATTCGAAGCATGCTCAGAATCATTAAACTTCATTTTTCTCAGCTCGCCGTAGTGTTGTTCTTGACCGCGTTCTTGGTGATCAGAATTTCCAACAACATTTGTGTGACCGTGTGTATGCAAGACAAGTTTGAGGCAACATTCCGTTGGAAAAAAATCCACGGTTTTGTTGTCGGAATGTCCGATCATGTGTACGCGCCATAAGAAGTTTGCTTTGCTGAATAGAGTGATTTAGAAAGTATTTCTAGTGTTTTGGTACTTCTTGGCACACATTTGGAAAAAAAAGATGTCCTCCCCAATCAGCAAAATGATATTCACTTGGTGGTAAAAGATATATATTTAATAAAATTCAGCTTCTTACTTCCAATGGGCCCTTTAACTGATGGCACCAGAAATTTCAGTCTTTTCAGCTTAACAGGCAAGGAAAACAATTTCCCAGTTCTGGTTTCGGCTGTTACTCTTCTCTGGTTGTACAGGGAGTGAACTCTGATAACCTGTAAATAAATACATTTGATTAAACTTACTTTATTTACTCAGGATTCACACAGGTCATGATACATACAAAGTGCAGGAACACACACGATAGATAAGCCATTTCTTTTATCAGTAGAACAGGATAAGCTGATTGGATTGCACTGGGTTTGCATACTGTTTTAGCACTTTGTGACAGGTCATAGTTGTTAAAATATGTAATGCTTGCAGAATTTTTTTAAACCTTAAAGGGGTGTTCCAGTCATTTTCAATGTTTATTAAAAGTCAGCAGCTACAAAAAGTGTAGCTGCTGGCTTTTAATAAACATACACTTACCTGCTCCACGTTCCAGCGACGCGCCGGCCGGGGCTCCGCTCCTCTCCCCCCCTTTCCGGCCGGCGTCTTCATTCTAAGTGTGGGCACCCGGCCGTGACAGCTTTCGGCTTCACGGCCGGGCACCCACTGCGCATGCGCGAGCGGGGCTGCACAATCCGATTGGACAGGGGATCGCCTACAGGGAGGGGCTGCCAAAAGGCGATATGACGTATCCCCTTAGCAGCCCCTCGGCGGAAGGAGGAAGTGGAACAGGAAGTCCCATTCCTCCTCAAGCCCCCACTCCCCCCCCCAAAAAATGACATGCCAAATGTGGCATGTAAGGGCGCGAGGAGTGGATTAAGCGGAAGTTCCACTTTTGGGTGGAACTCCGCTTTAATGCATGAATTGCGTTAAGGTAAAAAAATCTTGTATCTTTTGAACCACTTTAACGTTTATGTGAAACCCTGTAAAACAGCCCATTCACTTTAAATTAGAAATGAAAGACAAAGCATTTGTGTGTGTGTGTGTGTGTGTGTATATACTGTATATATATATATATATATATATATATATATATATATATATATAGAGATATTGTGAGGATAGGACCTTGTGCTGGGTGAGAAATGGCTGTTTTACGCCAGATTCTGTAAAGAAACACATGTTAATTGGTCAGCTATGTTTTGGGTTTTTAAAGGCTGATCTGAGCAGCATTCAGGGCCCCACCCCACAGACAGGAGGTCTGTGCTAAGGAGTCAGGTGACTCCCAAATCTCTGTGAGAGAAGTCACAGAGTGGATGCATCTCTGCAGGAGGCAGAGGTCATTACTGTTGGAGCAGCAAGAGATAAGCTAGGTGTGTGCTTAGCTGCAGCAGGACGTAAGCTAGACATGTGCTTATGTCTAAGAAGCTGGTAGTTCTGAGGAGCAGAACTTGGGGCCTAAGCTAAAGGCCTGAACAGCCGGATGGCAAATGTGAAAGCCGGGAGGCTGAGTTGTTGATGTTTTTCCAAGATACAGGAATGGTGAAACCCCCCTGCGCGGGCTGCTATTTGTATTTTTTTACTTTTAAATAAAAGTGGGCTACCAGGCCCTTAAAAAAGCTCAGTCCGGATTGGCGTCTCACTGAAAACACGCATCTACCATTGGAGGCTGATCCCCCAATCTCAAAATATATACAGTATACACACACAATATAAATACCTTTTTTCTCTTTTTAAAAGTGATCACATAATCTCTGTTCTCAGCTGCATAAGGGGCTTAGAGAGCTAGGGGAGGAGAAACGGCAGCACACTGATCTTCCCAGTCAATAACTGTACAGGGGAGAGGAGCGTGTCAGCAGGTCTGATCATTGGGGGACAGACAGGCTGTGCTTCCAAAAAGAATGCAAAGAAGCAAACTGACTACACTGATGTCCTTTCATGCCATGCATGGTCAGTATAAAATGAAAAAGCAGGGGGACCTTTTTGCATCTCCAGGTATTTCACACAAATGAAGCAATACAAAGAGGACAGGATACGTTTTAACATAAGTGCATGGTACAACAGACACATATTAGAAATTTGAAAAGTTTGGGGTAACATATTCTTAAAAATATCTCATTCTGTTTCCAACTATCCACTATCTCCATCTTTCCACTGAATGCCTCTAAATTTACTCCCGTAGTATGTACGAAAAGCCGCTCGGCTGGTATCCCAAGCATCATCTGTGACATCGGGAGGCCTGAGCGACCAGCCGCTACGTCTGCCAGCTGGCCAGAGATGCCGAAAACAGTTTTGATAGGGCCTCGGATCTAATAACCCGGAAGCAATGTCATAACATCACTTCCGCTTTACAAAAGACTTAAAGGCGCCAAATTTTTAAAAAACGTCACTGTTCAAAACAGACCCCAGATCCCTCCATAAAGAGTACCTGTCACTGCCTATTACTGTCAGAAGGGATGTTTACATTCCTTCTGACAGCAATAAAAGTGATCAGAATTTTTTTTCAAATACATTGAATCCGGCCCTTAAGTGGAAAAAGGTTGCTGACTCCTGCCTTACTGTATATGGAGGACAGATGTGCATGAATGATCCAACTACAATTTTGACCAAAGACAGGAATACTTATATTTTACAAGCATATAGTATATATGTTCTCAGGCCCCGTACACACGACCGAGTTTCTCGGCAGAATTCAGCCAGAAACTCGGTCGGAGCTGGATTCTGCCGAGAAACTCGGTCGTGTGTACACTTTTCAGCGAGGAACCCGTCGAGGAACTCGTCGGGCCGAAAAGAGAACATGTTCTCTATTTCCTCGTTGTTCAATAAGGAAAGTCGGCCCGCCGAGCTCCTCGGCGGCTTCCACACTGAACTCGCCGAGGAACTCGATGTGTTTGGCACGTCGAGTTCCTCGGACGTGTGTACGGGGCCTCAGAGACACTCCTAATGACTGTGTGAGTTCTGGAAGGGGGAAGTGATACGAGATAAGTGCTGTATATCCAGCTAAAGTCAGATGTACACACAGAGATCATTTTGTAAGCCTGCTATCTAAAAGAAAATAATGAAATAGATTCCCCTTTCCCTAGTAGTGTGGATGAAGGAATCTCTTGCTGCGACTGTTGCACTCTGACAGCCGCAGTTAGCACCTTTCTGAATACCCAAACAGCGGCTGTATCTGACTGAATGCAACTGCTATTCAGCTAACAATTTTCTGCCTGTTTCCTTCAATTGAAAAATTGAAGGATGTCAGACTTATTTGTATAGTGTGTACCCAGCATTAGACTAGGTTTAGGGACCACACATTACAGAGTGGCTTTAGTGATATAGTGTGCCTTCCACATAATGTATGTAGCGCTACCCCCTCAGGGGCCGCTGGTTAGATTTGGGATCGGTGTAATTATGTTACCTCTGTGATGTGTCTAGGGATGATGATGATGATGAGAAGTGACTAAGCACTAGTGTTAGTGCGAAACGCGTCAGAGGTTGGGTTTTATTTTACTTCACTTTGCTGTGACTTGTAGTGCTGTCTTTTTTTCAATAAAGGCTACAATTTGTTCAGTGTGAAGCTGTCCAGAGACAATCTTTGTTCCTGCTTTTCATATTGGAAGGATACTGTACTTTGTGCATAGCGTGTCTGACTCTCAAAGGGAATACCAGGAATCACTGATGACCATTGTGGAGCCATTCTTAAAGGAGAATTGCACTGTGTGCAAGGTGTGTTTTCACCCCTTGCAGGGTCTAACAAGGAGGAAAGCGTGCATTGCACTAATGATGGGAACACTTTATAGAGTGGTGTGTAGTCTCAGTGAAACATGTTGGATTCGAAAATTTATTTTTTGCACCTTTATAGGAAGATTTTTCACATATACAGTATGTCACAAATGGACTCTGCGCACTTCATGAACTTTATTGTTATTTATGTGTTGATTTAGTTTATTTATTTGGTTTACCAGCAGCTCTATCACATTTTATTACTTGATTCAGTTTTTTTTGGGAACACATAGGTGATAGCACCAGCCAATTTATAATTAAAGCAGGGGTTCACCCTAAAACAAGTATATACCATTCAATCCAGCATACTGCCGACATGTACAGTATGCTGTTTTTTTTTTTTTTTTTCGGTTTACATACCCTAGTATAGGTATTTCTTCCCCCGGCTTCCGGGTAGTGCATCCCGCGGGACTGGGCGTTCCTATTCGAGACTAAGTGATTGACGTATGACAAAAGCTTGCCCCCCGGCGCATAATGCGCCTCACCAGTTTCCGAAAGTTTCGGAAACTGCCTATGTGTTCCCACAAAAAACTGAATCAAGTAATAAAATGTGATAGAGCTGCTGGTAAACCAAATAAATAAACTAAATCAACACATAAATAACAATAAAGTTCATGAAGTGCGCAGAGTCCATTTGCTGAAGATCCCAAATCTCAAATGAATAAGCACAGTCCAGAAGCATTTTCCTTACAAATTTGTGATCCTCAATGTTCCCAGTCTCTTGCCGTGGACTGTAACGTCAATCTCTGATAGGAATTACTGGCAAAAGGCAAGTAAAAGGTACGTATAGATATTTTTTTAATGTAGAATTCTGTGTTTTACCATCGTTGGGTGGGCCACTATTTAATAAAGACATCATGCATTTTTATGGTCAGCTTTAGTGCAGTAACATGTGTTACTTTATAGTCAATGATAACGCATTGAAAATCAACTTTTATCAGTGCACTTTCTGTCACATGTGCATGATTTCATTGGTTTGCTTGAAGGCAATTGAAAAAAATTGAGGAAAAACACATGAAAAGCACACACTGTTTAATTTACACTGTCCCTACTATTTCTGAATGTGGATAATGGTACTGCAATTATTTTAATAAAAAAAAATAAGTATTCTTTTCCTACTCGAAATACAGCTGTCACATGACCCAGATATTTCCCAGCCTGTCTGCAGGGAAACATAAGCAAGAAGAGCTTCTAGTCCTCTGCTGATCGTCACATGTAAAAAAAAAAAAAAAAAAAAAACAGCCTTTGGAATATAGAGTAAAAATAAATAAAACATTTCAATAAACTGTTTTCAATTTTCATACAAATATATTCTTAAAATCCAATCTTTAAAATTGTTTGGCAATAACATGGTGTGGGCAGATTTCTGTCAGTCACATCCCCTCCAGCCTGTGTCTTATGCCGCGTACACACGGTAGTTTTTTTGTCTTGTAAAAACGTCATTTTATAAAACGACGTTGCCTACACACCATCGTTTTTTCAAAATGCTCTAGCAAAGCGTGGTTACGTTCAGCATGTACGGCACTCTGTTCCATTCAAGCTCGCGTCATAACTTGCTTCTGAGCATGCGCGGGTTTAAAAATGACGTTTTAAACGTCATTTTAGCCCACACACAGTCATTTTTTATGACACAAAAAACGACATAAAAAATTGAAGCATGTTCAAATTTTTTTTTTGTCGTTTTTCAGAAGACATAAAACGACGTTTTCCCCACACACTGTCATTTTAAATTACAAAATGTTGTTTTTTTTATCACAAAAAACGACCGTGTGTACGCGGCATTAGAATAGGAGGGAGGTGAAGCCTCCATTATTCTACATGTAATATGCCCCCCTATTGTGTTAAGCTGGTTAGTGGGCATGAAGGAAGAGGGAGGGAGTGGGCTGTCATTTACCACTGTGTATACGCCCACATGTGTGACTCTGTAGTCACATGGGCTGCCCAGATGTGATAGGGAGGAAATGCTCAGCATAGAAATTCACTAGAAACTGAGCATGGGCAGAGTTGCCACCACAGCTGCAAAAGCCCTAGGTGAATTGGAGACATGAACAGAAGGTGGAGATAGAGAACAGCAGGACCAAGCAGGTTCTTTGCAGAATAAAGAAAAGTAATCCCATAGTGACTGAGGTTGTGAGGCAACAAAACATGAAAAATGCCAAGGGGGGTGAATATTTTTGCAAGGCACTGTATAAATGGGCCCTAATAAAGAGCAGAATGGAGGGAAAATAGCATTCTGGCTTTCTTTCTACAATGGATATGATCAGTTTTGGCTTTTACCAGTTTCTTTTTTTTAAAGATTATCAAGCTAGAAAGAAAAATACAATATGAGACGCAGGGTTGTTCTAGATGTTATAGATGAGCCCAGATTTGAGCTTTAAACATTTTGAACACTCAACCAATATACATACCGGCTACAGTTTATATTAACCCAACATAAAACATGAATATAAAATATTATTAATATAAAATAGAAGATCCTGTCCATTACACTTTCTTCAACCTATGACAGTTTTGTATTCTCCCTTTCTTCTCTCACCCTTTCCTCCCATCTACTTTCTACAGCTTTGAATAGTCTCAGGATACATCATCAGCCAACCTGGCCTTTGTTCAAGTTTCCTTATCTCAAATAGATTATATATCACATCAAGACTAACTGACTCATTTCCAATATTTGCTTACTTGATTATTATCACATCTGGAAAATATACCTAAGCAAACCTGATTTTGAAAAAAAAAAAAAAAATTATATATCAATTGCTGAACTAGTCATATTTAATTCAATGTTAATAAAATTACCTATCTACAGTAATAAATCCACAGCTTAGAATTTCAAAAACTGCCAAAAGTGTTGCTGCCTTACAACCACGAGAACGCTGCTCATGTGATGGATTCACCCACAGTTTTTCTCTGGGAAGCCAATCATCAGCACGCTCTGAATTAGCACTTCAAAGAAGTGTAATGACATGTTTCTATGGAATTTAAGTAGTTAACAATGTGCAATTAAAGAAAAAACTCTGTCCAATTTCTTTTATATACAGTGGGGGAATGGTTAGCGCCTTGGTCAAGCCTTTACTGCTTCCTAGGTTCCCAATGGGACCTAGGAAATACTCAAGCACGTCTGCAATAAACAATCGATGTTAAATTGGTAAATCAGTCAAGGGTTGCATTCTTCCGACTGTCCACCAAGGCCTCGTACACACGACCGGTTTTCTCGGCAAGAACGTGTGTACGAGGCTTTCAGGTTTCTCTTCGGGAAATCTGGTCAGAATCTCAACGAGAACCTGCGCTCTATTTTCTCGTCGAGATTCTTGTCGGCCTGTTTTCTCGACGAGAAACCCGAGAGTGTGTATACTTTCCAGTTGCCGCGGAAACCCGCACATGCTCAAAATGACTAGGACGCATGCGCGGTAGCTTCCACGGCATAGGTAGGGTGAAGCAAGATGGCGGCGAAGGCATCGAATGTGACAAGCACATGCTCGTCGTACGCGATGACGTCACTGCATTCTTGCCTTTCAAGAGAACCGCAGTTCTTTTGAAAGGTCTGTGTGTACACTCGGGCGGCAAGAGATTCTTGCCCGTGTGTACGAGGCCTTCAGGTATTTTCCCCATTACCACTGAAAAATTGGTTTTAGTAGGGTTTCCCAAGACCTGAAAATGTTTTTAGGGGTTCCTCTGGGGGAAAAAAGGATTAAGGATTTACAGTATCTCACAAAAGTGAGTACACCCCTCACATTTTTGTAAATATTTTATTATATCTTTTCATGTGACAACACTGAAGAAATACACTTTGCTACAATGTAAAGTAGTGAATGTACAGCTTGTATAACAGTGTAAATTTGCTGTCCCCTCAAAACACAGCCATTAAACCACTAGCAACAAAAGTGAATACACCGCTAAGTAAAAATGTCCAAATTGGGCCCAACATGTCAATATTTTTTCTGGCCACCATTATATTTCAGCACTGCCTTAACCCTCTTGGGCATAGAGTTAACCAGAGCTTCGAAGGTTGCCATTGGAGTACTCTTCCACTCCTCCATCATGACATCACGGAACTGGTGGATGTTAGAGACCTTGCGTTCCTCCACCTTCGGTTTGAAGATGCCCCACAGATGTTCAATAGTGTTTAGGTCTGGAGACATGCTTGGCCAGTCCATCACCATTACTCTTAGCTTCTTTAGCAAGGCAGTGGTTGTCTTGGAGGTGTGTTTGGGGTCATTATTATGTTGGAATACTGCCCTGCGGCCCAGTCTCCGAGGGGAGGAGATCATGCTCTGCTTCAGTATGTCACAGTACATGTGGCAATTATGGTTCCCTCAATGAACTGTAGCTCCCCAGTGCTGGCAGTACTCATGCAGCCCCAGACAATGACACTCCCACCACTGTGCTTTACTGTAGGCAAGACATATTTGTCTTTGTACTCCTCACCTGTTTGCTGGTGTCTTGTCACGTTCTGCTCCCCATCACAGATTGCTCCGGAAATGCCGCCATCTTGCTACACCCCACACTCCTGCACAGTAATGATTGAGTGTGCAGGGGGCAAGCGGACATCTTGTTACACCCATCAGAGTTTTAGATTTCACAGTTATTTCCAACACAAAACTGAGCTTATTTGCTTAAATACAGTATTTTGAAATCCGACGGACTGTTTACATGTTAAATGTGAAAATCAGAGGTGTTCTGTCACATTAGCAACCATGTAAGGTCAGCAATGTAACATTTAAATAGTCCGTCTTATTTCCAAATACTGTATTTAAGCTTATAAGCTCCGTTTTGTGTTGAAAATAACTGTGAAATCTAAAACTCCGGAGGGTGTAGCAAGATGTCCGCTTGCCCCCTTCTCACTCAATCATTACTGTGCAGGAGTGTGGGGTGTAGCAATATGGTGGCGACAAAACATCACTTCCGGAGCATTCTGTGATAGGGAGCGGAATGTGACACTACACCAGCACACGTGCTTGACACCATCTGAAACAAATACGTTTATCTTGGTCTCATCAGACCACAGAACATGGTTCCAGTAATCCATGTTCTTAGTCTGCTTGTCTTCAGCACATAGGCGTGCGCACATAGGGTGTAAGGTGTGCCTGGGCACACTCTAATCACCCTGTACTGTGCAGATTCCCCCTGCTGCCTGGCTGCAGAGAAAGGAACTGGGGAATCTCTGTCCTTAGACATCAGGGGTCTGTTTAGACCACTGATATTTCACCAAAGCCCCCCAACAGGGCTCCTAAATATATATATATATATATATTATATATATAATATATATATATATATATTTAAAAAAATAAATAATAAAAATAAAATTGTAAAAAAAATAATAATAATAATACAAATAAAGACACTGACACCAATCTCTGCCCTGCTGACAAAGTCCTACTGACTTGCCCACTGCCATATACGGTATATTACACATGCATGTGTGTTTGAGCTTTGGTGTGCACACCCAAATGCCATAGGCTGCGCACACCTATGCTTCAGCAAATTGTTTTCGGGCTTTCTTGTGCATCATCTTTAGAAGAGGCGTCCTTCTCGAATGACAGCCATGCAGACCAATTTGATGCAGTGTGCGGCGTATGTTCTGAGCACTGACAGGCTGACCCCCCCTCCCTTCAACCTCTGCAGAAATGCTGGCAGCAGTCATATGTCTATTTCCCAAGACAACCCTTTGGATATGACGCTGAGCACATGCTCTCAACTACTTTGGTGGACCATGGCGAGGCCTGTTCTGAGTGGAACCTGTCCTGTTAAACAGTTGTATGGTCTTGGCCACAAGCAACAGCTCAGTTTCAGGGTCTTGGCAATCTTCCTAGGCCATCTTTATGTGGAGCAAAAATTCTATTGTTCAGATCCTCAGAGAGTTTTTAGCTATGAGGTGCCATGTTGAACTTCCAGTGACCAGTATGAGAGAGTGAGAGCCATAACACCAACGTTAACACACCTGCTCCCAGTTCACACCTGAGACCTTGTAACATTAACGAGTCACATGACATCGGGGAGGTAAAATGGTTAATTGGGCCCAATTTGAACATTTTCACTTAGGGGTGTACTCACTTTTGTTGCCAGTGGTTTAGACATTAATGGCTGTGTGTTAAGTTATTTTGAGGGGACAGCAAATTGACATTTATACAAGCTGTACACTCACTACTTTACATTGTAGTAAAGTGTAATTTCTTTAGTGTTGTCACATGAAAATATATAATAAAATATTTACAAACATGTACACACTTTAGTGAGACACTGTATGCATACAATCTGATGCAATGGTAATTTTTTTAGCTGGTCTAGTAGTTTATATCCATTAAGTATTTTTATTTTACTAAAATGTATTTAATATAACAAGTCAAAGAGGTACAAAAACTATGCACTTTGTATAAACATTGCTCCCCAAATGTAAAGTGGGAGCGGCAACACTCATATACTGTAATAGGGATGAGCCGAACACCCCCCCGTTTGGTTCGCACCAGAACCTTCGAACGGACCGACCGTTCGCGCGAACATTTAGAACCCCATTGACGTCTATGGGACTCGAACGTTCAAATTCAAAAGTGCTAATTTTAAAGCCTAATATGCAAGTTATTGTCGTAAAACGTGTTTGAGAACCCGGGTCTTGCCCCAGGGAACATGTATCAATGGAATTTTTTTTTTTTTTTAAACTGTCGTTTTTTCTGGAGCAGTGATTTTAATGATGCTTAAAGTGAAGAAAAAAAACCCGAAAAATTCCTTTAAATATCGTACCTGCTGGGTGTCTATAGTATGCCTGTGAAGTGGCATGTGTTTAGAACTGCCCCTGCACAAAGTGAGATTACTATAAGAAAAAAGTAATTTAAAACTGCTTGCGGATTTAATGTAATGTCTGGTCCCTGCAATATGGATGAAAATCATTGAGAAAAATGGCACAGACACAGACAGTACACACACCACGTAGCTTTAGGTGCACACTGCAGAGGACACGGGCAGTACACACCACGTAGCTTTAGGTGCACACTGCAGAGGACACAGGCAATACACCACGTGAGAATACTGCAGCTAGCACAATCACCTGCCTGCCTGTCAGTAAATTAGTAAGAGCAGATCTAGCTAAACTCAATACAGTGTATAAATATATATACAACACCTGGGATGCATATATATCCTCTACACACTGTAACTTTAACTGACTAGCCTGCCTGCTCTATCTACCTACTAAAAATGACACTCTCTCTCTCTGTCTTCTCTCTTTTAACCACCGCAACATACTACACAAGGCCGACCTGCAGGGGGCCTTTTATAGTGTGGGGCGTGTACTAAACCCCCTGAGTCATAATTGGCCAAAGCCAATTATGGCTCTCCGTTTTTTGCAAGCTGTTATTGGCCAAGCATGCGGGTCATAGCATGCTTGGCCAATCGTCAGCCAGCAATGCACTGCGATGCCGCAGTGAACGGCCGAAAACTTTCGTAATTCGACGAACAATCGAACATACGATGTTCGAGTCGAACGTGAGTTCGACTCTGATACGAAGCTCTTCCCTATACTGTAATAGAGCATGGGTAAGGCAGGACTTAAGTAACATCAATTTGTAAGAATAAGCTGAGCTTCTAAGACATAAGAACCGTTTATTCACAAGAGACGCCAAAAGGACAACATCCAGGCAATCAAATCAATATCATGTATTCTAAACCACCGATGTCCTAGTGATTCTGTGACACAAAAAATTGGGGAATATAAGCGGAAGGCCTGGCACGAAAAAAAAAAAAAAAAAGGGGGGGGGTGTAGTCGTTCACAAAACTAGATGGCTACGGCCTACGCTGTTCATCTAGAGCTTGCAGAAGCTCAACAAAGAGGGGAGGATACATGTAAAGGCAAGCAGCAGAAGAATAGAAAAAGATTCTGAAATCTTGTAAGAGTACCGTAGGTATTGGTATGAGCAGACTCCTCTGGGTGTGAGCAAAGAACGAACCATTGTGAGACCTTTTTGCTTCCACCATTGAAAGCTTTGGTGATTCTCCAACCCAGGAGGGAACAGAGGGCAGTTAAGCAGTGGTAAAAGAGGGAGGTGAGGGTGATATCAGGCGTGCAGAATATTTAATAGAATCCCAGACCGAGAGACCATAGAGGTGCCAAGTTACCCGCATGAAGTTGAGCAATAGGAGCGATCTGGACAACCTTGTAATAGTGAGCAATGTTGGGGACTCCCAACCCTCCCCTGACTTTCAGGGTGTACAGAAGGGATCTATTAAGCCGCAGGCTAGCTCTACCCCAGATACATTTTAAGATACAACGTTGTAAAATACAAATGACATGAGGGGGGATAGGGATAGGAAGAATCCCTAAATTAATATAGTACTTTGGGCAGGAGGGACATTTTGATGGCGTGGATATGACCCATCCATGATATTTGGGGAATATCCCAAGCAGAGCTTTTTTTCTCAGAAAATAGGTGCAGGAACTCAACCACGACCCCGTTCAAATTTCACAAACAGTAGAAGGGTCTTAAAGGGGCATTAAATACCAGGATTGCATTACATACAGAGTTCAGAGTTCAGGGGGGTTACATACAGAGTGCAGAGCTGTCACTTGTAAGCACAGAAACCAGACTTCTGTGTTTACAAGTGATTCTGGTGATCAGGCACCAAAGGGTCTGAGTCAGAGGTGGTGGAACTGAGTTCCCCCAAGTTCCCCCTGAAAAAAAGCCCTGATCCCAAGTATTCAGCAGGCGTTTCAGAGAAGAAATAAGAGGGGGATAGTTAGTGGCATATAGAGAATGAAAAGAAGAGGTAAGATAAACCCCCAAGTATGGTAGCGAGGACATCCACTGAAATGCGAATTGCGCTTGCAAAGAATCCTTAAGGGAATCAAGCATGGAAACGTTTAAGGCTTGTGAATTGTACGGATTCATATGAAGACCTGAAATGGTTGCAAAGTTGCTCATGATAGAGAGAGAAGGTTTGGTAAAGTAATATGCAGAGAGTTGACGTACATAAGCATGTCATCTGCAAACATTGTCAACTTGTGGGTTACTCCAGCCAACTCCATCCTTTATATTCGGATTACCATGTATATGGGCCGCTAGAGGTTCCAGTGCGATGGTGAACAAAAGCGGGGACAAGGGACAGCCTCATTAAGTATTTTTCTAAATCATAAACATTTGTACAGAAGACTTCTGCATTCTTTATAACATCTGTCACAAATAATAAAGGTCACATTTTTGGTTATTGTGTGTAAACGAATAAGGGTGCTGCTAGGGGAAGTACAGAAAATTTCCAGTTATGGCCTTTATATGTTATCAAGAAAACAATAAAAGTATTATCTATTTATTGTACACTGGAGATGAGACATTTAATGTAGAACTCTAGCCTACATTATTTTTTAGCTTTGGATATCAGAGATGAGGGTTACAACCTGTGCCGTTTTTTTTTGTGCCCCCACTGGGAAGATTAACCTGACTTCTTGTCCTTATGACACCAGTCAGCCTGTTATGATTCCCACACATGCATCACACTGTAGCCAGGCAGATGCCACATCATGTTCTATCATTCAGCAATGCAGCTTCCTATGTCCACTCACTGCCTCCAGCCTGCTCACCTCTGTCCAGTTACCCTACATTCACACCTATGCACTTTTTTGTGTGTTTTCCATTTTGCAGAAATGCATTACAGTTCATTTAACTTGGTCTCCTATGGTACACATTCATATCCACTGTTCTATGGTAAACATTTGCATCTATGCGTTTTTCAGCCGGTGCATTTTTGGAAAAGGTCAGCGACTTTTTTTCCCGCAGCAGATTGCATTTTGTGTGTGATAGACTTCAATGGAATCATACCAGAAATGCAAGTGTTTATTTCCCCTTTAAAAACACTGTATATCGCTGGTTGCTAAGAAGCAGGCCGGGAAGCCGACCGTTGCGTCCTTAACGACCGATGAGTCATCAGCTGTCATCTGTTCCTGCTGACAACTGGATGTAAAAAATTTAGATAAAAACAGAGTAGGGTCCCCCCCGCCCCCCCCCTTCGGGTCTGGTATGGATTAGGAGGGGACCCTCACTCCAAAATAAAAGTAAAAAACAGAGTGGGGCCTCCTCCGAGCATGCAACCCAGCAGGTCAGAAAAGGTAGGGGACAAATGAGCGGCCCCTCCTGGTATGCCATACCAGGCCGCATGCCCTCAACATGGAGGCTGCCCATGTTGATGGGGACAAGGGCCTCTTCCCCAAAACCCTGGATGGTGGTTGTGAGAGTCTGTAGGTAGGGGGCTTATCAGCATCTAGAAGCCCCCTTTAAGATCCTGCTCCCCCAACGTGAATGACATAGAACCCCTACCAATTCACAACAAAAAACTGTGTAGTGTTACAAAAAACAAGAGACGGTTTTTGACAAGTCATTTATTAAAAATGAAGAATGTCCCCTGTCGTAGCTCCAACGTAATTCACAATGTCTTCATTCTCTGCTTCTTCCACCGATGTATTCTTCCTTCACCGCCGCCGCCGAAGACCCACTGAAAATTTAAAAAAACACTCCTCTTTCCACTGTTCTGTGAGCTCTGGTGTCTGACAGTTCTTATATAGCTATGGGTAAAGTCACCCTGAGACCCTGCCCTTTTTTTCATTTCAGGGTGCCCTCGGCGGTGGCGGAGGAGGAATACAACGGCGGAGAAAGCGGAGAAAGAAGACATCAGTGGAGAAAGAATACATTGTGATTTACGTTGGAGCTACGATGGGGGGGATATCCTTAATTTTTAATAAAGGAATTTGTCAAAAAATATCTCTTTTTTACTGTAACACTACATTGCTTTTTTTTGGTGAAAGGGTAGGAGTACAATGTACCCCATACTCATTTACATGGGGGGCTAGGATCCAGGGTTGTGGGCAGGGCCGCCATCAGGAATTATGGGGCCCCTTACACAGCTTCAGGCATTGGCCCTCCTGGAGCAGAGAACCTGGGGGGGGGGGGGGGGTGCTGCTGCCTGAAATTGAGAAGCGGGGGGGGGCTGTTTACAAAAAAATATATATATTTTTTTTTTAAAGGGGGGTTGCCATCTGGGGCCCTTTAATAAAAAAAAAATATATATATATACACAAATTATTATTTTTTTTTTATAAAAAGAAATTACAAAAAAAGGGGGTTGCCATCCGGGACCTCTGGGCCCTTTATTAAAAAAAAAAAAAAAACAAGAAACCTCTGGGCCCTTTAATAAAAAAAAAATATATATATATATATACATATAAATAAACAAAAATATTTATAAAAAAAAGGGGGGGTTGCCATCCGGGGCCCTGGGAAACTCTGGGCCCTTTAATAATAATAGTAATAATAATAATAATAATAATAATAATAAGTATATATATATATAAAAAAGGGGGTTGCCTTCTGGGGCCCTGTGGGCCTCCGGACCCCTAAAAAAAAAAGGGGGTTGCCATCTGGGCCCCTGGGGACCTCAGGGCCCCTTACAGGTGTACCGCCTGTACCCCCCTGATGGCGGTTGTGGGGAAGAGGTCCTTGTCCCCATCAACATGGAGACAAGGTGCTTTGGGGGGGTGCTCGGTTGTCCTCATCGCTTTTCTGACCTGTCAGGCTGCAGGGTCTGTTTTTTTTTTACATTCAGCTATCAACTTATCGGTTAAGGATGCGCCGGCCGGCTTCCCGTCCAACTCCTTAGCAACCAGCTATATACAGTGTTTTTAATAGGGAAATTTAAAAAAACACACAAAATGCATGCAAAAATGCTTTAAAAACATGGGTTTAAAAAGACAAAACTCACCGCAAAACAAGCCTGAAAAATGTATCAACCATAACCAGATAAATATGAACCTAAACTAAAGCCTCGTACACACGATCGGATTTTCCGCAGACAAAGCATCAGACTTTTGTCCGAAGGGCGTTTGCCAGGAAGTTGTCTTGCATACAAAGGCACACAATTGTTGGCCAACATACATGAACGTAGTGACGTACTACATGAAATTTCAGCTCTTGAGCGCCACCTTTGGGCACCTTCTGCTAATGTCGTGTTTGGTGAGCATTGATTCCGAGCATGTGTGTTTGTACTCTGGACTTTTGTCTAAAGGACTTGTGTACACACGATCAGAAAATGTGACAACAGACCGGAAAATGTATAGGCCTGCCATCCAACATTTGTCTGCGGAAAACAATTGTCCGATGGAGCATACAAATGGTCGGATTTTAGGCCAACAGTCTGTCAACACACAATTTCCATCGGAAAATCTGATCATGTGTACGAGGCTTTAGATGAGGGGTCCTAAGTAGCTCTAAAGCTGCAGCACTGTGATCTTCCTAACTGGGCAGATTGGCTAGAGGTGGGTAAATCACAAAAGTGCCTGAACAAATTTGCAAACCCTTTGGTGGGTAAAACTGCCAAAATGTGTGTATTTTACCTGTGTACGTAGATGTTTGCCTGAAATTTGCCTGAAATTCCACTATGCCGTGTCAGCCTCCCAGCTGAATAGTATATTTTTATTGTGTGCTCTACCTGCTCTCCCCCAGTCCCCCCCCATCACTGTTTCTGCAACACCCAGCTGTGGGATTACAAACTCTGGGAATGATTCATAGAGAGTTACACCGGCGTATCAGTAGATACACCGTCGTAACTCTGAATCTACGCCGTCGTAAGTTTAAGCGTATTTTGGAAACCAGATACGCTTAAATTAGGCTAAGTTACGAGCAGCGTAAGTCTCCTACGCTGTCGTATCTTAGGGTGCATATTTAGTTGGCGCTTCCGTCGATTTCAGCGTAAAATATGCAAATGAGCTGGATAAGCCGATTCAGAAATGTACGTGCGCCCGACGGATTTTTTTACGTCGTTTGCATAAGGCTTTTTCTGGCGTAACGTTACTCCTGCTATATGAGGCATAGCCAATGTTAAAGGGTCACTAAAGGAAATTTTACAGGGTAAAACAGGGTAATAGTTAACTGATTCCTTTGAAAATGCATAAAAAATAGATAAAAAACAATCATATAATGTACCTACAGTTTAGTTTTGTTTTTGCTGTTGTTTCCTGGTTCTCTGATGTACAGAGCCAGAGAGCCAATAGAGGGCAGAGAAGGTTTTGCAAAACGAAACTGGATTGGTGCTGAGGGGTTTTAGACACACCTCCTTGATTAGTCACCACAGTGAGAAATCTCCCAGTACTGTGGTGATCAGGAAACAGGCAACCAGGAAGTGTCCAGAACAGAGAGGAATTACAGCAACATCAAAGGAAAAACGAACAATGAGGACATGAAACCAGGACTGCAGTAAGGTAAAGGAAGCTATTTAGCTAAAAAAAAAAAAATTCCTTTAGTGACCCTTTAAGTATGGAAGTCGTTCCCGCCGTCGAATTTTGAAAATTTTACATAGTTTGCGTAAGTCGTTCACGAATAGGGCATTTTGTAAATTACGTTCACGTCGAAAGCATTGACTATTTGCGACGTGATTAGGAGCATGCGCACTGGGATACGTTCACGGCCGGCACATGCGCCGTTCGTGAGAAACGTCATTTACGTGGGGTCATGTTTTATTTACATAAAACACGCCCACCTCTTGACAATTTGAATTTGGCGCACTTACGCCGGCAGATTTACGCTACGCCGTCGCAACTTACGGAGCAAGTGCTTTGTGAATACTGCACTTGCCTCTCTAAATTGCGGCGGCGTAGCGTAAATAACATACGCTACGCCCGCACAAACTTACGTCCCCCTACCTGAATCTAGCCCTCTGTGTCCACCTTGCATCTGACTCACAGGCTGAAACACTGTACAGTACTAGGCAAGAGCTTGTATACAAACAGTGGGGCACTGCAGAGACAGTGACAGTTGTAACTGTTACGCTGCATCTTAGGGAGGGAAATGTAGTCAGAGCTGGAGGGTGTAGCAAAGAAGACAAGATGCACCCCCCATGCCTCGCATCCATTACATGGTGGTGCCTGGGCCCACCAATCCCAGATAGCAAGCAATTGTGCTGCAGGTTTGAAAATGACTTGCTAAGCTATTGCTATACTTGTCAGGCTTTACAAGTTTGTTGCGAAATTGCAGAAAGTCCGCATTGACTTGAGTTCAGCATTCTTTACATTCTGCAAGTTCTGGTTCAGGTATGTTGTGTAATAGTCATCCCACCACAGGGGTCACTGTGGCTGAATTTTAATGCCGTAGACTTGCAGAGCTCTTGCTGTAGACCAGTGTTTCTCAACTCCAGTCCTCAAGGAGCCCCAACAGGTCATGTTTTCAGGATTTCCCTCAGATGAAACGGCTGTGGTAATTACTAAGGCAGTGAAACTGATCAAATCACCTGTGCAAAATACTGTAATTGAAAGCCTGAAAACATGACCTGTTGGGGCGCCTTGAGGACTGGAGTTGAGAAACACTGCTGTAAACTCACAAAAAAAACAAATAGTGGTGTTGCGCTCCCTCATGAAATAACATAAACCTAGATATATGAATGCAGAGAGAATAAATTATATAAATAAATATATAAAGTCCTGCTGTGCTGCAAACAAGTGACTAGAGGTGCAATAAAGTGCAATGATAATAAATATAAAAAAATGTATAATAATTTGAATAAAAAACAATGCATGTAGAATTAGAAACAAATGGAAATAAAGTCCATTGTGAGTGTAGCAAAAGGTGCTAAAATGCTGGCGAATCTTAGAAGGGGAAAATCACATATAACATATACCATATAAACCTAGATATATGAATGCAGAGAGAATAGATTGTATAAAATGATATAAATAAATATATAAAGTGCTGCTGTGCTGCAAACAAGTGACTACAGGTGCAATGATATAGAGTGCAATGATAATATATATTCAAAAATTGATAATAATTAGAATAAAAACAATGGGGCAGATCCACAAAGCGAGTACGCCAGCGTATTGATACGCCGGCGTACTTTCAAATTTCCCGCATCGTATCTTTGTTTTGAATCCTCAAAACAAGATACGACTGCATCTGGGTTAGATCCGTCAGGCATACCTCTTCGTACGCCTTCGGATCTAAGATGCAATTCTTCGGCGTCCGCTGGGTGGCGTTCCCGTCGTAATCCGCGTCGAGTATGCAAATTAGCTATTTCTAACGATCCACGAACGTACGAGCGGCCGTCGCATTCTTTTACGTCGCCTCTAGTCGGCTTTTTCCGGCGTATAGTTAAAGCTGCTGTTTGGTGGCGTATAGTTAAACCTGCTATGTTAAGTATGGCCGTCGTTCCCGCGTTTAATTTCATTATTTTTTTTTTCGTTTGCGTAAGTTGTCCGTGAATCGGGATGGACGTAATTTACGTCCACGTCAAAACAATGACATCCTTGCGACGTCATTTAGCCCAATGCACGGTGGGAAATTTAGGGACGGCGCATGCGCAGTTCGTTCGGCGCGGGGACGCACTTCATTTAAATGAAACACGCCCCCCCCTAGTCGCCGATTTGAATTAGGCACCGTTATGCCGCGAGAGATACACTACGCCGCCATAACTTACGGCGCAAATTCTTCCAGGATTCAAGCCAAAAAAAGTAAGTTACGGCGGTGTAGCGTATCTCAGATTCGCTACGCCGGGGCAGATCTTTGTGGATCTGCCCCATTGCGTGTAGAATTAGAAACAAATGGAAATAAAGTCCATTGTGAGTGTAGCAAAAGGTGCTAAAGTGCTGGCGAATCTCAGAAGGGGAAAATCAATTCCTCTGGATCCAGGGTGCAGAGTGTAGTGTTGCTGGTGCTCTGTAACAGTAACAGGCGGCACTGTGACTTCTGTGAGAGGTGGCTCTTCGGTGTAAGTAACACCCATGGCGGGTGTACTATCTTCTTACCTTACTGCTGTAAGGTAAGCAGCATTGAAAGATATAGTGGAATGCTAGGTCATTCAAAGTGGGGGAGGGGATTCCTTCCTTCTCCAGCGTTTCCAGTAATCTACTGCTGTAGACTCACCACTGCAACTTTGTTCTTGCTAGAGACTTGCCACGCAAATTTGTTACAAATTGGAATAGTGTCAACTAGAACTTATGCTTCACGTGCCAGTGAAAATGTACCGCAAGTTAACATACTTACAATTCAACACTGCCACAAATTTGTGGCAAGCTATCATTGCTATCTGGGCTGTAAGGAAACACAAAGACTACCATGTTAGTTGGTACACTGAGCACCATGTAGAGCAGTGGTTCTCAACCTGGGGGTCGGGACCCCCTCGGGGCTCAAATTATGATTTGCCAGGGGGGTCACCGAAACCTGGGCTGTTCTTGAAGCCCGCACCGCTCTCCCAGCCTTTTTGCAGCCGCCCAGCAGGGCTGTCCCTGGAGCCAACGGCCGCCCACTCAGCCTCTCTGTAGCCATCCATTCAGTTCATGGCATGGCTGGGTGGCAGAGACTAGAGGTCAGCTGACTGGTGAGGATTGGGAAGTGGGAGGGACTGGAGGAGACCCTATCTCCTGATTTTGGCATGGGTGTAACTGCTACGAGATGGGTTAGGGGCGCAAATTACTTGTCTTGCCTTGGGTGCTGACAACCTACGCTACGAAAATAACTTTACTGTTAGGGGTCCCCACAACGTAGGAAATGAGAGCCACTGATGTAGAGGGACACACTTGTAGGCGGGCCCCAGGCCCAAGGTACCAAGTCAAGGGGATACCACACACACACACACACACTTTTTGATTGTTGTAATTATTTGGTATATTGCATATATAGGTTAACAGTAATGAACAATGGTGTTTTTTTGGGGCACTGATATATGGCAATGCAGCAATTGTAATTTTACAGTATTACCAGGATTAGAGCCTATAGTATTGAAGGACTGCTGCTGCTGAAGGGGTGGCAGTTTGCAATGTTCTTGATGGCACTATATGGCTTTTAAGAGAGCACTGTGTGGCTTTTCTGAATACCGGGAGGTTTCCTCTCTGTAGTCCCTGTTCACCAGGAACCTCTTCTTGTGCAAATCACTTTCCCTAGACAGGTGGTCTCTATTCCTGACCACTCACTCCAGGAACTCCTGAATGACACACAAGGAACAATTACCCTAAATGCCCCGTACACACAATCGATTTTCCCATCGGAAGAAAGTTGGATGGTTTTTCCGATGGAATTCCTCTCAAGCCTGCCTTGCATACACACGGTCACACAAAAGTTTGGTGAACATTTAACTGCCAAGAATGTGGTGACGTAAAAGACTATGACAAACCAAGAAAACTAAGTTCAATGCTTCTGAGCATGCGTCGATTTGTTTCCGAGCATGCGCAGGTATTTTGTGCGTTTGGTTTTGTACACACGATCGGAAATTCAGATCAGTTTTTTTTTCCTGACGGGGAAAAAAGAGATCCTGCTCTCTATCTTTTTCCAGCAGTTTTTCCGTTGGAAAAAGTCTGATGGAGCATACACACGGTCGGAATTCCCGACTAAAAGCTCTCATCAGACTTTTTCCAACAGGAAACCACCGATCGTGTGCACGGGGCATAACAGATGCCTCTCTATCTGTAATAATGACACAGTGCCACCTACAGGATGGAGGGGAAACTCTTACCTGCCTACACACTGACCACCAATGTAAGGGTGCCCACTGACGACCATGTAAGGGGACACAGTGAGCAAAAATGTAAGGTAGCACACTGACCACCAGCGTTAAGGGGTACACTAACCATCAACATAAGAAGGCACACCAATTTCAGGGCAAACACTGACCACTAGCTTAGGGGGCATGCTGACCACTAGTGTAAGGGGACATGTTGACCACCAATAAAGGTGGATGCACTGAGAAGCAATGTAAAATGACACACTGAGCACTGACAGCCAATATAAGGGGAAGCACTGAGCACCGCCACCTATGTGATGAAACACACTGAGCACTGACCACCAATATAAGAAGCATGCTAAGAATTGACCACCAAGGTAATGAGGCAAATTAAGACCATCAATTAAAGGGACATACTGAGTGTCCACTACCAGAGGAAGGAGTTTGCTGACCACCAGTGGAAGGACCTGTTCACATCAGAAAAATGCAAAGATAAAGTCATTGGGCCAGATCCACGTACCTCAGCGCATCTTTCTGTCCGGCGTAGCGTATCTCTGATACACTACGCCGCCGTAACTTACAGCATATTTTCCTTATCCTGAAAGAATTTGCGCCGTAAGTTACGGCGGCGTAGCGCAACTTTGTCGGCGTAAGGGCGCGCAATTCAAATGGATGAGATGGGGGCGTGTTTTATGTTAATACGTCTTGACCCGACGTAAATGACGTTTTTTTTAACGGCGCATGCGCCGTCCGTGGGAGTATCCCAGTGCGCATGCTCCAAATTAACCCGCAACAAGCCAATGCTTTGGACGTGAACGTAATTCTACGCAAAGCCCTATTCGCGAACGACTTACGCAAATGACATAACATTTTCAAAATTCGACATCCATACTTAACATTGAGTGCGCCTCATATAGCAGGGGTAACTTTACGCCGAAAAAAGCCTTAAGAAAACGACATAAAAAATGCGCCGGCCGGACGTACGTTTGTGGATTCGCGTATCTAGCTAATTTGCATACTCAACGCGGAAATCAACGGAAGCGCCACCTAGCGGCCAGCGTAAATATGCACCCTAGATCCGACGGCGTACTAAGATGTACACCAGTCGGATCTAGCCCAGCTTCAGGCGTATCTTGTTTTCCGGAGCAACCTAGCAGTTACGCGGCGTATCAATAGATACGCCAGCGTAACTGCTTCGTGGATCTGGCCCATTGTGTTCACGTGCATTTGAATGTGGTTTTGTATGCACTGCACATTTTTCCATGCTTTTTTTAATGTTTTATGAAAGGAACCTTTTAATGAGTTGCATTCTCGTGCATTGCTTGTACACACATTTGTGTGGGTTGTGCCTTCTCTACTTTTTTCAAATGTAGCCACAGTGCAATACCCAAGGAGCATTAATTTTTACTGTATTTGAAATGCGTTTTAAAACAAATCCAAAGGCATGTGGTGTGAACAGGGCCTTAGGTGGCATGGTGAGTGAAGGTAACACACTGACCACTAACATACTCACTTCACTCTGCAACCTGTGCTGTGTAATTACATAGTTCTGACCCCTTGCGCAGTATTATGCAGTATATTGTACATGACATAGTCCTGACTGCAGAACTGTAAACTCTACATAATCCTATTTATCATAATCATAGAATAAATGAGCAGCTTTGGAAGCTTTTGAATAGAATTTCCTTGGCCCTGGTCTTAGAAATGTTGAAAACCATTGTGTTAGAGGAACATGGTGCTTACAGAGAAAGTAGAAAGACATGTATTGTATAAGCAATGTCCTTACCGTGCTGGAGCTGATACTGTCTATCTCTTGCTTCCCCAGGAATCCCTCTGTGATTTTAATAATATTGGGAAAGGATTTTTGAAAGTCGGTAACATATGCTTGAAGCGTGTACTCAAATGCTGACCACTTCACTTCTGCCGGGTCCATTCTTCAGAACTGCGTCCTATGCAATGCCTCCTTGTGCATTAACAGGTCACACGCCTAAGAAGTGAGACCAGGAAGTGTTTAAAAGAAATATGTGACAATGAAAAGCAGCTAGACTGAGCATTCCTTATTTACTGATAATGGCAGGGCCCTAGGTAAAGTTACATAATTACAAGTAAGTAATCTGTTTTCTCATCCATTTTAAAGTATACATGAACAGTTACCTTGTAAAACAACCCATTAAATCTAAAAAAGGCATGCAAGGCAAAACATATACATATCACCTTTTTTCTTTTTTATCAGTCATAACAACCTCTGTTCTCAGCTGCATAAGGGGCTTGGAGAGCTGGGAGTGGAGACTGCAGGGGGGTGTGTCAGCAGGAGGCAGATAAACAGCAGTACACTCATCTTCCTAGTGATCTTCCAGTTCTCCAAGTTGGAGCAAGTATGCAACCAGTGGTGTAGTTTCTCATAGTCAGTGGCCATTGACGCCAGAGGATCATGTCATTTATGCAACTACCGTGTTTCCCCCGAAAGTAAGACCGGGTCTTATATTAATTTTGTCCCCAAAAAACACACTAGGGCTTACTTTCGGGGTAGGGCTTATTTACTTACAGAATGTACAAATTTTACAAAGATTCTGTGTCCCCCCTGTCACCCCCCCCCCCCCCCCAACTGTCAGGTCAGGAGTCATTACGGTATTTTGAGAGACATCTTGGCACTGTATAAGGTACAGTACCATAGAAAATACAGCTCCCTGGTGTACCGGTATTCACCTGCTCTTCTTTCGTCAAAGAAGAGCCGAGGTCACCTGTCATCGGCTCGCTCCGTGCAGTAAGAAGGGATGGGCTGATCGTTTTTTTTCACATTTGGATTGCTGCACTTGGTATTTATTTGCACTGTAGAGAAAGTCATATTTATTTGGTATTGAAGAACATATAAGATATTTTAATTTAGTAGTAATTTTAGAGTGAGCGCCCCTATACCCCTTCTTATATTCAAATACATGATGATAATCTTGTAGATCGGAGGTCCGGTAAATTCCCGTAATCCAAAAGAAGACATGTGGAGGATGTTCCCACCTGCCCTTGCACTGGATCGGTTCCTCTTTAATTGGTCATGTTGGCCTGGCGGTTGGGGGTCTTTGGAGGCATTTTTAAAATCTGCTGTGATTACCATATTAGGGACCTGTCTAAGGTATGGAGTCTACTGGGGGAATTCCAGTTTATGGTGGGTTAAATGGTAAGTTAAACTGAAAGGGCCCTGCAGAAAGTTGAGGTTGCCCCCGAGCCGGTGTGGTGTAGCTGGGTACCACTCAAGTAGTTACGCAGAAACAAAAGTGTATACTTGATACTTGGTTCCTCCAAAGATCAGCAACCTTATGTTTATTGTGATTGTATTATTACTTTTGTTCCTGTTTTAACCACTTAAGCCCCGGACCATTTTGTTGCTAAATGCCCAGGCCAGGTTTTGCGATTCGGCACTGCGTCGCCTTAACAGACAATTGCGCGGTCGTGCGACGTGGCTCCCAAACAAAATTGGCGTCCTTTTTTCCCCACAAATAGAGCTTTCTTTTGGTGGTATTTAATCACCTCTGCGGTTTTTATTTTTTGCGCTATAAACAAAAATAGAGCGACAATTTTGAAAAAAATGCAATATTTTTTACTTTTTGCTATAATAAATATCCCCCAAAAACATATATATATAAAAAAAAATCCTCAGTTTAGGCCGATACGTATTCTTCTACCTATTTTTGGTAAAAAAAATCACAATAAGTGTTTATCGATTGGTTTGCGCAAAATTTATAGCGTTTACAAAATAGGGCATAGTTTTTTTGCATTTTTATTAATTTTTTTTTTTATACTACTATTGGCGGCGATCAGCGATTTTTTTCGTGACTGCGACATTATGGCGGACACTTCGGACAATTTTGACACATTTTTGGGACCATTGTCATTTTCACAGCAAAAAATGCATTTAAATTACATTTTTTATTGTGAAAATGACAGTTGCAGTTTGGGAGTTAAACACAGGGGGCGCTGTAGGAGTTAGGGTTCACCTAGTGTGTGTTTACAACTGTAGGGGGGTGTGGCTGTAGGACTGACGTCATCGATCGAGTCTCCCTATAAAAGGGATCACTCGATCGATGCGCCGCCACAGTGAAGCACGGGGAAGCCGTGTTTACATACGGCTCTCCCTGTTCTTCAGCTCCGGGGAGCGATCGCGATGGGGCGGCTATAAACGAATAGCCGCGCCGTCGTCCGGGATCGCTCCCCACGGGAATCCGCACGCAGCGGAGGGGGCCCCGATCGGACCCCCGACCCGCTAGAAGGCGGGGACGTATATATACGCCCATATGCCTGTACGTGCCATTCTGTGGACGTAAATAGGCGTGCGGCGGGCGTTAAGTGGTTAAGGAACGTTTGTTATAATTGGTTATTGGTTAATAAATTGCCGCTGGGGCCATTTTTACACCAAAATGGTATCATGGTGTTATTGCAGTTTATTTGAGGTAAAACGGCCAGGGTAGGATAGCTGTCATTAATTATGTGGGTGCTGATGACATCTTAGTCATGACAAAACCATGAACGCAGGTTTCTAAGATAATCGCATATGTTATTTAGAAGTTATTTGCCTTGCAGGTCAATATGACCCCTGGTTACATCAGTATCTGCAAACAGACAAAGTCAGAGCCAAAGTGTGCAGAGTAGGTAATGAACTGATAGGGAATTAAATAGTACTATCTATTAGTTGGTGTTCTGGACTACTTGGTGATCCCTGATCTTATTTCTTTTCATCACACATATGTTAGTAAAATGTCTGTTTCGAACTGTTCACTGCTGCACTATATTATAAACCCCATAATGATCAGAAGAAGCATCTACATACTGGTGGAAAAATCCAGATGCTGGGTTATGAGTTATATTTTCTACATTTTGTCTGAACAAAAAATGCTGTTTGAGTGGTAATGGCGCATTTTTCAGGAAACTCCATACAAAAGGGGACATTCCACTCTAATGCCCTGTACACATGAGCGGAATTTCCACCAGCAAAAGTCTGATGTGAGCTTTTCAGCGGAAATTCCGACCGTGTGTATGCTCCATCAGACTTTTGCTGTCAGAATTTCCGCCAGCAAAAGTTTGAGAGCAGGTTCTCAATTTTTCAGACGGAAAAAATTTCTATCGGAAAATCAGTTCGTCTGTATGCAATTCCAACGGGGAAAAAAAACACACATGCTCGGAAACAATTTGATGCATGCTCGGAAGCATTGAACTTCTTTTTCTCGCCTCGTCATAGTGTTGCACGTCACTGTGTTCTTAACGCTCAAACTTTTGTGTGACCGTGTGTATGCAAGCCAAGCTTGAGCGGAATTCCGTCGGAAAAACCATCCAACTTTTCACATTCCACTCGTGTGTACAGTGCAACAGTCTTCCTCCCCTACCTCTTCCATATTTGGCATGTAATATTCTTTGGGGGGGGGGGGGTATCTGGTTTTGACAGATATCCACTCTCACTTCCGCTTGGAGCGATGAGGCGAACCAAGTTCTCTCCCCCCCCCTTACATCCCCACTTCCCTGCAGTATTCTAGGACACATCACAGGTCCCAGAAGACTAGGTGACCATTTACAAAGCACAGTGCAGCTTACACATGCACAGTGGGCAGCCAGCTGTGAAGCGGAAAGCTGCATAGCCAGCTGCCCACAGTTAGGATGCTGCCACCAGAAACCTGCAGGCTATTGAAGAAGTAGCCCAGGTGAGGATGGCGCCGGATCTCTAGACAGGTAAGTGTTGTTATATTAAAAGTCAGCAGCTACATGATTTGTAGCTGCTGCCTTTAAAACAAAATTGCCCAGACTGGACAACCGCTTTAAGCTGCGCTCCACTCGTTGTACATTTTTCTACCAAAAAACTGACCATGATGTGCTCTCATACCTAGTGTGGTACATTTTTGATAGGAAAACAGAGGGATTAGCAGGAACAGCAGGGATTTTACACAAAGGAAGCAATACATAGAGAACACAATACTTTTTCAGACAAGTATATGGTACAGCAGGCACATATCAGGAATATGAAATGTTGGGTTTACATGTTAGGTGTTTTTTTTTACCTTTTGTGGTAAGGATTTTACATAAATGAATAAGTGCTAGTCATTGTAAATTCTCATGGCAGTGTTGAAAAACTAGGGGAATTCCATGATATAGTTGAGGATGGGCGGCTCGCCCATCCCCCCCTTTCCTGGCATGCCGGGCTATATGCTCGGATAAGGGTCTGGTGCCGTTACTTTGTTTGTTTTTTTGGTGTAGAATCCATACCAGACCCAAAGGGCCTGCTCCTTAACAACCAGCTATTCTTCACACATAATTAAAATTGGTCGTTCATTTTTCAACTGATCCAAACTCGAATCGTTCTGAAATTTGGGATTTGTTAGAAAAACAAATACGCGAAACAAATTTCAACTAAATTGTTTACTATTTAATTTAGAGATTTAGATACATCTGAATCTCCGAATAACCCAAAATGTATCAGAATTTGCATTCGGACTGAAATGAATTGCATATGTCTAGACAGACCGCAGTGGAAAAACGTCCTTACAGGATGTCTCCAACTTACAAGCTGACCTCAATGCTCTGTTTAATTGGGCAACTGTGTGGCAAATGTGGTTTAATGTTGATACATGTAGAGTTATGCACTTGGGGGCTCTGAATATGCATGCATCATACATACTAGGCGGAGTACAACTGGGGGGGATCTGTAGTGGAGAAGGATCTGGGGGTTTTGGTAGATCATAAGCTTAATAATGGCATGCGATGCCAAGCTGCGGTTTCCAAAGAGAGCAAAGTCCTTTCTTGTATTAGGAGAGGTTTCGACTCCAGAGACAGAGATATCATTTTGCCCCTGTACAAATCATTAGTAAGACCTCATCTGGAATATGCAGTTAAGTTTTGGGCCCCAATTCTCAAAAAGGATATCAGGGAAGTGCAGAGAAGGGCAACCAAACTGATAAGAGGCATGGAGGAGCTCAGCTATGAGGAAAGATTAGAGGAACTGGATTTATTCTCTCTTGAGGAGAATAAGGGGGGATATGATCAACATGTACAAATACATAAGGGGTCCATAAAGTCAACTTGGTGTTGAGTTTTTCACTTTAAGGTCATAACAGAGGACGAGGGGGCAGGGCCATTTGAAGGAATTTGGAGGCCCCAAGCAAAATGGGGGGCCCCCAAGCACCCCCCCCGGACGCAAAGCCTACGTTAGCGCTACACTAATTTTTACACCCATGTTCTTACTCCTCCCCCCCTCCCTAGTCCCTATGTTTTTCTATTCTCACCTCCCCTTCTTCCCTGTAGGCTGTCACTGTAGCGTGGCCGAGCTCCTCTTCCTACTGTCAGTCAGGTGTTCTATCATTATGGGTCCCCAGTTCCCAATCAGATAGTGCCCGGGCTGGGCCGGGTACCGTCCGGTACAGGAGATTCCGTTTCCTGTGTTCTTGGCTGGACTGAAAGGAAGTGAGCACTCAGTGTTCACTTCCTTTCAGTCCGGTCGGGAACAGGAAACTGAATCTCCTGTACCATGCGCGGTACCTGATCTCCTGTACCATGCGCGGACTGACAGGACTCCAGGATGAAGGAAGAGGAGCTCGGCCACGCTACAGCCTGGGAAGGGGAAGTTGGGGGCCCCAGGCCAGCTCGGGGCCCCAAGCAATTGTTTGTTTTGCCTGTCCTGTAGCGACGGGCCTGCAAGGGGGCACTCTTCACGTTTAGAGGAAAAAAGATTTCATCTCAAAATATGGAAAGGTTTCTTAACCACTTGCCGACCTCCTCATGTACATATACGTCAGCAGAATGGCACGGACAGGCACATGTACGTACCTGTACGTGCTCTGCTTGACGTGGGTCGGGGGTCCGATCGGGACCCCCCCCCCCCACGGTACATGCGGCGGTCGGGTTCCCTCGGGGAGCGATCCGGGACGACGGCGCGATCGCTCCCCGGAACTGAAGAACGGGGAGAGCCGTATGTAAACACGGCTTCCCCGTGCTTCACTGTGGCGGCGCATTGATCCCTTTTATTAGGGAGACTCGATCGATGATGTCAGTCCTACAGCCACACCCCCCTACAGTTGTAAACACACACTAGGTGAACCCTAAATGTTACAGCGCCCCCTGTGTTTAACTCCCAAATTGCAACTGTAATTTTCACAATAAACAATGCAATTTAAATGCATTTTTTGCTGTGAAAATGACAATGGTCCCAAAAATGTGTCAAAATTGTCCGAAGTGTCCGCCATAATGTCGCAGTCACGAAAAAAATCGCTGATCGCCGCCATTAGTAGTAAAAAAAATAAAAATGCAATAAAACTATCCCCTATTTTGTAAACGCTATAAATTTTGCGCAAACTAACCGATAAATGATTATTGCGATTTTTTTTTTACCAAAAATAGGTAGAAGAATACGTATCGGCCTAAACTGAGGGAAAAATGAGAGCTGCAGAGTTGGAGGTGTGTGTCTGTGTAAATTCAGGAAGTGAACAGGCAGCAGCTTCAGCTGCCCACAGTTAAAATGGATGCAGCCAGACTCAGTGGAGGGAGATGTGTGCAGTATAATTGGCAAGTACAGAATCACAGTATATATAAAAAATAATATGCAAAGTGGTTGGAGGGAAGCTTCAAAATGGCAAAGATGTTTTTATTACAAATGATGTGAGCAGACTGCCGTTCCTCTTTAAGCACATACAGGCGAGTGATACATCTATCCCAACAAGGTCACACACCTTTTCTCATTTGATAAACTGTCATACACAAAACAAAAAAACAATTAAATCATAAAAATAAATTCCAACCCCTAAAGTTATTGCATTTTCCCCATTTTTAGTAATGGGTACATTTATATGTTGGAACTGTAGCAGCAATTCAGTGACGGGCACTTGGGAAAAACTGTAAGCCTCAAAGTCACACAAAGCTTTGCTTGTTCGGCGCACTAAATCTCATCCTAATTCCACTGTGTCTCTTTTATCCTTCCATACAATCGCTCACAAAGAGGCACAGATTTCCACAACTTGGGAAATGTCACTGATTGGCCAATTCGCTGAGAAAGGTTGGATTTGCATCAAAAAGAGCCTTACAACTCATTGAAATTCCTCACATGTCCAAAACTGGGAGAGAAAAAGAAGTCTAAAGGAATTGAAGCGTATTTTACACATCCGCCACTTTCCCCGGTGCTGACACCTGTTCTTCACTAAACTGGCTCATAAACTCAAAGAAATACAAATGATCAGTAGCTGCAGAAGAATGATCTACAAGCCTAAAGCATTACAGTGAAGACCTCCGATTCTATTACAGGTAAAAATGGCTTTTGCTACAAAAATAACTTGGCTGAGGCTTTGTGTGAGTAATATTACAATATGCAGTTTAAAAGGAAAATTTATTGGAAGTAATACTTCTCAGAAAGTTATTTATATACATTGTATTGTTATACTGCAAATTCTGAACAGGGACAACAATATTAAGAGTACACTTCCATGTTTGCTATATATCGTATATATTGTAATTGTTCCTAGTACTAACCTTCCTTATAACTTCTTTAGCTATTAAATTGGAGGCTCACCCAAAAAGTTAATTTTTAACATTAGATTGAGGCTCATTTTGTCAAGGGGAATCGGGTGTTTTTTTTTTTAAATCGAAGCAGTACTTACCGTTTTAGAGATAGATCTTCTCCGCCGCTTCCGGGTATGGGCTGCAGGACTGGGCGTTCCTATTTGATTGTCGGGCTTCCGACGGTCGCATACATCGCGTCACGATTTTCCGAAAGTAGCCAAACGTCGGTGCGCAGGCGCCGTATAGAGCCGCACCGATGTTCGGCTTCTTTCGGCTACTCGTGACGCGATGTATGTTACCGTCGGAAGCCTGTCAATCAAATAGGAACGCCCAGTCCCGAAGACCATACCCGGAAGCGGCGGAGAATCTCTAAACGGTAAGTACTGCTTCGATTTAAAAAAAAACACCCGATTCCCCTTGACAAAATGAGCGTCAATCTAATGTTAAAAAATAAATGTCGGGTGAACTCCCGCTTTAACTATTCTGAATTATGATAAAATCAACTGCTACTGGTTTTCTAATTTAATATTTCTCAACAGTTTAAACTCATTTTTTCAGGCCCCTCTGTCACTGTTGCAGAATTTGCATGACATTCATTTTAATTGCCAAAACACACAGATGCCTGATAAGTGACCTGGATATTTAATCAGTTGTCTGATCTTTTATTTCAGATCCAACATTTGTTGACCGAAGAACATTTGGAAGATCTATTTGCAAACTGTGAGTACTGTTATAGGTGGATAGATCATTACAACAATACTGGTGTTTTTAAGGTAGTTGCTTATAGCAACTTATATTATGATGACCATAGGCTGCTTTCTATGTTAGCTCAACTCACTCCCTATAGTGTGTGTTTTATTGTGCACCTTTTGTGCATTGGAATATATGTCAATTCTTACATGGAATGCAGTGTCTGTAGACAGCTGGGGCTAAGGTTATCAATAGCCCTTATCAATAAGCATGATCAATAGTTTGAGTGCCTGCAAGATAAGTGATTTATGCAATTTTCCCTACTTCACATAATCCAATTTGTGAAAAAACATAAAAACAAAATTAATCTTAAAGGGGTTGTAAAAGTACAATTTTTTTTCCTAAATAGCTTCCTTTACCTCAGTGCAGTCCTCCTTCACTTACCTCATCCTTCCATTTTGCTTTTAAATGTCCTTATTTCTTCTGAGAAATCCTCACTTCCTGTTCTTCTGTCTGTAACTCCACACAGTAATGCAAGGCTTTCTCCCTGGTGTGGAGTGTCGTGCTCGCCCCCTCCCTTGGACTACTGGAGAGTAAGGACGCCCACTAACACACAGCTCCTTTCTCTATCTGCAATGTAGAGAGCGTCCTGAATCTCCTGTAATCAAGGGTGGGGGCGAGCACGACACTCCACACCAGGGAGAAAGACTCACATTACGGTGTGGAGTTACAGACAGAAGAACAGGAAGTGAGGATTTATCAGAAGGAATAAGGACATTGAATAGCAAAATTGAAGGATGAGGTAAGTGAAGGAGGACTGCACTAAGGTAAAGGAAGCTATTTAGGAAAAAAAAAAGTACCTTTACAACCCCTTTAATCTTGATGGGTTACATTTTTTTGTTTATGTATTGTAGTTGCATTATCAAAATTTATAGTAAACGGAACATATTGGAATTGAACTGCTACAAGAGGCTTACAAAGGATGATCTCAACAAGATCTATCTTGAGATGTACATAGAGAATAGTACTGCAGACAGACAACAATGCTGTACTATAAAATCAATAGGCATGCAAGAGAATATAAGTACAGTGGAACCTTGGATTACGAGCATAATCCGTTCCAGGAGAATGCTCGTAATCCAAAGTACTCGCATATCAAAGCGAGTTTCCCCATTGAACTCAATGTAAACGAAAATAATTTGTTCCGAATTGACTTCAATGGCATGCAATACCGCATGCGGCCAGAGGCGGGGGCTTGCTGGAGAGCCTTGTAAAGGATATAGGCCGTAAAGGGCCAAGGACACCTCGGCTGAGCTCTGAAAACCTCCACAATTTTCTGAATATTTCCGAACGGAGCTCAGAAAATCGCGAAAATACTCAGTTTCCGAGGTCTTGCGAGTTCAGCCGAGGTGTCCTCGGCCCTTTCCGAGTGTTTACGAGGCTCTCCGGTGCCCTCCCCGCCTTTGGCCAAACGCATCATTGCACACCGCTTTGGCTTGAATCCTGCTCGTTTTGCAAGTTGAGTCAGGTTTTTTTTAAATACAGTGCTCGTATTGCAAAACACTTGTTAACCGTGTTCCTTGCAATCTGAGGTTTCACTGTAGTTTCAATGTGGAAGCTGAATTCCGTTTACACATGGTACACCTTTCTTTCTTTCTTTCTTTCTCTCTCTCTCTCTCTCTCTCTCTCTCCCCCCTTGTTTTTATAGAAATAAATCTATCCTGATTTCTCCTCCTCCCCCTGCCATCTTTCATCTGCTGCAGGGGTGCAGGGGGGGGACTGCACAGGATCAGTTCCAGTAAATGCTGCCCCTCCTGTCTACTTTCCCCTTCCTTCCTGCTATATGTCATTTACCATACCCTTCTTTTTCTGAATGAACACAGTGAGTGATCAGTACTACTTTGGTTTGTGAATGAACAGGGAGACTGTGCACCTGAGGCTGCAGAGATGGAGATTGAGGATTGTGTCCTCAATCACATTCTCTGTGTCAAAAGTGAAACAGGGGTCTTTTAGACCCCTGATATTTCACCAAAGCCCCCCAACAGGGCTGTTAAAAAATATAAAAAATAAAATTGTTAAAAACAATAAAAAAATACAATTGTAAAACATAATACAAAAATAAAATAATAAAAACTACTGACACCGTCAACTGCCCTACTGAAACCGTCCACTTCCCTAGTGAAACCGTCCACTGCCCTACTGACACCATCCACTATTCTACTGACACCTACCTCTGCCCTGCTGACACTGTCCACTTCTCTACTAATACCGTCCACTGCCCCACTGACACCGTCATCTGCCCCACTGACACCGTCATCTGCCCCACTGACACCGTCATCTGCCCCACTGACACCGTCCACTGCCCCACTGACACCGTCCACTGCCCCACTGACACCGTCCACTGCCCCTCTGACACCGTCCACTGCCCCTCTGACACCGTCCACTGCCCTGCTGACACCGTCCACTGCCCCGCTGACACCATCCACTGTTCTACTGACACCTACCTCTGCCCTGCTGACACTGTCCACTTCTTTACTAATACCGCCCACTGCCCCACTGAAACCATCCACTGCTCTACTGATACCTTCCACTGCCCTACTGACACCATCCACTGTTCTACTAACACCATCCTCTGCCCTCCTGACACCAACCTCTGCCCTCCTTACACTGACCACTGCTCTACTGATACCATTCACTGCTCCACTGACACCGTCCACTGCTCTACTAATACCATCCTCTGCCCTCCTGACACCGACCACTGCTCTACTGATACAGTTCACTGCCCCACTGACACCGTCCACTGCTCTACTAATACCATCCTCTGCCCTCCTGACACCGACCACTGCTCTGATATCGTTCACTGCCCCACTGACACCGTCCACTGCTCTACTAATACCATCCTCTGCCCTCCTGACACCGACCACTGCTCTACTGATAGCGTTCTCTGCCCCACTGACACCTTTCACTGCTCTACTAACACCATCTTCTGCCCTACTGACACCAACCTCTGCCCCACTGATACTGTCCACTGCCATACTGACACTGTTCACACATCATCCACTGTCCTACTGACACTGTCCACTTAGGGTATGCTAAATTTATATTCTTACAGTGACATTTTTTTTAATATCGTTTTTCTTACTATTTAGTCAGGCATTGTTAGTTAATATATATTTTTTGTTAAAAAGGCACTGAAACCCAGTGATCTTTAATCTCTTTCATGTTGTTCAGGTAGATCTCTCATAGGTTACCTACCTCTGGTGCTTGCGGTGGTGGGCAACCTCTGAACTTTTAGTGAAGAACCAGTGAATACCAGTGGCCCCTATGGGGGTTGCGCTACACTTAGCATGTTGCATGTTCTGAATAAAGCTGAGCCAACTGGCTTCTAAAAAAATATCACTATAACAATATTGTGCATCTGCTGCTGTCAACTTCATAGATAACCGTGGTGTGTGTCTACTGTATTATTTGTTTCTATTTTGCTTTTGCACCAAGCCCAAAGGGGAACATAATTTAACAAATTTTAGTATTTAAAGTAATTGTGGAAAAAAGTTATAAAACTTTTTTTTTTTTTTTTGTGTTTGTTTCTTTCCTTTTTCAGTAGTTGCTTTTACAGTGGAAATTAAAAACCAAGTTTAAAGTCCATGGACATTCCCACTATTTCTGAACCACCACCCGCAGTCCACAATGTTAAATCTAAAGGTAAAAAACAATGCAGGGCAGTTTTTATTGTAGCTCTATTACACTTAATGTTTTTTAATGTGCTTTTGGCTCATTTTAGAAGAATTTTCTTTACCAGAAACCAACATGTTGTTGACAGGTTAGTATACTAAACAGTGGGAAACAAACATTCTTACCTCTAGAAGTTGTAGATAGCTGGACAAGACAGTGAATAAGGCAGGAGATATAGGCCCGGATTCACAAAGCACTTACGCCGACGTATCTCGAGATACGCCGCGTACGTGTAAATTAGCGCCATCGTATCTATGCGCCGGTTTCTGAAAGCAAGATACGCCTGAAAATAGGCTTCATCCGACCGACGTAACTTTCCTATGCTGGCGTATCGTGGGTGCATATTTACGCTGACCGCAAGTGGCGCTCCCATTGATTTCCTATTCACATATGCTAATGAGGGAGATACGTCGATTCACGAACGTACATGCGCCCGGCGCATTATATACGCGGTTTACGTAAGTCGTACGCCAGGCGTAAAGTTATTCCCCATATATGAGGCCCAACTCATGCAAACATATGGACCAGGGAACACAGTCGTCGTATTTTACGTAGTTTACGTAGTGAATAGGGATGGGTGTAGGTTACGTTCACGTTGTAGGCAGTGATCCATCGTATCTTAGGAAGTAGTTTCGACGTGATTCTGAGCATGCGCACTGGGTTGCGTCCACGGGACGGCACATGCGCCGTTCATTATATGTATTTGTCTTAAGCTCAGCCCATCATTTGCATGGGGTCACGCCTCATTAGCATGGCTCACGCCCACTTCCACTTACGACGACTTGCGCCGAGGGAACCCAGCGCAGATTTGGCAGCACTGGCTTTGTGAATCCAGTGCTTGCCTCTCTGCGCTACATCGGCGTAGCGTATATTAGATATGATACGCCTGAATAAATATGCGCTGATGTATGTGAATCCGGGCCATATTATATACCCTGATAGACTATAAGTGAAGTGGTAGAGAAATAAGGGAACTAGCCAAGAAAACTTTTACAGCCACTTATGCCTGCTGGTAATCACAGGCTTACAGTGAACTTAATCTAAATCGGTACGGCACTTGTCCACATTGCTTAGTCCCATTATTATTCTTAGTATAAGACACCTCTTAAGTGAAATACAGCATTGTTGTATTAAAAAGCAGCATTTGCATATGGACTAAGCAAACATGGCTGTCCCCATGTCGACATATTGTTACACATTGGGGGTTATTTACGAAAAGCAAATGCACTTTTCACTACAAGTGTAAACTACACTTGAAATTGCACTGAAAGTTATAGTGGACCATGAAGTTTTTTTTTCAAACCTGTTGTAAGCTGGATAATTTATTAAAACATGTATAACACAAGCATTGTACTTGGATTATCATATTCATTCAATAAAATACTTTGACAAGGAAATTGCACTGAAAGTGCACTTAGAAGTGCAGTCGCTGTAAATCTGAGGGGTAGATCTGAAATTAGGGGAAGCTCTGCTGATTTTATTATCCAATCATGTGCAAGCTAAAATGCTGTTTTTTATTTTCCTAGCATGTCCCCCTCGGATCTACAGCAACTGCACTTCCAAGTGCACGTTCAGTGCAAGTTTAAGTGCACTTTGCACTTGTAGTTTGTACTTGTAGTGCAATGTGGATTTGCCCTTAGTAAATAACCCCCATTTTACACAGAAATAAGGGGTGTAAAGTCTTTGTATTATAGGTACAAAGCCAAATAAGTTACACAATCTTTATAAACCGATATAATATTAATTATTATTATTATTATTATTATTATTATTAATAATAATAATAATAATAATAATAATAATAATAATAATAATAATAATAATAATAATAATAAATAATAATAATAAAAAATAATAATAAATATGTTATTTGTCTTTGCAGAGAAATTGTGGACAACTGTTGCTGATGGGTCAGTTGAGCTGCGAATTGACCTGTCCTGTCCACAGCCTCCAGTGACTGTGCATCAGACATTTATGGAGTGTCTTGATAAATACGGTGATTTGAATGCCCTTTCAAGTAAAAAGAATGGTGTCTGGGAACATGTAAGCTTTTTGGAGTATTATAAACTCTGTCGACAGGCTGCCAAAGGTTTCTTAAAGGTGAGGTTATTATTTTATCACTTCCAACTGAACCATATTTACTGAAAAGGAACTGGTGGTGGATATTCCTAAATTATTAAAAAGTACAGAAAAACTGTTATTTATATAAACAACTGATTAGTAATCTATGATGTATTATATACGGGAACCGTGTTCTGCCACTTGCGGTTGTCAATTATTATTCTGAATCGGCTGCAAAGGCTATGAATGTATTTTTCAGTAGCACATGGAGCTCATTGCCAAATCACCCCAAATCACCTTTCCAGATAGCTTACTCAGTCACAACTCACATGAAAGAAGATCTGGCGATGTTTATTCGTCGTATGATCCGTAGAATGCAAGTTACAACAGGTAAAAGAACGATTCTTCCATGCAGGTAGAAGAAACATACAGGTCACATGAATTACAGCATTAAAATGACTGATACAGAAAAGAGGGGGAGGAGACTGAGCAGCATGCAAACTAAGGAATGCCACAAGAGTCAAACTAGATAGGGATTAAAGAGACAGTACATAATAAAAATAATATCATGTAACATGACACTCCCCGCCTGAAATCTTTAGATTTCAAAGTCTATTACATATATAAAGATAAGTCCAACTTGAACCTGTAGGGGAAGAAACGTTAAAGGTAAAACTGGTGTGTAAACCATAGATACGAGATACCCGCAAACACAAGAAGGTATGCAGTAAATGAACAATGAAACATGACGTCCAAAAAACAGATGGCTTGAGTCCTGCAGTCTATCGTTTGTAATCGTGGGACTTCAACAGTAGCACAGTCAATAGTGATAGTGATATTCTCCCCGCCATAGCAGGTATAGCCGGTACTCCTGCCTAAGTCACTCATTATGACTTCAGCTATTTCCACTGCTAGCACAGCTGCACAAAGTTCAAGTCTGGGTATGGTATGTGCGGGTTTTGGTGTTAGCTTTGTCTTGCCTAGAACAAAGTTGCAGTGTATGTCTCCATTAACTCCTGAGGTCTTCAAATAGGCCACTGCAGCTATAGCTTCAACTGATGCATCTGAGAAAATATGGATTTCCCTCTGGACAGAGGCTGAGATGGAGACTGGGGCATAGCAACGTGGAATTTGGAGCTGTTCTAATGTCTTCAGAGAACCTCTCCATTTCTCCCATCTTTGTTGTTTCTCAATAGGTAACGGAGTGTCCCAATCTATGTTATCAGTAGTAAGCTGTCTTAATAACATCTTACCTTGGGTGGTGACTGGGGCTATAAATCCCAGTGGGTCGTAGATGCTGTTCACTACGGACAAGACTCCTCTCTTGGTGAAGGGTTTGTCACAGGTTGACACCTGGAAGGTGAATGTGTCTACTTTGATGTTCCACAGCAGACCTAGACTTCTCTGCATAGGGGGTGTGTCTGACCCAAGGTCAAGGTCTTTCACACTGGCAGCATAGTCCTCAGGGTGAAATGCATTCATTAGCTCTTGGCTGTTAGATATAATTTTGTGAAGTCTCAAGTTTGCTACAGCTAGCATCTCCTTTGTTCTGGTAAGAAGATTAATTGCTTCTTTAGCAGTAGGAAAGGATTTGAGCCCGTCATCTACGTAAAAGTTCCTTTCAACAAATTGACGAGCATCGGATCCATACTCAGCTTCTCCAAGCTGAGCTGTCTTTTTTAGTCCATAGATTGCTACAGCTGGGGAAGGGCTGTTCCCAAAGACATGTACCCTCATTCGGTAATCAATTACCTCTTTGTTGATGTCGTTGTCCTTGTGCCATAGAGACCTGAGGTAATTCCTGTTATCTTCCTTGACGATGAAGCAGTGGAACATTTGTTGAATGTCGGCCATCACCGCTACAGGTTCTTGACGAAAGCGAATTAGGACTCCAATGAGGTTGTTGTTCAAGTTGGGCCCTGTGAGGAGCATGTCGTTAAGTGAGAAGCCTTCATGTTGGGCACTGGAGTCAAAGACAACTCTGATTTGGTCTGGCTTTCGTGGGTGATACACACCGAAGGAAGGGAGGTACCAGCATTCTTCTCCTTCTTTCAATGGGGGTGCGGGTTCGGCATGACCCCTGTCAAAGATATTCTGTATGAAGTCCACAAAATGTCTTTCCATCTCTGGCTTCCTGCTTAAGGTACGCTTTAAGGAGGAGAATCTTTTGACTGCTTGATGTAGATTGTTTGGTAGCTTCTCTCTCGGGAGGCGAAAGGGTAGGGGTGCTACCCAGCTATTGGAATCTTCCTGAAAGAACTCATTGTCCATTACTTTAAGGAATTCTTTGTCTTCTGCCGAAGGAGCCAACTTGTCGTCTTCACTGCTTACGTTGAAAACTGTAGAACCAAAGCTGTCATCGTAGGTGCGGGAAAGGTTTGTGTTGCAATGTTGCAACTTGCAGCTAGTTACCTTCTCCTTTACCCAGTAGTGATGTGGGCATGGCTCAAAGTGAGTATTACGACCATTTGGCAATACATTTGTCTTGAATGAAGAAATGTTAGTAGGCCTTTTCATTTTGCCTATACAGACGTTGCCTATGATGACCCAGCCTAAGTCCAGGTACTGGGCGAATGGGGCCTCTGGAGGTCCGCTGACCTGCCTGTGTACCTTGTGGATCCTTAGAATATCTCTTCCCAGCAGAAGAAGGATTTTAGCATCTTTGTCAAGTGGTGGGATTTCACTGGCTATTGACCTTAGATGAGGGTGGTAGAAGGCAACTTCTGGTGTAGGTATTTCTTCTTTGTTGGCTGGTATCTGGTTACACTCTACAAGTGTAGGTAAGGGTAATTGTAGGTTATTTTCTAGGGAGGACACAATAAATCCATGAGCCCTTCTTCCAAAAACCTCTGTAGTTCCACTACAAGTGCCTAAGGTGTAAGGGTGAACCTCTCCTTTTGTGCAAAATAGATCGAACAGTTCGGATCGTGCAAGCGATCGATTGCTTTGATCGTCTAAGATAGCATACACCCTTAAAGTCTTTTCTGGCTGATCCTTGTGATGAATATTCACTAGGCATATTTTAGCGCAAGATTTGTCACAGTGGTCTTCCCCACAGACTTCAGTGCACGAAAAAAATACCATGGTGGAATTAGGTACGTGATCTGTACTCTTCCCGCTGTGGTTCTGCCCAGGAGGAAGGTCTGCATGTTGTGAAGGATTGGACTCAAGGGGATGGAGTGCTTGCACATGGTCCTCGGAACCGCACTCTATGCACTTGATAGGAGTTTTACATTCCTTGGCAAAGTGATCGGTGGAAGCACAGCATCTATAACATACCCCAAAAGTCTTTAGGAGTTCCTTTCGTTCTTGTAGGGGCTTCTTTCTGAAACCGATACATTTTTTGAGGGGATGAGGCTTCTTGTGGATGGGACATAATCGGTTTGGGTTTTCGATCTTGCCGCTCTTGTTTGGGGCGGGAGTGGGAATAATGTCTGTCTTCCTAACGGACACGGGACCTCTGCGGTTCCTGTAGCTAGTATGTAGGTTGTCACCTTTAGTTGAGGGAGTATTGAACTCGCTGAATGCAAAACTAGGATCGTTCTTGGTGTCAGCAATGTTCCTGACGAAATTGCAGAAGTAGGAGAACGGGGGAAAGGAAACCTTGTTTTCCCGTTTGTATGATGACCCAACTTGGATCCACTTTTCTTGTAGGCCATGCGGAAGCTTGCAAACGATAGGGTTAACTCCTCGAGCAGTGTCCAGGTAACTGAGGCCAGGTAGCTTAGGGTCAGTTTTGGCAAGCTGGACTTCGAGAAGAAGGTCGCTGAGTCTCTGGAACTCTATATTGTCCTTACCAGATATCCTTGGGAAATTTTCCAATCGTTTGAGCAATGCATTCTCTATGGCTTCAGGACTACCGTAAGTCTGTTCTAGACGCTCCCATGCTGCGGTGAGACCTGCAGTTGGATTGTCGATGTAAACTGACCTGAGGCTCTTGACACGTTCTGTTGACTGTGGGCCAAGCAACCCGATCAGCAGATCCAGCTCACGATCGGCAGTAAAACCGATACCGCCTAATGTAGTTTTGAAAGCGGCTTTCCAGCTTCTATAATTTTCAGGATGGTCGTCGAAGTTTACTAGGCCTGACTTGGCGAGCTCATGTCGAAGTAAGTACTTTACTACCTCTGTTGTATCGGTTGCCTCTGACTTTACATAGGAGGTTGCTGGTTGATTGTTGTGGATTGCATTGTTTATGGTATCGTTGCAAAGAGACGTGGGAAGATATGGTGCAGCAAGGGCATTCAGCTGAATTGTTGGGTGAAGGTCTGGAACAGTACTGTTAGCAGGAGGCTGGCGACTTGCTTGCGGATTAGTGTGCCGTTTTGTGACATATGCGGGATCAGCATGACAGTCGGGAGCTGCACTGGGGTGGGTTTGCATGTAGGAAGTGGCTGGAACAGCTTTTACCTGATGATGTGGTGAAGTCCTTGCGTTGCCGTGAAACGTGGAGGTAATTGAGTGTTCACTGCTGTGGTTTAGAACATAGTTCTTAGTGCGTTCAAAAGGATCTTCTACATCTGCCTTGACGCTGACCCTTTCGCTAGCATTTTCATCTGCACCGATAGCTTGTTCCAAAACCTTTAGTTTTGCTGCAGCTGCCTCGTAGTTGCTCTGTTCCTTTAAAGCTTCAATTGCTGCCCTTTGACGTGCCGTTTGAGCTTCTATTGCTGCCTTTTGATGCGCTGCCTCGGCTTCCATTACTGCCTTTTGATGCGCTGCCTCGGTTTCCATTACTGCCTTTTGATGCGCTGCCTCGGTTTCCATTTCTGCTCTCTTTTTTGCATATGCGGCCCGTACCTTGATAGCCTCTGCTTCGGCGCGGGCATTCATTAGCTGTTCACTAAGCGTTGAGTGCCTTGAACTTCGGGATCTAGAGGAACCTTTAGAACGTCTGGTGGATACAGATTTGTGAGATACAGTGCCCCGTGGCAGCATTAATTTTGCTTCTGCCTTTGCTTTAGTTCGCTGGATAAAGCTTTCTCTTTCCTCATTAAGAAGCTGGGCATTGTTAAGTTGCTCTAAGGACTCCTCAGTGTTGATGCTTTGCAGAATAGTTTTATATTTGTTGCTTGTAGTCTGGTACAGTTCGTATGAAGCAGAGAGATGCTTTATGGCGCCCTCTAGTTGCAGTACCTCATGGCTGGGACATGAAATCACATCAATGTGGGTGAGGATTTTATCCCAAATCTGCTTCAAACTGGTTGCTAGTTCAGTTCTCATGGATTCATAGTTCTCTTTAACCTTCCAAGTGGGGTTCACAGAGCGTTTGGTCAATGCAGTGAACTCTGGGTCCTCATCCTGGCTTTCTCTGTGTGAAGCATGCTGTGGTGTTTCATCACACACTGAGCCCTTTCCACTCATGATGGCCTGCAGTACACAGGCTTGACTGTAGCAGTGAAGAGTGTCTGTATACTGTGAGGAGCTGTAACAAGCTGTGCTGGGGTTGTATGCAGAATTCTCATGCAATACACACAGTTACACTTCACTATGATCTGTTCTGTGACGCAGTTATCTCTGTGCAGGCTGCTGGATACGTTCTTTTACTATTCTGAATCGGCTGCAAAGGCTATGAATGTATTTTTCAGTAGCACATGGAGCTCATTGCCCTGAAGAGATTATCCATCCCAAATCACCTTTCCAGATAGCTTACTCAGTCACAACTCACATGAAAGAAGATCTGGCGATGTTTATTCGTCGTATGATCCGTAGAATGCAAGTTACAACAGGTAAAAGAACGATTCTTCCATGCAGGTAGAAGAAACATACAGGTCACATGAATTACAGCATTAAAATGACTGATACAGAAAAGAGGGGGAGGAGACTGAGCAGCATGCAAACTAAGGAATGCCACAAGAGTCAAACTAGATAGGGATTAAAGAGACAGTACATAATAAAAATAATATCATGTAACATGACAATTATTGTGATTGTACTATAGCTGCTTGTTAGTTAACAGAAGACATCAATGATGTACACCCTGACTACAGATGGCTGCTCACCTCTGAGAAGCTGAACTATCCCATTCTTAGTGGCCATAGTCTACTATAAGAACATATGCTTATTCTGTGTACTGCTCTCTATAATGGCTGTATTATGCTGCCTATATATGCTTGTTTGATAAAGGGTACTGAACCCAAATGGACTGTTCCACTGACTGGCTTAATCATTTATAAAAAAGGACCTTTTTACTTTACACGGTTCCATTTTTTTGGATGAACGTATTTAGTGTTTATATTGTCGCAATCTTTTTTTTTTTTTTTTATCTGGTTTCAGATTTTCATATATACTCATTCCTATTGGTTGTGATCACACTGGTTGGACAATCTGATCTCATCCTGAGCCCTGGTTCACATTGATTGCAGGAATTAAATTGTGCGAGTTCAGCCAAACTCGCACAATTTCATTCCCGCATGTCAGTCCCGATTTCAGGGGCGAAATCGCCAGAAGTAGTACAGAAACTACTTTTGGCGATGATTCGGACAGTGCCATTGCCGCTAATTGCCACCAATTTGGCATGCGATTTGACATGTCAAATCACATGCCAAATCGCATCAATGTGAACCAGGGTGGAGAGTTGAAATGTCTCTTATGCCATTTTCTTGTTACCAAAGTCTATAGCAAAGAGCAAACAAAGCAATAAAAGCAGTTCGTCCAGTAAATATCCACCTCTATGCCTCTTAAGCCGCGTACACACGATCAGTCCATCCGATGAGAATGGTCTGATGGACCGTTTTCATCGGTTAACCGATGAAGCTGACTGATGGTCTGTCGCGCCTACACACCATCGGTTAAAAAAACGATCGTGTCAGAACGCGGTGACGTAAAACACAACGACGTGCTGAAAAAAACGAAGTTCAATGCTTCCAAGCATGCGTCGACTTGATTCTGAGCATGCGTGGATTTTTAACCGATGGTTGTGCCTACTAACGATCGGTTTTAACCTATCGGTTAGGAATCCATCGGTTAAATTTAAAGCAAGTTGGCTTTTTTTTAACCGATGGTCAAATAACCTATGGGGCCCACACACGATCGGTTTTGAACGATGAAAACGATCCATCAGACCGTTGTCCTCTGTTTAACCTATCGTGTGTAGGAGGCCTAAGCCTAATAAACTGGCTAGTGATTTCATCAGACACGTGACATGTAGCTATAGCAACCCTGAGAATGCTGTGGAGTTAGACTTAATGAATGAGCTAGAGGCTCATTAATTCTGACTGTTAGTGCTTGCAGAGAAGAGAGAAAATGTAACTAAAGAAGCATACAAATTTCAGACAGCAAAAACAAAACCAAAGAGAGTTCTCTGCGGTTGCTTTCTTGCTAAAATATATAATAAAAAAGGGTTTTAACCATCATAAGTCAATAACTATTTTGGATTGAGTCAATCACTCAATCCAAAATTAAACAAAAATAGTGAACTGCTAATTGCACCATGATAGGAACTGTGAACAAAAGGGTAGTATAGCCTCATGTAAATATTAATAATAAATCATAATAACGTACCATCATCCCAGTTATGGTAGAGAAAGGGGGAGAGTGAAGCTAAACCCAAAGCTACCCACTCAGTTGGTTTGGGGGGACTATCTCAGTACTGATGAAATACAATAAACATAATAGTATAAAAAGTTTATTTATGTATAAAATTGCAAAACAAACAATTGTACAGATCAACGATTGGTCAAGGAATTGATTGATTCAAGAAAAATAATAATAATAACTTACCCGATGAGTCAATTGATAATGCACAATATCAATACTAGAATCACCAAGCAATCAATGATATAATTGATAATATAATAGAAAAGGAAATTACAAGTTAGAGGCACTCGGGGAGAAAGAGAAACGGGTTGTGTTATCATTGCATTATCAATTGACTCATCGGGTAAGTTATCGGGTGATCTATATATGGTTTATAATCTGTTTTTCGTTAGACATATAGGCCCAGATTCACAGAGAGCAAGGCGCACATTACGCCGCCATAGAGCACACACCGTACGCCACGCCAACGTAGCGCGGAGAGGCAAGCATTGCATTCAGCAAGCCAGTGCTCCCAACGCTGCACCAGAGTGGCGTAGGTTTCCAAGGCACACGCCGGCGTAGGTGGGAGTGGCTGCGACCCCATGCAAATGATGGACCGAGCGCCAGACATGTACGTATCACGAACTGTGCATGCGCCGTGACGTAGACACATACACAGCACCCCCCTGCGCCTGCTCACAACCACGCCGGCACAACTGCCTAAGCTACGTCGGATCACCGCGTACGCCGTGAACATAACGTACGCCCAGCCAGACACACGTCCAACGCACAATACGCCGGCTTGTGCTCCCTGGTGCAGACCTGTGCATGTCTGCTGCCGGGTTGCACCTCATTTATGGGGAATAACTTTACGCCGGACGTACAACTTAAGCACAACTCGCGTAGCATGCGCCGGGCACACGCACGTTCGTGAATCGGCGTATTTCCCTCATTTGCATGTTTGAATGGCTAATTAATGGGAGCAGCCCCATGCGTCCAGCCCATATGTAAGCCCACCCTACGCCGGCGTGTGCAAGTTACGTCGGCGGGGTGTTGCCTGTTTTTAGGCGCATGTTGGTTCGTGGGTCTGCCGCACACATACGCCGGCGCACATTTGCACTTACGTCGGCGTAACGTGCTATACGTCGGCGTAAGTGCTTTGTGAATCTGGGCCACAGTTTTAAACCCTAATCATCATCCAGCGCTACAATTTTATGTTTTGTTTGTCTTTTTCCATTGGTTCACTGGTTTTTGTATCTGCTCACTATTTACCTTGTTTTGCAGTAGGGGGACCACCCCATTACTGTGTTGTCAACGGTCTGTAGTGGACACATGGTATGAGGGCTCTGTTGTCTCTCAGCATATATGGCCTGATCTACAGGTTTCCTTGGCAGCTCCACACTGCTGACTCCCGCACTCCTTTGGGCATAACAAGTAGAAGAGCTGTGCGTACACCCAGCTGTCACACTGATCCAGCCTGTCACTGTCTGTTGTAGCCCTGCAGCCACAGCACAGATGCCTCTGTGATCCTTCCCATTCTCCCCCTTCTCTCCCTGTGCTTGGTGATGAAGGTGAAGTGCGCCCCAGCCAGCTACAGTCTCTGCTGATCTTCCAGCCACTGCATGATTCCTCTCTGATCCTTCCCATGCTCCCCCCCCTCCCCCACCTCTGCGTGGGCTTGATAATGGAGGTTAAAAGCATAGTTCACCTTTACAGAAAACCTGCCTATGCAGGTAAGGGATGTGCAGTGCAGTTCTGACTAAAGATGAATGATACCATTGCTATAGGTGTAGGCCATTTACATACCTTATGGAGCCTGACTGCAATACTACCAGGATGTTGCTAAGTGAGGCCTAGTCGTTACTGCTCACCTCCACCATCCCTGGAGTGAGCTCTTTCTCTAAATCAAACCCCCTCATATACTCTGGCTTTGCCCTGATGTAGTAGTTCTGAGCTCAGCATTTGAGAGCTCACTCCTGTGATGTTGGAGGTGAGCAGTGATGACTAGGCCTCACTTAGCAACGTCCTGGGGGTATTCCAGTTAGGCTTCATAAGGTATGTAAATGGTTTACACCTCTAGCAAGGGCTATATTTAACTTTAGTTTGAGCTGCACAGTTTGTTTTTTATCTGCAGATATCCCTTATTTGCATAGGCAGTTTTGTGGTAAAGATCAACTATTTCTTTAAGCACTGTCACTGTATCGGCTCCTTCTAAGCATTCCAGCCAGCATACCTCCTGCATTCTCTGCATGTCTTGTTCTGTGAATCTTCTTGAGCTCCCTTAAACACCACAATAGGAGAGGGGGCACTTTTAGGCTGCATTCACACCTAGGCGTATTGTCGCCTGTAGCGCGACGCTACTGCAGCCTGCAATACGCTGGAGGGGTGATTTTTACATTGTCGGCTATGGAGATGGTTCACATCTCCACGCCGAACGCCGAAACGCCTGAAGCTCAAAACAAGTCCCGGACCTTTTTTTCAGGAGGCGTTCGGCCATAGCCGACAATGTTGATCATCCCTCCTGTGTATGTTACCGCGGCGTATTTTACCGCGTTTTGTCGCGGCAAATTGCGGAACAAAACGCTGCAATTTGCCGCTGCAAATCGCGGTAAAATACGCCGCGTTCAGGTGTGAATGCAGCCTAAGAGTGCCTGTATTGCACAGAAATAGCCTGGCCTGTCATCACAATTTCTGGCCCTGCTAACTGCACTCTGCTGCACCTGTGATTTCTGTAAGTGGCATTGGCCTAGGAGGTCCTTCCCTTCAACTTGCAGCTTAGTTCTTTAACCACTTAACCCCCGAACCTTTATGCAGCTAAAGGCCCAGGCCAGGTTTTGCGATTTGGCACTGCGTCGCTTTAACAGACAATTGCGCGGTCGTGCGACGTGGCTCCCAAACAAAATTGATGTCATTTTTTTCCCACAAATAGAGCTTTCTTTTGGTGGTATTTGATCACCTCTGCGGTTTTTATTTTTTGCGCTATAAACAAAAATAGAGCGACAATTTTGAAAAAAATGCAATATTTTTTACTTTTTGCTATAATAAATATCCCCCAAAAACATATATATATAAAAAAAAAAAATGTTCCTATGTTTAGGCCGATACGTATTCTTCTACCTATTTTTGGTAAAAAAAATCTCAATAAGCGTTTATTGATTGGTTTGCGCAAAATTTATAGCGTTTACAAAATAGGTGATAGTTTTATTATTATTTTTTTTACTACTAATGGCGGCGATCAGCGTTTTTTTTCGTGACTGCGACATTATGGCGGACACTTCGGACAATTTTGACACATTTTTGGGACCATTGTCATTTTCACAGCAAAAAATGCCTTTCAATTGCATTGTTTATTGTGAAAATGACAGTTGCAGTTTGGGAGTTAACCACAGGGGGCGCTGAAGGAGTTAGGGTTCACCTAGTGTGTGTTTACAACTGTAAGGGGGTGTGGCTGTAGGTCTGACGTCATCGATCGAGTCTCCCTATAAAAGGGATGACTCGATCAATGCAGCCGCCACAGTGAAGCACGGGGAAGCCGTGTTTACATACGGCTCTCCCCGTTCTTCAGCTCCAGGGAGCGATCGCGAGGGGGCGGCTAGAAACGAATAGCCGCGCCCTCGTCCCGGATCGCTCCCCGCGGGATTCCGACCGCCGCATGTACCAGGGGGGGGTGTCCCGATCGGACCCCCGACCCCGGGAAAGGCGGGGACATACATGTACGCCCATATGCCTGTACGTGCCATTCTGTGGACGTACATATACATGCGGCGGGCGTTAACCCGTTAAATTTATTCTTGTTCAAATTTTTTATTGAAGAGCAAAGTACACAGAGTAACATTGTCAACATTTCAGGTTGAGTCAGTAAGGGAATACAATGGTACATCTCAATTACAATGGGTACAAACGTGACATCAGGAATTTCTGAACACAGGTAATTTGAGGACAATGCAGACATACTAGAACGTTTGTACAACGGGAACTATTGTGAACATTGAGTGTAGGTACAACTAGATCCCAGAAAGCAATGAGAACTACTCCATTTCAAAAGTAGTGCAAAACAACCGTATGTACTCTGTGAGTTCAAAACTAAAGAAATATAAACTGAATAAGGGCGGTAGAACACAGCACCGCCCACAGATATAAAGTAATACTTTTTAGTAGTACTACAGGGGCCAGAGAGCCCCAAGAAGTAAGGACAGAGAGAAAGAGAGAAGAGGAGGAAAATTAGAAATGAAGTCAGGGAGGAGGAAGAGAAAGTAGGGAGGGGGATTGTCGGCGTGGGCGCGTGAACCCGCAGGGGGTCGTAACGGATCAGCAAGGTAATGACCTTCTATTCATGGCGAAGATAAGGTGACTTCAAACTCAGGGGGGAGGAAAGTCTCCACCCAGGGAGACCATATTTTGTCGTGCCGTTAAATTTATTCTTAAGAAGCCTCCACCTACCATGTATTCTGTCATTGGTTCCAACATGGACCAAGACAGCTGGGGCATGCCCAGTCCCTCCCAGTAAGTTACCAATGCGGTCCACCACATGCCGAACAATGGCACCATGGAGAAAGCAAACCATTCAGCTGAGGCGATCCTGGTGACAAATTACTATATGATAGAATCCCCTGATACCACCAGCAGTCTAGGCTTTCCTACACTACCCTCATCACCACTACTAGATGTGCTGCTCTCCCGACTGTTATAGGTAGCAATGACATCCAGGGCTGCCACCTCTGAGTTTGCCACACCCACATCTTCACCCAACCTGGCAAATCTGTTGCTGGTGCTAAGACCCAGGGCTGGCCTTTATTTTCTGTGAATCCCTACCAATCCCTCTGACTACAGTAACACAGTTCTGCCCGGTTTTGCAATTTGCTCCTCCAAATCTCTATTGTGAGCTTCCAGAAGGGCAACCCACTCCCATCTGTGGCAGCGATATCCATCCTGGAGCTTTTGCTCCATTGTTGTATACATTATTATTATTATACAGGATTTATATAGCACCGGCAGTTTATGCAGCGCTTTACAACTTGAGGGTAGATAGTACAAATTCAATACACTTTAATACAGTAGGAAACAGAGGGTCCTGCTCATTAGAGCTTACAATCTTAGGCCTTGTACACACGGGCAAACATGTCCGCTGAAAACGGTCCGCCGTACCGTTTTCAGCGGACATGCCCGCCCGGAGATTTCTGTATGATGGCTGTACACACCATCATACAGAAATGAGAGACAATCTGCGCGGACAGACAGCGAGGTGACGTGTTTGCGCCGTCGCCGCGACGATGACGCGGCGACGCTGAAAGGTCAATGCTTCCACGCATGCGTCAAAGTCATTCGACGCATGCGAGGGATGGCGGCCGCTCGGACATGTACGGTAAGTCTGTACAGACGACCGAACATGTCCGACGGACAGGATTCCAGCGGGCATGTTTCTAAGCAAGTTTAGAAACATTTGTCCGCTCGAAAACGGTCTGGCGGGCAAATGTACGCTGGAATCCTGTCCGATCGGCCGTACACACGACCGAACATGTCTGCTGAAACTGGTCCGCGGACCAGTTTCAGCAGACATGTTCGGTCGTGTGTACGGGGTCTTAGAGGGAGGGTCAGGACATACAAGAGGTAATAACTGTGGGGGATGTGCTGATGGAGAAAATAAATGTACAGTTGTTAGGTGGAGGCCAGATAGGCTTCTCTGAAGAGATGAGTTTTCAGGGATCGTCTGAAAGTAGACAAAGTAGGAGATAGTCAGACAGATTGGGGTAGAGCATTCCAGAGTATGGGAAAGGCTCAGAAGTCCTGGAGGTGAGCATGGGGTGAGGTGACAAGGGAGCTAGAGAGCAGGAGGTCTTGTGAGGAGCGAAGAGGACAAATTGGTTGTTATTTTGAGATTAGGTTAGTGATGTAGCTGGGGGCCACATTCTGGATGGCTTTGCAAGTTACTGTTAGTATCTTGAATTTAATTTGTTGATTAAGTGGCAGCCAATGGAGGGATTGGCAGAGAGGGGTGGCAGACTCCAAGTGGTTTGTAAGGTGGATGAGCCTGGCAGCAGCATTCATAATGGACTGAAGGGGGTATAACCTATTTAGAGGTAAGCCAATAAGGAGGGAGTTGCAGTAGTTGAGGCAAAAGATGACCAGGGAGTGGATTAGAAGCTTTGTGGTGACATTGGTTAGGAAGGGGCGTATCTTGGAGATGTTGCGGAGGTTGAAGCGGCAAGCTTTGGATAGTGATTGTATGTGGGGCTGAAAGGAGAGTTCAGAGTCCAGGATTACACCTAAGACCTTGGCATGGGGGGACGGGTTGATAGCTGAGCCATTGATTCTGACAGAAATCAGGGGAAGTGGCACTTGAGGGAGGAAATATCATGAACTTGGTTTTGAATAGGTTGAGTTTGAGGAATTGATGTGACATCCAGGCTGATATGTCTGTTAGTAAGTTGGTGATGAGTGAGGAGACAGATGGAGTGAGTTGGGTGTCGTCCGTGTAGAGATGATATTGCCATGGGTGGCTATCAACTGACCTAGGGAGGAGGTGTAGATTGAGAAAAGGAGAGGTTCAAGAACAGAACCTTGGGGGACCATAACGGAGAAAGGAAGAGGAGATGAGGAAGTAGAGTTGTAAGTGACACTGAAGGAGCAGTGGGATAGGTAGGATGAGAACCAGCAAAGAGTACAGTCACAAAGACCAAAGGAGTGGAGTTTTTTTTGAAGAGGAGGGGGTGGTCCACTGTATCAAAGCCAGCAAAAAGGTCCAGGAGAATACAGAATATTGTCTGTCGGTTTTAGCCTTTAGTAGATTGTTGTTGAGTTTAAGGGGAGCAGTTTCCCTGGAGCGTTGACGACGAATTCCGGACTGAAGGGGATCAAGAAGTTTTGTTCATAGTCAGATAGTCGCTCAGTCAGTTGTAGACCAGTCTTTCACGGAGTTTAGAGGAGAAGGAGAGTAAGGAGATGGGGCGTAGGTTGTTAGGATTAATGGAGTCCAGTGAGGGCTTTTTAAGGATAGCGGTGATTAGCGCATGTTTTATAGAGTTGAGGAAGGTGCCAGAAGAGAGGGAGAGATAGAAAATACATGCGGCACACTGTGCACTGCACAAAACCTTAAGCCTTGATAGTGCTCATTACCCCAGTTACAATATTATTATTACTAACAGGAAATGTCAGATGTTACTTACAGGTTAGAAGACTCCTGTTAAAATCAATTACTGTTTGAGGTTTCTTCTAACCCACTGTTCTGGAAATTTTATAGATAGGCAACTCCTATTGGGAACAGACACAAAAAGATACATTCAGCATCTTTCCAAATAACTGTTCTGTTTATTTGGCGCAGTTGAAGTTTTTTATACACATGCTTATGTAGGTATCACATTTATATTAAAATTATTTTTTTATGGTAATAAGGGGCGTAACATAGGCAGGCTAATTTCTTATCAGGACTCGAAAGAATGCAAACACATAATCAAACATTATTAGTTCCGTGTGAATATGAGTGCAGTGTGCAATACATAAGCAAAGCATACAACATAGAATACAGTTATCTACAGAATTTATCATTTCTTTCACAATCTCTCCCCTTATGTTTAGGTGGAGGCAGTGGCGGCTGGTGTTCAATTTTTTGAACTGGCCAATTGACCCGCACTACGTACCCCATCCAGGTTGTGGGCGGCTTCGGCGGTTTCCCCACTGCTTCTCCTCCTAGGCGGCTTTCCGGGCCGCTTCGGCGACTTCCCCACTGCTTCTCCTACCGGCCAATCCGGTCGCTTCTCCTCCCGATTGGCCAGGTGGAGAAGCGGGAAGACAATAGCGAATATTAATCCGCTATTGTCACACAAGTGGGTGGGCTCGGGACGCAGTGCTCTGCGCTCCAAGCCTACCCATTTTGAAGCCAATTAGAGCCTCAGGCTCTGATCATGTACTGATCAAAAAACTGATCATAGAAATCCATGTGTTCGGTGCCCTGCATGGAGATTAGGGGCTGGGCACATGGAGGTTAGGGAGGCAGCGCCCCTTATGAGGGGCCGTCACCGGGTGGAGGTAGTATTGGCCTAGGAGGCAAACTCCACTGGGGGGGGGGCTCTAATAGCTGAGAGGAGTTATATCATTACAAAATGACTTTTTATTGTGACTAAAACTTACATAAAAAACAAAAGATTGATAAAAAAATATTTACAGAGTAACTGGCTGTACACTCCTGTGGCCAGAATGGTCTTAACTTAACTTAACTTAATTATGGACTTGCTAACCTATCAGCAAATCTACATAAAATGGAAGAAATATAAAAGACAATATGATTTCAGCATGGCTGAACTACTTTTCAGATCACATATATGTTTATTCCTTACAGTTAATGCATTTGAATAAATGGTATCCCAGACTGTGATTCCTAGAAGAAAACAAATCAAACACAGAGATGCTTTAGCCCTGGTTCACACTGGGCTGCGGGAGTGAAGCCGTGCGAGTTCAGCTGAGCTTGCACGATTTCACTCCCGCTGGCTGTCCCGATTTCGGCCGCGATTTAAGAGACATCTGTGCAGGTTTCTGCACATATGTCAATGTAAATCGCGGGCCGAAATCGCAAAAAGTAGTACAGGAACTACTTTTTGAAATCGGTGCTGCGCCGCAAATGCGGCGTCGCACCGATTAGGACGGTGTCATTGCCGACAATTGCCGGCAAATGCCGCCGATTTGAGATGCGATTTCACATGTGAAATCGCATCTCAAATCAAAGCAAATCGTACCCAGTGTGAACCTGGGCTGAATGTAAATTTTTTTGCAATGCGATCGAGGTGACCTTTCCTTCAAGTTTTGTAAACTGTAAAAGAAATAGATGTTGCTTCCCAATTTGTAGTTTATGCAACCACAACAGTCCTTTTCACATTTCTGAAGGGATAACAAAAGTACCTTAACTATTTTACAGTATAGACCAAAACTCTAGAACTGTAAATATGTGGATACAGCTTAACATGTTAATTTGTATTTGCAGCTTGGTCTGAAACGGTTTTACAGTGTTGGAATTCTTGGCTTTAATGCCCCAGAATGGTTTATTTCCGCTGTAGGAACAGTGTTCGCTGGGTAAGTATAAGGTTAACAAATTTTTCACATGAAAATCACAAAATCTTCAGCACACCTTGGTGAGCAAGACTTGGCTAATGATTATACCAATGTGCTTCTTATATATCATGTAGTCTGAGGGGCTGAGTAGTTATAGTGTGCTTTAGCTAGTAGTAGTTAGTCATATTCAACACTCCTAAAAAGTCCCACCTGACAGGCACAAGCGCCTGGCATTCCATATGCGTCAATCAGACAATAAATAGGTGGTCCTTGCTGACTCTAATGCCGCGTACACCCGGTCGTTTTTCGGCATGAAAAAAACGTTTTTAAAAACATCATTTAAAATCATCGTGTATGGGCTTCACATCGTTTTTCGGGTTCTGAAAAACGACAAAAAAAAAATTCGAACATGCAGCATTTGTTAACGTCGTTTTTTAAAATGTAGTTTTTCGGGTTGTAAAAAATTATCGTGTGTAGGCTAAAACAACGTTTTAAACCCGCGCATGCTCAGGGGTGAGTTATGAGACGAGAGCGCTCGTTCTGGTAAAACTACCATTCATAATGGAGTAAGCACATTCATCACGCTGTAACAGACAAGAAAGCGCAAATCGTCTTTTACTAACAAGGAATCAGCTAAAAGCAGCCCAAAGGCGAATAGAACTTCACGTCACCGCGCTTTGTTCATTATTTTTCAAAAACAATGGTGTGTGGGCAACATCGTTTTTAATGATGAAGTTGACATGCTGAAAACTTTGTTTTTTTTAATGCCGAAAAACGACCGTGTGTACGCGGCATAAAAGTTTTTGAAAAGGAGATTTTTCCTGTTTTACTAAGTCTGGTCTCTTAAGGCCCCTTTCAGACTGGGGCGGGAGCCGCGGTGGCGGTATAACGCCGCTAAAAATAGCGGCGCTATACCGCCGGGATTGAAGCGGGAATCAGTCGCTAGCAGTGCGGCATTAACCCCCGCTAGCGGCCGATAAAGGGTTAATACCGCCCGCAATGCGCCTCTATAGAGGCGCATTGCGGGCGGTATTGCCGTGGTTTCCCATTGTTTTCAATGGGAAGTAGCGGTATACATGCCGCTCCTCTCACCGCTCCAAAGATGCTGCTCCCGCCAGCACATCGCCTCAGTGTGAAAGCCCTCGGGCTTTCACATTGAGTCTGCAGTGAAGGAGTTTTTCAGGCGGGATAGCAGCGCTATTTTTAGCGCTGTACCGCCTGAAAAACTCCTCAATGTGAAAGGGGCCTAACTCTAACTAGAGATCTAGGGCCAGATCCACAGCCATGCGGCGCAGCGGAACAGAACCTATTTAGGTTACACCGCCGCAAATTTTCGGGCAAAGTGCCCGATCCACAAAGCACTTACCTTGAAATTTGCGGCGGTGTATCCTAAATCCGTCCGGCGCAAGGCGGGCCAATTCAAATGGGGCGAGTCCCATTTAAATTAGGCGCGCTCCCGCGCCGGACGTACTGTGCATGCTCCCGACGCTATTTTCCCGACGTGCTTTGCGTTACGTTACGCTGAGTTTTGTGAATCGCGACGTGTAAAAAAGAGATGCGGCGGGAAAAAAAAAATTAAAAACATTTTTTACAGCGACGCTGGAAAGAAGGGTATACTTTTACATGGTGTACTAAGTTTACACTTTGTAAAAGCAGCCCTAATTTTGCGACGGCAAACTAACACTTACGGCGACTTAACGAAGGGAAAAAGCTTTGTGGATCTCCGTAAGTGCTAATTTGCATACCCGACGCTGGATTACGACGAGAAATGCCCCCAGCGGCGGCCGCGGTACTGCATCCTAAGATCCGACAGTGTAAAACTATTACACCTGTCGGATCTTCTACCTATCTATGCGTAACTGATTCTGTGGATCAGTCGCATAGATAGAAACAGGAATAAAACGGCGTATCAGCAGATACGCCGTCGTATCCCTTTTGTGGATCTGGCCCCTAGTTTCAGATGATGAGTTCAAGGTCACCAAACTTTGTAAAAGCTCTATGTCTGCAACATGCAATTAGTGTGCATTTGTTTGCCATGTAGTAGTTCAGCTGGTGAGTTTGGCAATTAGATTTTTAGAATGTCCCTCAATTGTACTTGTACTGGACATGTGAGACAAGTTTGTTTGAACACAGAACTCAGATGCCTTAACTGTCCCTACAGTATATCAGTAAATGCAACAACTTCATCTTCATCATGTGTACTAGGCGCTGCAGGTAAGGGTAATGCCGCGTACACTCGGTCGGAACTTCCGATGAAAAAAGTCAGACGGAATTTTTTCATCGGATATTCCGACTGTGTGTATGCCCCATGGGACTTTTTCCATCAGAAATTCCGACGGGCTTAGAAAAAACATGTTCTCTTTTTTTCCGACGGAAATTCCATTCGTCTGTATGGAATTCCGACGGAGAAAAAACACACATGCTCTGAAACAATTTGATGCATGCTCAGAAGCTGTGAACTTAATTTTTCTAGGCTCATCGTAGTGTTGCACGTCACCGCGTTTTTGACTGTCGGAATTTGGTGTGTCCGTGTGTATGCAAGACAGCTTGAGCGGAGTTCTGTTGGAAAAACCCTCCAGAGTTTATTCCAATGGAAAAAACGGTTGTGTGTACGTGGCATTACTGTAACAAACAATCAGCAGTAAAAAAATCTGCTGCCAAAAGAGTTTTATTGCCACAGAAAATTGCATACATTACAAAGGTAAAAGGAGAAAGACATATTAACTGTGCAGTTACCAAAGAGCAAAACCAATAAGCTCTTGCAGGAGTTTTAGAAGCTGCTATAGTAGGCTCCTATGAGGCTTTGACTCCAAGGTAGTAAGATCTCATCACTACATCTATGCATGCAACTGTTAGAGCATGGGCGATGGCTGGCAATGAAGAATCAAGGGACTGGCAGATAATTTCTTCCCACACTTCATTATGGAAAAATCCTCAGCTATTGCTCTTCTATAAGTACTCTGACCCTATTATATGAACCATATTTGGTATTAAAAAGGTGGGGGATATTGTTAGGGATGGTACACTCCTGCATTTTGATGCTTTAAAATCTAAATTTTAAACTGCCTAATTTTTACCTGTTTTGTCATTTTCAACTTTGCCATGCATATAATTCTCAATTTGGTACTGCTCCATTCACACTACAGAGAGTGGTATGGAGTATTGGCCTTGAAACAATTCTTTAGACAAGGCTTTGTCCAATATTTATAACCAACTGTTTATGGATGCCAGCAGGGTCCTTTCACCTTGCAGAGTAGCTTGGGAGTGTCCCCTCAGTTAGACAGGGATGACTGGGATGATCTATGGGAAATCATTTTTTTTAATTGGTTTTGGCTAGAGACCATCTCATCCAATACAAATTCCTGTATTGGATATACCTCACTCCAGCCAGATTGGCTGGAATCTTATTGCTGGTGGTGCACCTCACCCAAGGGTGGATTTTATATTCATTCTGATTTTATTAAGTTATAACACTATAGATTATAGTAAAAACATTGATGAGTTCATAAAAGTAATACAATCATTTCATCTAGTCATTTTCGGATATAGTTTCCATATATAATTAAAAAAAAAACTAACCAATATAGATATATAACAAGATATACAGGGCAAAGACAGAACAAAACAAGACAAAACAGGACAGAGACAACACAAAAAAAGGGGGAAGTGGGTTAATGGATGGCAGCAAAGGCTCCCCCCAGTGGCAACTAATTTTTATTTTATTTCCATAAGGACTTTCTAACTTCTTATTGTTTCTCTGTATACCCTCCAGGAGACCCATATCCGGAGGTGTGCCTCGTGTGTATCTATTTGTGTGCTAAGAGTGATTCCATCTTCTCTATGTCATCCATCTCACTGACCCATTCCTTAACTGATGGTATCTGTGTTGAACGCCAATGTCGTGGTATAACCAGTCTCGCTGCTGTCAACCAATGTCTCAAAAGACCCCTTTTGATATTTTTATATGATTCTGGTAGAATTGAAAGCAAAGTAATTTAGGGCGTATTTGGTATTGGATCCCCAGTAACTAAAATATATAATTGCATAATTTTTTCCCAAAAATGTAAAGATTCGGGGCATTCCCACCAAATGTGCAGCAATGAACCTTTAGATGCGTAACATCGCCAGCATATGTCTTATTTATCTGAGTATATATACGTTTTAGTGACATTGGGCTCCAGTACCACCTGGAAAGAAGTTTATATCTTGTGCTTTAATTGTTAGTGACATACAATGTGTTAAATTAAATGATTTCATCCACTCTGCCTCTTGGATTTGAACATTTAGCTTGTTCGTCCATTTTTTTGTATATTCAGGAAGTTCAGGGTGTTTTTTTATAGTAAGTATCTTATAGATTGAGGATAGGACATGTTTTGGTTTTGAGTCTTGTAGCAACAGAAGTTCTAACTGAGTTGCGTCTCTATACAAAAATCTATTTGAGGGAATAAAGGACAAAAAGGATAATAATTGCCGATATTCCAACCATTGCGGAAGTGAAGGTTTCTGTGTAAAAATTAAGTTTAATATAGGTGGGAATGTTACCTGGCTGGTGATCTGGCACACTCTACGATGTGATTCTTTGTTCCATATAAGAAATTTTTTACGATTTAAGGCCGGCGGAAATCGTGGGTTACCAAAAAAAGGCGTCCTAGGTCCTACTTGTGAGGAAAGTTCTAATTGTAAAGCTGTTTTAGTCCAGGATTTCAATAGATGAGATGTAAGTGAGGGCATAGTGTGAAATGAGTCTCGATAAATATCACTATTTTCAAGATCTAACCAGGGAAGAGCAGTGAGATCAAGTTGATTTAACCATTGTTCTATTAATACCCATTGTTTAGTATTGGAAGAGTGAAACCAGTTCACTATCCTTGTTAATACTGCTGCTAGATAATAATGGTAAAGATCAGGAGCACCTGCTCCTCATTTGTCTTTAGGCAATGATAGTAATTTCTTATGTAATCTAGGTTTTCTATGACCCCAGATAAACTTTGTAAAAGCCGACTGTAAAGTAGAGAAATAAGATCTAGGAATAGAAACTGGGATGGTTTGAAATAAATACAAAAACCGTGGTATTACTGTATATCCATTTTTAAGATATTTATCCTCCCAAACCACGAATATTTATTATGTTCATATTTTTTAAGATCCTGTAGGGTTCGTTGCATAGGAGGAATGTAGTTTGTTGGATATAAATGGTTTGGAGCAGAAGGAATGAAAATACCTAGATATTTTAATACCGAGGGACAAATTTTAAATGAAAAATTATTTTTCAGTGCCATCACTTGTTGTGAACTAAGTGTCACATTGAGAATTTCGGATTTTGGGGTGCCGAAATGTTTAAATTCAGACAAAATAGAGGATGTTGAAACAAGTGGGTTAGTAACATAAAGCAATAGATCGTCGGCGAACAAGGCTAATTTTATTTCCATTTGATTTATCTGTATGCCAGTAATGGAAAGATTCTCTCTAATTGCTATTGCTAAGTGCTCCATTACCAGGACATAGAGTAGAGGTGAAAGTGGGCATCCTTGTCGAGTACCATTTTGTATAGTAAAACTTGTTGTTAATGATCCATTAATCCTTATCTTAGCCTCAGGTTTAGTGTATAGTGCCATAATCTTATGAAGTAGATTTGGACCTAAGCCTATTTGCATCAATGTTTTAGAAAAGGCCATCCAATACGATCAAAGGCCTTCTCTGCATCAACTAAAAGGAGACATATTGGTATTTTGGCTGTTTGGGCGTAGTTCATTAGTAAAAAAGTTGTTATAGTATTATCACTGGCTTCTCTACCTTTTACAAAACCCGTCTGGTCTGAATGTACCAGATGTGTAATTTAGCAAGGATTTTTAAGTCTATCACAATTAGCGAGATCGGACGATAACTAGAGCATAGTGTTAAGTCCTTTTCCGGTTTCGGAATCAGAGTGATATGGGCTTCTAATGTCCGAGTTGGGAATTGGTTCCTGGAGGAAATAGAATACTTGGAGCAAAAATGGAGCTAGATATTCCTTATAAGTTTTTATAAAATTTTGGAGTGAATCCATCTGGGCCTGGACTCTTTCCTGATGGAATATCGGCAATCACATCCAGTAATTCCTCTAGTTGGAAGGGACAATCTAAAGATTCTCTTTTATCGTCATCTAATAATGGGATAGCAGTTTCCTGTACATATTCTTCAATTTGTTGGTTGGCTCCATCAACACCTTTCAAAGATGGTGATGGAGCCAAATTATAGAGGCCTGAAAAATAATCTCTAAAAGTTTGTTGAAGAGATTGTGGGTCTGATGTAATTTCTCCAGATGACTTTTTTTATACTAGGTATAAAGGTCTGGGGAGAACGGGGATGTATTGTTCATGCTAAAAGTCTCCCACATTTATCCCCCGATCTATATCTTTCCAAAACTCTTTTCTGTTGGTATGAGTTATGGGATGTTTCAAAGAGCTGCAAAAGAGATGTCCTTGTAGATGAAATATCAGCTAATATTTCTGTACTATGACTAGTTTTATGTAAAGTTTCTAAAGATTGAAGCTTAGATAAAGTATTTTGAATAATTATGGATTTTTCTTTTTTAAGGCGTGAGCCATGTTGAATAAACAGACCCCGTAATACTGCCTTTAGGGCTTCCCATTTTAAGGGGAGTGCTGTTTCATCTTGGGCATGGTCAGAGATAAAGTTATTAATCCCTTCTATTATGGCAGGTTGGATCTGATATAAGTGCATCGTTCAAACGCCAAGACCAATTTGTTCCCTGGGTCTGTGGAGGATTTATTGTTAAAAATACCGGTGAATGATCAGACCAGGTGAATGAGCCTATTTCCATTAAGGCATCCCATTCTAGTACCCTTGGTCCTGTTAAGAAATAATCTAATCTAGTATATGATTTATGGGCTAATGAAAAATATGTATAATTGCGATCTTTAGGATATAGAATCCGCCATAGATCAAGTAGCCTATGTTCATAGAATTTCTTTTTGAGGGCCCTCAAACGAGAATATGAGATATTCGATCGTTGAGTAGAAGTATCTAGTGTAGGATCTAAAGCTAGATTAAGATCTCCTCCCACAATGGTAATTCCTTCTGCAAAATCTGCTAAAAGATTAAGGTAACGTGAGATTGTTGTTGTTTGATCACAATTTGGAATATAGAGATTTGCAATGGTAAAAATCTTATTCCATAACCGAAATTTAAGAAAAATATATCTATCGTTTGGGTCAGCTATATGATTCAGATACTGTATTGTATTGGTATATGTTTATGAAATGCTATAGAGACTCCTCTTGCTTTTGAACCTGGCAGAGAGCTATGGAACCATTGGGAGAAATGTTTACGCGGACTCGCAGGAACACCACCCGTACGGAAATGGGTCTTCCCAGGGTGGATTTTATACATATTTTTTGGGACTGTGTGGCTATACAGAGGTTTTGGCTAGAGGTTACTGAATGTATAAAGGAAGTTACTACTCTCTGTGTTAGACCAACTGTTACTTCGGCCTGGAAGTCACTTATTAATAAAGCCATTCCCTTCTATAAAATCTCATGTACTATTAGGGGAATGCCCAATAAATTTGACAAAGTGTGGGGTGGGTGGACAAATAGTGTATCTACAGTGTCTGACTAAGTTGGTATGCTATAATGGCTCCTGGTAGTTGCCATATTGTATTTATGTAGAGTTTGATATTGATATTTTGGCACTATGTATAGTGCTTCCCTTAATCTGGGGTGTGTACTTATGTACCTTTTACCAGGGTCTGTTGTTTATTCCTATAGACCTGTAGACTGTTATCAGAATTGGGAGTCATTTTATAAAACTTTAATTTTGGGCTAAAGATGTAGTGGAATTACTGTTATCCCACCTGTATATTAGACTTGGAGCTATACTGTTGTGATGAGGTCTTGTTTGCAATGTGTCACCTGGTTGTCAGGCTGTTCCTAAAAGGAGGGAGAGAAGGAAGAGGTAGGGAAGGAGGGAATTTGGACCAGAGAGGTTGCACTACGTTTCCCCAAAAACAGGGGTAGGAAGGTGGGGGGCTTCCCAGCACTTCACAGTTGGACCAGGCGTGAAGTGTGGTGGGAATGAGGTAGGTATTCCAACCAGGGCTGCCATATCAAGAGGAACTGATCGAGTTTGTCTTCAAAGACTGCAGTCAGCTTTTTATTCACAAATGTGCCCTGGAGTATTAACTTCCTAGAAATTAAGAGACATGCAAGCAATGATTTGTTTTGTAGCTATACAAATATGGGGTATAAACAATTCTTCTATTATCCATAAGCAGTGCAGGTCCACCAAATGTGGAGCATAACACCCTCTCCATGAGCGTGTTATGAAAACTGAAAACTAAACCATGAAAACTGATATTTCAGAACAGCCTGGTTGGAGCAATTTGAGGTGTGACATAATAATGGTGTATATTGGGTATGCCCAGGCCTCTTAAAATTTTAGGTTTACATAAAATATTTCTGCATACCTTGGCTGTGTAGGACCCCAAATGAAGTTCAAGACTTGAGCCTGTAGCGTGCACAAAACTTGGGATGGTACTTGGGTTGGCAAAACCCAGAACAGATAAAGTAATTTAGGTAAATATGTCTTTACAGCGTATATGTGGCTGGACCAAAAGAAAGATGTGTGGTCCCCTAACGATAATAGACCTTAAGGTGTTTAAGTAGAGGGGGAGTATTAAGCCTTGTACACACGACCGTTTTTCTCGGCAAAAACCAGCAAGAAAAAACCTGCTTTTTGCCGAGATTACCATTCGTGTGTACGAGGCATTGAGGTTTCTCGTCAGGAAATCTGGCCAGACTCTCGACGAGAAAAAAAGAGAACCTGCTCTCTTTTTTCTCATCGAGATTCTTGTCGGCCTGTTTCCAGACGAGAAACCCGAGAGTGTGTATACTTACCTGTCACTGTGGAAAGCCGTGAATGCTCAAAATGACTTTGACACATGCGCGGCAGCTTCCACGGCAAAGGTAGAGTGAAGCAAGATGGCGGCGATGGCACGAATGTGACGAGCACATGCTGGTCGTACGCGATGATGTCACCGCGTTCTATCCTTTCAAGAGAACCGCGGTTCTTTTGAAACGAGAGTCTGTACACTCGGGCGGCAAGAGCTTCTTGCCAAGAATCTCGTCAGGGAAAACGTTTTTTTCCTGACGAGATTCTTGCCCGTGTGTACAGCGACTGAGTCTGATATAGTGATAAGTGCCCTTAAAGTGTTTTTTACCCTAAGAAAAAAATAGATTCTGTTCCCTTAAAGCATGCAGAACAGCACAGTGCTTGTGCTGTGTCATTTGGTCCCCTGTATAACCTAAAATACCTCTCTGATCCTGCCTGCTTCTGTCCTCCACCTGTAAATTAACCACGGCTTCTGAGCCCTGACACAGTGGTCAGTTTACATGCCTCCGTCATCCGCAGCGCTGCTCTGTACTTCTCTGTCCTACTCTCCCCCTCCCTCCTTGCCTGTCAGCTCAAGACCCTGCCTGCCCCTCCCCTCCTGCTGCTATAAAAACTATTATATTTATCCCATCCCCTTTGTTAAATAACGATATGTGTTCCAGAGCTCATGTGACTGCTTGGCTCTCTCCTCCTTTCCTCCCAGGTTACGTCAGCGGGGGATTCTCGGCCCCTCACGCTGTAGCTGTCAGCCTGGCAGAGGAGAGAGATGAGGAGTCACATGAGCGCCGGGACGCACTGTGAAATAAGGTAGAAATCAGCATCTTTTTTATATAGCTCAGACACTGGGACACATATCGTTATTATTAACAGATGGGATGGGATGTATACATACTGTATATAGTGGCTTAACAACCACTTTAAGTACAATTCCTAAATATGGTGGGGGACCGAATCAATGAAAACTGAGCCTAAATAGACTGGAGGGAAAATTATAAAAGGGAAATGTTCATATCGATAGATCTGGACTGATTCACATGAAGGCCTGATAATCTGGTGAACTACGAGAGAAGCACCAAAATTTTGGAGAGTGAGACATACTGTATGTGATAGTGAGGTATAATAATATATCATCTGTGAAGGGAGAAGTTTTATGATGGACCCTGCAGCCTCTAGGCCCTTAATATCAGAATGTTGCCTGATACATACTGTCAATAGCTCAAGGGCCAGTATATAAGTGAAAGTGGGCAGCCTCGTTAAGTTCCACTGTGACTAAAATGATTGAGATTTGAATCCATGATATCTTTTTGAATCAGACTGGGAATCATTCACAGTTGTAACCCATTGTAAAAAAAAAAAATAGTACAAAACCTGATGTATGTGCAGGATAAGGTACCAAACTCTTTACACATGTCCAAAGATAGGAGCATCATGCTCATCATCCATCACATCATGGAGTGAATGCTTATGAGCAAAAAAGAGATTTTTAATACAGCTTACCTGTAAAATCTTTTTCTTGGAGTACATCACGGGACACAGAGCGGCATTCATTACTATATGGGTTATATGGAGTACCTTCAGGTGATGGACACTGGCAATCTCAAACAGGAAATGCCCCTCCCTATATAACCCCCTCCCATAGGAGGAGTACCTCAGTTTTGTAGCAAGCAGTATGCCTCCCAAAATGGTCCCCAAAAGAGGGGTGGGAGCTCTGTGTCCCGTGATGTACTCCAAGAAAAAGATTTTACAGGTAAGCTGTATTAAAAATCTCTTTTTCTTTATCGTTACATCACGGGACACAGAGCGGGATTCATTACTATATGGGATGTCCCAAAGCAATGCTTACAATGAGGGGAGGGAGAACATCTCCAAGACAAAAGGATTTAATTTAGAGATATACTCAAATCATAATAAATCCAACTTAGTTGAGAAAAATAATCTTAAATTTTAAATTTAACTCAAAAAAAGAGGAGCCCCCGGATCCGAGGGTCTCAAACTGCAGCCTGCAGCACTGCCTGCCCAAAGGCTGTATCAGTATTCCTTCTTACGTCCAACTGGTAGAATTTTGTAAACGTGTGGACAGAAGACCAGGTTGCCGCCTTGCAAACTTGAGCCATAGAGATCTGGTGGTGTGCTGCCCAGGAGGCGCCCATGGCCCTAGTAGAATGAGCCTTTAATGATACTGGAGGAGGCAACCCTTTCAAGCCGTAGGCCTGAGTGATTAATTGCTTAATCCACCTAGAGATGGTGGACTTTGCAGCTGCCTGCCCCTTCTTGGGCCCATCCGGTAAAATGAACAGCACATCCGTTTTCCGGATCTTCTTTGTAGCTTTAAGATAGGCCTTCATGGCCCTGACAATATCCAAGGTATGCAGCAACCCTTCCTTTCTGGAAGTAGGTTTAGGGAAGAAGGATGGTAATACCAAATCCTGGTTTAGATGAAAACTGGATATAACCTTCGGTAGGAAGGGAGGATGAGGGCGGAGAACGACCTTGTCCTTATGAAAAATAAGATATGGTTCCTTACAGGATAAGGCCGCCAGTTCCGAAACTCTTCTTGCGGAAACTATGGCGACCAAAAATACTAACTTCCTTGTCAGTAAAACCAAAGGAATTTCAGCCAACGGCTCAAACGGTTGTTTCTGTAAACTTGACAGAACAAGATTTAAATCCCACGGGCAAAGCGGGGATCTAACTGGAGGTTTAATACGTAAGACCCCTTGAAGGAAGGTCTTAACCAGCGAGTGGGTGGCCAGCGGCCACTGAAACCACACTGACAGAGCAGAAATCTGTCCTTTGATTGTGCTTAATGCCAATCCTTTATCCACTCCTAGCTGGAGAAAACTTAAAACTCTATCGATGGTGAACTTGCGAGGAAGCCATAGCTTGGACTCACACCAGCCTACATAGGCCTTCCAGACCCTGTGATAAATCACCCTAGAGACCGGTTTCCTGGCTCTGATTAGGGTAGAGATTACTTTCTGAGACAGACCTCTACCCCTGAGAATCAGGGATTCAGCTTCCAGGCCGTCAAATTTAGATGCCGTAAGGCAGGGTGGAGGATCGGACCTTGCGATAGAAGGTCTGGCCGTAGAGGAAGAGTCCAAGGGTCTCCCACTACCATCCTTAAGATTAGTGAGTACCATGCCCTTCTGGGCCATGCTGCAGCTACCAGGATAACTGGTATGTGCTCCACCCTGATCCTGCGCAGCAGGCGGGGTAGTAACTGGAGCGGGGGAAACGCATAAAGAAGTTTGAACTGATGCCAAGGGCAAACCAGCGCATCGGTTCCGCAGGCCATCGGATCCCTTGAGCGGGACATGAACCTGTCTAGCTTCTTGTTGAGTCTCGATGCCATGATATCCACGTCCGGCACTCCCCATCTTTGGCAGAGTGCTTGAAAGATTTGTGGATGCAGAGACCATTCCCCCGGCCATAGAGTCTGGCGGCTTAAGAAGTCCGCCTGAAAGTTGTCCACTCCTGGAATGAATATTGCCGATATGCAGGGCACATGAGCCTCTGCCCATAGGAGAATCAAGCTCACCTCTCTCTGAGCGGCTTGACTCCTGGTTCCCCCTTGGTGATTTATGTATGCCACGGCCGTGGCATTGTCTGATTGAATTCTCACCGGGAACCCCTGCAATTTTGACGTCCAAGCCCTGAGGGCTAGTCGAGCAGCTCTGAGCTCCAAGATGTTGATGGGCAACTGCTTCTCTGGCTTTGCCCAAGTACCTTGGCGAGTGCAACCATCCAAAATTGCTCCCCAGCCCATCAGGCTGGCGTCTGTGGTCACTATCTTCCAAGCCACTGGGCTGAAAGACTTCCCCTTCAGTAGATTCTGAGGGTCTAACCACCAACACAGACTTTGTCAGACTCTTGATGAGAGCGGCAACGGGATATCCAAGGCCTGTGGCCTTCTGCTCCATGCTGACAGGATGGCTGCCTGCAGGATGCGAGTGTGGCTCTGGGCGTATGGTACCGCCTTGAATGTGGCCACCATCTTGCCTAGTAACCTCATACATAGGCGAATAGTCGGTTCCTTCTTGTTTAGAACCAGTAGGATTAATTCCTTGATGGCTTTGACCTTCCTCAGAGGTAGAAACACTCTTTGTTGTTCTGTGTCTAATCTCATGCCGAGATATTCCAACTGCCTTGTGGGCAGGAAAGCTGACTTTTCTCGATTTAGGACCCAGCCGAACTTCTCGAGGTATTGGACCGTGAGGGCCACTGCTCGCTCCAAGTTGGGAGACGAGTGATCTATGACTAGGAGGTCGTCCAGGTATGCTAGGATCGTGACCCCTTGGATCCTTAGCTTGGCTAGGATTGGAGCTAGGACCTTCGTGAACACCCGGGGGGCCGTAGCCAACCCGAAGGGAAGCGCCACGAATTGAAACATGAAGGTAGGCATCCTTTATGTCTATGGACGCCATAAAGTCATCCTTTTGGAGTGTGGCAGCTGCTGACCGCACGGATTCCATCCGAAATGAGCGGACTTTTAGGTATGCATTTACCATCTTTAGGTCCAAAATTGGCCTGACATCTCCATTGGACTTTGGGATGATGAATAGGTTGGAGTAGAAACCCAGCCCCTGTTCCAGGACTGGTACCTCTACTATTACTTCCTGGGAAAGTAGATGATTTAATGCCGACATTAATGTGGCTCCCTTCTCCGGATCGTTTGGAATCCTCGACTCCTGGAAATGAGGAGGAGGAAACTTTAGGAAATCTAATTTGTAGCCCGTGGCCACGGAAGACCGTACCCACTCGTCGGGAATGCTGGCTTCCCGAACCTCTGAAAAGAGTCGCAGCCTTCCCCCCACCTTCGTGGGTGGGGGCGCCCCTTCATAAGGTCGACTTGGGGGCTGGTTTTGCTGGTTTGCGAAACCACTGCTTTCTGCCTCTAGCAGCCTGTCCTTGCGACTTGCTGTTGAAGCCGAAGTTTGCTTTCGCAGGAGGCCGTCGATACTGTTTGGCATTAGAGGGCCCCTGCCCAGGGGAGTACTGTCGTTTAAACGCAGGCCCCTGAAACTTCTTTTTAGTTGGCAAGAGAGTACTTTTGCCGTTTGAAATGGTCTGAATGTATTTATCTAGGTCTTCTCCGAAGAGTCGACCTCCATGGAAGGGGAACCCTCCAGGAGCTTCTTGCATGGGGGCTCGGCCTCCCAGCTCTTTAACCATAAGAGTCTTCTCATATGGATAAGGGATAACGATAAACGTGACGCTTGCTGGATAGAATCCCTAATTGCGTCTACCGTAAAACATATGGCCCTAGGGACATCCGAAAATTCTTCTGCCTGCTGGGCAGGAATAAGTTTAAGCATCTGCTTAATTTGATCCGATAATGCTTGAGCAACCCCAATCGCAGCCACAGCTGGCTGTACTACTGCCCCTGCAGTAGTGAAGGAGTTCTTAAGTAGTGCTTCCAAGCGTTTATCAACTGGATCCTTGAACACCTGTATGTTTTCTACAGGGCATGTTAACGATTTGTTAACACATGAGATGGCTGCGTCCACTGCAGGAGTAGCCCATTTCTTGGAAAATTTATCCTCCATAGGATATAGGGCAGAGAATCTTTTAGGTGGTAAGAAGATCTTATCTGGCTTGTTCCAGGGAACAAAACTCCCTCTAGTAGAGGATGGATCGGAAACACTGCATTGCTTTGAGGCGCCCTCAGTGAGCCCAAAGCTGAAACCGTCGATACCTGGAGATCTGGTACTGGCAAGTTGAATGCACTATGGACCAAGTCCGTTAAGGCTTGAATCCACCAGCTCTCCCCTTGGGAGACTGCTCCAGATTCCTCTGTATCCGGATCTTCGATCCCTGAACCCACTTGGTCCTTGTCCAAGAGGTCGTCCAATTCCCCTGAGGAAAGGACCTCCTCTTCTGAGGGTCCGCGCTCGGGCGACGGAGATCTAATCCGTTTACTGCCCCGCATAGCTGTGGCTATCATTTTTCCCATTCTTTTCTCCATCTCTTTTAAAGAGGTGAGTAATACCTCATCCGTGACTATCTTAGGGTTGGACTGACCCGCGCCAGCTCCAGCCCCAGATCCCGATGGTCCCAAGGCTCCTTCTGGGGAAAGCAGCGGCATAACTTTGTCCGAGACCTCAGACTCTCTGGGGGAATCCCCACCTCTTGTACCCTCTGACCCGGATGCCATGGTACAATACCGAGGTACACCTGCTAGCTTATTGGTACTTGGAACTATAAATAGTTAATTGCCCAAACACCTGTTTGGGGGATAAAAAATGCTTCCTCTCCCCTAGATTTTATTAGCGAGTTCATGACCCTTATTACCGACTGTGCTACTAAATACCCTTCATTAATTGTCATGGGTGACTTCAACCTTTGGTTTGAGGACCCTCTCGATCTATCAGCTCAAGAGATTTTAGCAGACATGGACAGCCTAGGCCTCCAACAGATAGTAAGGGAACATACACATGAAAAGGGGCATCTGCTTGATGCAGTATTCTCGGTAGTGGGAGAATCCACCGTTCCCACAATCAAGCAAGTGGTCTGGTCTGATCATTACCTAGTGCAATTTCAAATTCTTACCCTAAACACCACGGATAAACCAAAAGGAGCCCTTATGCAACCCTCCCTCCCGTACAGAAATTTGAAAAAAATCATACCTGATTTATTCCACAATACTTATTCGAACCTCGAATCCTACACAAACCCTCTTGAGAAAGACAGCTATGAGGCTTTACCTGACGACTTCGAGGAAAGCATCAAGCAGTTAAATGAGAAACTCAATGCTTTTGATGGTAAACTTAAGGCCACGCTGGACATAGTGGCACCCTTCACCCAATCGAACTTTAGGCCAAAAATTTACAAATCCAATCGTTGGTACACCCCCAAATTAGCCACCTTCAAAAATAACTGCCGGAAGCTAGAAAGGAAATGGCAAAAAAACAAAACTAAGGCTAATAAAATCCTCTATAGAATACAGGCCCGTGCTTACTTCCAGTTAGTAAGGAAGCATAAGAGAATAGCCCTAGCATCCCGCATCGAATTAGCGGCCAATAGCCAAGCGGAACTATTTAAAATCAGTAAGGAGCTGTTTAATCCACCACTGGCCTCCCAACAAATTGTCCATTCTCAAGCTCTATGTGACAATCTACTTGAGGCCTTTGTCAAAAAAGTTTGTGACATCCAAGCTGGCCTAGGTCCCCCAGTCCTTGTTCCCTCAGCAAACCTCACTATTAAGATCGACCGGCCCAATCCCATCATTCCCTTTTGCTCCTTTCAGCCAGTAACGAAATCTCAGCTCTTCAGCTCCATTAAACATCTAAAACCCTCTTATTATGCCGATGACACGTGCCCAGCATGGTTGCTTAAGGATAACATCAACACAGTCATCGATGAGATTCTGATCATGGTTAACCTCTCTTTGACAACTGGAGAGTTTCCAGATAACTGGAAACATGCCCTGGTCACACCAATTTTGAAAAAAAGCACGCTGGATGCCAAAGTTATGTCCAACTACCGCCCCATTTCAGGACTATGCTTTCTGGCTAAGCTGGTGGAACATGAGGCTCTTATGCAACTTCAAGCACATTGTGAATTACAAAATCTCTTTCACGATGCTCAATCGGGGTTTAGGCCCAAAAGAGGGATCGAGCTATCCATCCTGGCCACTAGAGAAAGGCTGCTGGAGTCGAGAGACGCGGGGGGGTCGGCGGCCTTGGTACTGCTTGACCTCTCCGCGGCTTTCGATACTGTCAGCCACAAGATCCTCCTGGCTCGGCTGCAGGACGAGTTCTATATTACAGGCCTACCCCTTACTTGGATACGCAATTTCCTGACAGGCAGAACATTCCAAGTAATATTGGGCTCATTTAGGTCAGCGAGGGTGCCTCTTCTCTGCGGGGTCCCTCAGGGCTCGGCAATTTCACCGTGGCTGTTTAATTGCTATGTGAGGCCCGTGGTAGATATCATCTCTTCATGGGGATTGGCCACTCAGGTATACGCTGATGACATACAAATTGTGGCCAGTGATGCTCTTAACCCCACGGCAGCCCACCTTCTTTCCTGTTGCCTCTCATCTATCCAGACATGGATGAAGGACAATCGTTTGGCCCTGAACGTATCCAAAACTGAGGTACTTATTACAGGTCCAACACAAAGTTTAAACCTGCTTGCAGAGTGGCCCGTATCAATGGGCCCGTGCCCCACTCCATCCAGCCAAGTAAGAAACCTGGGTGTCATATTTGACAATAAACTTTCATGGAAACTGTACCAAGAATGCTCTTTACTATCTTCGGATGCTGCGACGGGTAAAACATCTGCTCTCCCAAACACACAGAAATACACTAGTACAGGCCTTAGTCATGTCACGCCTTGACTTTTGCAATGTGGTATACCTTGGACTCCCTATTAAATGGCTCTCCAAGCTGCAGCTGGTGCAGAACCAGGCAGCTAGGTTGATTACGGGGACCTCAAGATGGGACCATATATCACCCGTTCTCAGACTACTTCATTGGCTCCCATGCGCAAGGAGGATCGAATTCAAGGCTTTGTGTGTTATGTTCAGGGCCTTCAAACAACATGGCCCACTGTTCATTAATAACATGGCCATACATTACCACCCCCCCAGGGCACTGAGATCGGCCGATCAGGACTTTGCTGTCATCCCTCTAGTAAGGTTGATTTCGTTCGGTGGCCGATCCTTCAGAGCCAGAGCCGCCTCGCTTTGGAACCTTCTCCCGTTGCCTTTGAGGAAGTCCACTGTTCTTATTACCTTCAGAAAGGCTCTGAAAACCTTCCTCTTTGGGGCAAGTTTAATTGACCACGCCTATTAAACTGACCTGGCCCCTCCTCCCCTCACCCTATGTCCCCCTCACTCCAAACCCCCTTGCTACCGTTTGTTTTTATTGTTGATATTTTATATGGTTTCTCTTTCTTTTATGTACACGAGCCATCAGTTCGTCTACGAAGTCTTTTTTCTTTTTTCTCTTGGATTGCTTTTTGGTCCAGAATAGACCAGCGGACCTCCTTCCAGCGCTTAGACACACCCTTCAGGGTGTATGTGGCGCTGTAAAGAAATATTAAAATCAATCAATCAATCAATCAATCTAGATGACTTTTTTTTTTTTTTCGTTTTTTGTTTCAAATCCAGGAAAGAAAAAGCATTCTGTCCCCCTGAGTAGTATTGCAAAGAAAAACTATGAGATGGAAAAGAAACAGCCTATTTCTAGGCTTGAAAACAGTCTTCTGAAGACTGCAATATCCTTTCTGGCCACTGTGTGTCCTCGGCGCCCCGTGCTGCCTTTCTGGTCTTTTCCTCCTCAGTTCCAATGTTAGAATGAGCTGTTGGAACGAAAAAGGAAGGGCCGCCCCTTCCTTAAGCCACTGACCCGCCCTTCCCCCCTCAGCTAAACGGCGCGAATTGCGCCTATAACACGGGGACGCGCGCGCGCGCCCGCCGACAGGGGGGGGGGGGTTGGGGGGAAGGGAGCCTCTCTGCTCCATCCTGGAACCATGAGGAGGTCAGCGTTTTGCCTGCTTTGCAGGCTCTGAGGAGGAAGACTGATGGAGCATCGCCTGGAGGCTTGCAGGTAAGCACAGCTCTCTGACACACACATACACATTATATCACACAGGCCCCACTCAATGCTTTTCCAACACTACAAGGGAGGTCACTTCTTATGGGGAATAATACACATAGAGCCATCCTATCATTAAGATATGTGACTAGTTTGCCAGATGCAGCGCATAACTTTAGGCATGTCCCCTGTGACCCCCCAGAAAAAACCTGCTAAGAACCAAGTTCCGCAAGTTTTCCCCTCACTTACCTGCTCCATGCCGCAGGACTTTGCCAAGCAAGAGGCCCAATCTTCCCCCATCTCCGTGGGGATGTCTAGACCTTCAGACCCTGGGTTCCTATGAAGGATCCACTGTCCTGGGCCCATATAGCACCCTGGCAACAGAAACATTAGGCCCCCAAAGGTTTCTAAGTTCTGGGCCCAGGGTCCAGCTCTCTAAAAAGAAAAGCATTATGGGCTATACCCCAAGGGTTTGGGGTCCGGTTACTGACCACTTTAGCGCTGAGGCCTTTGGACAGAACCGGTTAGCTCACCTAATCCCAAGGATGCGGAGGCAAGCTAAACCATGACCAACACCTAAGACACTGGCGTAAAAACTGAGGTACTCCTCCTATGGGAGGGGGTTATATAGGGAGGGGCATTTCCTGTTTGAGATTGCCAGTGTCCATCACCTGAAGGTACTCCATATAACCCATATAGTAATGAATGCCGCTCTGTGTCCCGTGATGTAACGATAAAGAAATGAATGAGAGGTGTTGGGGAGCAAAGCTTACTTGTTTTTTATGGATCAAAATTGTTAAGGCTCCATGCACACTAGATGCTCAAAAATAAAAAAATAAAAATGCTAGATAAAAAGCAATTATAGTGCTTATATCTACAATTTTTTGTAATTTTTTTGAGTGTTTAGAAGCTGAAAGGTTTTTGTTAAGGAGTCGGCGGCACATATTACCCCTACTCATTCACCCAAAAAAACAGTTTAGTGTATATAATCAAATGTCCCCCTGTGTAGATCAAAGCGTCATTTAAAGTGAACACCGGCTGCTGACCCAAAAAAATAGCAGACAAAGGTTCCCATCGAATGACAACTCCGCTGCCTGTTGTCCCTGACAGCCTCTGTCAGGGCGTGGAACTCCTCACCCAGGCCTGCTGTGGTGGCCTGCAGATAAGCCAGGCAGGTGACCACAGCTAAGGAATTGCAGCCCAACTCCTCCACAGCTTCCTTCATGGAGGCCATGTTTTGGGCCATGTGGTCCATACTCTGGGCAAACTCACCCAGATGGCGGGTCTGGCGGGCCTGGTCCCTCCTGAGGTGGTCAGGGATAACATCTGACACCCCCTTGTCTTCCTAGCCACCTTCCTGGGTCCTGAAGTGGCTTGGGGCCTGGGAGAAGGGGAGACCCTTGGGGGGGGAGCCCTGTTGGGGGAGGAGCGGGAGGGGCTACCCCTGATGGAGAGCTGACTAGTGCCAGCCACAGGTGAAGACTCCTCCAAATGGAGCCTCACCTCATTCCCACTCATCACTTCCTCCTCCTCAACCACCTCCTGAGGAGAGGTGCGGCCACTCCCTTCCACAGAGGACTCCTGGCTAGCCTGATGTCCGGGGGATGATGTGGACTGGCCAGATGGCCCAGAACCCTCCTGCACTTCTGTGGATGACACAATACATTCACATGTTGGAGCATCCACACACTTGTCACATGTTCCCTTCCACCCCCACACATACTACACACCAGGTAGAAAATAAAACACACTTACCTGTCCTCAAGGCATCCGCAATGGAGTCAAAGCCCTCCACTTGATGCCTGTGGAGGCACTGGGCAACCACCTGCTCCTCAGCAGTGAGCGTCTCAGTAGTTGCTGGTCCCCCTCCAGTGCCCCTGGCATGAGTGGTCATCCTGGCCAGCTTACCTTTCACCAGGCGACGCAGATCGTTAATTTTTTTCAAAATGTCATTGGGGCTCCTGCCCTCACTCCCCAAAGCATTAACATCATCAGCAATCTGCGCCAGGATCTCCCTCTTCTTGGCCTGGGTGGTATTGGCACTCTCTTCCCCATGGAGATACCTATCATACTGGGCCATGGCCCTGATAATGACCGCGTTCTCCTGTGGGGAAAAATTAAGCTTACACCTCTTTCATGCTGCTGGAGCAGACATGGCTCAAACACAATCAGATGCACAGAAAAGAACAAAAGTACCTTGCTTCAGGGGGGGGAAACAAGAGGATGTACTTTTGCACTGGACGGGCGCATGTCTGGGCGTATTTATGCCCTGGGCGTATGTCACTAATTACGCCGGGCCTAGTTCGTATCTCACTGATTACGCCGGGCCTAGTTCTGAGCATGCGCAGAGAGGCGCTGAACACAGTCAGCGTCACGGCGCATGCGCCGTCCGTTCGGCCCTTCATTTGCATGGGGTCACGGCTCATTTCAATGGAACACGCCCACTTCCTTCCTACTTTCAATTACGCCTCGGAATTTACGTTGCGCCGGCGCAACGTCGGGCGTAAATACTCTGAGGATACGTTACTTGCCTCTCTAAGTTGAGCCGGTGTAGTGGAAATGAGATGCGCTACGCCGGCCTATATATGCGCCGATGTACGTGGATCTGCCCCACTGTCTTTTTTTGTTTATGGTGCAAAAAAAAAAAATCGCAGAGGTGATTAAAGTGGAGGTTCACCCAAAAAACAAGTATATAACATTACATTCAGTATACCTTAAACATGTACAGTATGCCGTTTTTTTTGGGGGGGTGTACATACGGTATTATTGGTATTTTCCTCCCGGGTACTCGCTCCCGCGGGAGTGGGCGTTACTGTGCAGTGCCGCAATGTCATCTGGGACTTAGCCCATATGATTGACGTGCCTGAGAAAAACTCCCCCCGGCGGATAAGGTGCGTCACGACTTTCCAAAAGTAGCCGAACCGAGAGTTGGCTCTATACGGCGCCTGCGCAGTCAGCTCTACACGGCTCCTAGTCGGTGCGCAGGAGCCATATAGAGCCGACTCGCGGTTCAGCTACTTTCGGAAAGTCGTGACGCGCCTTATCCGCCAGTGGGAGTTTTTCTCAGGCACGTCAATCACATGGGCAAAGTCCCAGATGACATTGTGGCACTGCACAGGAACGCCCAGTCCCGCGGGAGCAAGTACCCGGAAGCCAGGAGGAAAATACCGATAATACCGTATGTACACCCCTAGAAAAAAAAAAACAACGGCATACTGTACATGTTTGAGGTATACTGAATGTAATGTTATATACTTGTTTTTTGGGTGAACCTCCGCTTTAAATACCACCAAAAGAAAGCTTGTGGGAAAAAAAGGACATACATTTTATTTGGGTACAGCGTCAGTTAAAGTTACGCAGTGACGTATCGCAAAAAATGGCCTGGTCATGAAGGGGGTAAAACCTTCCGGGCTGAAAGGGTTAAGGCTACATTCACATGGCTGTAAACATTTTACTGATCATATAGGCAAGTTTTTTTATTTTTTTTTGGAAAAAAAGTTGCTGCATAAATTATCAGTAAAACATTTGCTTTTACAATCCTTTTGCTGCCAGAGCCAGAGCCGTTTTTGCTATTTTATCCACACATGTTTTCATGCATGGGCACCCCCAATGCCTGCATTGTTTTTTAAAAGCCCCCTATAGGTCATCATTTTATGCCCTGTACACACAATCGGCCCATCTGATGAAAACGGTCTGATGGACCGTTTTCATTTGTCAACTGATGAAGCTGACTGATGGTCAGTCGTGCCTACACACCATCAGTTAAAAAAACGATTGTGTCAGAACGCGGTGACATAAAACACAACGACGTACTGAAAAAAACGAAGTTCAATGCTTCAAAGCATGCGTCGACTTGATTCTGAGCATGCGTGGATTTTTAACCGATGGACGTGCCTACTAACGATCGTTTTTTTTCTATTGGTTAGGTATCCATCGGTTAAATTTAAAACAAGATTGCTTTTTTTTAACCTATGGATAAATAACCGATGGGGCCCACACACGATCAGTTTGGTCCGTTTGGTCCGATGACGGTCCACCAGACCATTCTCATCGGTTTGACCGATCGTGTGTACGCGGCATTAGTGTTATGGAGGAGGTCTGGTGCTAGAAATATTGCTCTCACTCTACCGTGCGTAGAGATATGTAACGTGTATCGCAATCTATGTTTTCATTCATCGTGCCCCTGATACATATATGGGGGGTGGGGGGGGGCTACAATTTTTGGGGGGGGGGGTAATTTTATGAGCTAAATAAAAGGTCGCTGGGTTTTTGGTGTGCATTTTTTCAGGATCACACGGTGAAATGTACATCACTGGAGGAAGATTGGAACAATTTATGTGGCATTTGAGCACATATGGAATGTGAATACATGGGCTGGTTGTTCACACACAGCAGTATTAGCACTTTGGGAGCAAAATTTGCACTACATTTAGCATGTTTTATGTCGAGTAGAGTTTTATTTATCAATTTATTTAATATTGGGAGTTTTATCTGTTTATTACACTTTTAAGTAGCAGTATTCTTACAATTTAAAGCTGAACTACACTGTATCTGAGCACCACAAACCAAAAATGCTATTTAATACATTTTTAATATTCAAAGTAAGCTCACCCATCCATCCATGTCTCCGTGCTTTATTTTTTTGAGGCATCACTTTGAAAAACACCCCCAGCACTTCTGGCTGTGGCCATCTTGAGTAAAGACAGATGATTCATGTATTTTACTTCCTAGAATCCATCTGGTGCAGATCCACAAAGATCTGCCCCGGTGCATCGTATCTGAGATACGCCACGCCGCCGTACCTTACCTGGCTTTGGTTTGAATCCATAAAGATTTTGCGCCGTAAGTTACGGCGTCGTAGTGTATCTCAAGCGGCGTAACGGCGCAGAATTCAAATTGGGTGGGTAGGGGGCGTGTTTCATTTAAATGAAGCGCGTCCCCGCGCCAAACGAACTGCGCATGCGCCGTCCCTAAATTTCTCGCCGTGCATTGCGCTAAATGACGTCGCAAGGACGTCATTGGTTTTGACCTAGACGTAAATTACGTCCATCCCGATTCACGAACGGCTTACGCAAAAAAAATAAAAAATTAAAATTATACGCGGGAACGACTGCCATACTTAACATTGAGTACGCCACGAAATAGCAGCTTTAACTATACGCCGAAAAAAGCCGACTAGAGACGACGTAAAGGAATGCGCCGGCCGCTCGTGGATCGTCGGAAATAGCTAATTTGCATACTCAACGCGGAAAACAAAGGGAACGCCACCCAGCGGACGCCGAAGAATTGCATCTTGGATCCGAAGGCATACGAAGACTTGCGCCTGTCGGATCTAACCCAGATGCCGTCGTATCTTGTTTTGAGGATTCAAAACAACAATACGACGCAGGAAATTTGAAAGTACGCCGGCGTATCAGTAGATACGCCGGCGTACTCTCTCTGTGGATCTGCCCCATCTGTCTTTTTAGCTGAGGCGTGCAGGCAGGAGAGTGTGCTTAGCTGGAAAAAACACTCCTCCCCTCATAAAGACTCCTTGGAGGTATAACACCATGCCTAGGCATGAAAATCAGTAACTGTAGAAATATAAAAAAAAAACTTAAATATGTTATACTTTCCTATCCATTTACTAATGCTAGCAGCATAAAGATAACAAATAGTCATTGTTGATTGAGAGAGTTCTGCTTTAATTTCATTTCTTAAATATTATATTGTGAGTTTTGTTTATTACACTTTTCATTAGCACCGGTCTCACACTTTTGTTGCTGTGACCCAAAGGAGTACTGCACTCTGCCTTTGTTGTCTAACATGCAACAAACTTTATCATAAGCAGATTATGTATAATGTCAAGGGAAACTTTAGTGAGAAAATAAGGAGACAGCCACTCTCCTTCTAAAAATGTTAGTCACCCGGCTCTCATGGTGAATCAATGGCCTCTGGACTTTTGAGTCCAGTAACTGAGTCACTGATCTATAACAAATATGAATTTTAAAGGCATGGCATTTATGGAATGTTGTCTGTCTTGTTATCAGGACTATAGATAGAGTTTACAGTATGCTGCCCTAGAGACAAAACAGAGAAATCCGAAAAACAACAAATAAGTAGAAAAAGAAAAAACAAAAAAATGTTTGTGTGCGTTTCTTGATTATTTATTTTGCTGTGTATTTTTTTTTTCTCCAGTACTAGTCATTGTACGCTTATCATTGAACATAACTTTCTGTTCTGCTATATATTCTATGTCAATATTCTACACCAGGCATGTCCAAAGTCAGGCCCGGGGGCCAAATGCGGCCCCCATGTGGATTTAATATGGCCCCCCTGGGGATTTGGATATATATATTGTTTGTGGCCCCCAGGGGCCACAAAAGATATATACTGTATTAATTGGCGCTGCCTTGGAGGGGACAGGGAGGGGGCAGGACGAGCGCCGTCAGATTACATGAAGAGAATCTCCTGTTTACTCAGCAGCGTCTCTATTGGAAGTCCCGTCTCCTGGGATGCCATTGGACTACTGTTCTGTCTATCATAGGAGGCAGGACTTTGTATTAAAGAGACCACAGGGTAAAAAAGGCATTCTCCTGTTTGTAATCTGTTGGCACTCGTCTCGCCCCCTCCCTCTGCTCTCCGAGGCTGCAGATGGGCATCGTTCAGGCTGCACTGATGGCAATGGTAAGGCTGCATTTATGGCACATGTGAGGCTGCATTTATGGCACATGTGAGGCTGCATTGGTTGCAATGGTGAGGTTGCAATGGTAAGGCTGCATTGGTTGCAATGGTAAGGCTGCATTCATGGCAATTGTAAGGCTGCATTCATGGCAATGGTGAGGCTGCATTCATGGCAATGGTAAGCCTGTACATGTTATACACCGATAAATACGGTATATCCAAATAACACGCCCAAGCTCATCCTTAGTCCTAAGCAGCGCTCTGGGATTCGCTGGGGCCACAAATAAAATATATACAGTATATCCAAATAACACGCCCAAGCTCATCCCTTCACCACACACAGCCACAAAGGCAAGAGAATTCTTGTTGGGCAGTGTATTAGTTCTCAAACGAACTCACTTAGGCAGAATTTTAATGGTTCAAAGAATGTCAGGCAAAATAGTCGGCCCTCACGCATGTTCACTTAATCAAATCTGGCCCTCTTTGAAAAAAGTTTGGACACCCCTGTTCTACACGGTTTATAGTTGGCAGCCATGCCTTTGTACTGCATACTTGTTTCAGGAAATAGGGGCAGGTTTGTTTCTATAGAACTAGCATTTGGTATACGAGTTAGCACTCCACAAAATACCAGGGCATACCTATTAACTTCTACCTATCCCATTAACAGGGTCTTTATCCTTGGGGGATGTGAAGGAATGGCTGATCATGTGAGCACTGTAATTGGCTGTCACAATGGTTACATGATTGGGAACCAGTCCTGCCAGCTCCTAGAGATGGGCCCTGATTTTTGAGTTGAAACATAAGTTCAACTCGAACATCAGGTGTTAGTTTGTTTGTAGAACAAACCGAAAAATGGGGCACCCGAGGGAAGTTCGCCTGCCGCGATGCGACCCATATTGCACTGCAGGGCCGCAGTGCATTGAAGGCTGCTGATTGGCCAAAGCATGTACCTTACCTGTATGCTTTGGCCAACCACAGTGCAATGTGCTGTGAGAGCCATGATTGGCCAAAGGCAGGGTGCCTTTGGCCAATCATGGGTCAGGGGCTAAATCCACAGCCCACACTATATAAGACTGCTTACACGGCAGCTGTGTACAGTGTTTATGAATGGAGATTAGGCAGGTTAGTTAGTGGATTGAGCGTGCAGTCAGTGTAGTGTATATAATCGCAGTGTAGAATATATAATACAGTGCAGTCAGTGTAGTGTATATAATACAGTGCAGTGTATATACTACAGTGTATTGACATGGCTAGGGAAACCCTATGACATAATTGAGAAAAAAATGGCATTATCCATATTAGGTCCTTAGGGTCTGGTATTGATTTAAAGGGGAACTTATGCCAAAATTAAAATTGACATGAGGCCCCCCCCCAAATCCATACCAGATCCTTATTCGAGAAAGCAGCCTGGCAGGTCAGGAAAGGGGGAGGTGAGCGAGCGCCCCCCCCTCCTGAAACCATACCAGGCCGCTAGCCCTCAACATGTGGAGGGTGCTTTGAGAGCTCTGGAATGAATTTGGGGGGGGGGGGCACGCCAATTTTTCTTTATTTTGCCGTGGTCCTGGTATGGACTGGTGAGGGGGACAGCACGCTGTTTTTTTTTTACATCTATATTGCCAGGGGCTGGCAATACATTACAGCTGCAAGCAAGTTTACATGACATTTTTTGCTGTTCTATACATTGTACAGATGCCCCGCGTTACAGGCAAGCGCTAAGGTGACCCCCAGGCACTATATTTAATGGAATATTTCATTTTTATTGTTTCACTTTAGGCATCCTTGAAATCACGCTCCATTAAAAACGATTGTTTTCAAAAAATTTATTTCACTGATACATGTCCCCTAGGGTAGTACCCGGGTCTCCATAAACTTTTTTTGACAATAACTTGCAAATAAGCCTTTAAAATTAGGACTTTTGATTTGCCATGTTTTTGTCCCATAGACTTTGATAGGGTCCGCATGTTTGTAGAACTTTTTGCCTGTTTGAGGTGTTCTGGTGCGAACCAAAGCGGGGGGTGTTCGGCCCATCCCTACTGGCTCCCGATCATTGTCATAAACCGGGCACTGTCTTTGACAGCTTGTTCACTGTGCTGTGAGAATGCAGTGAGTATTCTTATTAATATTATTATTATACAGGATTTATATAGCGCCAACAGTTTGCGCAGTGCTTTACAATATAAAGGGAGAAAGTACAGTTACAATAAAATACAAGAGGGTTAAGAGATCCCTGCTCGTAAGAGCTTACAATCTAATAGTAACTACATTCTCAGTGCAAAAACCGCAGTCTTCTATGCATATGCATACCTCCCACCCGTCCCGGATTTGCCGGGACCATCCCAGCATTTGATGTCAGTCCCGGAGTCCCGACGAGTCCTGGAGCGGAGCCAAGTGCAGGAACAAGCTCAGGCACTTAGCACCAGAGACTTGCCCAGCAGGAGCGCACTATCGCGGGTACAACTTTTATCTTCCCGCAGCTTGTGGGGTCCCATTGGCACATCACGGTGGTGGAATGCCCCTGTACTTGAGTCCCGATGATTGGTGTGTGCAGTGAAGTGTTGAGTCCCCTGGTCTCAATAGAGACACGTCTCGCTGTGTGCACAGACAGGTGGCAGCAGTCAGTGTGTGATCAGCACAGAGGAGGCCAGTGCTGGAGCCAGGACATCCCATTACATGTACACACAGTCAGCACCCTGTAAGTCATGCTATTTCCTGTATGTGTGCAGGCTAGGTACTACACACCGAGATCCGACTCCCCATCTCTTCTTATATACTCATACATACTGTATTGTATCAGAAATGAACTCTTATGAAAGCCTGCTCAGTGATTTTGGGGTGGGAGGTGGTTATGTAAGCAAGGGGGCACTAAGGGAGAGGGGAGAGCTTGTGCTAGAAGGGGGGGTTGGATATGCCCCCCAAAGTGTCCCTCGCATTAATATCCTCTTCACCACCCCAAATCAAAAATGTTGGCAGAGGAGGCAATTGTGTTGCCTACCCCAGGCACCCTGCAATAGATGAGTGGAAATTGCCCCAGGTGCCCAAGCTAGTGCCCCCCTGAAATTCAGTGGAACATTTTCCGTCTCTTGGCTCCAGGACTCAGGGCTGATTCACACCATGAACCACACAGGAACATGCTGTACGTTCCTGTGCAATTCATATGCAATCCAGGTGCATATGCAATCCATTTGAATGAGCTGAAATTGCACCAGACTGCACCAAAAGTAGTACACGCACTACTTTAAAAAATGCACAGCAGTTTGGTCACATGGGATTACTGTACCATGCAATCCGTTGCAGACAAACTCACTACATTGTGACTTACGTTTGGGGTTTTAAATTAACATTGAAAACCATTGCAGATTGCAAATGCAGTGCGTTTTGAATGCGGTGTAGAAAACTAGCATGGAAGGTGGGTTTTCCACAGCTTGTGCTGGCATGGGGAATTTGGGGGAAAGAGGATTTGTCCTGGAGAGGATGGGGGAAGAATTTGACTCAGGATGGGGGGGCAGGGAAGAGTTGAGCTGGAAGGGGGGATTCGAGGGAGAAGATCTGTGCTAGTAGTAGGGAGAGGATTTTTGCTGGGAGGGATATTTGGAAGGATTTGTCCTGGAGGGTTTTTCAGGGGGGAAAGAAGTGTTTGTTTGGGGATGGAGGGGTGGGCTGGCTTTGTGCTAGAAGTGGGGGAAGATTTGTGCTGAGAGGGGATTTGGGGGTGGTGTATGTGTGCTGGGAGGGGAAATTTGGGGGGTGAAGAAGAACTTTGTTAGAAAGGGAGATTAGGGGGTGATGATTTGTGCTAGAATTAGAGAAAGGATTTATGCTGGGAGGAGGAGGATTTTTTCTGGGAGATGACATTTGGGGGGATTTGTTGTGCTGGGAAGGGGGATTGGAGAATTTGTGCTGGGGGATTTGGAGAAGGGGAACTGGGGCTCGAGGATTTGGGCTGTGAGGAGGAACTTTATGTTGGGAGGGTGGATTTGCATTGGAGGATTTTTTATGGGAGAGGAGAGAGGGTTTGTACTGGGGGGGGGGGGTGAGCATGCAAATTAGTGTTGGAATTTTTTTTTTGTTTGGAGGGTAATGTGGGGGATAGTATGGCTTGCGGAGGCGGGGGAATTTTGCCCTCTCTTTACCCCTACACCCCTGACTCCTGTACTATTTTTGTTTTGTACTCCTGACTCAATATGTAGTACACACTCCTGTTCCCTGCTTTCTGTGCATTACTTACTCCTGTTCCCTGCATTCTGTGAATTGCATACTCATGTTACCTGCATTCTGTGCATTACTTACTCCTGTTCCCTGCATTCTGTGCAGTATGTACTCCTGGACCATGCTCTCGGTGTGTCATGTATTTCTAAACCCAGCACTGACTATGTCGTATGTTTGATTTCTTTCCTATAACACTGGTGAGCACAGTATTGTATAACTCTTCCCTGCCACATTTATCTTTTGGATTTATTGAACATTTTTATTTAAATGAAAATTTGTATGAAAATTTTCTGCCAACCAATGCTGCAGAAAAGTTTAAAATGTTATGTTTGCAAAAAACTTTAGGGGAATTGCGACCGGGATTTATGCGACCAATTCGCCTGAAGCATGCTTCTATGTTGCCAGTGACTGCAGAGCAAATATCATTGTGGTTGAAAATCAAAAACAGCTGGAGAAAATCTTGCAGGTAAACATCAGTTTTAATCTTCTCCTTGTACAGCAGATACTAGTACTGCCTTTATAAATGTGGAATAATCCAAACCCATCAATATTCTACATCAGTGGTCTCCAAACTGCGGCCCGAGGGCCGGATGCGGCCTTTTGCTTGCCTTTATCCGGCCCTTGAGGCACTATCCCTCCCACTGATACGAGACACTATTCTGCCATTTGACACCGACAATGGAGTACCATTTCTCCCACTGACACCACTAATGGGGTATTATTCCTCCCTATGATACCAACGATGGGGCACTATTCCTCCCCCTAATACCAGATGTTTAGTCCCACTGATGCCAGGAACATTTTCACCCCTGCTGGCCAAAGTCCGGCCCTCCAAGAGTCTGAAGGACAATAAACCGGCCCTTTGTTTAGAATGTTTGGAGACACCTGTTCTACATGTTGTGCTATTATTACCCGGGTATTTATGGGCATACAACGTATAAATTCACCATGAGCCAACAGAGTCTTCATCTTCAACTCTGTAACTTTAAAAGAAAGAAAATTAACTATTAAAATCAAAAAGGTGTATGTATTTTGTGAATGGTGGTGTGCTGATTGTGCTTAATATGGCAGATAGTACAGGAAGTTGCCAGCTCACAGGATTTCTGGCTAGATTTCTTGCATTTGTCAAACAGATATAACAAAATGCTTTCAATGGTAGTATATTTAACAGACCAAAGGGGAGCAATTGTATTGTTAGTGTAGCACCCTCTAGTGTGCTATTAGTGGCAGTGCAGGCAAATCTATGTTTTTGGCTCATGGAAAAATTAGTTTTTGAATTTGGGTCAAAAGTGTACTGCAGTTCAGGGCTTCACGACTCACACAGGCAGGTCTCTGGTGCCTTCACACAGTTCTGGAAGGTTGGAGAACTTTCTGGAAACTGGAGGGCGAAGGCAAGGAGGGTGTATCTGAATTCTTAAGGGAGTTTGGCCAATCCCCAGGCAATGGGCCTGACATGGTTGCCAAGCCAACCCTTAAATATGGATGATTTATGCTGGCTGGGAGTCAGGTGGAAGATGGAGTGCTGGTGAGACTGTTGGTGGCCCTTGAGGAGAAACCCTACCAAGGGGGGTCTGCCTCAGGCTTGGGCTGGCCTGGGAGGATTCTGGTAGCATCACATTTTGGAAGGAATCTTGCCTAGGAAGCAGCGAGAGCAAAGAGTACAGTGTGAGTACTTTGGCATGGCCAGGAACTTACAAATGGAAAGACTGTCACATATAGCAAGCCTTTTTGGAAGACAGTATTGGGCTTAAATCTTTCCTTTACCTTTGCTCTGGGAAATCTTCAGTAGCAGCCAGGTGGGCCAATGAAGAAGCAGCCAGGTAGGCTGGTAGTTTCTGAGGTCAGTGGAACTGTGATCAGTGTCTACAGTGGAGTTGGGGTCACTCCTGTATGCAACCTACAACTTTTGTATCACTTTCAAAAGGAACAGAAAATTGCCAGTCCTTAACTGCTTCAGCCCCGGACCATTTTAGTGGTCAAAGACCAGGCCACTTTTTGCGATTCGGCACTGGCCAATGAGGAGCATGTGACTCACTACCATAACTTTCATGGGACTGTGCTGGTGCTTGGCACCCAGCACTGTCACATAGGTGTGGGAAATTAGCCTTCAGCCCTGGGGAAGCTCCAAAGTGACTCTTCTCTATCGGCAGCTGCTCAAATAACCAGGGAAGAAAAAGGAATTTGAGTAGGTGCAGCTGGGGAAAAAGCTCTTATTAAAAGAAGTATGGCTTTCTAAAAAAAAAAAAAAATACGCACCATCTGTCCCCTGCTGGCTCTGTAGTAGAATTGAGCAATCAAACACCGCTGATCGCTCAGTTCTCCTCCTCCACTCTGAGCAGAGAGCCAAGACTGTCAGGCTCCAGCTCTCTGCTCTGCCTTCCAGCGCTCACTGGAGCACTGCACTGCTGAGTGGAGGGAGGGGCTGGATTAGCCTCTCAGCTGATTGCTGAGAGGCTGAGCCAGGTGTCAGTCCAGGGTTTTTAGAGCCTAGACGGGCTCTGTGACGTCAGTCGACAGCGGGCTTTAGCTGGGTCATCAGATTGCAGAACGAAACGGAATACCTGTGATCCCCAGGAGAATTATAGCTAAAAAAGCTTTGGCTATACTTCTCCTTTAACTTTTTTTTTCTTTTTTCCCTCATGGGCAAAGGTCATGTTTATTTTTAAAGGGATTGTAGAGTCAGAAGGTTTTTTATCTTAATGCATTCTATGCATTAAAGGGGTTGTAAAGGAAAAAACATTTTTTCATAATAAGCATCCTTTACCTGCAGACATTCCTCTTTTCACTTCCTCATTGTTTGTTTTTGCTCAGAAGTTGCTCTATTTCTTCTCTGTTCACTTCCTGCTTGTCTGATTTTACTGACCACCGTGACGGGAGGGTTTACTGTGGTGGTCAGTAACATGCTCACCCCCTCCTGGGAACTACATCTATGTGGCAGGATGCTCTCTACGTGTTAGAGACTTGAAGGAGGTGTGAATTACTGGGCGTGCCGCAATTCATACTGGGAAATGTAGTTCTTACATGAACGAGCGATGCAAACCAGGAAGTGAATGAGAGAACAGAAACTAGAATGCAGGAGGTGATATAGATGAAGAAATGTAATAGGTATTTACTCGTTTTTTAACAGAATCATTACACTATTCTGTCTGTCTACCTTGCAGACATAAATTTTAGTCAAATTTTTTTTCCCCTTTACAACTCCTTTAAGATAAAAAGATTTTTGTGTGCAACAGCCACCCTCGGCTCCCCTAATACTTAGCTGAGCCCTATCTTTGTCAAGCGATATCCACTAGTGTCTCGGCCATCCGAAACTCTCCCTCTTCATTGTCTGAGACACAGCAGCGGAACCATTTGGCTACTGATGTTGTCAACCAAAGTCAGTCAGCCAATCGGGAGAGAGAGGGGGCGGGACTGGGGTGTGGCTCTGTGTCTGAATGGACACAGGGAGCTGTAACTCAGCTAGGGTGCCCCCCATAGCAAGCTGCTTGCTGTGGGGGAACTTGACAGGAGGGAGGGGCCACAAGCACAGAAGAGGGACCCTAGAATGGGAGGATGCGGGCTGCTCTGTGCAAAACCAACTGCACAGAGCAGGTAAGTATAACATGTTTTTTATAGAAAAAAAACAAGACTTTACAATCACTTTAAGTTATCAAAGACAGACGTCAACACAGATTAACACCTGGTTTAGTGTGAATTAGCCCTGTTATTGCTTCATTCATAGGAATAAAAAATATCCAACTCTGTATAACATGGACCAGGCGTGTTTGGCGCCAGCAGTAGTACTTTGACCTTGGGAATTACTGACTGCTGCTATGGCTCAGCCATTTATTTTCATTAATGCCTAATCTCCTTTGACAGCCAAATGCAGGATCTTTGTGCTAACACTTATGTTGGTATCAGTAATTTGGTAACAATAATTTATTTGTTTACAGATATGGAATAAATTACCGGATCTCAAAGCTGTTGTACAGTATAAAGGCACTTTGCAGGTTAAACGCTTAGATCTATACACGGTATGTAGTATTGTAAGCATATTTTGTAGAGTTGCTTTCATGTGTCTATGTGTGCACTACTATAATCTGATGTATTAAATAATTATATATTGTCAAAAATATAATATTTAACTGACAGCTTTCCTCTACAATCCCAAACTGCCAGACCGCCTCACTCACCGCATGATTTCTCCTTGGTTACAGAGGAATCTATTCCACTATGGCCACTTATGCCCTGTACACACGACCGGTTTTCCCGTCATAATTAACTCTGGCGGTTTCAGACGGAATTCCGCTCAAGCTGTGTTGCATACACACGGTCACACCAAATTCCGACCGTCAAGAACGCGTTGACGTACAACACTACGACTAGCCGAGAAAAATGAAGTTCAATGCTTCTGAGCATGCATAGTTTTTAGTTTGTTGGAATTGCATCCAGACGAGCGTAAATTCCGACAGAAAAAGTCTGATGGGGCATACACACGGACGGAAATAACTGATTGAAAAGCTTCCGTCTGACTTTTTCCGTCAGAAATTCCACTCGTGTGTACAAGGCATAAGTGAACACAGTCACAAGAGTGCTACTCTCTTTTAAGGAACTCATGTAAAAACATGATCTGCCCTGTAACGCCTTTTTTGGTTACCTCCAAATTCAGCATTAGGCCTTAACCTTTACATCCAATCTCCAGTTTTCCAATTTGTCACCATTTTGAATGAATGAATGAATGAATGAAAAACTTATAAAGCGCGGCGCATGCGAACTGAATCGCTTCTGGGCGCTAGTTGTTCGTGTCTCATGACATCAAAAGAGCAGAGTTTTGATCTGTCTTCTGAAAGTCAGGTGGTTTTCCTCCAACCGAACGCTGGTTGGTAAAGCGTTCCATAGTCTAGGACCCTGAAAAGCAAACCTTCTTTCTCCTTTTGACTTGTATTTGGTTTTTGGTACCCTGACCAGATTTTGGTCGGTGGATCGCAGAACGCGATTCGAATTGTGAGGTTCTATCTTGTCACAAAGATATTGCGGAGCCTTCCCATGGATGCACTTATGTGTCAGGCAGAGTGCTTTAAATGCAATTCTGTCTTTTACTGGCAGCCAGTGAAGGGTTCTCAACGAAGGTGAGATTGATTCCCATGTTTTTTTCCCAGTCACCAGTCTGGCGGCCGTATTTATTTTAACACATAATTCTCTCTGGCCCGTCACAGAATGATTTAACCTCAGATATATACAGATATATACAAATGTTTTAAACTCATACAATATAGATTCTCAAGATAAACGTAGTTACATGCATAAATGGAAGCAATCTGTCGGAGAAGAACACTACTCTGAACAATGGCAAACTGTATGGTCCTGAGCAGCCAAAAGCTCTATTTGCGCCCTCTACAAGGAAAATGCCTACAAAGTACCATTCTTTTGGTACAAGACCCCCTTCCGCCTACATGCTATATATCCATTGGCTTCGGTCCGCTGCTGGAGGTGTCGTAAAGACCGAGGCACTCTAATGCATATTTACTGGCAATGCCCATCCTTGCAGTCATACTGGTGCTCTGTCCAGGACCTCCTTCATCAGTTATTAAAGGTTGACATTCCATTCCATCCAAAAATCTATTAGGTCTACTCCCACCTAAATTGCCAAGGTTAGCAAAGAAATTTGCCACTCAAATTTTAATGGCGGCCAGATGCCTGATAGCCCTCCAATGGAAGAGACAAACACCACTGACACCAACTGACCTTTATGCCAGAATTAAGGATGTGAAGATCATGGAGTACTTGACGGCATGATTAGCTGATCTGAGAACCCTGGCATCGCCGGGAAGACCTTCCATGAGACTATCAGGCCCTTCTTCCATTTAGGAGGTCGGCTCTTTTTAAACCCAGGAGTGATGAGCTCTGTCTGTCCACTATTTATACATCTTCTCTTTTTGTTTCCTTTTTTCTTCTTCTTCTTCTTCTTCTTCTTCTTCTTCTTCTTCTCTTCTACTAACCCAGTAGGCGCTTGCCATAGTTCTTTGGATTCGGAATCACTGGCATAGCTATTTCAAGAATCCAATACTGCTGGTTTGCCTAGTTCCTCAGGAATATACAAAACACCTGGTTATAGAACTATGGGTGTATTCCATGTTGGTTCGCTACTGTAAGCTTGAATGCTTTCCAGTGATTGTTATACTTTTCTATTTTTGTATTGAAAAAAATAACTTTAATAAAAATTGTCAATTTATAATGTATATATAGCAATACAACATACAATGCATTAACAACACATTACATATCAAGGCGGCTCTACCTAAAAACATATATATATATTCTAATAAATAAACACTATGGGCTAGATTCATAAAGGACATACGATGGCGTATCTTTAGATACGCCGTTGTATGTCCGAATGAGCGCGGTCGTATCTATGCGCCTGATTCATAGATTTGGCCTAGATACGAGCGGCGTAAGTCTCCTACGCCGTCGTATCTTAGGGTGCATATTTACGCTGGCCGCTAGGGGCGCTTGCGTAGATCTACGCGTAGAATTTGCAAATGAGCTAGATACGCCGATTCAGAAACGTACGTCCGCCCGGCGCATTGATTTACGTCATTTACGTAAGGCTTTTTTCGGCGTTAAGTTACCCCTGCTATATGAGGCGTAGCCAATGTTAAGTATGAACGTCGGGACAGCGTCAAATTTTCCGTTGTTTGCGTAAGTCGTACGCGAATAGGGCTGTGCGTAAGTTACGTTCACGTCGAAAGCATTGACTATTTGCGACGTGATTTCGAGCATGCGCATTGGGATACGTTCACGGACAGCGCATGCGCCGTTCGTTAGGAGCATCAATTACGTGGGGTCAAGGCTCATTATAATACAACACGCCCACTGCCTGGACAATTTGAATTAGGCGGGTTTACACCGGCCCATTTACACTACGCCGCCGTAACTTAGGACGCAAGTTCGTTGTGAATACGGTACCTGCCTCACTAAGTTACGGCGGCGTAGTGTATCTGAGATACGCTACGCCTGCCTAAAGATAGGCAATTATACCTGAATCTAGCCCTATATCTAAAAAAGTGAAGACAGTGAAGATCATTGACAGGTAAGAAACAGTAGAAACAAGAGTCCTTGTTCAAATAAAAGCAAAAGAGATCCCAAATGCTCATCCTCTTCCACCAGAACCACCACTCGTGAAGATAATTTGGGGTCTTAATATACCCCTGTTATAATTGTTCTTACCAAAAGGTACTGTATATACAGCGTTGTATGAACTCAAAAATGCCCAGATTCAAAAGGGTACATAAACGCATCCAGCGACTGGTGCTCAGATATGGAGGTAAAAAAGCCACAATAGTGTAAGACCGTACAAACTTTTTATTTATAACCTCTCCCCTTTAAAATTGCACTTACAATATATAAAAAAATCAAAGGCAATACATCACATCACATTGGTGCAGCGGGAGCATATCAGGGCGATGTTTCCGTGCCTCCGTAGTCCAGCCAAACCACCAAACAAACACACTTCTGTGTATTGCGATCTGCGTGATGACGTCACCTTACTGACAGCTACTACAACCAACGCAGATGCGTTTCGTCGATCATCGACATTATCTGTGAGCATGGTTTAGTAGCGTTCACTGTCATGTTTATATGGGGCTTTACGCATAGCCAATCAACTAAGAGAGAGGTGGACATCGGCCCTGATATCTCCTAATGACTCATATATGGCTAAACAACAGTTATACCTTTACATACTCCCTATTGGAGCAACTTAGAACTGCAGTCAGCACATTCTCATAATGTTAACTCTCTTGCTTGGATATTTCACGCACCAGATATGAACCTCTCCAGTTGGGAAATACACAGTCAACCCCCCAAAATTTTAAACAGGAGGGATCCTGATTATGAAATTTCTTAAAGTGCAAGGACACATTGTGGTATCTAAAACCGATTTCTATATTATGTATGTGTTCAGCAATCCTAATTTTTTACTTTCTTTTAGTACGGCCCACATACATAAGATTACAAGGACACTGTAACACATATACCACATGAGTGGAATTACATGTGATAAACTCAGAGATGTTACAAGGGTTATTATTGCCTGAGGATACGAATTCTGTTAACCCCCTAATGGGGTTATTAACTACTAAACATGTGCTGCACTTTCTACATGAGTAAAAACCCTTCAATTGCCAACACATACTCCTTCGCTCAGGGGGATCCAATACCTTCTGTACCACTTTATCTCCAAAATTGGGCGATAAATGGTGGAAGTGTCGGCAATGAATTATGTAAAACTTTATCTAAACACAATACATGCCAATGCTTTTTAAAGATTTTTTCAATATCCTTATATTGCGTATGATCACCAAGTTTTTGTAGAGTTCCTACTATATATACACCGCCTAAGGTGCATAAGCATTCAGCAAAACCTCCTCCTCGTCCCATTGTCAATAGTATAGGCTCAGTTACGGACAGATTGGGCCAATATTTGGATACATTTCTTCAAGCTAGTGTATTAAATACTAGAGCCTACTTCAAAGACTAAAAGTTTTTTGCAACTTATTAGTGAGATTTGACTGGGAAGAACAGTGTATATTTTGTGACAGCAGATGTGTCGTCATTGTACACTGTTATACAACATGACAACGCTCTGCTTTGCATGAATTGGGCATTGAGCCAGCGTGACGATATCCCCCATGAACAGAAAGTATTTTTGGGCCAGGCACTGGATTTTTGCCTGGCCCACAACTAATTTTGGTATAATCATGAGTTCTTCTCCCAAAAGAAGGGAGTGGCGATGGGCGCTAGATTTGCGCCAAGTATTGCCAATCTGTTCATGGGGGAATGGGAGGATAAATCAGTGTTCGCTAATAAGAGGGATGGTCTCCTATTTTATAGGAGGTTTATAGATGACCTGTTTTTCATTTGGGAAGGAGATGAGCTATCATTACATGAATTCTTGAAGGAGTTAAATGATAATAAGAACATCATCAAATTAGAATATGAGTTCATACATATTCACTTCCTAGATGTAGACGTAATATTACAGGGGATGTCATTGGTCACTACGATTTATTTTAAACCCACTGACCGAAACAGTTACTTACCTCTTATCAGTGGTCACCATCCCAATTGGCTTAAGAATATTCCTAAAGGCCAGTTGACGAGAGTAAAGCGGAACTGTACAACCAATGATGATTTTATTACACATTCAAGAGTAATTAAAGAGAGATTCATGCAGAACGGTTATAAAGAACCAGATTTAGATTATAAGTGAATTGGTTGACACCCCAAGGGATATGTGTCTAGCAGATAGAAGTCACCCTACTAACCCCAGATAGGAATGGGGTTTTATATCCAATTTTCATACGCAATATAAGGATATTGAAAAAATCTTTAAAAAGCATTGGCACATATTGTGTTTAGATAAAGTTTTACATAATTCATTGCCGACATTTCCACCATTTATTTATCGGAAAGCGCCCAATTTTGGAGATAAAGTGGTACAGAAGGTATTGGATCCCCCTGAGCGAAGGAGTATGTTTTGGCAATTGAAGGGTTTTTACTCGTGTAGAAAGTGCAGCGCTTGTTAAGTGGTTAATAACCCCATTAGGGGGTTAACAGAATTTTGTATCCTCAGGCAATAATAACCCTTGTAACATCTCTGTGTTTATCACATGTAATTCCACTCATGTGGTATATGTGTTACAGTGTCCTTGTAATCTTATGTATGTGGGCCGTACTAAAAGAAAGTTAAAAATTAGGATTGCTGAACACACACATAATATAGAAATCGGTTTTAGATACCACAATGTGTCCTTGCACTTTAAGAAATTTTATAATCAGGATCCCTCCTGTTTAAAATTTTGGGGAGTTGACTGTGTATTTCCCAACTGGAGAGGTTCAAATCTGGTGCGTGAAATATCCAAGCGAGAGACACGCTGGATATTTCACATGCATACATTAGTGCCCAGGGGTATGAACGTCGAATTAGGCGTGAACTGTTTTATAAGTGATTACTAAAATCACTAAACAAATTACTAATATTTGCTGCTACAATATAATGAAATTGGTTGCTATGTTAAACTTGTTGAGAGACGCACATGGTATGGCAAGAGGGAGATGCATAAGTTATGGTGTTAATCTCACTTTATTTTAATTAGTCAGTATTTTATTGTAGTGTATTTTACTTTATTTTCATTACTTTATTTTTATTATTTTATTATTATCCACTCATTGTTGATTACCATATAATTTCTGGTTGTTGGTATTTATGTATTTAGTTAATTTTTCGACATCCCATTCAGTTAGTTTTGCATAATATGCAAATTAGATAAAAAGTTATGAGCTTAGACTTTGCTGAGTTAACATTATGAGAATGTGCTGACTGCAGTTCTAAGTTGCTCCAATAGGGAGTATGTAAAGGTAGAACTGTTGTTTAGCCATATATGAGTCAATAGGAGATATCAGGGCCGATGTCCACCTCTCTCTTAGCTGATTGGCTATGCGTAAAGCCCCATATAAACATGACAGTGAACGCTACTAAACCATGCCCACAGATGATGTCCATGATCAACGAAACGTGTCTGGGTTGGTTTTTTGGGTGTGTTCACACGCCATAGGCTTTTAAAAAAAAAAAAAAAAAAAACGTGTCTGGGTTGGTTGTGGTAGCTGGCTGTAAGGTGACGTCATCACGCAGATCGCGATACACGGAAGTGTGTTTGTTTGGGGGTCTGGCTGTACTACGGAGGCACAGAAACATCGCGCTGATATGCTCCCGCTGCACCAACGTGATGTGATGTATTGCCTTTGAATTTTTTATATATTGTAAGTACAATCTGAAGAAGTGGAGAGGCATTTTTGAGTTCATACAACGCTGTGTATATACAGTACCTTTTGGTAAGCGCAATTACAACAGGGTTGTATTTAGACCCCGAATTATCTTCACGAGTGGTGGTTCTGGTGGAAGAGGATGAGCATTTCAAGCTGTTGGGATCTTTTTTGCTTCTATTTGAACACGGATTCTTGTCTCTGTTTCTTACCTGTTAATGATCTTCACCATCTTCTTTTTCAGATATAGTGTTTATTTATTAGAAAATATATACATATATAGATATATGTTTTTAGGTAGCGCCGCCTTGATATGTAATGTGTTGTAAATGCATTGTATGTTGTATTGCTATAAATTTGCCTATCAGTAGATGGGATAAGGTGGCAGCTTTTTACCATCACTGTTTTTTTTATATCGTCCTAGTGGGAGGTGATTATAGTCCCTCTGTGTATTTTCATTTAGTTTCTCTCCACAAGTGCTTTGATTTTAGGAAGGGCTAGTCGTTTTGTTTGTATATATATATATAAAATATTTATTTATTTTTTTACACTGTTTTAATGAATGTCTGTCATCTGAGTGCTGATGGATAGTTGGATACTGTATGACAATGGTTTACAAGTAGTGGTTGGGGAGTCATATGTTTCTGTTTTCTTTTAATGTGCTTTTCAGGAACATATATTGTATTTTAGTGCCATATGTTTCCTATTCACCATAAGCTAGTACTTATGCTGCCACTAAACTAAGTCGGGGCACTTCCATGTAACATAATGATTCTTAGCATATTGTATAATGTTTCTGATGCTGTGTCATTATCAGTGGGATGAGTTCCTGGAACTGGGGAAGGATATCAGTGAGGAACATCTGGATGACATCATAAATTCACAGAAGCCCAATCAATGCTGCGTTCTTATCTACACATCGGGTACCACCGGGAACTCAAAAGGAGTAATGCTGAGCCATGATAATGTAGGTGAAAAAAAAAACAAAAACATAATAGTCAAATTCTCCTATCCAGGTAGACTCTTATGTATGTAATTGTTTAATACAAGCATTGCTCCCTATCCAGGAAAAGAAAGGTAAACTTTCAGACATTTATTTATTTAATTAATACAGGTACTTGGATAACACTGTCAATTTACTCAGTGCTTTACATATACATATTGTACTTTCAAATTAGTCTCTGCCCTCAAGGAGCTTACAATCTAAGGCCCATATAGCTTACATTAATATATACACATACTAGGGCCAATTTAGACAGGAGCCAATTAAAGCGGATCTCCACCCTAAAGTGAAGTCGCGCTGATCGGCACCCTCCCCCCCTCCGGTGTCACATTTGACACCTTTCAGGGGGGAGGGGGGTGCAGATACCTGTCTAAAGACAGGTATTTGTACCCACTTCCGGCCACACGTCACGGGCAAAAGACGGGTTTTTTCTGACATCCCGTCTGTCCCCTGTTGTGTGCTGGGAACACTCGGCTCCCAGCACACAGCGGGAGCCAATCGGCGGGCGCAGCGCGACTCGCGCATGCGCCGTAGGGAACCGGGCAGTGAAGCCGGAGCGCTTCACGTCCTGGTTTCCTCACCGTGGATGGAGGGGGGAGCAGCAGGGTGACGAGCGATCGCTCGTCCTCTGCTGCGGACGCCGCTGGACTCCAGGACAGGTAAGTGTCCTAATATTAAAAGTCAGCAGCTGCAGTATTTGTAGCTGCTGGCTTTTAATATTTTTTTTTAGTGGCACATCCGCTTTAACCTACCAGTATGTTTTTAGGGTGTGAAAGGAAACCAGAGCACCCAGAGGAAACCCACGCAGGCACAGGGAGAACATGCACATTTGGGGCCAGATTCACAGAGCAAGTACGCCGGCGTATCTACTGATACGCCAGCGTACTTTCAAATTTCCCGCGTCGTATCTTTAGTTTGAATCCTCAAACCAAGATACGACGGCATTTGGGTAATTTTTGACAGGTGTACGGCTTCGTACGCCTTCGGATCTTAGATGCAATACTTCGACGCCCGCTGGGTGGAGTTCGCGTTGTTTTCAGCGTCGGGTATGCAAATCTCTTACGTCGTCTCTAGTCGGCTTTTTCCGGCGTATAGTTACAGCTGCTATTTTGTGGCGTATAGATAGACTTGCCATGTTAAAGTATGGCCGTCGTTCCCGCGTCGAATTTTGAATTATTATTTTTTTTGCGTAAGTCGTCCATGAATAGGGATGGACGTAAGTCATGTCTAAGTTCAAAAAATGACGTCCTTGCGACGTTATTTCGCACAAAGCACGGCGGGAAATTTCGAAACGGAGCATGTGCAGTTCAATCGGCGCGGGGACGCGCTTCATTTAAATGAATCACGCCCCCTACCCGCCGAATTGAATTACGTGGCAAGAGATACACTACGCCGCCGTAACTTACAGAGCTAAATCTTCCTGGATTCAACTTAAAGCCAGGTAAGATACGGCGGCGTAGCGTATCTCTGATATGCTGCACCTTTCTAAATCTATGTGAATCTGCCCCTTGGTCTTTCTTCTACATACTTCAGTAACGGTGGTGAGCCGGGGCAAGCACCTGGGGAGACATTGCACCTTGTTTGCCTGAGCGGTGTATGCTTTGTGCACATTTTAGTCTGACTGGTAATATGTTTTGGAAGAAGCTTTGTACTTAAAAAAAAATATATATAATCTTCCTTAGAATATCTGATCTAAAACTTAAAGTGGTAGTAAACCCAAGCATTAAAAAAATCACTGACAGGCAGGGTCTTTAAAACAAAAGTGACTCTATAGGTCTCTACTGTCATAACTGTAAAATGCAGTTAGAAGCAATCAAAAACAAAAAAACAAATCCTGATTACCTCCCCAGAGTAACACTGTATTGTTTTGGTCACGGTATGTAAAAAACAAACAAAAAAAAAAACAAAAGGAAAAAAATTTAAAAAAAAAGGAAAAAAGTAATAAAAAAATATATATATTCATTTTTATTTCCTCTTTTTTTTTTTTTTTACATACTGTCACCAGTCAGTGTCCCTGACCATCGCCACACCAGTTATATCATGGGTCTTCAAACTACGGACCTCCAGTTGTTCAGGAACTACAATTCCCATCATGCCTAGTCATGTCTGTAAATGTCAGTGTGTTACAATGCCTCATGGGATGTGTAGTTCTACAACAGCTGGAGGGCCGTAGTTTGAGGATCCCTGAGTTATATGATGACGCTTTACTGCACTGGTGACAGTATGTAAAAATGTTTTAAAAACTGTGAATTGTTTTTTCATTTAAAAAAAAGTATATTCCAAATTTATGAAGAAAGATTACTTATTTGCAAAATGTTATAACAGAAACAAAGAAAAACGTGGGATTTTTTTTCCAAATTGTTGGCCTTTTTTTGTTTATTTTGCAAATGTAGCGCCCTGTTCCCATTGATCAGGCGCTATGCTAAATTTAGTGGGTGTCTGGGCCAATAGTTGGCTCAGACTTTAATGATTTATGCTAAATCAGCCTCTGTTCTGGCTGTGGCTGTTCCTGATAGGATTTTCCCACTGTTGCCTGTAGGTGCCGATACCACCACAGGCCAATGTTGGAACACGGGCAGGCTATGGTGTATTGAGTGTCTTTTCCCGGGAACAGCCGAGTGGGAGTGGTCTCCCTGCTGGGCATGCTGGGGGGGGGGGGGGGGGTACTTAAGGGGCAGACGCCAATTTTTGGGCCCCTCGCCTCGTGGCCCTCCTGGTGTGAGGTATGTGTCGTTGTGATTTTTTCCGTCTCTGGGCCATGTTGGCCCGAGGCTGTCTTTCTACCAAGTAGGCCCAGCTATCCTGGCTGTGGCCTACAACTGCAAAGAGATCCCAAGCTGTCCGTCTACTAGAGGAAGCTACTTAATGGAGGAAACCAGGGGAGGACCTGCCCTAGAGAAGACCAAGTGGAAGGCTAATGTCTCGGGATATGCCTGTTGACCCTATTAAGGGGGATCTACAGCGCAAGTTACCCCACAGTTTCGCCTAGTGTGACCACATTCCCAAACGACCATTCAGGGACCCCCTTCCCAAAAATCAGCTTGTGCTGTAATGAATCACAGCACAGCTTGGGCAGCAGATGCGCGCTCTACCCAGAAGAACTTATCACGCCCCCAAAAAAGGCAGCCGCATCACCAGTTTACTCATTGACACTGCACTTGTCCTGAATGGCCATGACCCATTTTACCTTGTTCCACCGCTGGCTTTACATTGCCCTGCTGTGATTAGACACAAGAAGTAGGATTTATGATTTATGAAGCAGGGGGCGGGGATTGTGCCTCTCCATACATTCCCGGCCAGGATAAGTGCTGTCAGTGAGTAAAGCGGCGATGTGGTGGTCTTTTTTGGGGGCAACAGATAGAGGGGAGGGGGTGGCTGTGTCAGCTTCATTCCAATACACTGTATTGTCCTGGAATGAAGACGCCCGGGACCTGGGACAGACCTGAAAAATGCGGGACTGTTCCGGGCAATCCGGGACACGTGGTCACCCTAGTTTCGCCGAGTCGGCTTAAAGGCTCTTTAACTGTATGGCTGGAAGTTCGGGTGTTAAAATCGTGTGGCAGAGGATTCGGGACTGTTCGTTTTGCTCATAACCAGTCTGTGGTAGAGACTGTTGCTGATCATTGTTCGTGCATCATCCCGGCTGCTAGGCCAGGTGAGAGGGGACTATCCGGGTGAGCAATACCCACTTGAGAGGAAGTGGTGAATGACTATTGGGACTTAGACGTTTTTCTTCAGTGATCTGTACTGTGCACCTGAACCCTCCCCTTCTCCCCTTCATCCTTCTACTTCCCTGCATCGCTTGTACAAGTTTTATAGAAGAAAGTACCATAAAAGTATTAGCAAGTTTATATTGTCTTTCATGCTGGCACAGAGCCTTTATTTAATTTGCCTTAGTGGAAGATTTAGCAGTAATATGACCTAAAGATCTGTAATGCATTTCATTTGGCATCCATCCATCCGCTTACAGTTCCATTACTTATTCTCAGATCACCTGGACAGCTGCCCATGCCAGTCGTGCTGGAGATATTCAGCCTGCAGAAGTTCAGCAAGAGTCTATAGTCAGCTATCTTCCTCTTAGTCATATTGCTGCCCAGATTTATGACTTGTGGACTGGCATCAAGTGGGGAGAACATGTCTATTTTGCAAATCCGGATGCCCTCAAGGTAAGTGAGAAAACAAGGACGGTTCTCCTCCTGCATGGGCAAACTGGATCAGGGCAAAGTCATGCAGCTTTCTAAAAATATACACATAACATTTTTATATATATAACACTATTCCTGGAATTCATAAAAACTGAGCAGGCAGAATTTGCGATAGTGTCCCTCTTGTGTTCTAAAAGTGGTGAAGAATGCTCCAAATTCATGTACAGTGGAACCTCTTACACGGTTAACGAGCGTTTTCGCAATCTGAGTAATTAAAAAAAAATCCTGCGAGTGTTGTCTTGCAACCCAAGCAGGATTCAAGCCTCTGCGGTGTGCAGTACCGCATTTGGCCAGAGGTGCAGGGGCGCCAGTGACACTCGGAGCCACTCAGAAAAACTAAATTTCCGAGGGTTTCCGAGTGCATCTGAGCGGTCTCTGAGTATTTACGAGTCTCTCCGACACCCCCCACCTCTGGCCACATGCGGTATTGCATGCAATAGAAGTCAGTGTGGAACAAATTGTCTTTGTTTCCATTGACTTCTATGGGGAAACTCCCTTTGATATGTGAGTGCTTTGGATTACAAGCATTTTTCTGGAACGGATTATGCTCGTAATCCAAGGTTCCACTGTACTTGAACTTGAACTTGAATTTGGCTCATGCTGCGCTACGTTAGACACTTTTGCAAGATCTGTATGAGCCAGTTTTTTTCTCTGTACACCAAAAAAGAGTTGGTCTTAATTAGCTCCACTTTTACATTTGGCGCATTCAATGCAACAATGTAAAAGTGGAAATTTTTAGAACTATCTATCTACTGTAAATTTGCTGCACGAGTCGCAGTGCCGCAAATGCTTGAATTTGGTGAAATACATTAACCACTTCCCGACGGTGTGGCCGTTTGGTAGGCGATCTGTTTGGCCAATGAAAGATGATCTCATATGTAAACATATGAGATCATTTCTCATTGCCGGCTCTCACAATGACAGCGTCCTGTCAGGGAGAGAGGAGACCGATCTGTGTCCCTTGTACATAGGGACACAGATCGGTCACCTCTCCCAGTTAGTCGCCTCCCCCCACAGTAAGAATCACTCCCAGGAAATACATTTAACCCCTTGATCGCCCCCTAGTGTTAACCCCTTCCCTGCCAGTCACATTTATACAGTAATCAGTGCATATTTATAGCACTGATCACAGTATAAATGTGAATGGTGCCAAAAATGTGTCAAAAGTGTCCGATGTGTCCGCCATAATGTCGCAGTCCCAATAAAAATCGCAGATCGCCGCCAATACTAGTAAAAAAAAATAATAAAAAAAAATATTCTGTCCCCTATTTTGTAGGCGCTATAACTTTTGCGCAAACCAGTCGCTTATTGCGATTTTTTTTTTTTTTTACCAAAAATATGTAGAAGAATACGTATCGGCCTAGACTGAAATGTTTTTTTTTTTTTTTTAATTGGGCTATTTATTATAGCAACAAGTAAAAAATATTGTTTTTTTTTCAGAATTGTCGTACTTTTTTGTTTATAGCGCAAAAAATAAAAACCGCAGAGGTGATCAAATACCACCAAAAGAAAGCTCTATTTGTGGGGAAAAAAGGACGTCAATTTTGTTTGGGAGCCACGTCGCACGACCGCGCAATTGTCAGTTAAAGCGGCGCAGTGCCGGAAGCTGAAATTTCACCTGGGCAGGAGGGGGGTATATGTGCCCAGTAAGCAAGTGGTTAACAAGAGAGATTAACAACAGAAAAGGGGCGCAGCAGGTTTACTGAATTCCCTCCTATTTCTTAATCACTATACATATATATATATACAGTACAGACCAAAAGTTTGGACACACCTTCTCAATCAAAGAGTTTTCTTTATTTCCATGACTATGAAAATTGTAGATTCACACTGAAGGCATCAAAACTATGAATTATTACATGTGGAATTATACATAACAAAAAAGTGTGAAACTGAAAATATATTTCATATTCTAGGTTCTTCAAAGTAGCCACCTTTTGCAGCAGACACATCTCTAGAACTGGTAAGAGGAGACTGTGTGAATCAGGCCTTCATGGTAGAATATCTGCTAGGAAACCACTGCTAAAGAAAGGCAACAAGCAGAAGAGACTTGTTTGGGCTAAAGAACACAAGGAATGGACATTAGACCAGTGGAAATCTGTGCTTTGGTCTGATGAGTCCAAACTTGAGATCTTTGGTTCCAACCCCAGAGTCTTTGTGCGATGCAGAAAAGGTGAACGGATGGACTCTACATGCCTGGTTCCCACCGTGAAGCATGGAGGAGGAGGTGTGATGGTGTGGGGGTGCTTTGCTGGTGACACTGTTGGGGATTTATTCAAAATTGAAGGCATACTGAACCAGCATGGCTACCACAACATCTTGCAGCGGCATGCTATTCCAGGCCCGGACTGGGACAAAAAATAGGCCCGGGCATTCTAAGCTGAGCAGCCCATTTTGTTAAAAACCAAAATTGGGGGGGCAATTTATCAGGGAAATTACTAATGTTAGCGCTTCAATGATCATGGCACCATGGTTGTTATGGTATCAGGATGATTGAAGAGCATTATTTCTATTATTACCTTGTAATATAAAATTAATTGGTTCAACTCACCATAATATCGAATCAGTGGGAGCCCCGAGTGTGCCACTTGCCACGTCACTTGCCACAAGTTGCGGATTGTCACTTGCCACGTCACCTGCCACAAGTTGCTGATTGTTACTTGCCACATCACCTGCCACACATTGCGGATTATCACTTGCCACGTCACCTGCCACAAGTTGCAGATTATCCCTTTCACGTCACCTGCCACACATTGCAGATTGTCCCTTTCACATCACCTGCCACAAGTTGCAGATTGTCCTTTTCACGTCACCTGCCACAAGTTGCAGATTGTCACTTGCCACATCACCTGCCACACGTTGCGGATTGTCACTTGCCACGTCACCTGCCACAAGTTGCAGATTGTTACTTGCCACATCACCTGCCACACGTTGCGGATTGTCACTTGCCACGTCACCTGCCACAAGTTGCGGATTGTTACTTGCCACATCACCTGCCACATGTTGCGGATTGTCACTTGCCACGTCACCTGCCACACGTTGCAGATTGTCACTTGCCACGTCACCTGCCACAAGTTGCGGATTGTTACTTGCCACATCACTTGCCACATGTTGCGGATTGTCACTTGCCACGTCACCTGCCACACGTTGCAGATTGTCACTTGCCACGTCACCTGCCACAAGTTGCGGATTGTTACTTGCCACATCACCTGTCACAAGTTGCGGATTTTTACTTGCCACATCACCTGCCACACATTGCGGATTGTCACTTGCCACATCACCTGCCACAAGTTGCAGATTGTCCCTTTCATGTCACCTGCCAAAAGTTGCGGATTGTCACTTACCACATCACCTGCCACACATTGTGGATTGTCACTTGCCACGTCACCTGCCACAAGTTGCGGATTGTCACTTGCCACATCACCTGCCACACGTTGCGGATTGTCACTTGCCACGTCACCTGCCACAAGTTGCGGATTGTCACTTGCCACATCACCTGCCACAAGTTGCAGATTGTCCCTTTCATGTCACTTGCCACAAGTTGCGGATTGTCACTTACTACATCACCTGCCACACATTGTGGATTGCCACTTGCCACGTCACCTGCCACAAGTTGCGGATTGTCACTTGCCACGTCACCTGCCACATGTTGCGGATTGTCACTTGCCATGTGACCTGCCACTTGTTGCTGATTGTCACTTGCCACGTCACCTGCCACATGTTGCGGATTGTCACTTGCCATGTCACCTGCCACTTGTTGCTGATTGTCACTTGCCACAATTTGCGGAATGTCACTTGCCTGCCACCAGATGCAGATTGTCACTTGCCACCTCACCTGCCACACCTTGCGGATTGTCACTTGCTAAGGTGGTGTTTTGCTTGTCAGAGTCAGGTAGCAGAGAGATGATGTAATCTCCCTGCTGCCTGCACAGTGAGGGCGAAAATTACTGCCGGTATGCAAGGCGGGCACGGGGCGGTGAGAGATGATGTCATCTCTCTGCTCCCCCGGCCGCTGGCTTGTTGATTGGCCAGCCACCCACACACCCACAGAGCCGACCAGCTGACCGCCCACTCTCTGACTCTCACTCACTGCTGAACCGCCTGCTCAGACTCTCTGGTGCCAAATTCCGCAACTAAAACTAATTTCTCTCGGGAGTGGCAATTTCCCTGCGTCCGCCTATTGAACACGGCCAAATTACAGTACCTATAAATCTCCATAGGCAACGCTTTTAAAGTCTTTACAGTTACCAGTTTAGAGTTACACAGGAGGTCTGGTGCTAGAATGATTGCTCTCACTATGTTTGCGGCGATACCTTACATGTGTGGTGCTATTGGCATTTATTTATTTTTCCTTTTGTCATTTTTTCAACTTTTTTTTTTTGATCAACTATATTGCTGTTAAAATGGCATTACAAAGGCATGAACAACATCCCTTGTAATAGCATGGGCCGTGACAGTTCCTCTTTTATGGAGAGATCTGGGGTCTATTAGACATCAAATCTGTCCTCTGGCCTCCAATGGAGCCAATCAGTCTGATCGGTAATGGCCAGGTAACCAAAGAGCCAGAACAGGAAGTGACTAAACCCTCGCTCCTTGTTTCTGACGTCACAAGGTAAGAGGAATAAGATCAGTTCCTCTCACTGTGTGCCTAGAGCTGGATGCCACCAGTTGCATCCTTACTGGGTTGCCCACTCACACAGGAGAGCCTGGTGAAGGCGGCGGTGGGAGGGGGTATATATATATGTGTGTATATGTATGTGTGTGTGTATATATAATATATATATATATATATATATATATATATATATATACCCAAAAGGTGTCCCAAAGTCGGACTGCATTGCATTGCCGGTTTGAAATCATGCGAGTTCAGATGAACTCGCACAATTTCAAACCGGCAATGCAGTCTGACTTTGGGGGAAGATTTGTCTATTCAAATTGCCCCCGAAGTCGGCAAAAGTAGTACAGGAACTTCTTTTGGGAATTGGTGCGGCGCTGCAAAGTCGATGACACACTGATTCGGACAGTGCTATTGCCGGCTATAGCCGCTGATTTGGTATGCGATTTGACATGTCAAATCGCATGCCAAATCGGCCCAATGTGAATGCAGGACGCCTTTTGGGTACAAGAACTGTCCTTCTCTCACACAATCTCTGACACCATCACTTTGCCCCTTTTACACTAGAGGCGCTTTTCAGCCCTTTTCAGGCGTTTTAGAACTAAAAATAGTGCCTGAAAAGTGCTAGTAGGGTGCTTTTAACCCCCGCTAGCGGCCGCGGAAGGGTTAAAACCGGCCGCAAAGCGCTGCCCCTTTGATTTCAATGGTCAAGGGAACTTTAGGAGCGGTGTCCTGCTAGCAGCATCTTTGAGGCGCTGTAAGGAGTGGCAGTGCACCGCTCCAGTGTGAAAGCCCTCTGGCTTTCACATTGGAGTGAAAGGAACGGCTCTTTCAGGGCGCTTTGCAGGTGCTAGTTTTAGCGGTATAGTGCCTGCAAAGTAACCCAGTGTGAAAGGGGTACAAGAGCATTGCTGGTTGGTTTGGAGAGTTTCGTAACCTGTAACAACCAGATTTCATGATTCTGCACTTAGGCTTCTTTCACACTGGGGTGCTTTGAGGGCGCTAAAGAGCTAAAAATAGCGCCTGCAAAGCGCCCTGAAAAAGCGTCTCCCAGGGCTTTCACACTGTAGCGGTGTGCTGGAAGCACGCTCAAAAAAGTCCTGCCAGCTGCATCTTTTGAGGCGCTGTAGGAGCGGTGTATCCACCGCTCCTAAAGCGCTCCTGCCCATTGGCGGTTTTAACCCTTTTTTGGCTGATAGCGGTGGTTAAAAGTGCCCCGCTAGCGGCCGAATAACGCCACAAAAAGGACAGTAAAGCGCCGCTAATAACAGCGGCGTTTTACCGCCGACAGCGCACCGATCCAGTGTGATAGTAGCAAGTTCTGATTGGCAGCTGTGGAGAAATACCTCCTGCTAGTAAATATATATATAATTTCATTGATATCATGAGACTGGCAGACTTTATCAGCTTCTTCTTGCTAGTGATCCAACTAGCAAGAAGAAGCTGATGAAGTCTGAAAGTCTCATGATATCAATGAAATTAAATATATATTTACTAGCAGGAGGTATTTCTCCACAGCTGCCAATCAGATTTCAGGGTCGTTTAGGCATTTTTATTTAACTGCTTATTAAAAACATTGACAGGCAAGCTATTAAAAAAAAAAAAAAAAAACATTGGCAGGCTGCCATACTGTGTCACTTACCTTTCTAGACGTCGAGCTCCCTTTAAGACACCAGGCCTCCTCCAGCAGATCCTCCCCCTTCACAGTCACATGACCGGCCTGACGTATTGAAGCCCTTCTTGCTCCTTCCTTCTAAGCCTAGAACAGAAGGCTGGCCGGCGGCCGTGGAGGCGGCTGTGGAGCCTGCCGTGGTGAGCGGCGCAGCCATGCCAGCACAGGGAGAAGCCCAGACGCTGCCTCAGAGTGTGGGGGGGGACCCGGCCGGACACCTGCCTAATAGAAATGCGGCCGTCTCCGCGGAAATCGGCCGCGAATTCGGCCGCGATTTTAGCGCAGAGAGGCCGGCCAAGCAGCTGAGCATGGGGACATGTTAACTGTCGGCCTGGCTGCCGAGGCCCACCGGGCATATGCCCGGTGTGCCCTATGGCCAGTCCGGGCCTGTGCTATTCCATCCGGTTTGCGTTTAGTTGGACCATCATTTTATTTTTCAACAGGACAATGACCCCAAACACACCTCCAGGCTGTGTAAGGGCTATTTGACCAAGAAGGAGAGTGATGGGGTGCTGCGCCAGGTGACTACCTCTTGAAGCTCATCAAGAGAATGCCAAGAGTGTGCCAAGCAGTAATCAAAGCAAAAGGTGGCTACTTTGAAGAACCTAGAATATGAAATATATTTTCAGTAGTTTCACACTTTTTTGTTATGTATAATTCCACATGTGTTAATTCATAGTTTTGACGCCTTCAGTGTGAATCTACAATTTTCATAGTCATGAAAATAAAGAAAACTCTTTGAATGAGAAGGTGTGTCCAAACTTTTGGTCTGTACTGTATATATATATATATATATATATATATATATATATATATATATATATATATATATATATATATATATATAATCTCCTACTACGGTAATTAACATAGCTTTAACACAAGATTAAAGACAAACACCAGGGGAAAATAAATATTTTAGCCATCTGATGTTCAAATCTCATTGGATTGTCACATTTTTAAAAAAAATATCCGTATCCTGGTGTGCAAGCTTTGTGAATTGAGCCTACATATATGTAAAAATAGATGAAAGATAAGACAACTTTTCTCTTCAAATCTGTGGTATAAATTGCAGGGAACACTGGTGGATACACTGAGAGAGACACAACCTACCTCACACATGGGGGTCCCAAGAGTATGGGAAAAGATTATGGAACGTATTAAAGAGGTGTCAGCGCAAGCAAGTACATTGAAGAGAAAAATGCTGTCATGGGCCATGTCGGTGAACCTGGAAAGGAACCTGAGTCCACCAAGGAAGTATGTATTATAATTCAGCCACTCCCTTTACATACAAACACCTGCTATTGTGAAGCAAGTGTCTTTTTTATTAGTTTATTAGTATAATCTGCCTTGTTCGAACTGTCAGCAGAGTTTGGAATAATGAATGTAATAATGATTGTAAAGTCTTGTTTTTTTTTTATTTTTTTATTTTTTTTTTTAGAAATAACAAAGATGTTTACTTACCTGCTCTGTTGCAGTGGATTTGCACAGAGCAGCCCTGATCCTTCTCTTTTTGGGTCCCTCTTTGGCGCTCCTGGCCCCTCCCTCCTGCTGAGTGCACTCACAGTAAGCAGCTAGCTATGGAAGCACCCGAGCCAAGTTACAGCTCTGTGTAGCCATTTAAACACAGAGTCGTAGTCCGGCTCTTTTCTCTTCTTATTGGCTGACTGACTTTGATTGATGTGGATTGTCCCTTACCATGAAGCCTGCCACTAAATGCAGCTTTTCACTTGCCACGTCACCTGCCACCAGATGCAGCTGGTCACTTCACCTGCCGCTATATGCGGATTGTTCCTTGCCACATCACCTGCCACCAGATGCAGCTGGTCACTTCACCTGCCACTATATGTGGATTGTCCCTTGCCACTTCACCTGCCACAAGATGTGGATTGTCACTTGCCACATCATCTGCCACCAGATGCAAGCTGTCACAACACCTGCCACCAGATGCAGCTTGTCACTTGCCATGTCACCAGCCACCAGATTCGCATTGTCACTTACTGTGTCACCTGCCACTAGATGTGTATTGTCCCTTGCCACGTCACCTGCCAATAGATGCAGCTTGTCACTTGCCACGTCACCTGCGAATAGATGCAGCTTGTCACTTGCCACGTCACCTGTCACCAGATGCACCTTGTCACTTACCACGTCCCCTGCCACCAGATGCAAGCTGTCACAACACCTACCACCAGATGCAGCTTGTCACTTGCCATGTCACCTGCCACCAGATGCAGCTTGTCACTTACTGTGTCACCTGCCACTAGATGTGTATTGTCCCTTGCCACATCACCTGCCAATAGATGCAGCTTGTCACCTGCCACCAGATGCAGATTGTCACTTGCTGTGTCACCTGCCACCAGATGCAGCACATGTGCATTGACTGGGTCCTAGAGAGAGGGCGGGCAGTGAGAGATGATGTAATCTCTCTGCTGCCTGCAGCTGCACAGTGAGGGTGAAACAGCAGTGATGCAGGGCGGGTGGTCAGAGATAATATCATCTCTCTGTTCTCTCGTCAGCCTGCCGGCTCTCTCATGCTGCGCGCCAGTAGAAATGTGCACATTGAAATATTTTATTTCGGAATTTCGTTTTCGTCCGAAAAATACATTTATTTAGTTACTCTCGAAATGAATTTTCATTTATTTTGTTTAGTTAAAAAATGCATTAGTCCGAAAATCTGAATTAATTAGGGTTGAATCTGTCACTGAAGGCTTATGGTGTCTGTCGAATGTTCTAAGAAGATTCAACGAAGCAGCTAAATTGTACAACACCGCAATCGTACATTTCTGGTCGAATGTTCTGCCTACAAGCTATAGTAGAATTTTAATGTTGTATGATACTAGTAATAATTATATTTATAAATTATTATTACTAGTCAACCAACATTAAAATTATTCTATAGCCTATGGGCCGAACATTTGACCGGAAATGTACGATTGCGGCATTGTACAGTTTAGCTGCTTGTCGAGTCTTCTTAGAACTTTCGACAGACACCATAAGCCTTCAATGACAGATTCGACATTTGTATGTTTTTTGCTGCTTCGTCGAATCTTCGTTGTTCATGTCGAATGATCTACCCCAACACTATCTCTATAATGTCAAATCTTTTCTCTCTATGTCGAATCTTTCCTCTCTATGTAGAATAATCTTGGACTAATAGAGTTAGGTTAGGCACATTCGACCGCAGATTCGAAAGACACAGATTGCTATTGTCAGCGTCATGTCGAATCTCCTATCTATATCAAACTGTTGCAGCAACAAAAATGAAAATAAAGCATTTTTTTAAGTCGGATCTTTCGGATTTCGGATTCTGCGCGTTTGTTTTCGTTTGTTAAAACGATAACGAAAATACCCAAAATTCAGACGAGAATGCATTCGGACTAAAACGAATGCACATGTCTAACCGCCAGCTGGCTGGCTCCCCTGTTCTGCCAGCCAGCTCTCTCCTGCTGCCATGATGCCTGCTGTCTCGCGGCACCCCTTAAATCAGTGACTTCCCCCTACCATAGAGACCCCCCCCATTGAATCAGAGACCCCCCTATACCAGTGCTTCCCTTAGAGACCCATAAAACTAAAAATGCAGCGCACCCTCCCCCCATAATTATGTTAATTCATGTGTGGAAAATAATTGTGAATGATGGTGGAAACCCCCAAAGGGTAATCTAAATATTAAAACACTCCAATCCTATTCAAACATATATAGTATACTGTGAAATCTTGATATGAATAATACTGTATGAATAGTGGTGGAAACCACCAATCCATTCCAAAAAGTCTTGTGCCAATATTCAACTTATCCAACTCAAAAGGACTTTATTAGTTGGATATCAGCACAGCACATATTAGCACAGCACATTTTGGATTAGTGGTTCCCACCACTATTGATAACGTATTATGTGTATCGATATGTTTGCATAAGATTGGAGTATATTAATATTTAGATTACTCTTGGCAGTTTCCACCATCATTCACCATCATTCACAATTTCTTTTTCACATACAAGTTAATATAATTGTAGGGGAGGGCTGCATTTTTTCAGTTTTTTTCTTTTTCGACACAAATCAGTGCTAGCAGCAATTTCTTTACTGAGTTCTTCATTATTTTCTTCAATATTTTTAGATCAGAGGCCACTTATATCAGCAATCCCCCCCCCCCCTTAGTTACTAATTAGTCTCTAAGGGGGGTCGCTGATATAAGGGGATTTTAAAAGGCGGCACTGATGGGCAGCACTGATGGGCAGCACTGATAGGCCTGCACTGATGACTACTGATAGGCGGAACTGATGGGCATCAGTGATAAGGGGGGCACTGATATAAGGGGACTGTGAGCTAATGGGGGTCTCTAAGGGGGATTTTGCTGATCACCATTAGATAAGCAGTCAGAACCCCCTCTTAGAGACCCCCATTAGTTTAAAGTCCCCTTATATCAGTGCCCCACCTCCTTAGAGATCTGCAGAGATCAGAGAGACCCCCCTTATATCAGCTCCTGCTGCCCCCTTTAGACATCATTCAGATTGCCTTACCTGGGATTGGATTTTTCCCTGGATTAAGGGCAGCTCATTGAGTGGAGTACAGTGCTGGAAATTGGTCCGACACTAGCTCCATCCCCGGGACAGATTAATTGACTGGATGGATGGGACTAAAAGGATGTTGTATATGGGTAACTGGTGGACAGGAACCCAGGCGCAAGTGTCTAAACCCGAACTATCTGGGTCAATACCAGACGGATGACAACCCTATCTGATAGCTGGTTCCTTTTTACAGTCTCTAAGATGGAGTTTGAGTTCCCAGGATGCAACTGTCTCTCCTCCTTAGACTGAAAAATGATGGATATTTAGATATAATATAATCTACAAAGGTGAACAATTTCTAGATTCTGCAAAAACAATACATTTATGACTGGCTCCATCTTGTGGTCAAATCTGATTTTGCAGATAAACAACTTAATCAAAGCGGCTGTAAACCCCACTTGGGGCCATATTCTCTCTAAATATCCGCCTGCTTCGCTTAGGGCACTTACACTCCGCTGTCCCAACTTACTGGAGCAGGTGTTGTATTCCCCAACCACTTGCTCCATAAGTTGGGACAGCGGAGTGTAAGTGTCCCGGCGTAGCCTGGCGGATCTCCAAGGGGGCGGCTTCTATTCAAATGAAGCGCGCCCCCGATGCAAAAGAACTGGGCATGCGCCGGGCTGCAAAAAGCCCAGTGCGCATGCTCCAGTTCTCGGCGGAAAACGTCAATGACGCCGACGTGTGCGTCATTGACGTAAAGTCGTATTCAAGAACGACTTACGTAAACGACGTATCCGACGAAAAAACACGACGGGGACCCGACGCCATCCGTAACATGGCCTACGCGAGACTTGCGGAAACTTACCCCTCATATAGCAGGGGTAAGTTTCCGCTTACGCAAACGACGTTAGCGACGGTTACGCGACGCGAACTCGTTCGTGAATCGGCGTAGAAGGATCATTTGCATATGCAAATGAATCCTTCACGTAAATGCCATCTAGCGGCGGCCGGCGTCATTGCATTTAAGATCCGCCAGTGTAAGTGACTTACAGATGGCGGATCTTAAGTGTATCTATGCAAAAATGATTCTTAGAATCAGGAGCATAGATACACGGGTCAAAAAAGGTAGTTACGATGGAGTATCGTGAGTTACTCCATCGTAACTTTACTCAGAATATGGCCCTTGGTCATTTTTACCTTCAGGTAAGCCTATAAGGAATAACGTGCACAGTTTAAAGAGGTATTCACCCTTCATGCAGCCAGGGACATCACTGGTGCATGCATTCTGAAGGTCCAGCATACCTTGCTGGAACTTCAGAGCTTCGTACCGGAAACCGAGTGACGTCATTGTGGCTCCGGTCAATCAAATAGCCACAGCGCATGAACCTGGAAGAAAGACGGGGAACATGTCAGCCCTCTCAGCGGTGACATTACAGTGTTGGAGGGCTGCCCCCCACCCGTCACGCTGTCCCCAACTTGTCATACTGCTCTCCTCCTGTCACACTGCCCCCCTCCACACTGCCCCTCCAACTGTCACACTTCCTCCCCATCTGTCATACTGCCCCGCTCCTGTCACACCCCCTGATATCTCACCAAAGCCCCCAATGGGGCTCCTAAAAAATTGTGTAAAATAACAAAAAAACTATTACGAAAAAATAAATAAAATGATAAACAAAAATAAAAAAATTTAATAGCAAAAAAATAAAAACTACTAACCTCATCAACTGCCCTACAGACCACATCCAATGCGTTACTGACCAGCCGGGGTCAGGGGGCTCTTCATGGTTTCTTGCACCAGGGCCCTGAAGGTTCTAGTTATGCTTCTGGTCAGATATTTGTGCACTTTCATAGTTTACAAAATGATGTAATGTACAGCACAGATTACAGAGCACAGCAGTCCGGAGTATGTAGGGTACATCACAGGTTACAGTGTGCAGAAGTTATCAATGTATTCTGTAGAGCACTGAATACAGAGTGTAGTGGTCAAGCTTATGTAATGTACAAAACAAATTAAAGAGTGTAGTGGTATTTATTGCAGAGCACAAGCTACAGAGTATCAGCCAGGAGTATGTAATGTAGAGCCCAGCATACACCGGCGCACGTCCCCGCTATCCCGCTCTCCACAGGTTCCTGGCTCTTGATTGGATAGATTGATAGCAGCCATTGGCTCCCGCTGCTGTCAATCAAATCTAATGACGTGGGCGCAAATGCTGGACTCGGGAGCGCGCCTGCAAGTTAACTCCCTCGGGAGAGCACTTCTCCTAGGGGGGTTATCTGATGCGGGGAGGAGACGCAAGAGCCGCCGAGGGACCCCAGAATCGGACGATCGGGGGCCATAGTGCAAACGAGCTGCACAGTGGAGGTAATTATGATATGTTTGTTAATTTAAAAATACCTCTACACAACAAATGTTTTTTATTAAAACCTGGTCTCCCGTGCCCCTTTGGGAAAAAAAAACAGCTAGCATGAAGCACATATCAATTCCACCACCCTGCCTTTGTTATGAAAAGGCAACTATTTACTGTAACTAATGACACATATTGACACTAATGACAATGCTTGAATCAACACAACTCCTGAAATGACAAATTTTAAACATAGAGATATTTAAGTTATGAAATCCTATGATCATTAGAAGTTATTTAAAGGGATTGTAAAGGTTCATGTTTTTTCACCTTAATGCATTCTATGCATTTGAACTGTGATTTTAATGTATTTGCAGCAGGTTCAAATTACTTGGTTATTTATTTATAAATTTAGAAAAAAAAGCATCTAAAAAAAGTAGAGTAGAACATGCTGTTAAAAAAAATGTAAGAGTGTAATGTAATGCTTCCATAAAGCAATCTTAACACAGCTCTGCAATATACAATTCAATATTCACATATCTATGTGAATGCAAAACTCTACTTCATAATTTTTTCTTTAAAGTTTAAGTTCACCTTTTCACAAAGGCAAACTAACACCCTATACCCTCTCTACCCCTGGTTCACACTGCACACTACACCCTCCCTAACCCCCTGGTTCCTGCTGCACATTTCTCTGTGGGCAATTAGCTGTCACTGCTGGGATTTGACCACTTTGACCAAACAGAATCACTCTGAGCCATCCCGGAAGCCCTAGGGACAGAGAAGCAGAACTCCCATAGCACTGCACCTGCTGCATCAGCAGTGACCGCTAATTGCCCACAGAAGTATGTGCAGCAGGGACCAGGGGTGTAGGGTGTTAGTTTTAAATTTTCTATGAAAGGGGAACTTAACACTTCAAATCCCATATTTGGAATTACAAAATAACTACACTTGCAGTGCCCCTCCTTCCATCCCAAACAGAACCCTAGGGCAGTGGTCATCAACCCTGCCCTACAGGGCCCACTAACAGGCCAGGTTTTATGTATTACCACGGGGAGATGCAGTCTAGAATACTGCAATCACTGAGCAGCAAATGATATCACCTGGGATGTATTTCAGTTATCTTGCAAACCTGGCCTGTTAGTGGGCCCTGTAGGGCAGGGTTGATGACCACTGCCCTAGGGGATGAGACATCAGGTGTAATACCCTTTGTTATGGCAGGCTTCGTCCATCTGCATGACCAGTCCTCCATTGCCAATAACCCTGAACAGTGGAGAACTGCCCACAAGCCAAAACGAAAAAGAGTGCCAGAGCCCTTAATCCTTTATTCCAGGGAGGGGGGAGTTAGAGTTGAGCTTTAGGATGTCATTTGAAACTCAAAGCTCTTGTGCTTTGCTTCCAATCCTTTTCTGGGTTAAATGACGACCAGTGTCAAGTTGCCATTCTGTGATTCCCAGGCTGTTACCTTGTGAGGGTGCATCACCACTTCGACCCTGGATTACCAAACAATAGTGTAGAAAGTGGCATTTATGTGCTGCCAGTGTACTACCCCTTACTCTGAATGATACCCCAATGCGTATATTTAAAAAAAAACACTCAAATTATAGCACACCCCATTGCACAGATGTAAATACTATGGGCCGGATTCAGATACATTGGCGTATCTGTCCGGCCCGCGTAACGTATCTCCGATACGTTACTCCGCTCTAACTTTGGGCGCAAGTTCTTTATTTACAAAGAACTTGCGCCCTTAGTTAGAGCGGCGTAGCGTATGTGTTGCGGCGTAAGGCCGCGTAATTCAAATGGGGATGTAGGGGGCGTGTTTTATTTAAATTTCCCTTGACCCCACGTTTTTTACGTTTTACTTGTACGGCGCATGCGCCGTCCGTAAAATCTCCCAGTGTGCATTGCTCTAAATGACGTCGCAAGGACGTCATTGCTTTCGTCGTGACCGTAAATTTCGTCCATCCGTATTCGCGAACGACTTATGCAAACGACGTAAAAATTTCAAAACTCGGCACGGGAACGACGGCCATACTTAACATTGGCTGCGCCTCATAGACCCAGGGGTAACTATACGCTGGAAAAAGCCGAACGCAAATGACGTAATAAAAAAGCGCCGGGCGGTCGTTCGTTTCTGGATCGGCGTAACTCCTCAATTGCATATTCCTCGCGTATACAAACGGAAGCGCCACCTAGCGGCCAGCGTGAGATTGCAGCCTAAGATCCGACGGTGTAAGTCACTTACACCTGTCGGATCTTAGGGAGATCTATGCGGAACCTGATTCTATGAATCGAGCGCATAGATCCGACCGACGGAACTCAGAGATACGACGGCGTATCAGGAGATACACCGTCGTATCTCTATCTGAATCTGGCCCTTCGTGTGCTGTGGTGCTCTGGGTGCAGGAGGGTTTATTTGTGCGCAGAGACGTGTTCAGAGCACATTTAAAATAAGTAGGCTGCCTTAATGCAACAAGCAATATTGCAATGCACAAATAAGTGTGAATGGGCCCTTTGTACTTGATTGAATATATTCCTTATTAATTTGACAAATCGATGTACTTCCCATTGTAATGAGGCTAAAACATTTTAATCAGTTGGGTTCTTGTGTTCTTAGTGGTGAACTGAAGCTGTTTCTCCCAGCTGTGGCTGATTACCTGGTCCTTTCCAAAATTCGCAAGATCCTGGGATTTTCTCATTGCCAGAAACACTTCTCAGGTGCCGCTCCTATCTCTAAGGAAACTCTGGAATTCTTCCTTGGCCTTAATATCACACTTTATGAAGCCTACGGTATGAGTGAGACTTCAGGACCTCACGTCATGTCCAGCCCTTATACTCATCGCTTCCAGTGGTAAGAATACCTTGTATAACTGTTCTTAGCAGTCTTCTACTACACCTTCTATTCTTTATTTTTCACAAGATTTTCAGCCCCAGCACTTAAAGCAGGAACATACAAAACAGCTGGATTTCATCAAGATATATATTCATAAATAAATAATTTTGCATTATAAGTGGAACTCCAGGAATATATAAAAAAAAAATTATTGCAGCTCTGTATTCACTAATCTATAATTAAATGTATTTATTTCTGCAAAAAAAAGAGCTATACTGTTTGCAGTTTCTCATTTTTAGCCTTCAATTCCAAGTCAAAGTGGTTGTAAAGCCACTTTTCTTCTTCCTACAATCCCCTGTGTTATGTTGTGGTACGTGCCCCAGTGTATGTTATTTTGTTATTTATAAAAAAAATGCTGCTTCATACATAATTTCAGAGCACCGTTTAGCGCTCACGTGACGGCCTGCTGCTGTCTTCCCAGATCTGACAGCTACAGCAGGCGGGGCTGAGAATACCTGGCTAACATCAGCCGGGAAGAGGGAAGGAGAGCAGTGGGTGGTCACGTGAGCTCCAAGCGACGCTCTAAAATAAGGTTTGAAGCACCATTTTTTTTTATATAAATAACATACACTGTAATATATCACTGGGGATTATAGGAAGAAAACTGTTTTTTTTTTTTCAGCAGGAGGGGAGTGATCAGCACTGACACAGCTGCCAGGCAGGTAGAAAGGAGAGGGAGCAAGGAGAGACAGCGGATGACGGAGGCATGTAAACTGACCACAGTGTCAGGGCTCAGCAGCCATGATGAACCGTGGTCAGTTTACAGAGGGGAGGGGAGAAACTGGTAGGATCAGCCAGGTATTTTAGGTGATACAAAGGGACAAATTACACAACAGGCACTGTGCTGTATAACATGCTTTAAGGGAAAAGGATCCATTTTTTTTAGGGTCACAGCCACTTTAAGTTTGACATAGTGCCCCAGTATGGCTTTGCATTAGCCTCTAGTAATCTCCTGCTAAACTCACATTGAGAGATGAAAAAAACACAGCAAGCTGTACTGCACTATGAAGCAAAGGAAAAGCAATGTGCGCCAAACTAAGTGTAGAGGGTAAAGCCAGAGGGGAATTTATTCAAAAAACAGCCAAATGAGTACTCCTGTTTCTTATCTTTCCATTTCTTAAAATGTTTTAATTGCCATTATTAAATGTGGATTCTCCACTATTTTAATCAATACTTTGTATGAGCTATGTCTGTTTTTTTCTGCTAACCCCTTTATATTAAACATAGGTCTGTTGTAATACCATGACAAGTAAGCAGAGGTGACACAACAGATTAAACTGCTTAATTACAACAATATAATCATGGCTTCTTCTATAAAATATCTGTCTGGATTTTCACTACTTACTGATTGTTCTTACAATTTAGAAGGATCCATTAGAATAATTTGATTGTACTAAAATATCTAATTGATTTATGTTTTATAACAGCATGCAAAGGGTATTGCACTGTCAGCTCTTCTTGGAGCATATATATCGATCTAAATGATTCACTATTGATTTTAAAGTGCTGTGGAATTTACATGTGCTAAAAAATACATACAATTAATATATGAAAAACCTTTTCCTACAGCTTAATTACTTAACGCACCCTGCATTTACTATATCTGGTCTCCCCACAGTACACAGAACATGGAAATACAATTATTTTATTAAATATAAACTGCTAAATGCCTTTTCTCATCAGCAGTATATAGCAGTCTTCTGACTTCTATCAGTGTTTGGTAAAAGCTTGTAGAAGTTTTCATTCTCCTGTACTGACTGTCCTATGAGGCTGCAGGGCCCCTGTTCCTTTGTCTGGGCAGTAGTGATTGGCCCTGTGCTGATCACATGCACCCCCCCCCCCCGGAAAAAAAAGCAATACACACCAAACTGAGCATGTGCAGAGTGCTTCCAAGACTCTGTACTATTAGGGGATGGATTGGGGACTGTGGAAGAAGGAAAGGATCAGAGAACACAGCCTTTGTACACAATGCAGAGGATTAACCCATTAGGTTCCACATCGAGTATTTACTGTTGGTTTAGTAAATCTTGATTGAAGTATGGCTGATGTTGTGGCTGCCAAGGCCTACCTCTACAATCCTTATAACATCCATCACCTTAAATAATGACACATTTGTTGGATTTAAATGGCCATAGCAGCCCTTTATTAACAACCATAAACATTATTAACTTTTTATTCCATTTCATGCAACAATAAAAAATTCTAGCCTGCCCAGCAACTCAGTCATTCAGGCCCTCCACTTATGCTGGGCATACATTTTATGGCCTTTTCTTTAGGTGGAATATATTTAGAAAGCGGTTGTTGGTTTCTTCTACCAACCTTTTACAATCTTTACTCAGAACCTTTTGAGTCACATCCAGAATAAGAAAGAATGTATCGTTTTCCAAATACAGGGAATGAAACCCACCCTCACACTTTGGTGTCCGTTTATGAAGCAGTGAACAGCGTTGATCCCAAGGATCACCAGTGATCACAGCCCATAAACAGTTTATGAAACAGTGATAATCGGGGGGAGAAGTGTTTGAACTTGTTCTCCTGCAGATTATCTCTACACACAGTGAAGTCTCATAGACTGACACAGAAACGGGCAGTTTATGAAGCTGTGATCTGAGCTCTTCACTGGTGATCTGTGTCAGAATTCACACTCCCTGATTCACCAGCTCAGAGCTGGTGAAGCGGGGAGTGAAGAGAGAATCCCAGGGGTTCTGAGGAGGAAGGAGGAAGATTTTTAACTTCCTTCAGCCCTGGTTCACACTGGGTACGATTTGGAACGATTTAAGATGCGATTTGACATGTCAAATCGCAACTCAAATCCGCGGCAATTGTCGGCAATGGCACTGTCCTAATCAGTGCGACGCCGCATCTGCGATTTCAAAAAGTAGTTCCTGTACTACTTTTTGCGATTTCGGGCCGCGATTTACATTAAATTGCAGCCGAAATCGTGGCGAAATCGCGGCGAAATCGCAGCGAAATCGCAGTAAAATCGCGCATTTTACAGCGATTTTGAATTCGCAGCAGTGTGAACCTAGGCTAAACCTGTGTGAAGTTGGCACCCCATGTTTGTAAAATCTGAATAAAAATATTCCATTCGTTTGTGCTGGTTTGTGCCGCTAAAATGAGCATTTGTGCCGGTTTGGTTTCTGAGATATTAAACATTCAATTTAATGCAAGCCCCGCCCACTTTGCACCCCATGTTGCTGAATTTTTAAAAAAACTGCGCCATTCGTTTGTGCCGCGTTTGTGCTGGTTTGTGCCGCAAAAAGAAACGTTTGTGCCGCTTTGGTTCCGGAGATATTGAGCGGCACAAACGTTTCTTTTTGCGGCACAAACCATCACAAACGCGGAACAAACGAATAGCGCCGTTTTTTAAAAAATTCAGCAACATGGGGTGCAAAGTGGGCGGGGTTACAGAAAATATAACGCTCAATATCTCCGGAACCAAAACGGCACAAACGTTTCTTTTTGCGGCACAAACCAGCACAAACGAATGGCGCAGTTTTTTTTTTAATTCAGCAACATGGGGTGCAAAGTGGGCGGGGCTTGCATTAAATTGAATGTTTAATATCTCAGAAACCAAACCTGCACAAACGCTCGTTTTAGCGGCACAAACGCGGTACAAACGAATGGTATATTTTTATTCAGATTTTACAAACATGGGGTGCCAACTTCACACAGGTCTTCCTTCAACCTCGTTCAGACCCCCCAACACTGTAACCATGTCCCCCTGTAATTTTTATGTGTATACATATATATACATAAATATATATAATGTATACATGTACATATATATATAATGTGTGTGTATATACATGTATATACAATGTGTGTGTGTGTGTATACATATATATATTATGCAAGGGGACTCGTTATTTTAATTACATTAACCACGTGTCTTTCAGTGAACTGAGCGGTGATAATTTATCACTGCTCAATAAACTGACATCTCCGTATTTCTGTGAATTTCTGGTCCGTTCTCCACTGTTTGAAGCGTTGGAAGATCACTTCACTCCTCCAAGGGTGAAGCTATCTTCTCCGCTTCATAAACAGGCACCAGAGGAGAAAAATCTTCACCGTGAATGCCGGAGAAAGAAGCAGTGAATAGATTTCACTGCTTCATAAACGGACACCTTTGACGGTTAAAAAAGTTATTGTGCAGTTATCTGAAGGTTATGAGCTAGCTAGTTCTACCTGCCAAGACCTGGTTTACAAAGACAATGTTTGTGTTTTAGGAACGTAGTTTCCTTGTGTCACTGAGTCAGCAAACTAAACTGGGAATAAAATCCCATCTCTGACTTTTGCCTGAAGGCTTACCCATAGGTAGTGTAAATATCTCCTAAACGTGCACCGTTTAGGAGATATTTACTGTACATGCAGCCGGTGAAGTCAACGCTGCATGCAGTCTGAATGACCGTTCCTTCAGAGTCTTGTGCCGTAAACAACTTCTCCTGTGCGCATGCGCCAATCACACAGCTGGAGTCTGCAGACCCGAAAGGAAGACCAGGTTAAGATGGAAGCGCTGTAACGTAAATGCGCTCGGCGCAAGCCCGCCTAATTCAAATGGGGCGGGCACCATTTAAATTAGGCGCGTTCCCGCGCCGAACGTTTTGCGCATGCTCCGTTAGTAAATTTCCCGACGTGCATTGCGCAAAATTACGGCACTCCAACGTTTTTTTAAATGCGACGTGCGTTACGGCGTTTCGTATTCCCGGACGTCTTACGCAAAAAAAATCGAAATTCGACGCGGGAACGACGGACATACTTTAACATGGCTGATCTAAAGATAAGCCATGTTAAAGCAGGTGTAACTTTGCGACTAGCGACAACATACGGGATTTGCATCCTAAGATCCGACGGTGTAAGTCAATTACACCTGTCGGATCTTATGGCTATGCATAACTGATTCTATGAATCAGTCGCAAAGTTAGGACGGGCGGATCACAGAGATACGACGGCGTATCAGGAGATACGCCGTCGTATCTCTTCTGTGAATCTGGCCCTTAGTTTCCAGGTATGCGATACTAGCACATCTCTTCTGTGAATCTGGCCCTTAGTTTTCAGGTATGCGATACTAGCACATTTTCTTTCAGGTTAGAAAAAAACAAAACACTGAGCGGTTTACTACTGCTTAAATTTTTTTGGACCCCTTTCACACTGGAGGCATTTTCAGGCGTTTTAGCGCTAAAAATAGTGCTTGTAAAGCACCTGAAAAAAGCCTCAGCTGCAATCCCAGTGTGAATGTCTGAGTGCTTTCATACTGGGGTGCTGCACTGGCAAGGCGTCAACAAAAAGTCCTTGTTCTTTGCAGCGCTTTACACCGCTCCTAAAGCGCCCCTGCCCATTGAAATCAATGGGGAGCGCTGCCGAGTCGCTGCAACATACAGATGGTGGACTGTCCGACAAAACATGTCCATCGGACAATTGTTGTCGGAATATCCGATCGTGTGTACGGGCCTTTAGAAACTATTTCAAGAAACTGAAAATACAGAGCAATTAGGTAGTGGATGTGTATGGATTAAATAAAGTGCTAATCAAGTGCTTGTGTCACTTTATTTATCATTACCAGAGTGCCATTATACAGGTTTTGCTTAAAGGGTCACTAAAGGATTTTTTTTTTTTTAGCTAAATAGCTTCCTTTACCTTACTGCAGTCCTGGTTTCGTGTCCTCATTGCTCGTTTTTGCTCTGATGTTGCTGTAATACTACTCTGTTCTGGACACTTCCTGGTTGTCTGGCTCCTTATGAAAAAAGTCATGGGAGAGTTTAGTTTCGTTTTCCTAGCCATGACTCTCTATGGCACTGTCCAGCACAGAGGCATAAAATAACATGCAAAGACTAAACTACTTTCAGTTTCGTTGTTGCATCTAGAGGCACATTATATGATTGATTTCTATCTATTTTTAATCGTTTTTAAAAGGAATCAGTTAACTTTTATGTCTCTATACCCTGTAAACAGTCATTTCAGCAAAAAAAAAATGTTTCCTTTAGTGATCCTTTAAGTGTGTTTGAGAAGATACCTACAGTATATGAAAGACGCAGCTGGAACCTACACAATATTACATACAGTTGTAATAAATACATAACATTGTAATATTCTTGTTTTAGTTCATGTTACTAAGGAAAACAAGTATTTTTATTGGCATGAATGGATGCTTATGTCAGCAGATAGCTAACCTGTTACCCCCTTCTATACAATGCTGGTACTGAACATCTAACAATGAAGTCCTATTCACAGCTGTGGCAAGGTTGTGCCCGGATGTCAAATGAAAATAGTTAACAAAGACCCAGATGGAAATGGAGAAATCTGTTTTTGGGGCCGGACAGTTTTCATGGGATATCTGAACATGGAAGAAAAGACTAGAGAGGTTTTTGATGAGGATGGCTGGTTACATTCTGGAGACATTGGTAAAATGGACACTGATGGCTTTCTGCAGGTGACAAGCAGAATCAAAGGTATCTTTTTTCAAAATGTCTTTATTGATTTTCAATTAAATGTGAATGCTTTCTGTAGAAAGATAAGGCTGTCACTGGCTAGGTCAATGTGTGGCCCTCCAGGGGTTGAAAAAGTGTCATGGCCTGGTAGCAATGTCTAACCCAATTCCTACACCCCCCCCCCTTTTTTTTAGTTACAACGCTCACCCATTTACTAATTTTTCTTTCATTCAGCCACAGACACTTGGGGCCTGATCCACAAAAGGGATACGCCGGCGTATCTACTGATACACCGTCGTATCACTGTTTCTATCTATGGAACTTATCCACAGAATCAGTTTCTCATAGATAGGCAGAAGATCCGGCATGTGTAAGGGACTTACACTGTCGGATCTTAGGATGCAGTACCGCATCCGCCGCTGGGGGCATTTCTCGTCTAAATCCAGCGTCGGGTATGCAAATTAGCACTTACGGAGATCCACGAAGCTTTTACGCTTCGTTTTTTCTCCATAAGTATTAGTTTGCCGTCGTAAAATTAGGGCTGCTTTTACAAAGTGTAAAGTTAGTACACCATGTAAAAGTAGACCCTTCTTTCCCGCGACGCTGTCAAATTTCTTTTTAAAAAAAATTTTTCTCGCAGCATCTTTTTTTTTGCCCGACGCAACTTTTTTTACCCGGCGCGATTCACAAAACTCGGCGTAACGTAAAACAAAGCACGTCGGAAAAATAACGTCGGGAGCATGCGCAGTACGTCCGGCACGGGAGCGCGCCTAATTTAAATGGGACTCACCCCATTAGATTAGGAACGCCTTGCGCCGGACGGATTTAAGTTACACCGCTCAAAATTTCTAGGTAAGTGCTTTGTGGATCGGGCACTTAGGTAGAGATTTTGCGGCGGTGTAACTTAAATGTCAAAAGTTAAGTTACGTAGGGTTTTTGTGGATCAGGCCCTTGATAACTGTTTGTAATAAGGAAAGATCTGATGCTTAATAGTCACACGTCTAATTGTACCCCATCAGTATTTTGACTTGCAGCACATAGGTCTGTATTGGCAGACAGAATCAGCTACCATCCCTATTCTAATCTGAGATATTGTGTTCATTGGTATCCATTACATAGCCAGATTCTAACACAATGGGGTTCTTTGCTGTGCCAACTTTTGGAAAGAGAGCTAATATTGAGGTATGAATTGAGGGTTCAAGTATTTAGTCACACCCTGGTATCTTTTCTTCCCCATACTAAGGCAAACTGAAGCATTGCACATTTGACTTGCTTTTAGTCTGATGCCTGTGTATATGTGCCATAATGCTGCAGAACTATCACTACTCCAAAATGTTGGTTAAAGCGGTATTTAAATCACGTGGCCCTTTCTCTTGAAAAGTTGAACACCTCTGCCTTAGAGTAAATGCAGGTCAAGCTTTTTACAAAATTGGAATCTTTGTATATATGCACATACACAAAATGGTCCCCTTGCACAGCAATACAGTGCTCCCAGAGTTCCTGACACTAATGGAATGTGTCCTGGAAGTGTGTCAAGCACCTTCTGCGATTCGCGCTGGAACTCCGCAATGGTGTCAAAACAGCAACCTTTGAGCTGGATCTTCATCTTCAGGAAGTCCGCAGAAGCTAAATCTATGAAGTAGGGTGGGTGGGGAAGTGATTTAATCTTTCCAGCGAGAAACTCACGTTTGTTCTAACTCGTCCATAATTAAATAGCAGGCATGGCAACGCACGTGGTCAGAATAGCACCAGTTGCATAGCTCCTAATGTACACAGGACGATGTCTTTTGGCACACTGACTTATGAAGGTCAGTGCTCCCTATGACTATGTGTGCAGCCTTGTGCTGCTATCTGTTGGCATGTTACAAAAAACTAGTCCTGAAACTTTTTGAAACCACCTCATATCTATATACATACAAGTCTGACATTATATCCACAAATATTTTAGTATTATAAATGTTATACTAGCAGATAAAGCATATATTTGGCAGAATAAATGTATGTTTTTTCCAACAGAGCTAATCATCACTGCTGGTGGTGAGAATGTACCACCAATCCCTATAGAAGATGCCATTAAAGGAAACATATCTATTGTGAGCAATGCAGTGCTAATTGGCGATAGGAGGAAATTTCTGTCAATGCTTTTTACTCTAAAGGTATTATTTGTTTTTGCAGCTTACTATGGTCTCTTACGATGCATAGTACATCATAATATTCTTCTCTCCAGTGCACAATAGACCCAGAAAGCATGGAGCCAACTGATAATCTGACCCAGGAAGCAATACGATTTTGTAATGATGTTGGCAGTAAGTCCATGACAGTGACTGAGATTGTGGGACAGCAGGACCAGGCTGTATATAGAGCAATTCAGGAGGGTATAGACAAGGTCAACAGTGAAGCAGTTTCAAATGCCCAGCGTATTCAGAAATGGACAGTCTTACCCAAGGATTTTTCAATATTAGGAGGAGAAATGGGTAAGTAAAAACACATTATACTGTCTTACACTGGGCAATAAAATCTTTTTTTTTTGGGACACAGGAAGACTCACTCTTGAGTATACTGCCACCTATTAGGGGACTTTAGTTTTGTAGCAAAGCAGTACTTAGATCATGATAAAAAACATACAGGGATGGGACCTGTATCCCTTACTAAAATCCAAGAAAAGATTTTACAGCAAGTACAAATCCTATTTTCCTTCTCGCCTATTGAGGGACATAGGACAGCCAAAAAGTACAACTAAGGGGTGGGTGGGCAGCCAGCAAACTAAACAGACCCAAAAAACTAAACTGCCTGAAGGACCCACACTGAAGCTGGCATCAGATGAGTTTGCACCTCCACCTGGTAGAACAAAAAACGTGCAGAGATCAAGTGTTAGGCCCCTTTCACACTGATGCAGGATGGCCGCTAGCGGTGCGGTATTAACCCCCGCTAATGGCCGAAAAAGGGTTAATACCGCCCGCAATGCAGAGGCCTATTGATGGCGGTATTACCACGGTTTCCCATTGTTTTCAATGGGAAGGAGCGGTAAACACACCGCTCCAAAGATGCTGCTTGCAGGAGATTTTTTTCTCCCGCCAGCGCATCGCCTCAATGTGAAAGCCCTCGGGAACAGAAAGTGAGGAGAAATCTCTTGAATGGGGACAGAGACCACGATAAAAATCTAAACGGTTATAACCTTTCCCCACCCTAATAAAAACTAGAAAGCATTATTTGGCCTGGAGCTTCGCTTTGATAAACCCATAGGTTTGGCCATACTTCTCGGAAAGACCTGTCCATCAAGTGGAATTGGCTTGTGCTCCTTCCCTTGGTTTATTTTTTCATTATTGCAATATTTACTAAGCAACACAATTTGCCATTTAAGCCTCGTACACACGATCGGACTTCCAGCGGACTTTTCCGTGGATTTTGGTCTGAAGGCCGTTGGCCATGAACTTGTTCTGCATACACACGGCACAACATTTTCGGCCAACATTCACCAAACCACATGGTTTTCCAGCTCTTTACCGACACCTCTTGGGCAACTTCTGCTATTGATGTCTGAGGTTTAGTATTGGTCACGAGCACGCATAGCATTGGTCCCAGACATAACAGATTTATTGTCAGACAGTTGGTGAGCATGAAGAGCCAACATTTCTTGTCGTTAATTCAGCCAACAATTGTCTGATGAAGCATACACACGGTCGGATTATCCGGCACAACACGTCCATCAGACGTGTAAGGCCATGCAATTGGTATCGTTTATACAAGGCTTTATCCTGTTTGTATAAAGACAAATGAACTACTGGCTTTTTATGGGAATTAAATCACACAGCATAATATTCAGGTGTCTGATGACATTTTCTTTTCTTTTTTTTTTTTAGGGCCAACATTGAAAATAAAACGGCATGTCATTCTGGAAAAGTACAAAGATGTAATAGAAACATTTTACTCAGGATAAAACAAAATATGTATCACTACCACCAATCGGAATTAGTCAGTCCTTTATATGTTCAGGTCTGGAGAAAAGTATCCATGGTCTGACTCAAAGTTCAATTATTAGTGAGATTCCGAAGGTATTATTATTGTTAGGTGGAAATGTGTTAGAACAAAACCCTTCTCCAAAATGTCCACAGCAGTAAATGTTCCCTGTTACATAGACTGTAGCATATACAATCCTTCTACACTGTATTTTACCTAACAACTTTGTGACTACAGACGGGAACATGGTTCTGACTCAGGAATCACTATCCTTTGTGTATATTCTTGGAGCAATCACTGATGAAATCCAATGTGCCTTACAACTATGAAATTTCTATTTTTCTAAAAAAAAAAAATTTTTTTTTTACCTGTTTAATATTTGTACTAAACATTAAAGGACTTTCTCCCTTCTGTTTTAAGCTACAAGTACCTACATACTCGGCTACTAAATGCTGGTACTTTTAGTCCATACGTGTTGTACTTGTATATACCAAATCTCTAGCAGGATAGCTACCTTTTTAGTATTCATTTTCTGTGCAAGCAAAACATCTGGTTGCCATTTAATCCTTTTTTCCCCCCAATACACCCTATTAAACGTAATATGACATAAACCAATACCTCAAGTTAAACAAAACTACTCCTTGCTGCAGTGAAATTTGGATAGTGTGATATTCCATCACTCCCGGTTTCTTATGTCATTATACAGGAAGAGCGCCTTCCTTGGAATTCTAATGGTGCCAATAAAATGAATAAGCCAACCAAAGGTTTTATCAATTTAAAAAGATATTTGTAGTTGGATTTGCCAAAAACAATCGTTCACAGATCCAAATGATCATTTAGTACAACTGATTTATAGAAGATGCAACTTTTTCACCGAAACATTCCTAATATCAAATAATCATATCTATGGTCAGCATTATTGAGTTTAGTTGCATTTTCCAAATAATCACAGCCGTTTTCATTAAATGCTTTATGTGAACAGTTTACAAGCATCTTATTTGCTATATTGCACCAAATGTGTTTAATGGTTCAAGGTGTTCAATATCAGTCGTTGGAATGTTCAATTGTTATCTAAATCAAAAAACAAAAATGTAATATAATGCAGCCGGCAGATACTTAAGGGTCCGTTCACATGGGGTGGACTCCACCTGCAATCCACTTGCTCAAGAAGGGGATCTGTCAGCTGATCCCGGCTAAGCAGGGGGGGTGCAGAGCGGACATGTACACAGCCAACTCTCCTCTATGAGCAGTTGGAAGTGAATGGACCGCCTGTTCATTTACACCCAACTGCCAATCCGATCTGATTGATGGAAGGGGAACAGATCCCCATCCGTCTGTTTTTAACAGATTGGATCAGATGTAGGAAGGTGTAAGTGGACACATCTGTTTACACCCACCACTCCACAGATGAGAATGGAGATTCCAAACGGGTCCGTCTGAAAAACAGACAGGAAGACCTGCTTAGAACATTTGTGTGAAAGGGGCCTAAAAGTGATGGCTACATTTGTTGTTTGTGTCATTTTTCCTTTAACTGCAAACAAGCAGGCACTTTATTACAGAAGAGACAGGGATTGAAAAAAAAAACCTCCTATCCTTTACAGCCAAAGAAGCTGTCATCTTAGCTTCTATACAATCTGCAGTTGCCATGGTACTGCATATGTTATCAGCTATGACACCACCAGCCATTTAACCACTTGCCTACTGGGCACTTTTAGACAATTTCTTTCACCGCTCCAGGTGAGTCTCGTAGATCATCAAGGGTAGTTTGAACCACCAGGGTGCCGGCAATGCTGATTGTAGCAAAAACGAAAAGAACTCTGGACAGCCGCACTCCAAAATGACTTAAAATAAAGTTGGTCTTTTAATGTAAAAAGTACATACAGGCACTGCAAACAACAGATACAGATTGGCCGACGCGTTTCACGCTGCAATTCAGCGCTTAGTCATGCTCACGCTTAAGAAACATTTTTTTTCATCATCCACCGAAGAGGACACCGCATCGGTTAACAGTCTGGAGTCGGGTGAGTCAGTCTCTTCTCCCACTTTGTTTAAAGACGTGTGTTGTCTGCAAGATCTCACCGATCTACTCATAGAATCGGATCCCTGCCTTTTAGATCCTGCGGATGCCCCTACCCCAATATCTTTTAATGTACTATCTCGGTTCTATCCGCTGGGTTCCAGGGGCAGTGAGCTTGATTTATATCAAAAATTAGTGGAGAGAGATCTTACTCACCTGGCACACAGATGTCATGGTGTTCCCCACCCCTCCAATTTGACACACTCCGAGAGAGAAGCCTTGACAGCACTAAGTTCTAACCGGGACATTGTCATAAGAAATGCTGACAAAGGGGGTGCGGTAGTAGTTCTGGACTCTTGTATGTATAAGGCTGAGGCCATGAGACAATTGTTGGACGTTTCCACATATGAATGCCTTAACAATAATCCCACTGCTAAGTTCACACAAGATCTAATTTGTCTCTTGGATAGGGGCGTATCTGCCGGTATCTTTTCAGAGTCTGACAGCAAACTTTTTGTTCCCCCACATCCTATTTTACCTGTTTTTCATTATCTGCCCAAAGTACACAAGGGGTTTACACCCCTGACCGGCAGACCGATTGTGGCCGGCATCGGATCGCTCAATGAGCGACTCGGTGAGTGGGTGGATGGCCAGCTGCAGCCACTAGTATCCGTCCTCCCGGGGTACCTTAGGGACACCAAGCATCTTCTATGCAAGTTAACGGGGGTTCCCTGGGGGCACGGATACAGGTGGATGAGCTTTGACGTGTGCAGCCTTTATTCCAGCATCCCACACCATCTGGGATTGCAGGCGGTGTCCTATTTTTTACAGCAATCGGGTTGCCATTCGCTTGCCCTACAAGAGTTCATTATTTCAGCCTTACGTTATCTGCTTACACATAATTTTTTTATGTTTGACGGGGTCTGCTACCTCCAGAGATGCGGGGCTTCGATGGGGGCCAAGTTCTCACCATCCCTGGCTAATTTGTACATGGGATGGTGGGAAAAGTCCCGCATATTTGGAGATACCAGCCCCCGCCGCCTAGATACTATTCTATATTGTCGTTACATAGACGACCTGCTACTTATCGTATCTGATGAATTTGCAGATTTAAACGAATGGCTGAAATATCTCAATGACAACAAGCTGAACCTGCAATTCACGGGTAATCTACAAACTACCACCATAGAATTCCTGGATGTAACGCTCACAGGAGCTAATGGCAGTATTTCCACGGGACTCTACAGGAAAAGTACAGCAGGCAATGCTTTGCTGCGAGCTGACTCATCCCACCCGATACATACCATCAATAGCATCCCATATGGACAGTTTTTACGTTTGAAGAGGCTATGCACTTCTCCCAATGATTTTCTAAAAGAGGCAGATCAAATGGCGCTTAGATTTAGGGACAGAGGCTATTCAGCAACTGTCATTAACAACGCCCTACGTAGGGTTAACACTATATCTAGAGATTCATTATTGGCCAAAAAACGAGTAAAGGACATCCAGACTGGATCTTCGGCTCACAGATTTGCCCCCCTTTTTTCCACAGCCTACAGTACAGAGTACCATAAGATTAAACACATCGTTAATAAGTATCTACCTGTCCTTTATAGTGACAGTACTTATGCGTCTATTCTGTCTGAGGGTGTCAAATCGGTGAGCCGTAGAGCCCCCACTTTAGGGGGTGTCCTTTCACCCAGCCTATACGTCTCACAATCTGCCTCCCCCACATGGCTTGATTTTGTTGGTACTTTCAGATGTGGCACTCATGGGTGCAGATACTGTCCTTTAATAGGCATTGGCAACACGGTTCAGTCATGTTCCAACGGCAGAGATTTTAAAATTAAACAGTATATCAACTGCAACACAAAATTTGTAGTTTATGTCATCTCGTGTAGTATTTGTCATGTTCAGTATGTTGGAAGAACTATAAGGAGATTAAGGGATAGACTTAGTGATCATTTATACGACATTGAGAAGAATCATAACACTAACGTGGCCAAACACTGGAATAATTTACACAATAAAAATATTTCCAGTTTATCCATACAGGGTATGGAGAGGGTAGTGTGTCCACCCAGAGGAGGAGATAAGTTTAAGCTTCTCTGTAAACGGGAAGTTTTTTGGATTTTCCATCTTGACTGCAGACAGCCGCGGGGACTCAACTTTGACTGGGATGTCTCTCATTATCATGACTGAACATCGCCTTCCTTCCCCGCCTTTGTCTCATTCCCTCCTCTCGTGGGGATACATGCCCTCTCCTAATTTATTCTTCCCACATTCCTCTAGTCATATTATATCATATATTATCTATTCTTCTCCTTTTTTCCTCATTCCACATGCCTATATCATATTATTTCACACATAGTGACTGTTTTTTATCTATTTACAATACTGCCTTAGTACACTAGGTCTAAAATACATGTGTTGTGCGGTATCAATGACACTGCACAACACAGGCACATATTGGAACACAGATGGACCAGTCTCCATGCGGGTCCGATATACATGCATCATTTTGCTGCACTTCACCTTTATTTAGACCAATCATCAATCGGGTTCCTTATTAAATGTTTTGAGATGCAGAGGGGTTCTGCTAGGAGGGGAGAGGGGACGGATCGGCACATATCTGTGTTTAGAGTATTCACAGTTATGGCCATTTCATTTTGAATGTCAATTTCATTTTAATTGATACACTTACTATGGACTTTTACTCAGTCTAGCCGGCCAGACACATAGTTATCATTGCAGTGTCTGTGTTGCTTTGTCTACCATATTTTTGTTCATTGACATTCAATCTTTATTTCCACATATTTCATTTCATAACATTTCACACAACATGGGAATATTTCTCATTCGTGTCTTGATACTAAAGATTTAAATCCCCCCCCCCCTCCCCCCCTTTCGGTTCCAACGGTGCTTCTTTGAAGCCCAATTTTACGGAACATTATATCCATCACCATTTTTTCTTTTTTCCCTTTTTTTTCTTTTTCTTCTTTTGTCTTTCTTTCTTTTTTTTGGGGACCATGTGTCCTCTTCTATAACATACATCATAACCACATCTTTTTTAAATCCATGATCTATTTTTCAGCTTAGTTCCATATATGCTGGACAATGCACATCAAGCATTATTGCCCTTAACGGTTTTACATTCCGGCCTTCTGGAGAGTCATGATCAGGGTCCCTATGACATATCGATTTTCTATAGTGTCTCAGTGTTATATCACTGTTGACTTAATGTCCATACACACAAATTTTGTGTGTACTATGGACACAATACACCAGACCGTAATCTTGACCTAGTTATGATCATGTTAAACCATTAGCCATATATTACTGTTAACCCTTATGTACAGGGGATGTTCTTTTCCTTCCCGTTTTTTACGGTAAACTCCTTGAGCTTGTTCTATACTTATTTTCTGTTCATGAGAAAGATATTTACTCCATATACATCGGTATAGCCTTTTGGAGAGTCATGCCTCTGTGTTCTAGATATTGATTTCTGTATTGGAGAGCCTGTATTTGTCTCCCGACAATTAATCTTCACACTATTAGAGTACTATGTCTTCAACTCGTAACTAGACACATAGAGGCTTTGACATTAGCAATCTCCATATGTATACATTTTTTGGTCTGATATACATGACCTGGGGCAATCTTCTCGGGTTTACCGTATAAAATAGATGGATTACATCTTGACTTCCCCTATGTGCTTATTAACACTAAGTCACAGTTGATATATTATATATAAGTATATCAATGAAATTTAAAATATTGGTATTAACACTAATACACAGAAGTTTATCTTTTCAATTGCAATTGCGATTACGATAATCTTCTATATTTAACACTTCATTTTTCATTCTTTGTTTAGAATAACACATATAGTAAAATACTAGATAATTGATTCTAAAAAACTTTTAAAAAACCTAAAAAAATTTAATAATAAAAGACAAATATAGTCTAGAAAATATGATACACATAAAAAATTAAAAATAAAAAACAAAATAAAATATAAAAGATTTAGAAGCACTTCAATATTCACCCCCAGGACATAGTTCGATGGGTATATTCACTATTCTACACAGGAGTGTTTACATACATATTTTTATAATAGTTGTGTCTTTCACAAAACACAACAAACGAAATTTTATTTTATTTTATTTTATCTTTATTTTATTTTATATTATTTTTATTAACTCTAAGTGGAGTCATACACTAGTTACAATGGTTATCTTGCCTATTTGGAGACCCCAAGATATATATAGGTGTGGTTTGTCTATTCACATGTCCTAGGCATATGTATGGTCTTATTTTGTTTTTGTTTCTCTTTTTTCTTCACTTTAACATGTTAATTGCAAGATATGCTACATCACCTGTTCCATATAAATTGGTTTTAATATGCATGCAATTAACTATCTAATTGTTTAATTGATCCAGTCTCGCCATAGGCGAATGTTTTCTCACATGATGGTGGTATGGGTATATATGTATTTTCAGTGTGAACCTATGTTAGCCATGACTAAGCGCTGAATTGCAGCGTGAAACGCGTCGGCCAATCTGTATCTGTTGTTTGCAGTGCCTGTATGTACTTTTTACATTAAAAGACCAACTTTATTTTAAGTCATTTTGGAGTGCGGCTGTCCAGAGTTCTTTTCGTTTTTGCTACTGGGCACTTTTACCCTCTTCCTGCCCAGGCCAATCATCAGCTTTCAGCACTGTCACACTTTGAATGACAGCACTGGGGGCACTGATAATCAGGACACCGATTACCAAAGCCCTAATTATGAGTGTAGATGTCCCTTTAACACAAGCCAGTTATAGGCTTGTGTTTACATTGTGATCGGCTGTCACTGGACACAGCTGGTCACGTGGTAAAGGGACGCTGTGATTGGCCCTTTACCCAGATCTGTGTCCCAAGGATGCAGTGATCACAGAGCGCGCTGCAGGTGGTGCACAGGCAGACATCCATAGACGCCTCCCGGCAAAGTAAGCCTCCACTGTAGCCGTCTTTTGGCTATAGCCTGGGCTATTTATGGCATTCCTCAAATGTAATGGTTTTGGGAAACCATTAAATTGGTGGGTTTAGTTCGGTTTTTAAAAAGTATTAGCTGGAGTTCATATTTAATTTGTTAATCACTTATTTAAAAGTCCATCGAAATCTACTAGCCCATTCTACGCTACCCTCTCCAAACAACGCTGCTCTCCGAGAATGTCTGTGTTGTTTCTCTGAAGAGAGAGAAGCCACCATAAGACAGAAAATCTGTACTGACCAGATCACCAGCTGATAAAAGAAAGAAAGCTTAAAATCAGACAACTAATGCAGCCACCACGTCTAAAGATTTGGTAAGCTGCAATAAATCACATTTTTGGTTTTTAAATTTAGATACATGTGTGATACATACATATAATTTATCGTTTTATAAATAAGTTTACTTTTCAAAAAAATTCAACCATCTCTGAGCTCTTTGGAACACCCAGCACATTTAATGTATTTCCTTTAGAAACAAGTGCAAAAAGAAAAATGAGCCATTCAATGAAAGTACAAGGCAGTTTCACTCACAGATATACAATAAATAGAGCTTTCAAAAAGAAAAAGATTAAGGCAAGACATGACAAGACATTCATAGAGCTGGGTTGAGATTTGGACTGTGCTTTCTTATCACAGAACAATGTGCTGCAGCACCCCCTGGCGGTGGATTTAAAAACTGAACAGGTTAGCTAAACCACAACTTGGGAATATGAGAATACATTTCATGTTTTACTCAGGTGAAATGGATAGGATATTGAAAAATAATGAAAAATAGAGGACTTGTTATAGAGACACAGCATATTCAAGGAGTGTTTGGTTTACATGAATGGAACCATTACTTAAAGATATGATTAAATGAAGCAATTGTACAACAATAATATATGGTATTGCGACGATATATTATACAAAATGTGTAATTTACTTGAAGCTAATCATTTTACTAAACACAGCTTTGAAAAGCCTGCAGTACATACTGTAGCTTGTCTCCTGAAGAGCATGTTGACCAGAAAGGCAATGACAAGACAAAACAGGTAAGAAGTTACAGTATTATAGGAGAAGTCCGATATGTAGGCAGACTATTCTGTTCTTATGTGGCTTTCTAATTTGCCTGCAAGGTTCAATTTGGATGTGGCATGTTTCTTTAGTAGAGTGGCCTCCAGCACATTGCCCTGCATACTCGTATACCATGTCTCGTCTAAGGGGAAAAAGACACTGTTCAATTAAGTCGGGATGAGCATTATATGATGTGCGTGTGATGTCAGCAGGCCGGGCTGGAGACTGAAACCAGCAAAGTAAATTAGTCGCTGTCCCGTATCCTTTGGCAGATCTCATCTGTAAACTCTGAACACTTAGAGTTTCCACCCAAATCTTTAGTTAAAGTCTGTAACAAAGAAATGGTAAAATGAAAAACAGTTTTGTTAAATGTCTCTACCTATATCATACAAATTAAAGCAGTTACTCAAGACAAATCTCTAAGGGCTCATTTACAGCCGAGTTGCCCAACGCAGTTGCAATGCAAAGACAAGACAAGACAAAAAGCCTTGGTTTGTCTGGGGTCTGTCTGCACAAATGTGCATTGGTAAATGTTACAATAATATGATGCAGGCATAAATACCCAACTCACTACAACACAAGGTATCGTGTCACAATGGCTGCTGTGCAATGCACTATAATGACACATTGTAGCACATATGAATAATACATCTATATATGATGGGCTCCTGCTGGTGTGAATGGGCCCATAAAAGAACTCGGCACCTACCTTTCTAGATTTAATGGTGTCATAGCATGCAGTCTCTATCTTGAGTCCATGTTCCTGCAGCCCCATGTGCCGGAGCATCATGACTGCACTCAGTAGTAAAGCAGTAGGATTAGCCAAGTCCTTCCCAGCTATATCTGGAGCAGTGCCATGAACCTAAACAGGACCATAAGAAAAAGTAAAATTAGCCTACTATTTCTAAACCTCAAGGATGATATTTATTTTAAGCCCATTACCTGTAACTTATTAAAGAATTAGCCAAAAGCTGCTCCTTTACTCAGTTATGGGTAATTGGCAACTATTAAGGTCTACAGGAGACCTACCCACACAGATCAGTATTTTGACTCCTACCACCCACTAAAACCCAACTGGAAATTATTAGGACAGAGTCTAAAGACAAAGTAGAGAGACTTCTCAGGAATGCCATGAAAGTTTGTGGGTACCCAGAGAGGGCTTTCATTAAAACATCCACAAGACCAAGCAATAAATCTGGACTATCAAACATAGGGGAAAAGCAGAACACACCAATCATATAGTCATCCCACATGAAGCTGGAGTGTTGGAAAACTTCAGAAGGATCTTCTAACAAACATTGCATACTTGGGTCCTTCAAACCCAGCAATACAATGATACAAAAGCTTGTACACCCTTAGAAGCAAAGTAACTTTGTATTCCTTAGTACATTGCACTGCATATACAAAGACCTGTCACATTAGGGAGACAAAACAACCTCTCGCCCAACATAGGAGGGCAAATTCTACAGGCCAAAACTCAGTTTTCCTACACCTTAAAGGAAAAGGGACAATATTTCAATGACAGTGAAGTGCACAATTTGAACAGAGAGGACAACTGGTGTGCAAGAGGTATGAAAGAGGTCATTAACATAATAATTAACCACTTAAGACCTTTAGGCAGCTAAAGGACCCAGACAGTTTTTGCGATTCGGCACTGCGTTGCTTTAACTGACAATTGCGCAGTAGTGCGACGTGGCTCCCAAACAAAATTGGCGTCCTTTTTTCCCACAAATAGAGCTTTCTTTTGGTGGTATTTGATCACCTCTGCGTTTTTTTTTTTTTTTTTTGCGCTATAAACAAAAATAGAGCGACAATTTTGAAAAAAAATGCAATATTGTTTACTTTTTGCTATAATAAATATCCCACAAAAATATATATTTTTTTTTCTCAGTTTAGTCCGATACGTATTTTTCTACCTATTTTTGGTAAAAAAAAAAAAAAAAAAAATCGCAATAAGCGTTTATCGGTTGGTTTGCGCAAAATTTATAGCGTTTACAAAATAGGGGAGAGTTTTATTGCATTTTTTTTTTTGTACTACTAATGGCGGCGATCAGCGATTTTTTTCGGGACTGCGACATTATGGCGGACACTTCGGACAATTTTTGGGATCATTGTCATTTTCACAGCAAAAAATGCATTTAAAATGCATTGTTTACTGTGAAAATGACAATTGCAGTTTGGGAGCTAACCACAAGGGGGCGCTGAAGGGGTTATGTATGACCTCATCTGTGTTTCTAACTGTAGGGGGGTGTGGCTGTAGGTGTGACGTTATTGATTGTGGTTCCCTATATAAGGGAACACACAATCGATGACGGCGCCACAGTGAAGAACGGGGAAGCTGTGTTTACACACAGCTCTCCCCGTTCTTCAGCTCCGGGGACCGATCGCGGGACTCCAGCGGCGACCGGGTCCGCGACCCACGGCTGGGCACTTAAAGAGGACGTACCTGTATGTGCCCAGCTGTGCCATTCTGCCGACGTATATGTGCAGGAGGCGGTCCTTAAGTGGTTAAACAACTCTCCCTGAATGGGATGGAGGCCTTCATCACTATCTTTCTTCACATATATCATTATAACATCTCTGCTCCTGTGATTTGGCAATTCAAACTTTTAGCCATGTAAATCAAGGAACACCTATGCTGGCTTCCTGCCACCAACAATGAAGTTATGCAACTAGAACTTTGTGGCACTACAACTTTCACATCTCCCATCTTTTTCCTGGACAATCAGGATTTCCACAATCCATGGGGACTGGATTAAAGTGTCCTACGGTGTGAAAAGAAATGTTGGGGAATCTTCCTGACACTCTAGAAAACTGAAGTGGCCTGGTAAGTTGGGAATTGTCTTCAACTTTACAGACCAAATCCAGCCGAGTGTTATTAATACTAACTGTACATAATCAGGTATCTTGTGTGAGAATTCTGTTTCAAATGCATGCCATTGTTTAGGTACAGTGCTGGGTGAATATGCAGGTTGGCATGTTCTTTTCTATGGGCCAACCTTTACCATCTACAGCTTGGCACAGGTTCATACTGTATCTTATAACTGAAACACAGTTGTACTTACCGACTCGAAAATCGCTACCCCATTAGCACCAATATTTCCACTTGGCGTTACTCCCAACCCTCCAATCAGACCGGCACACAAATCACTTAAAAAAAAAAAAAAAGGAAACAAAAAACAAAAACATTAGACGTCAAGGACTGCTTACTTCCTTAAACATTTGACAATGTTTTACCTCTACCAACAGGTAGAGGTAAACAATGACTGGCCGATTTACTCGCTAGCTAGTAATACCCATCAGGGAGCTCCATTATCAACATCTGTCCAACCGACAACTAAAGCGGATCTTCACCCTGCATATGATCATTCCTCCTCCAGTCCTCTGCTCAATATGGGATCTTTTTTTTTTACTTTTTTACTCCTTTATTGACTTTTTTTATGAATTTGACCTGACCCTGCCAACCTCCACCCCTTTTCACATCATTCGCCTAGGTGATGCCCTGTTCCCCCTTTGCCTCCCGGGATATGAACATCACCTATCCCAGTAGGCAAAGCCTTTCATTCAGTAAAAGAGGAGGGGGCGGTCCTAGCGGGACATCATCAAGAGAAGTGTCGGTTAAACCCGGAACAGCAGGCAGCCTTCCTATGACGTCATGGCGATGCAGGATCAAAACACTGCCAGAAGAGAGGAGGATCCCCTGGATGAAGTTAATGGCAAAGAAAAAAAAAAAAAAACACGCAACGGCGTGTGGAGGATGAAAAAACACTAAAGTAGTCAGGGAGAGTATGACTAACTGGTTGAAATGCCACAACAGAGGTACAGGGCAAAGAACACAGCTGCTGTGGTATCACTACAGGATTCAAGTCACCGATGATAGGATGGAAATTTCTACCCTATAATTTGACAATTCACATGTTTAGCCATGTAAAGTTGCCATTTACCACCTGAAGTAATTATAACGTCTTGTTTTTGTTTTGTTAAAAATAGCAAAACAAGTCATACTTATCTGCACTGTGTAGTGGATTTGCACAGGGCAGCCTGGATCCTCCTCTTCTCGGGTCCCTCCCTCCTGGCGAGTGCCCCCACAACAAGCAGCTTGCTATAGGGAAACCCAAGACAAGTACATCTAGGGCCAATTCACACAGGGCGGTGACCACCATTTTTGCACACTAGAAAACACAGGTCACTGCTAGGACATACAGAAAACAACAGTTTTTAATGTGTCCTATTCACACTGAAACACAGCCTGGAGCTGTGCTGCAGTGATCTGTGATAAAATGTAGACATGCGTTTTATCGCAACGCAATGGACAGGACCATATGTCACTGGACAGCAGTACAACGCACCACGCTGCTGTACAGTGATACACATCAAGTGTCACTTTTGTGCACTTCAAAATTATTAGGAAAAAATATAAAGAAAAAGAAAAAAGGAGCTGTGTGATGCGCTGAATTGCACACCACACAGTACCCTAATGTCGGCTCACTGTAGCAGTAACGGACAGCTGCTCATCTGTATACCTCTGCGGTTTACTGCGCTGCAACTGTATATGTGTGAACAGGACCTCTCTCTCTCCATTATATATATATATATATATATTTTTTTTTATATAGCATAACTTATACGTCACAATAAAAAACCAACAAAAAGAAAAAAGTTGAGGATGAAGGAAGATTGTTCAAGGAACATTACTACTCAGATCGGTACATTATCTATATCAGTGATTGCTAATCTGATCTGCCCATCATCGTTAATCTATTTTGTGTGTGGTCCAAGACAATTCCTTTTCTTTCAGTGAGGCCCAGGAAGATCAAAAGGTTGGACAGCCCTGACTTAAGAGAACGGGCAAGGGTAGAAATATGGAAGACACGATTGAAGATTTGTTGAATTGGTGCAAAGCCTGGGCCTGTCATAATTCTAACATTAATAAAAGGGCAACCCTTTTGGTGGGAAGGTTAGATCTATAAGGCTTTTAAGCTGCATGTAGATGGATCGAAATTCAGCAGGGACTGAGCTGGAGCGAATTTCGAACCATCTCCATTCCCGTTTGACAGATGTTGATCTAATGATTGACTTCTGTCAAATGGGACTCAGGGCTCGACAAATCCTGGTCGCCAGGGCGACTAAAAATTTTTTTTTTGTGAGCTGGCGCCATCTGGTGGTGAGCCGTTGGTATTACAAGTTATTACCACCAGATGTGTAAGCTGGCGCCATCTGGTGGTGGCTGTTGGTATTACAAGTTAAGCATTACAAGTTAAACAGCAATTCTAATGTCATTTTTCACTATTTTCACTGCCATCTTCTTCCCTCTAATTAGAACCCCCAAACATTATATATATTTTTTATCCTAACACCCTAGAGAATAAAATGGCGATCGTTGCAATACTTTGTCATGCCGTATTTGCGCAGCGGTCTTACAAGCGCACTTTTTTTTGGGAAAAAATTACACTTTTTTTTAATTAAAAAATAAGACAACAGTAAAGTTATCCCCATTTTTTTTTAATATTATGAAAGATAATGTTACGCCGAGTAAGTTCATACCCAACATGTCACGCTTTAAAATTGCGTCCGCACGTGGAATGCCGACAAACTTTTACCCTTTAAAATCTCCATAGGCGACGTTTTCAAAAATCTACAGGTTGCATGTTTTGAGTTACAGAGGAGGTCTAGGGCTAGAATTATTGCTCTCGCTCTACCAATCGCGGCGATACCTCACATGTGTGGTTTGAACACCATTTACATATGCGGGCGCTACTCACATATGTGTTTGCTTCTGCGCACAAGCTCGTCGGGACGGGGTGCGTTTTCTGGCTCCTAACTTTTTTAGCTGGCTCCTAGAGAACTGTACTCACATGATCCAATTCTGTTTCTTGTTTTTATGCATTTGATATATGGTGATTTATGCACCGCATTTCTTTTTTTTTTAATAACATTTCTATTTTCTCATATTCTGTTATCCATTAGTTAAAGTCCAATAGTACACTCATCGGGGGGTACTCTATACACAATTTCTCACACCGGGATATTGGCAACCTTTGGGTCCATCTAGGTGGATTCTTACATATAATGTGGACATAGATGGAAAAATAAACTGACAGAGCCTGTAAACACTTTCAGACACCATCTAAAATTAAGAAGGCTCATTATATTGGAACACCAGGAAACATATTTTTTATGTTTTCTAGGTAAAGCCTAGTTTTTAATGCCAAGTAGACGACATCTGGAGTGCTGATGGGGATGCTAAAAAAATTGTTGTTTTATTCATGCTGGGTTTATGGTCAGCTTTGATCTTCAAGCTGCTAGGAGTTCTGCCACTCATATTGTGATCATAGTGGGTGGGTCACTCACTCCACACCCATTTGAAAAAAAAAAATTTGCATGCATTTCATTCTGTGGTTGGACAAGGGGGGAATATAACATTCACCAACCCCTCCATTAACAGAATACCTTGTATTCCAGGAAAATACAAACATTATCCAAATGGACAAGAACGAGCGACCCTGAGCAACATCAGTGCTGAGCTGAAAGGTCAAACCTGACAGTAGTATCAGACAATACAAGTGTGTTTTTTTTTACCTTCCCAGCAGCCCTACCCGGATGAAGTATGCCAAGAATTGGAGGTAACTAAACTGGTTTCAGGCAAACATCAAATATATATATAAAAAAATTCCTGGAGCTCCACTTTATGTGAGCCCATGGTAAAAAACACACCTCCATGGTGCGAGTAACAGCCTGCTATCCCAAACTGGCTGTGGCTCTAACCCCTCTAATGCTATATGCCTTACTACTGGTTGTTGGAGCCACATATCACTGTAATTCAATAGTAAATCAAAAAGGGGCTGGTCCACAGCTAGTGACCAGGGAACCATTTGGTACCTGTGCTGTGGATTTAGAGGTGAAGGGGCATTACCCTGGGGATCAGATGGGATGAGCAGTCACCTAAGGGTGCTTGCTATTCATTGTATTTAGGAATTAAAAATCAAAATACTAATCACAGATTTGTTTTAGGCAATATAAATCAGGCTGGGGAACCATCTTGTTGGCATCTCCAGGTTATAAAACCTTGGACTGATGGTTAATAAAGCCTAAAGAGAGATGAATGCTGCTTTTGACTGGGAAGCCAATAGCTAAAATGTGTTATAACTCTGAAAACTAATATAATTGAAAGAAAAATAAAGAAAAACTGTGGATGTAAAAAATCCCAGCAAATGAGAGCCCATTCGCAACACAGCTTAAGTTGCTGTGCAAATAATGCATGTGCACATGTGGGTGCTTTACTAGGCACTGCAACCACTTTTAACACAGATCACAGTGGTTTTTATATCTTATTATGTTATTATGTGCTGCAGCATGTTACAAAGCATTACAGCGCCCTAAGGCGATATAACGCTAAAAATAGCGCCTGCAGAGCGCCTAGAAAGTGCCTCTCGTTTTACTCATATGTGAAATCACGAGGGCTTTTACACTAGAGTGGTGCGCTAGCAGGACGGTAAAAATAAAGTCTTTGAGGCGCTGTAGGAGCGGCAAAGCACTGCTGCAGTGGCGCTTTGCAGGCGGTTTCAATCCTTTTTCGGCCGCTAGCGGGGGTTAAAAGCACCCCGCTAGCAGCCAAAGAGCAGCTCAAAAACGGTAAACAGCGGTGCTTTACCGCCAATGCCCACGACGCCCCAGTGTGAAAGTAGCCTAAATGAGGTGTGTAGAAATGCAATGTGTCCAACTGTAAAAAAAAATTAAAACTGTATATAGGTTGTCAAAGTATCACAGTTTGAGGATGTGTTTATCATTTTAGGAAAACCTCTGTCAGAAATGTATAAATATATTTTGCAGAACTCCACATTTTGCCCACAAATTTTCAGAAGACAATAAGTTCTAGCTTCAAATAATTTTTATTTTATTGGTACATATAACCATAAGATTACAGTTGCCCAATCTAGCCAGTTTTGTGATCTTACGTCTTTAGGACACCCCTGACCAACAGTGGCATCTGTCCGGTGGAACAATTGGCCATATCTTAAAAAGGATCTGTCTCTCCCCCTTCAGAAAATGTGTTGCATTTTGTGAAAACAATGCAAGGAGTGTTGTGAATGGATGAGAGGATATGGAGGGTGGTTGTCAGAACTCCTTCAATGTTAGAATGAAGGCAGTTAACACATGCAGTCTTAGAAGTTCAGTACTGTGAAGAGGACCCAACTTCAAGAAAGAGAACATTTCCATAGTAAAAAACAGTCACCAGGCACAGTTTCATTACAGGTAAGTTATGTGATTGAAACTCGCCCCCCCTCCAAAAAAAGAAATATATTTTAACTAAACTACAACTTGAAAAAGGAATCAATTTGTAGTAGAAGTATAACACATGAACCTATACTCTGCAATATCCTTATGATGCCCTGGAAGTGTACTAAAACTAACCTTAAGATATCACCATACAAGTTCGGCATGACGAGTACATCAAATTCTGTGGGGTCCTGGACCATCTGTGAATTTAGAAACAAAGGCGGATTAGAAAAAGCAAACAAGAGGAATAGAACAGCACCCGGGTATTAAAGTGGTTAAAAAAAATATATATAGGTATAAAGGGTTTTTTAGTTTAGCACATTTTATCTTACATTGAGGCACACTGTGTCCAAGTACATTTCATTAAACTTTATGTCCTTGTAGTTCTCTGCAACTTCTCTGCAATTCTTCAGAAAAAGCCCATCAGACATCCTCCTGAGAACCAAGCATAAAAGAGAAGTGAGCAAATGGTACACAAGTATAATTGCCTCCAAAAACAATGGAGTTCACATATTGTTCAGAACATTTCATAGACCAATTATAGAGGGTCACATAGTACTTCTACTGCAACAGTTCACATTTATAAAATAGAAGATGGAGGGTAAAAGCAAAGATGACATTTCAGTTATTTCAAGAATGCAAAATAAGAGATTTGCTAATCTGCTCTGTACAAAGAACTCACATGATATTGGCTTTGTGAACTGCAGTCACCGTGCTTCTTTGGTTACTCCTGGCATACTCAAAAGCAAATTCTGCAATCCTGCGGCTGGCTTGCTCTGTAATTAGCTTAATGCTTTGCACTACTCCTTCCACAATCTGCAATGCACAAACACAAAACTTCAGGTAACTACTTTACAGGTCTATATGAAAGATATAGAAACATCTGATATCAATTGTTGATGTGTAAGGATGAGCTCTGGTGTGTTCGCATAGAACACGTGCAGAGCCCGCCAGGAAGTGTGCACGGCGCTGTGCTAATCACAGCCAGGGAGACATTGTCCCGATGCTTGGCTGCAGAGATCGTGAAATGTCTCCCTGGCTGTGATTAGTGCAGCGCCGTGCACACTTCCTGGTGGGCTCTGCACGTGTTCTATGCGAACACACCAGAGCACATCCTTATTGATGTGTGATCATGATCAGTGGCGAGTTCAGGAGTGTTCTGACAGGAGTCTGAACCCACCTGAGATATCCCACTGGGAAGCTGCCAAATCCAATCAAAAGGTAGCAGAGACATTCCACATCCCACAGCCACAAGTATGTATGCTCCTTGCATACGTGCAGCTGCAGGGTGGGGGGTGCCATTGTCGCCTAAGATTGCCTGTTTTCTTCGAAAGTTTACTAGCGGGATATCTCAGGCAGGTTTGAATTTGTGTCTGAACACTCCTGAGCTCATCCCAAATCAAGATGGCTGATTAAACCACATCATTGAAATAAGATGGTGCCTGGTTCTAATAGCTGAGTGGTTCCTGGTGGGGTTTAGCGCCACTCCCTGTGTAAAGCTCTGTAGCAGAATGTACTTCGAATGCTTAACATTGTTGTTACAGGCAACAACTCAAAATCTCCAATGTCATTAGTATTTTCTTTGAGCTTCAGAAGCCATCTTGGTATCAAACAGAACTCATCCAGCTCTAACTAGCAGCAGCAGATCATGTACTGCAAGTCAATATCAACAGATGACTATCACTACTTCGTTATCTGTTACTGCAAAAGTTCATGAGTCTACCGAATTATTATAATCCTGTGTCCCATGAAGGAAGGTAAAATTGATACAAAATATGCCTTATTAAACAAACCAAAAAAAAGTCCTCTCTTCCGAGACAGAGAAAAAAAATTCCAACAAGCCCATTCGGCAGAAGTAGACTGACTTCTGTTGAGTGGAAATGGCCACACGGATTGAAATTCTTCCCAATGAACCGGACGCATTTCAGTCAAAATATAGCCAGCTTTGCAAAATCAGCCATCAGGATAATTAAATAAATAAAAAGTGGGGGTTAAGAGATAAGAAAAGAAAGGGGGGGGCATCAGGAAGAGGTATTCATCAGGGGGGTGAACCAGGTCCATTCTTTTTAATTGTAATTAGAACAACAGGGCATCAGGGGAATCTTCCCAGAACTGTCTAAACAAGGTAGACCTGTTCATGCATTCCTGGTTGAAGGTTGAGCCACACATCCTGTATAAATCCGGAATGGGAGAGTCAAGAAAATCCAGCAAGGCGACAAATGAAAAAAGCTGTCCATGGATTCCAAAACTTTCCTTCTGGTGATAGAACGAGGCAGCAAGGGCCTCCATCTGTCAAATTTGATTTACTTTGGAGAACCATGATAATGGGGGATGCCACATTGTGAACATGCAAGCCTGAGTTAGGAAGTGAACAGTCAGCCATTTCAGTCAGCCAATTTGCAGCATTTCAGAAATGGCATAAGTGGTAAGAGGACAATGCATTAATAGGCAGTCAGTGAGATTTGGTTTTTCCAACTGAGACAGCCATCGTGATCAGGTAGGATATGCATAGGGCTGAACCTGCCCACTTCCATGAGACATTTAAAGTGTCTATTGGCAGAGCATGCAGTGAATTCTGGGGCTCCCAATACTGGGGTCATAAGTCAGAGTTTTGGAAAGGTCACAGTTAATGGGAAAGTTGAGGAAATAACCCAAAAGCGTAGCTCAGACGTCAGATGTATTCTTAGAGAGTTCAAAAGATGGGATGGGAGCCACGGAGACAAGACAATGAAACCAGAGAGCATTCCTGTCCTCATTCACATTGAGTTGAGCGCACCTATTTATTATGTGTGATAGCTGTGTGATAGCTGTGACATTGGAGGATGTGTTGTAATTTGTCTTCCCATATGAAACCAAGAAGTAGGAAATGCAAGTTGGTGAAGAACATGGGGGATTGATATGGGCAGTGTTTGAATCAGATTTGGCGTCTAAGACAGAGTTATCATTTTAAATGCACTACTCCAAAGACATGCTAGTAGGTTAATTGGCTTCTGCCTAAAAAAATGGCCCCAGTATATGAATGTGAGTTAGGGACCTTAGATTGTAAGCTCATTGAGGATAGGGACTGATGTGAATGTACAATGTATATGTAAAGCGCTGCGTAAATTGACGGCGCTATATAAGTACCTAAAATAATAATAATACTCCTTGTGAACAAAGTTAGATTCATTGCCCTCCAGCTCTGTAAATTGGAGTGGATCTTGGCAACAAGGAGGTTGAAAAATTTGCCTTGTACAATTTAGCTGGGCCAGGTGCGAGTCTAATGCCCACGTATTTAACCACTGAACAAGCCCACTGAAAACGGAAGGACTGCCTTGGATTTTATACCCTAAAAGGTCAGAGGGAGATGCGGAGTGCTTCTGAATTGGTACAATTTATCTTACAACTCGACAGGTTGACAGTTACACTTACTGAGTGAGCATTGGGGTGTACGGGTGAGGTAGCACTGGACCTTGTTGGTGGTGAGTAGGTCTGTAGCAGTTCAACTCATAGAGGCCCCCTTAAGCATATGAAGATCATGGAGGTGAGTGAAGAGCAGTAAAGTATGAATAGAAAGTTTTAAAACTGCAGCCAGTTGGACAACGATCACTTTATTTGAGTAGGACAACGCATTTTGAAAGATCATTAAACTATATAAAATGAGTGATAGCAAAAGGTTTTTAAAATAGCATAATGAATGCAGCCAAACTGACATACCACGTGTTCAATGCCACTGTATTCTCCCTCAGTGTTTTCCCGAATAGTAACCAGGTCCACATCTGTGTAAGGAGTCTTATAACCCTCCATGGAGACGCAAGGGCGGACATTGGCATACAGATCAAACGTTTTTCTAAGTAACAGGTTCATGGACGGATGTCCAGCAGCAATTGGAGTCTTCAAAGGACCTGGAAAAACATACATGAAATGTCACATACTGCATAGAAATTGTATTAGAGACAGGAGGATAAGAAAGGGTTACCTTTAAGACCCATTTTGTTTTTATCCATAGATTCTTTGGCTTCAGGGGGGATCATCCATTTGCCACCCGGACCCTTAATGGCTGTAACATTTCTCTCTTCCCACTGAATGGGTGCCTGTAAGAGATTCGGTATGAATGGCAGTTACCATGAATTAGGTAATAAAAAGCTGGCATAGAATATAGTAATTATGTTTATAATCTGTTTATTACAAACGCAAATACATTCATTATGTATTTCAAGTTTTACAAAAATGGATTTTTGTTTTTACCTAATTTTATGCGATAAAATTTTTCTATTCTGGGGTTGTGCATGGATGATCCACTTAAAATGTTTAATCGTTTTCTGCATTAGAGGTTATTTATTACATTTTAATTGTGCATGCCCTTCTATTTTTACAAGCTAAACAACAGTATCCCTAAAGAATGTAGATTATCCAGTTGAAGGCCAGGTTTTTTTCTGCCACTTTTTGTTTATACAAAACAAAGTTATTTTGTTTTGCTACAAAGTTACTTAGAACCCTCAAATATATTTTTTAAAGCAGAGGCCCTGGAGAGAATAAATTGGTGGGTTTTGCAATTTTTATGTCACACAATATTTGTGCAACAGCGACAAACTACATAAATTTTACTAACTATAGGCAACACTTTAAAAGACTTTACAAATTACTGCTTTAGGTTTACAGAGGGATTCTAGTGATAGAATTACTGTCCATAATCTGACCTTACCAGGGATACCTCACGTGTGGCACGATCACCGTTTGCATGCGTGAATGATGCATGACTATTAATTAAAAAAAATTTACACTTTTGCTCTAATGCCAACCCCCTCCTCCGCACTTGAAAACATTAAAAACACCAAGATTGTTGTTTTTGCAAAAAATGGCACCATTGACATTCGGGTAAACCAGGAGTGGTGTCATGTCATCGCTTTCAGGTTACCATAGCACTGAATTTACTGTAACTGACCTGCACTAAATATAATAATAGGGTTGTCCGATACCGAGTATTTGCGGGAGTACTCGTACTCCCGCAAATACCGCTGATGCCTAAATAGAATACTCAGCCAAACCCCCCCCCCCCGCCGCCGCTACACTGCATCCCGCCGCTTGGTTAATACGAGCGGGGAACATTAGCTTTCCTTTGAATAGCTGTAGTGTTTCCCGCCGCGCCGCGTATAAACACTCCCCCTTGCTCGGGTGATCTGTCCAATCCCGAGCAAGGGGGAGTGTCTATACGCAGCGCGATGCGAATCATTACAGCTATTCAAATGAAAGCTGTGATGTTCCCCGCACGCTGTTTAACCATGCGGCGCGGCAGCATGCAGGTAAGGGGGGGGGTGGCTGCTTCTAAGGGGGGGACATGGCTGCTTCTAAGGGGGGACATGGCTGCTTCTAAGGGGGGGACATGGCTGCTTCTAAGGGGGGGACATGGCTGCTTCTAAGGGGGGGACATGGCTGCTTCTAAGGGGGGGACATGGCTGCTTATAAGGGGGAGACATGGCTGCTTATAAGGGGGAGACATGGCTGCTTATAAGGGGGAGACATGGCTGCATATGGGGGGGGACATGGCTGCATATGGGGGGGGGGACATGGCTGCATATGGGGGGGGGGGGACATGGCTGCATATGGGGGGGGGGACATGGCTGCATAGGGGGGGGGGGACATGGCTGCATATGGGGGGGGGACATGGCTGCATATGGGGGGGGGACATGGCTGCATCTGGGGGGGGGGGACATGGCTGCATCTGGGGGGGGGGGGGGACATGGCTGCATCTGGGGGGGGGGGGGGACATGGCTGCATCTGGGGGGGGGGGGGGGACATGGCTGCATCTGGGGGGGGGGACATGGCTGCATCTGGGGGGGGGACATGGCTGCATCTGGGGGGGGGGGACATGGCTGCATCTGGGGGGGGGGGGGACATGGCTGCATCTGTGGGGGGGACATGGCTGCATTTGGGGACATATTTAAAAAAAAGTATTGGTATTCGGTATCGGTGAGTAATGGAAAAAAAGTATCTGTACTTGTACTCAGTCCTAAAAAAGTGGTATCGGGACAACCCTAATGTATATAACTGACCTCCACTACCACTGAGCAGGGAGACTTGCTATCGCTGTTGGCTTTGGCTGAACTGGAAATGATGATATTTTATTAAAACACATATTCACATTGAATAGTGCATTCAATGCATTATGCGAGCTGTAGTCAAGGAGGTAAAAACTAAAAAAGCCAAATAGTGGCATGGTGTGCTAACGTGATGACGTCAACACTGCTCTCTGCATCAACAAACTGTGAATGCTATGCATTGTGACATCCTGCACTCACAGTATGTTCTCAGTCTTTGCTTGGTGTCATTCAACCCAGAAGACAACTTGTGCTGGAGTTACTGCGGCAAATAGGGATGTAGGGGAGGTAAAAGGAGTATAACAGCCAGTGCTGCTTTTCTTTTTAATGCTGGAGTACCCCTATATATAAACATCAGCTCAGAGTTGGAATTTGTAGGCCTAATCAATCTGCCCAGCCAAAGCCAAGTCCCTTAACCCAGAAAATGTCTATTCAAGTGCTTGATTTTTTTTTCCTGTGCTGAAGGGGAACCACCTGACATTACAACTGAAAGTGTGTGCACTGAGCTCACCAGCAGTGGGGAAAATGCAGCAGAGGCGGCTCTCTAATTAGGCGGTCGCCTAAGGCCTCACACTCATTTGCCATTAATCAATACTAATGTCTGCGCCATCGGATCTCTCTATCACCTCTCTATTTCTCACCTCCCCCTCCTGCATTGGCTGAATATGTCTGATGGGTGAGGAGGGTGCCCTGGAAATGGTGCTGATCACCAGTGTGTTAGATCCGTGCATTTTCTGCAGCCATTTTTCTTGCTTAAATTGTTTTTCCCATTATGGGCGTGAGTGGGGCCTCATGCCTAAGGCCTCACAAAGCTTAGAGCCGCCTCTCTGCATTGCGGTGAACCAACCCAAACACTATAAGCAGAGTGGGAGCCATGTCAAATATTTGCTACTGCTTCTCATGGCGAGGAGCAATTCAGCTGCAATAGAATGCTGCCCAAAAAGAAAAGTTCATCCAACGTAATGTGAACAGAGCCTAAAACAGAGGGTCATCAGTAGCAACCAATTGTCATTCTGCAATCAATGAAGCACCCCTCATATCTGCAGCTTTCGTGTTGTCAAAAGAAACCCCAATGGAGTCAGAAAGCAGTCAAGTCTATAAATTGCCCATGGGGACCGATGTCAAGGTAAGTCGTGAAAAACATGAATTCCAATTCCCATTTAAAGTGGTTGTAAAAACTTTACAACCACTTTATCCTATAATAAGGCTTACCTGTAGCTACCCAGGATATCTCCTAAACCATCCCTTGTCCCCTGCATGTGTCGATGTCATCGGCACATGCGCACTTAAGCAAACTGAAGAAATGGCATGTATGTGCCGTTGCTTCAGTCCGTGTGCAGTTACCGGCAGCTCCGATACACACGTGCGGGAGTGACGTCATCGCAGCTCCGGATAATCACATCGCCAGAGCCGCGATACCCGGAAGTAACCCCCGGGAGAGCTGTCGCCGGCCGGAGGGGGAGACGAGGATGGCTGCGGGGGCTTTGATGTGAGGCAAGTAATTCATAATGAGCTAGTATGCTATGCATACTAGCTCATTATGCCTTTGTCTTGCAGTTTTTTTTTGTTTTTTTTTAGGGTTTACAATCATTTTAAACAGTATCTTATTACTAACTTTGGCTGCCTCAAAAATCTTCATGACAGCAGAGGAAATCTCTGGCCCAATCCCATCTCCTGGTATCAGAGTGACTGTCTGCATCTGTAGATGAGAAATATAAAGAGGAAAATAAGAACTGATGTATGTACAAGGATTTACAAACACATTCATCGGTGCAATGCATGCTTACATTGCTGGAAAAGGCTCTGGCTCCATTTTGGTTATTGACTGCTCCAGTCAAGCGACTGATCTGTTCAAAATATCAGAACACAAAATTAGCCATTACATGGACATGGTACACAGCTCAATACAGATCAGGAGAGAGCTCATTATATTCCAGGTATTTCATATTTATCAAACAAATCTTCAACAGACGTACATCAGATGGAACTAAAAATAGTAACAATAAAAGAGCTGTAGTACAATTCTGGGAGAATCGTAAAAGAGAACTAAACCCTCCTATCATTTTCAGCCAAGAAATCTGCCATCTTGCCCTCTGTTTGATCTTCAACTGCCATGATGCTTCACATGTCATCAGTTAGGCTGCATTCACACCTCAGGCATTTGATGGTTTGACAGTTTGATTGAGAGTACCAGCAATGTGACAGTTACATTCCCGACACTTAACATTCTGGGAATGTAACAGTTTTTAAAACTGTTAAATCAATGGGTTTAGTTCCGCTTTAAAGAACATGTCTGGGATGTACACAAGACCTGCCAATGGTGACCATTTTTGGCAAATACGGGTTGCAAGTAGAGGTGCACCGAAATGGAAATTTCAGAAACGAAACGAAACCGAAATAAAAAAAAATGTCAAGCCGAAACGGAAAATTACTTTTTTTTTTATATATAATTGTATGTTAAAACACCACCCCCACCTCCTGCCTCCATCACCTCCTGCCCCCACCACCATCACCTCCTGCCCCTATCACCTCCTGCACCCACCACCCCCACCTCCTGCCACAATCGGCTCTTGTCACCATCACCTCCTGCCAGCATTACCTCACCCACCTCCTGCCACGGTGCCACCATTACCTTCTTCCACCATCACCTCATGCCCCCACCACCTCCTGCCACCACCAGCTTCTTTATTACCTTAAAGCTGGGCTGTACTGGACATGGCTGGGCTGGACATAGCTGGGCTCTGTGCTGTGCTGGACTGTCACTGCTCCGTCCTCTGCCTATGGCGAGTGCACTGCACGAGCCAACGAGTGTCACAGCCAAAGTGTCCCTCCTGACTCGATCGGCTATTCAAAAATGGCACCGGGTGGCGCCATTACGTATCTGCTTATGCGCCGCCCGGCCGATCGGATAGGAGCTTTCCCGAGCCCGAAGCTGGCCGGGCTCGGGAAAGCTTGTATCCGCTCGGTCGGGCGGCGCATAAGCAGATACATAATGGCACCACACAGCACCATTTTTGAATAGCCGATCGAGTCAGGAGGCAGTGACACTTGTTGGCTCGTTCAGAGGACGGAGCCGTGACAGCCCAGCAAACATTTTTTTTTTAAGGGCACCCGATGCCCATATCGGCAATTTTAAAGCTGTTTCGGCATGTCGCCAAAACAGCTGTTTTCGGCCGATATGTATCGGCACCGATATATTGGTGCATCCCTAGTTGCAAGCCTATCACTTAAATTGGTTGTAAACCTCAGACATGAAATAAGAACAAAGCATATCGGTCCATAGTGTGTACTTGTCTCAATTATGAGCAATACATGTAATTTTTGTCTGCTGCTTTGTTCCTCTGCCATCAGCAGGAGTGACTTCTGACATGTTTTTCTGACACCAAGAGAAAAATGGTGTCAGGGGAGGGAGCTCCAGCAAATAAAAACACCCACTGTTAGAGTTGCACGATTCTGGATAAAATGAGAATCATGATGCGCAAGGTAATCAAGGTGCTGGCTCCAACAATTTGAGGAGACAGCCATCCAAAATACGATCCTTGTACTGCCAGCTTAAAGCAACCTCCACTGCCACATTCAGAACTTTAGGGGGGAGCAGGTACATCATTTTGACAGATACCGTTTCCACATCGGGCTCAGATTGGTGCGGCAAACCGAGCCAGAAGTTCGGGCGCCCTCCTTTTCCGCTGGGACACATCACAAGTCTCAGAAGACTACATGCCCATTTACAAGGTGCAGGGTGACTCACGCATGTGCTGTAGAAACAGGCTGAAAAGCCGCAAGGCTTCACTTCTTGACTCCCTTACTACAGATGCCGGCGCCTGCACCCAAAGCCTATTGAAGAGTCAGCTCGTGTGAAAGAACTGCGGGATCCCTGAGCAGGTAAGTGTCCTTATATTAAAAGTTAGCAGCTACTCTGAAGGAGTCTGGAGCTCCTCTTTAAGGGGAGGTTTCCCTGGCTTTACAGGGATTTTCTCTTACTTCCTGTTTTGGCTTTGACAAAAAGTGAAGGGAAATCCCGCTATGGGACCAAGATAGCAAAAAAAAAAAAAACTGACATGTTAGATCATTCCCCCTCTTTATTGAAAAATAAAAGTTTTGGTCTTACTTTAAGAAGTCTCTACCATGCTCAGCTTTATTTTGGGAATGCCTGGAATGTATACAGTGCAATGACAACGCCCAAAGCTAGACTGTATGATAAACATGCCCATACAACAGGGATATGCAATTAGTGGACCTCCAGCTGTTGCCAAACTACAAGTCCCATGAGGCATAGCAAGACACTGACAGCATCAAGCATGACACCCAGAGGCAGAGGCATGATGGGACTTGTAGTTTGGCAACAGCTGGAGGTCCGCTAATTGCATATTCCTGCCATACAATGTCGTATTTCACATGGTGCTCCAGGCGAGATCTGGCTCTGCAATCGCATCTCAGGTGCTGGCACGGCTCATCTCCACCGAAGCAATCAACTGTACCAGCGATGGGCACACGCCGCTCACAGAGATGCAAATAACAATATGCAGCTAAAGGACCAGGCCACTTTTTGCGATTCTGCACTGCGTCGCTTTAACTGACAATTGCGCGGTCGTGCGACGTGGCTCCCAAACAAAATTGACATCCTTTTTTACCCACAAATAGAGCTTTCTTTTGGTGGTATTTGATCACCTCAGCGGTTTTTATTTTTGCGCTATAAACAAAAGTAGAGCGACAATTTTGAAAAAAATTCAATATTTTTTACTATACAAAATATCCCCAAAAATATATATAAAAAAAAAAAGTTCCTCAGTTTAGGCCGATACGTATTCTTCTACATATTTTTGGTATTTAAAAAAAAAAAAAAAATCGCAATAAACGTTTATTGATTGGTTTGCGCAAAAGTTATAGCATTTACAAAATAGGGGATAGTTTCATGGCATTTTTATTAATAATTTATTTTTTTACTAGTAATGGCGGCGATCAGCGATTTTTATCGTGACTGCGACATTATGGCGGACACATCGGACACTTTTGACACTATTTTGGGACCATTGTCATTTTTACAGCAAACAGTGCTTTAAAAATGCACTGTTTACTGTGAAAATGAAAGTGTTCCCTAATGTGTGTTTCTTACTGTAGGGGGGCGCCGCTGGGCATGTGCCTGTCCAGGCCAGTTTTCAGTGCTGTCACACTTGGAATGACAATTGCACGGTCATGCAACACTGTAACCATATGACATTATCATTTTTTTTTTAAAAAGATTTACACAAATCGAGCTTTCTTTTGGTGGTATTTAATTACCACTGTGTTTATTTGTTGCTAAACAAATAATGATATAATAATAATAATAAAAAAAAAAAAAAGACTGAAAATTTTGAAAAAACAAACATTTTTCATAGTTTATTAGAACATTTTTGCAAACAGGTAATTTTTCTCCTTTATTGATGCAGACATCCCAACCTGCAAAAACTTCATTTCAGGGAGGTGGCACACTCATTTCAGGAAGGTGACCCTTCACACCGGTGACGACCCAGTCGACTGGGCACACATCGGGGCATGGGGCACACAGCAGGGTACTGAGCACACATCAGGGCATAGGGCACACAGCGGGGTACTGGGCACACATGAGGACATGGGGCATACATTAGGGCACACAATGGGCATGGGGCCCACAACAGGGCATACATCAGGACACACAGCAGGGCATACAGCTGGGCGTGGGGCACACAGCGGGAGACTGGGCACACAGCGAGGCATGGGGCATACAGAAGGGCACACATCAGGGCATGGGGCACACAGGAGGGCACACAGCAGACATGGGGCACACAGGAGGGCACACAGCAGGCATGGGGCACATCATGGGGCATACATCAGGACACACAGCAAGACATGAGACACACAGCAGGGCATACAGCGGGGCATGGGATACACAGCAGGACACTCGGCATACAGCGGGGCACACAGTCAGGGCCGGTGCTACCACTAGGCAAACTAGGCAGCTGCCTAGGGCGCCCGGCCACTGGTGTTCCTACTCTTTTCTCTTCACAGCAAGCAACTAAGTCGCAACTAAGTCGCTGCTCTGTTCGCACATAGTGTCAGACTGTGCCTGTGTCCTGACTCCCGAATGACTGGAAAGCAAGCTAACATTCATTGATGGGCGCTGGTAGACTGCACTGATGGGCGCTGGTAGGCTGCATTTGATGGGCGCTGGATGCTTCATTAAAAAGATGGGGTATACCCATGCAGGGCAAAGGGGGTGGGGTCAGGGGTGGAGCCAAGGGGGCGGCAAAATAGGGTTTTGCCTAGGGTGTCAAAAATCCTTGCCCCAGCCCTGCACACAGTGTACACTGGTCACACAGCAGGGCAAACAGCAGGGCATGGGGCACACATCACAGCAAGATCCAAGTAGCTATCCGAGTAGCTTCGGAAGTGGGTGTCATTAACTCTCGTGGCATGCTCCTCCCTGTCGGCCCCTCCTCTCTTCTAGTCTGCCCGAGGTGATGATAGATCTGATCCCTACAAAGCGGCGGTCATTTTACCTCTCGTGGCACACTCCTCCCCGCTGGCCCCAGAAGCACCTGTGGTGGACGGGAGGGAAGGAGGGGCCAGCGGGGAGGAGCGTGCCATGAGAGGTCTAAGTGCAGCATGGGGCACCAGCAAGGAGTGCGTCTCCAGATCTCCTGGCTCTGTCCCACCCCCTCCCCTGGCCATAGACAGAAAACAGAGCAGCTCAAGCGGCCTTACTCCATTCGGCTGCCCGGGTTGCTCTGTCTGTAGCTGAGTGAGAGTCCAAGCCGGGAGATCGCCCGGCGCTCGCGGGTGTCCGGGAGCCCGCAGTCAACTACGGGAGACTCCCGTGACTCGCGGGAGACTTGAGAAGTCTGTTGAAGTGTGTGAGGCTGCAATGATAGATGACAAATAATGAGGAGGCACTGGTGGGCACCGATTAGCGGCACTGGTGGGCACCGATTAGCAGCACTGGTGGGCAAATGTTAGGAACTTGGGACCGATGTCCCTTTAACAGAAGCCAGTTATTGGCTTTATTCTTTTCTCCTCAGAAAAAAAAAGCCAATAATCATCTTCCATTTACATTAGGGGGGCGACTGATACCGTTTTTTCAGGGCCGATACCAATTTTCAGGCGCCGATATTCTGTACGACACCTGCCAGCAGATGCAGCATGTCACTTGCCACTGTCTCCTCCTCTGCACGTGGAGTGAGAACACACCGAAGCTCATCCCTAGTACAGTGTATGGCCCCGGTACACACGATGCGAAAATTGTACAAAAAATAAATAAAAAATACCGCTTTCAAAGCGAACGTACGATAATCAGATTGTTAGTACAAAGCTTTTCGAGAGCCGATCACGACAGTTCATCCGATCACACAAGCATGAAAATGATTCTCATATAATACCAGATCGTACAATTTTTCCTTTAATCAGTACAGATGTCATCTGAAAATACAACATATGACATCACTTCCGATTTGTTATTCTGTCGTATGAGAATGTGTCACTTTAGTAAGCTTTTCAGGTTCTATATATGACAAGCATGTAAAAAAAAAGTCTCATTTTCGGATCGTGTGGCAAAGGTCTGACCTTTACTCAGTCACCATATACAAGTGACAATGCACCCTGTATGGGGCCGATAGGGGGCGCCCTGTATAGGGAATACATCCCGGGTTGTCCTTGTCCTCACACAGCTCTCATGGGTGCTCCTCACGCTTCCTTCTAGCCCCGCTACCGTAATTCACCTAGACAGCCCGACCTTGCTATACCAGGTGCCGTACACGCTGCCAGGTACTGCACCGGGCTGCTGTATTGGTCTCTCCCCGGTAGTTCGCCTCCCTCAGCCCAGCACAGGCCGCGTGTCCCCCCCATACACACAGCCCAGCGGCTCCATCACTCACCAATGACCTCCAGCCGCTGCCTGCCATCTTCTTGCGGGAATCTGCGAGGGGGCGGAGCTTTGCACGACGCTTCCAAAAACCCGGAAGTCCCTCCCTGTACAATACCGGAAGTGTCTGTTGCCTAGCTGCAGAGCTGTGTCCTATAGAGATGTCTGTCATTTTGTATCTCATCTTATATATGTATACTGTATATCATACTGTATAAGGCTTGTCAACACGAATGACAAGCTTATGGTTTAAGCATACTGGTGTTGGTTTCCACTAATAATCATGGTGTCTGTTTGTCAACCAAATAGGAGCCTGTCACTGTGTCCATTGGATGCAATGTAACAGATCCTCCTCACAACACTCCTCCCCCCACTACCACTGATACTTTTACTACACTGTGGGCTAGATTCAGGTAGGGGCGCGCATAGTTACGGCGGCACAGCGTATCGTATTTACGCTACGCCGCCGTAAGTTAGCTGTATTCACAAAGCACTTGCCTTCTAAGATACGGCAGCGTAGCGTAAATGGGGCCGGCGTAATTCAAATGTGGATGAGGGGGCGTGTTTTATGTTAATTTTTGGTGACCCGACGTGATTGACGTTTTTCCCGAACGGCGCATGCGCGTCTGTGGAATTTCCCGGTGTGCATTGCTCCAAAGTACGCCGCAAGGACGTCATTGGTTTCGACGTGAACGTAAATTACGTCCAGCCCTATTTGCGAACGACTTACGCAAACGACATAAAGAATTCAAATTTCGACGCTGGAACGACGGCCATACTTAACATTGCGTGCGCCACCTAATAGCAGGAGTAACCTTACGCCGAAAAAGTCTAACGTAAACTACGTAAAAAAATAGCGCCGGGCGTACGTAAATTTGTGAATCGGTGTATCTAGGTCATTTGCATATTCTATGCTGAAAACGACGGAAGCGCCACCTAGCGGCCAGTGTAAATATGCACCCTAAGATACGACGGTGTAAGAGACTTACGCCAGTCGCATCTTAGGCTAATGTCGGCGTATCTTGCTTTCTGAATACAGAAAGAAGATACGCCGGCGCAGATTTGAATTTACGCGGCGTATCTATAGATACGCCGACGTAAATTATCTCTGAATCTAGCCCTCTGTATTCTGCAATTCCTGCGTCACCTCCTCCCCTTACTCCCATCATACAGCGGCCAATCGCAGGGCCTGGCTACTGTCACATGATGAGGGGTCATGAACCCGGTGTAAGCGCCAACACAGAGGTGTAGCTTGAAGCTTACCTGCAGCTACAGATGACAGGGAGGTGACAGGGGCCCCCATTATGACCCCTCAAGCTCTGCTCACCCTCCAACACATACTAACACAGGGATAAGACAAGGCAGCAGGGGAGGTAAGTAAGTATCAGCGGGGTAGGTCTGTCACTCTGATTTGAATAAAGTGATAGATTCACTTTAAACCCTTTTGCTGCCGGAGACAATTTTGTAAACTCCTCCAGTCTAGTGTACGCATTTATCTGGTGTCACTGATATGGGTCTCTATCCATGGATCCACATAGATGTGCTGCTGTGTTTGTGCTGCTGCACAGCGTGCCCCCAACACAGAGACTGACAGCTCGGGGTCTCCTACTGACGATCGGGGATCGGGACCTGATTACTTAATAGCCTCTGATTGGCTATCACAGTGATCAGTTACTGCACACCCCCCTGGACACGTACGACACCTGCCACAGAAGCACGCATGCATGGGTGTCTCCTTACCACCCGGCTAGGTAAAGGGGACACCTGCAAACAGGCGGATTTGGGCCAAAGCAGGACAACAGCAAAGGAACTATATGAAGGACAAAGATAGGTGATAATAGGCAGGTCTGGGCCTTTTCTTTTAAAATTTAAAAAAGTGGGTTTAACATCAACCGACTCAGGAGGTACACATTCCACTTCTACTAATGTTTAGACAAATTTATTATACCAGATTAAGCAAAACTGTTCCTCGGAGGTTGGAAATAATGAATAAATAATGTTCTGCTCTGTGTGCTTTGTAGGGGGACATTGCTGTCCTTCTATGTTAATAATTATTACTGGTTTTGGAGCACAGAGGCTGCACATTCCTGCCAAATAGTAAAAGCCAATGCAGTTTATGTGGCAGATTTAATCAAGCACATTGACCCATATGAAGATAAGAACCTTGTGTCCAAAGTCCTTATAAAGTATTTCTAAACTTGAAATTTCACAATATAAATGGACAGAAGCTTCCACAGACACCGTCCTTTCATGATCACAGACACCGTCCTTTCATGATCACAGACACCGTCCTTTCATGATTTACTGAGCCGGGGACAGCTTCTGCGAGTGCCAAGTCAGGGACCCAGCAGGTTAGCAGGGGTCAGTGACGTCACTAGGGTTGGTGTCACCTGATGCGTAAAACATAGTGTCACCCCTTTCCACCAAGTATAGTCTCCCCTCAGTACAGGCCAGCCTCGCTCAGTCCAGACCTCCCCTCTCCACTAAGTGTAGACCCCCTCCCTCCTTACAGACCCCCTCTCCACTAAGTACAGACCCCCCTACCTCCTTACAGACCCCCTCTACACTAAGTACAAGCCCCCGTTCCTCAGTCAAGATCCCCCTCCACTAAGTACAGACCCCCCTCCCTCCTTACAGACCCCTCTCCACTAAGTACAGACCCCCTTCCCCCAGTCCAGATCCCCCTCCACTAAGTACAGACCCCCGCCCTCCTTACAGACCCCCTCTCCACTAAGTACAGACCACCGTACCTCAGTCCAGACCCCCCTCCACTAAGTACAGCCCCCTCCCTCCTTAGAGACCTCCTCCCTCCGTAAAGATCCCCCTCTCCACTTGTGCTTGTAAGGAAGTGAAGGGGGGGTCAGATATGTGCTGGGGGGTTCTTTGAGAGGTGAGAGGGCTTACACTGACAGCGCACTTGCGTCAAGCGGTAAAACGCTGCTAGTTTTAGTGGCGCTTTACCATTGTTTTTGAGGCGGTTTTCGGGTGCTAGTGGGGTGCTAGCAGGCAAATAAAGGGTTAAAAGCGCCCGCAAAGCCCTGCTGCCGAGGCACTTTGCAGTCGCTTTGGCGGCACTGCCCATTGTTTTCAATGGGCAGGGGCGCTTTAGGAGCGTTGTATTCATTGCTCCTAAAGCGCTGCATTGCTTGCAGGACTTTTTTTGACACCCTGCCAGTGTGAAAGGACTCGGGCTTTCACACTGGGATTGCAGATAAGGTTTTTTTCAGGCGCTTTACAGGCGCGATTCTTAGCGCTAAAGTACCTGAAAAACGCCTCCAATGTGAAAGGGGTCTAAATATAGTATGTCCCTTGTAAGGTCACCAATACAATTATTTGCACAACACATATGACAAGATCAGTGAATATCACAGTCATTCATACAGCCAAAGAACAGTTCAATTAATTGTGCAACCTTTTATTTGCACTGTAAACACTTTCATTCTTAAAAATGACCTGTAATAGGCGGTTACATTTTGATAATTAGTTATAACTTCGAAAATGTTTGAATCTCATCCCGCGTACACACGATCATTTTTCGGCATGAAAAATAACGATGTTTTTTAAAACGTCATTTAAAATGATCGTGTGTGGGCTTCACATCGTTTTTCGGCTTCTGAAAAACGACAAAAAAAAAAAAATCGAACATGCTGCATTTTTTCACATCGTTTTTCAAAATGTCGTTTTTCGTGTTGTAAAAAATGATCGTGTGTGGGCAAAAACGACGTTTTAAACCCGCGCATGCCCAGAAGCAAATTCTGAGACGGGAGCGCTCGTTCTGGAAAAACTACCATTCATAATGGAGTAAGCACATTCATCGCGCTGTAACAGACAAAAAAACGCAAATTGTCTTTTACTAACAAGGATTCAGCTAAAAGCAGCCCAAAGGTGAATAGAACTTCCCCTTTAGAGTGCCGTCGTACGTGTTGTACGTCACCGCGCTTTGTTCATTATTTTTCAAAAACGATGGTGTGTGGGCAACATCGTTTTTGATGATGAAGTTGGAAAAACTTCGTTTTTTTTCATGATGAAAAATTTCTTTTTTTTTTCATGCCGAAAATCAACCGTGTGTACGCAGCATTAGATCTGCATCGGGATAATATGGGAATAATATGTTCCTTGCATTCATGTGGACAGGACAGCTATAGCATTTAATTACATTAGAGAAAACCCTAGAAGGGCTGGCTCTAGTATTCCACATCTAGGTATTGTGCTTTAGGGGTATCATTTATTCATGTGTCCTGCCCCTTGTTTTCACCCCCAGGCTAATGGGATGTAAAGACAATCCCTTACATATGATATAGGAGAATTGAGTTACATGGACAGTTTGCTGTATTACAAGAAACATTAGACACATAGCACATTCATTTAACCATACACAAAATGTATGTCCTTTACATATAATGGGCTATCTGCTATTGACGTTTATACCTTTATTATAAATACATGCATATATCCCTATACGGGATAATTAAACAAAATCTCAGACACAGTAAGGAAAAACTAGGTATGCTTGCCTGTAAAAATTACTTTTGTTCAAAAATCAAGTTCTACTAAAATCCAGCCCAGTGGCGGCTGGTGCTAAACTTTTTGGGGGCAGTGGCAAACAACCCCAAGGTCCTCCCACACTCACCCCTCCACAGCTTCCTCGGCTTCTCCTCCCAGACAACTCGATCTGACAACCTGATTGGCCAGGAGGAGAAGCCGGAAGACAATAGCGAATATTAAAGGGTCACTAAAGGAAAAAAAAATTTGGTTTAAAATACCAAACATGTGATACTTACCTCCACTGTGCAGTTCGTTTTGCACAGAGTGGCCCCGATCCATGTCTTCTGGGGTCCCTCGGCGGCTGTCTCTGGTCCTTCCCGCACAAGAGAGCTTGCATTGTGTGTAGTCCTTGCGGACGCGCTCCTGTGATACAGCGAGCGGCCATAGCCACTCACTGTATCACTCGCCCCCCAAAAAATTTTGAGCACCAGCCGCCACTGATGGACACATAGAATAACTTGGAGAGGTGTTTTTAAGCTTTAAAAAAAATGTCTGACACTCCTAAAAGCATCAGGAAAAAAAAAAACCTGTGTGCATGAGACCCAATAAACAGCCACTCACCTGTCCCACGATCCAGCTTCACACCTGCGTGCCCACTGCGCATGCTACAAAGTGTGAATTGTCCCGCAGTCTTCCGGGACCTGTGATGTGTCCCAGAAAACTGCAGGAGAGGGGGGAGGAGAACATTCACTGCTGATTACCTAGACCAGGGGTCTCAAACTGGTTCTCCAGCTGTTGCGAAACTACAAGTCCCATCATGCCTCTGCTTGTGAGAGTCATGCTTGTAACTCTCAGGCTTACAATGCCTCTTAGTTTTGCAACAGCTGGAGGGCCACCAGTTTGAGATCCCTGGCCTAGACAGTCGATGTGGGGGCGTGTATCCACTCCACTTCAGAAACGGGAGTGGCGCAGGAGGCCTTAAATCATAACTTCTCCTTTTGGGTGGAGTTCCACTTTAAGTTCCCGGTTTGTCAGGATGCTTCTGGGTGATGTCCTGCCCAAGTAATTGCAATTTTATTTATTAAAAATAAAGGAAAGAAAGCTTGAAAAAAGAAAAACAAATGCAGCCATCACATGAATTGGTAAGCTGCAATATAGTAAATGTTTGCTTTTGTGTTTAATAACACTTTAAAAGAGCATTAGTGTGAAGATCAGGAATACATAGATGGATAGTGTGAGGTTTAATATTGGGGTTGTAGGAGTGTTAGACCCCTTTCACACTGAGGAGTTTTTCAGGCGGTACAGCACTAAAAATAGTGCTGCTATACCACCTGAAAAACTCCTGCCCAGCAACCTCAATGTGAAAGCCGGAGGGCTTTCACACTGAGGCGATGCGCTGGCGGGAGAGAAAAAAATCTCCTGTCAGCAGCATCTTTGGAGCGGGGAGAGAAGTGGCATGTATACTGCTCCTTCCCATTTAAAACAATGGGAAACCACGGCAATACCGCCCGCAATGCGCCTCTGCAGAGGCGCATTGCGGGCGGTATTAACCCTTTATCGGCTGCTAGCGGGGGTTAGTACCGCCCCGCTAGCAGCCGAATCCCGCGGCAAATCCGACGGTATAGCGCCACAATTTTTAGCGGCGCTATACCGCCACCGCGGCTCCCGCCCCAGTGTGAAAGGGGCCTTAGGGTGTGTTACTGTGAAGGTCAGGGTTACATAGGATAGTGTGAGGTTTAATATTAGGATTAAAGTATAACTAAAGGCAAAGTTTTTTAGTTTTGGATAGAGTGGAGAGTGATTAGAGCACCTGTCAGGTTTTTATTGCTGTCTGTGCTCCTGTGAAGGAGATTCACCCTCTCTATTTGTGCTCTTTACCATTACCATGGAAGTAAAAGAAAATCTCAACTTTTGATTGTCCCCAGAAAAGTTATAGAGGGGAAATCTTCCAATGGTATTCTGGTGACCTGGAGGTCCCCAAAGGCCCCATACACACGAGAGGATTTATCTGCAGATACGGTCCAGCGGACCGTATCCGCGGATAAATCCTCTCGAGGATTTCAGAAGATTTCAATGCGATGGCGTGTACACACCATCGCATTGAAATCCGCGCTGAAATCCTCTGCCGATGACGTGTCGCGCCGTCGCCGCTATTATGACGCAGCGACGGGCGCGACGCTGTCATATAAGGAATTCCACGCATGCGTCAAATCATTACGACGCGTGCGGGGAATCCCTTTGGACGGATGGATCCGGTGAGTCTGTACAGACGAGCGGATCCATCCGTTGGAATGGATTCCAGCAGATGGATTTGTTGTGCATGTCAGCAAATATCCATCTGCTGGAAATCCATCCCAGGGGAGATTTATCCGCGGATAAATATCCGTTGGCGTGTACACACCATAGGATCTATCCGCAGAAACCCATTTGATGGGATTTATCTGCGGATAGATTCTATGGTGTGTATGGGGCCAAAGAATTACCATAATTTGTGGGGATTTGCTTTCACTTCCTGTTTTGGCTATAGGACAGGAAGTGAAATCTTCGTAATGGGACACAGATGATGAAAAAAGATCTGACAGGGGTTATAATCCTATTACTTTAAAGCTGGGTTCACACTGAGGCAAATTGGATGCGGCTTTCCCCGCATTCAGTTTGCATAACAAGAGACTGTGTCTGGCTCTCTATGGAGCCAGTTCACACAGCTCTGGGGCAGCTGCGGAGCTCACTGGAAAAGGGTCCTGTGCTATTTTGGGTCAGTTTCAGGTGCAAATTGAGGCACAAATTCGGGCCTGATTCGCACCTGAAATGGAGAACAGGGACACACCGGACCCCCTGCTGTGAGCCACTCCGCACATATTGTAAACCCAGCCTAAGAGAGCTTTAACATGAGGCTTAACAGTGTGGTCAAAGGTATTAGTGTGATGTTGTAAAGAGTGTGTTGCATAATGGATAGTTAAGGAAGGGTGTGTCAATAATAGTGCATTTAAGGGAGATTTAGTGCGAGGAGGCCTTTGGGATAGAACACGTCAGTGCACTGTGCCAAGAACAACCAGTGCCAAGCCCACAGTGCTGAAGCTAATAATTGCTGGATGAGCATTGTTATATTTCTTGCACTACCACTTCATAGCTTAACCGTTTCAGACATCTCTTTGTGGGGTCACGGATGCAACACATAAGAGTTGTGGTCCTATATATACCAATATACTTTTATATATATATATATGTTTAATGGTGGTAGAATGTATGCTATTATATTTTTATAAAGATTGTTACACTTGTGTATGAGTTTGATCACTATTTTCAAGCAATGCTTTCATTGTTTCCAGTCCCTGTGGGTAACTTTTCCCTGGTCATTAACCACTTACCCCCCGGACCATATTGCTGGTCAAAGACCAGAGCACTTTTTGCGATTCGGGACTGCGTCGCTTTAACTGACAATTGCGCGGTCGTGCGACGTGGCTCCCAAACAAAATTGGCGTCCTTTTTTTCCCACAAATAGAGCTTTCTTTTGGTGGTATTTGATCACCTCTGCGGTTTTTATTTTTTGCGCTATAAACAAAAATAGAGCGACAATTTTGAAAAAAATGAATATTTTTTACTTTTTGCTGTAATAAATATCCCCCAAAAATATATAAAAAAACATTTTTTTTCCTCAGTTTAGGCCGATACGTATTCTTCTACGTATTTTTCGTAAAAAAAAATCGCAATAAGCGTTTATTGATTGGTTTGCGCAAAAGTTATAGCGTTTACAAAATAGGGGGTATTTTTATGTCATTTTTATTAATATATTTTTTTTACTAGTAATGGCGGCGATCAGCGATTTTTTTTCGGTACTGCGACATTATGGCGGACACTTCGGACACTTTTGACACATTTTTGGGACCAGTGGCATTTTTATAGCGATCAGTGCTATAAAAATGCATTGGATTACTATAAAAATGCCACTGGCAGTGAAGGGGTTAACACTAGGGGGCGGGGAAGGGGTTAAGTATGTGCCTGGGTGTGTTCTTACTGTGGGGGGGGCCCCCGCTGACAAGTGGCCGCTCTAGGAGCCGACGTTATACTACGGGCTCTCGCTAGGGTTGCCACCTCATCCCTTTAAAAAGGAACACATCTGAATTACACAGGTTCTGTGGCTGATTAAGGTGGTAATTAAACTCACTTGGTGCCTTATCTGCATTAAATTAGCCTCAGAATCTGTGTAATTCAGATGTGTTCCTTTTTAAAGGGATGATCTGGCAACCCTAGCTCTCACCCAGGAGAGCCGACCTGCCGCCGTACAATGACGGCGGCTGGTCGGCAAGTGGTTAAACATAAGGCCAGTGAAATGAAAACAGAACTGTTTCATCTGCTGCCCATTAAAGAATACGTCACATTAACATTTCATATCCCTGATATGTGCCTGCTGTACCATGTACGTGTATCAATAAGTATCCTGTTCCCTTTGTATTGCTTTCTTTGTGTTCTGGCCAGCCCTTCTTCTTTCCGCTTAAATACTGACCATACTAGGCATGAGAACACGGCGTGTTCGGTTCTCTAGCTGTGATGGGAACTCAGTCTATTCGCCGGCTTCACACCTATGCGAATTGGTTGCGGCCTAAACCGCATCCAATTTGCCTAACATTATAAAATACATTGATTTTAATGAGGCTGGTTCACATATGTGCGATGCATTCGCACTGCGCATTGCCGAAAAAACGTGTGTTTTCTAGGCATTGCAGTGTGGCTCAGGTGTGAATTCAGGCCCATTATCTTCTATGGACACGCAGCTGATTCGCAAATGTGTTCATTTCTCTTCAGGATTTCTCTCATTCAGCTCAATACACTTCCCCCCTCCCCTCTCCCAGGTCTCCAAATTTGCATCTAAAACGGAGATGATCTGCTGAACAGCTCTCTTATCTCTCTGCAGAGATAAGAGAGCTGAAATTCGCACCGCACTAGTGTGAATCCGGCCTCAATGATCAGACTTGTCCTCAGGGCCGGACTCGGAATAAAAACCAGCCCTGGAAATGATTTCATACCAGCCCCATAGCTTTATTATACCAGCCCAACATCATAACGTCATGCGCTTTGCCTGCGGTATAGCTGCGGTGCTCACTCATTTCAATGGGCAGGGGCGGTGGAGGAGTGTGCGGAGCCGCTCTTTCAGGGTGCTTTGCAGGCACCATCTTTAGCGTTACAGTGCCTGCAAAGCATGTCAGTGTGAAAGGGGTTGAACACTGATATAAGGGGGGGCACTGGTGACCAGAGACCCCACTTATATCAGAGTCCACTGCATTCCCCTTTACATCAGAGTGCCCCCTTGCACTGTAAGGTTGAATCCTGCAGACTTTGATGTAAAGGGGAACTCTGGGAATGTGGGGAGGACTCTGGTGACTAGAGCCCACCTTCCGCAGAAAGTGAAAGCGGGGGTTCACCCTATCAACGAAAAAAAAACATTTTTTTTTCTTTTACCATAAAATCAGGCATTGTAGCGTGAGCTACAGTATGCCTGTCCCGAATTTTTTACCCCCGTATTCACCTTGTACTCGTAGATCGAAGATACCGGGGAATGGGCGTGCCTATGGAGACGGAGGATGATTGACGGCCGGCTCTGGCGCGTCACGCTTCTCCGGAAATAGCCGAAATAGGCTTGGCTTTTCACGGCGCCTGCGCATAGCCTGTGCGCAGGCGCCGTGAAGAGCCGAGACCTACTCCGGCTGTCTTCGGGGAGAGTGACGTGCCAGGGCCGGCCGTCAATCATCCTCCCTCTCCATAGGCACGCCCATTCCCCGCGGGAGCCGAAATCTACGATGTCCGATTACAAGGTGAGTCCGGGGTTAAAAAAATCGGGACAGGCATACTGTAGCTCGCGCTACAATGCCTGTCTCGATGGTAAAATCAAGCCAGTGAGGGTGAACTACCGCTTGAACACTAAGGTAAGTGGGAACCTTTAGATCAGTGCCCCCTTAAAATATTGTATTGACCCCCCTTCCCTTAGACTGGCCTAGCGGTGCTGTCACTGACCTCCTCTCAGGTGCACCTTGCGAGGCTCAGTCACTCGGCTCCAGCTTGGCGACTCTGGTTTTATCCCATAGTTTCCTCTCCACAGTCCATACATGTCTGACTTCTCCCATGACCCCCATCCTGGCAGCACTCCCACTCTTGTCTCCTCTCCAGACCTGATATAAGACAAGCAAAGGTCAGAGGCTGCGGATGGTACAGGGAAGGTCAGAGGCTGCGGAGGGGGGGACAGGAGGTCAGAGAATGTGGATGGTACATGGGAGGTCAGAGGCTGCGGATGGTACAGGGGAGGTCAGAGGCTGCGGATGGTACAGGGGAGGTCAGAGGCTGCGGATGGTACAGGGGAGGTTAGAGGCTGCGGATGGTACAGGGGAGGTCAGAGGTTGCGGAGGGGGGGACAGGAGGTCAGAGGCTGCGGATGGTACATGGGAGGTCAGAGGCTGCAGATGGTACAGGGGAGGTCAGAGGCTGTGGATGGTACAGGGGAGGTCAGAGGCTGCGGATGGTACAGGGGAGGTCAGAGGCTGCGGATGGTACAGGGGAGGTCAGAGGCTGCGGATGGTACATGGGAAGTCAGAGGCTGCGGATGGTACAGGGGAGGTCAGAGACTGCGGATGGTACAGGGGAGGTCAGAGGCTGCGGATGGTACAGGGGAGGTCAGAGGTTGCGGAGGGGGGGACAGGAGGTCAGAGGCTGCGGATGGTACATGGGAGGTCAGAGGCTGCAGATGGTACAGGGGAGGTCAGAGGCTGTGGATGGTACAGGGGAGGTCAGAGACTGCGGATGGTACAGGGGAGGTCAGAGGCTGCGGATGGTACATGGGAAGTCAGAGGCTGCGGATGGTACAGGGGAGGTCAGAGGCTGCGGATGGTACAGGGGAGGTCAGAGGCTGCGGATGGTACAGGGGAGGTCAGAGGCTGTGGAGGGGGGGACAGGAGGTCAGAGGCTGCGGATGGTACATGGGAGGTTAGAGGCTGCAGATGGTACAGGGGAGGTCAGAGGCTGTGGATGGTACAGGGGAGGTCAGAGGCTGCGGATGGTACAGGGGAGGTCAGAGGCTGCGGATGGTACAGGGGAGGTCAGAGGCCGGGGATGGTACAGGGGAGGTCAGAGGCTGCGGATGGTACAGGGGAGGTCAGAGGCTGCGGATGGTACAGGGGAGGTCAGAGGCCGGGGATGGTACAGGGGAGGTCAGAGGCTGCGGATGGTACAGGGGAGGTCAGAGGCTGCAGAGGGAGGGACAGGAGGTCAGAGGCTGCGGATGGTACAGGGGAGGTCAGAGGCTGTGGATGGTACAGGGGAGGTCAGAGGCTGTGGATGGTACAGGGGAGGTCAGAGGCTGCGGATGGAACAGGGGAGGTCAGAGGCTGCGGATGGTACAGGGGAGGTCAGAGGCTGCGGAGGGGGGACAGGAGATCAGAGGCTGCGGATGGTACAGGGGAGGTCAGAGGCTGCGGATGGTACAGGGGAGGTCAGAGGCTGCGGATGGTACAGGGGAGGTCAGAGGCTGCAGATGGTACAGGGGAGGTCAGAGGCTGCGGATGGTACAGGGGAGGTCAGAGGCTGCAGAGGGGCGGACAGGAGGTCAGAGGCTGCAGGGGGAGGGGCAGGAGGTCAGATGCTGTGGATGGGGGAACAAGAGGTCAGAGGCTGCGGAGGTCAGGGGCTGCAGGGGGGGGCAGGAGGTCAGATGCTGTGGAGGGAGAACAGGAGGTCAGAGGCTGTGGAGGGCAGGAGGTCAGATGCTGTGGAGGGGGGAATAGGAGGTCAGAGGCTGCGGCGGTATGGGGCTGCAGGGGGGGGGAAGGAGGTCAGATGCTGTGGTGTGGAGGGGGGAGCAGGAGGTCAGATGCTACGGAGGGGGGAACAGCAGGTCAGAGGCTGCAGAGGGGGGGGCTCCAGGGAGGGGATGTAGGAAGTGGCACAGGCTGCACACGCCAGACTAGACCTCACCTCAGTGAGCGGCACACATTTTAAAAATGGCGAGCTTGGCGCCGTCGTGTCACAGCGCATGCGCCCGCCTTTCCGAAACTTGTCGAGCGTGTACGGGCTTTCCTGAGCACAGCTAGGTTCGGATCTGCGCTGACGAATGCGCAGATGCATGTCGGCCGGCTTGGCCGCAGCCATATTTGTTTCCAGGAGCAGCCAAGCAGCCGGCCCGCCGGGATTTTTCCCGGTATCCCGGTGGGCCAGTCCGGCCCTGCTTGTCCTGACCGCCCCCTTGCATAGCAATTTACTGGGAAAATAAATGTGCTGCTGTTTCACCTCCCCCAGCTCTCTGTCTCAATCCAGAGCACTAAATGTCATTTCTGTCTGCTGCCTTGTTCTTCTGCTATCAGCATGAATCACTTTTCACAAGTTTACCAGACACCAAGGGAAAATGGTGATGGAGAGGGAGCTCCAGCTGATTGACAGCCTCAACTCTGTTTCTGTGAGCTGTGTGTCCCTTCCCTCCAATCAGCTCTCAGAGCTCTCCTCACTGAGCTCTGCAGAGTGTCATTTCAGCTCTCCATCCCCTTTCTTCTGAGCTCTCAGACAACCTTAAAAAATGCTGCGTCCTCGCTTCGGCAGGACATATACTAAAATTGGAACGATACAGAGAAGATTAGCATGGCCCCTGCGCAAGGATGACACGCAAATTCGTGAAGCGTTCCATATAAAAAAAAAATAAAAAAAATGCTGCACGTGTGTGGCTGCAGATAAACAGGTACAACTTATGTAGGAGGATTTGTTTTATCTCTGTGTATCACCTGAGGCCAGCCACTTCACAAGGTCTATGCAAGGCTTTACAACCACTTTAATCGATCTCAGTGCTGTAAGAAGAAAATAAATAGCATCTGCATCCCTGTTGGCATGCAAGAAACCATCTCATCAAACATGAAATTGCAGGGGTTGACAGTAGTTTGACTTCAAGCTCAGCACAGACTTCCTAGAAAAGTAATAAAGTGGAAGTTTAGGCTAAATATAAGTCTACAATTAAAACACTGCTGCCCCCCCCCCCTCCCCTTACCTATGCTGTATATTGTCTGTAAAAGAGATGTGTGTAAGTACCTTTTCTTGGATCCGGCCACATGATGCAGAAGCTCAGTGTCAGGGAACGTTTAAAGCGGAGGTTCACACAAAAAGTGAACCTCCACTTTTTGGATCCCTCCCCCATCTCCGGTGACACATTTGGCACCTTTCAGGGGGGAGGGGGGTGCAGATACCTGTCTGAGGTATTTGCACTACTTCTGGGTCTGATCCCTGCGGGGAATCCAGCCTGTGATGTCAAACCCCCCCCCCCCCCCGCTGTCTTCTGGGAAACACTGTTCCCAGGAGAGAGAGGGGACCAGTGATGGCGCGCCACGATCCTCGCGCATGCGCAGTAGGGAATCGGGCAGTGAAGCCGTCAGGCTTCACTTCCTGATTTCCTCACCGAGGATGGCGGCGGAAGCAGCCGAGGACCAGAAACTAGGGTGACCACGTGTCCCGGATTGCCCGGGACAGTGCCGCATTTTGCAGGTCTGTCCTGGGCACATTCATTCCAGGACAATACAGTGTCCCAGAATGAAACTGACACAGCCACCCCCCCCGGGCCAATCTGATGCCCCCAAAAAAGGCCGCCACTTCACCACTTTACTCACTGACAGTACTTGTCCTGGCTGGGAATACCTGGAGAACACAATCCCGTCCCCTGCTTGTGATTGGAGAAATCTTAAATCCCGCCTCTTGTGTCCAATCACTGTGCTGTGATTCGTTACAGCACAAGCTGATTTTTGGGGAGGGAGGGAGGGTGTCCCTGAATGGTAGTTTGGAAATGTGGTCACCCTACCAAGAACTGGATGTTCCCAGGCGGCCCGCAATTGTGGTCGGCAAAGGCAGAACAGGGGGATGCCTTTGTAAACAGGGCATTCCCCTATTCTGCCTAGTAAAACTGTCACTGATGGCTGTTCCCCCGTGATCTGGAACGGTCATCAGTGACGTGTCGGGTGTAGCCACACACCCTAACAGGGCTAATTTCCACTGGCGTTTTTACAGCCACTTTTTTTAGCCTTTTTTACAGCTTAAAAACGCATGTCCATGTTTATTTTGTAAAAAAAAAAAAACATTTTTTTTTTTTTGTGAGCGTTTTTGCGCGTTTTGAGCATTTTTTAATTTCTGGCGTTTTTACAGCTCTATTGCTGGAGCCACAGAACGCCCTGGTCCCACGTTTTTTTTACAGCTCAAAAACGCCTATGCCATTTGCAGCTCAAAAACGCCTATGTGGGCATGATGCCATAGAATAACATGGACAGGCGTTTTTAAGCTGTAAAAAACGCTCAGAAAAGTGGCTGTAAAAACGCCAGTGAAAATGAAGCCTAAGAATTACTCCCTAGTACTGACTTAACCCCTGCAGCGCCACCTAGTAGTTAACCCCTTCACTGCCAGGGTCATTTTTACAGTAATGAGTGCATTTTTATAGCACTGATCACTGTAAAATGACAATGGTCCCAAAAATGTGTCAAAAGTGTCTGCCATAAAATCGCAGTCACAATAATAATTGCTGATCGCTGCCATTACTAGTAACAAAAAAATAATAATAATAATGCCATAAAACTATCCCATATTTTGTAGCTGCTATAACTATAACTTTTGCGCAAACCAATCAATAAATATTTTTTTTTACCAAAACTATGTAGAAGAATACATATCGGCCTAAACTGAGAAAATAATATGTTTGTTTATATATTTTTGGGGGATATTTATTATAGCAAAAAGTAAACAATATTGCATTTTTTTCAAAATTGACACTCTATTTTTGTTTATAGTGCAAAAAATAAAAACCACAGAGGTGATCAAATACCACCAAAAGAAAGATCTATTTGTGGGAAAAAAAAGTACGTCAATTTTGTTTGGGAGCCATGTCGCACGACCGCGCCATTGTCTGTTAAATCGACGCAGTGCCGAATCGCAAAAAGTGGCCTGGTCTTTGACCAGCAAAATGGTCCAGGGCTTAAAGCGGATCTCCACTCTAAAGTGGAGTCCCGCTGATCGGCACCCTCCCCCCCTCCGGTGTCACATTTGACACCTTTCAGGGGGGAGGGGGGTGCAGATACCTGTCTACAGACAGGTATCTGCACCCACTTCCGGCCCTACGATACGGGCAAAGGACGGGTTTTTTCTCCGCTTCCCGTCCGTCCCCCGTTGTATGCTGGGAACACTCGGCTCCCAGCACACAGCGGGAGCCAATCGGCGGGCGCAGCGCGACTCGCACATGCGCCGTAGGGAACCGGGCAGTGAAGCCGGAGCGCTTCACTTCCTGGTTCCCTCACCTTGGATGGAGGGGGGAGCAGCAGGGTGACGAGCGATCGGCTCGTCATCTGCTGCGATCACCGCTGGACTCCAGGACAGGTAAGTGTCCTTATATTAAAAGTCAGCAGCTGCAGTATTTGTAGCTGCTGGCTTTTAATATATTTGTTTAGTGGCACATCCGCTTTAAGTGGTTAAAAACAATAAATAACAAAACAATTCAATTACAAAGTGTATATGTAGCAATGTATATATTTTTTTAGATTTTGATAAACTCAACATCTAAAAAAATGCAACTTTGTAACATCGATTCACACACTATTTATCTCAGCAGAACCCTGGAATTAGTCCTGGCATTGGGGTTAGGACTGGTCAGCTGCTCTGTGATTGCTCTGCGCCATCTAGTGGCCTGTGACAGAAGTGCTGATCTGTAACAATTCAGAGGGAGTGTCTTGTCCTCACTGATGAACTGAGCAGCACATAGAACATGCACAGACATCCTGGAGACTGCAAGCTGCTGGCAGAGGAGCATCAAGGAGAATTCCGAGAAATCCACACACCATTCTCAACTATCTCATCTACAACCCAGTGGATGCTTCTGAAATCTGACACTGAATCTCATCTCTCCTTTTACCAAGTACCCTGATGTCCCTGTGTGCCCCATCTGCCTCCTTGTAAATGCCAATGCATACACTAGATATCCCAGCTGCCTCTCCCTGTGTAATGCATTTCAGGAGAGCAAAGATCCCTTATTTAACATGGGAAATAAGCAAACTATTTTTACTGATGAACAGCTAGATGCTTACCAGGTAAGGACCAGAAAGTGTCATTAATGTATTGGTGTGTGCTATAGTCTCATATACCTGTTATATTTGTATTGGTGTGTCTGTTATATTTGTATTGGTGTGTGCTATAGTATTATATACCTGTTATATTTGTATTGGTGTGTGCTATAGTCTCATATACCTGTTATATTTGTATTGGTGTGTCTGTTATATTTGTATTGGTGTGTGCTATAGTATTATATACCTGTTATATTTGTATTGGTGTGTGCTATATTCTCTTATACCTGTCATTACTATAAATCCATTATTATTCACAGAGAATAGATAGTATGAGAGAACTCTTGTGGATGATTGTATTGGTCCATTGGCTGTTGATTATCATCAGTGTTTATAGACAGGACATTACTATTGTAGTTGTATAACACTTGTATTACACTCTGGATTATCATTGTAGTTGTATAATACTTGTATTACACTGTGGATTATTATTGTAGTTGTATAACACTTGTATTACACTCTGGATTATCGTTGTAGTTGTGTAACACTTGTATAACACTCTGGATTATCATTGTAGTTGTATAATACTTGTATTACACTGTGGATTATTATTGTAGTTGTATAACACTTGTATTACACTCTGGATTATTATTGTAGTTGTGTAACACATGTATAACACTCTGGATTATCATTGTAGTTGTATAATACTTGTATTACACTCTGGATTATTATTGTAGTTGTGTAACACTTGTATTACACTCTGGATTATCATTGTAGTTGTGTAACACTTGTATTACACTCTGGATTATTATTGTAGTTGTATAACACTTGTATCACACTCTGGATTGTCATTGTAGTTGTGTAACACTTGTATTCCACTCTAGATTATCATTGTAGTTGTGTAACACTTGTATTCCACTCTAGATTATCATTGTAGTTGTGTTACACTTGTATCACACTCTGGATTATCATTGTAGTTGTGTAAGGCCCCGTACACACGAGAGGATCTATCCGCTGGTATTTATCCGGGGATCAGTTCCAGCGGATATATCCTGTGGTGTGTACGGCCCAGCGGATATTTATCCGCGGATATTTTTCGGGCCGATGGATTTCCAGCGGATAAAAATTTCTTAGCATGCTAAGAAATCTATCCGCTGGAATCCTGTCCAGCGGATTGATCCGGTGGTCTGTACAGACTCACCGGATCAATCCGTCTGATCCCCTCCCTCGCATGCGTCGTAATGATTCGACGCATGCGTGGGAAGTCTTTACCTTCCAGCGTCGCGCACGTCGCCGTGTCATCATCGCGGCGACGGCGCGACACGTCACCGCGGATGGATTCCGCGCGGATTTCGATCTGATGGTTAGTACAACCATCAGATCAAAATCCGCCAGAGGATTTATCCGCGGGAACGGTCCGGAGGACCGTTTCCAGCGGATAATCCTCTCGTGTGTACGGGGCCTAACACTTGTATTACACTCTGGATAATTCATTATAGAACACTCAGCTTCTTGTGACAGTTATTTAGCATATTTCTGCATGGATGAAATATTACAGCGTAGAAAGATACTGATGTGCACAATTCTCTGTATATATATATAAAAAGGTACCATAAATAATAATAAGCTCATGTGTACGCAGTGACCTGTGTCCATAGCATCCATTAAGTTGTTGTTGTTGATGTACACACATTATAAACATAGCATTGACAGGAAATGAGATCTTACTGTTGTATGACTCACACACAGCGCTCATTAGCTTGGTCTTTGACATCATAATGCATGACATCCTCTTTAAAGGAGATTATTCTGATTGTAGGTGGGTTATGTGAATGGAAGGCAGTCATTGGCCCTGGTATCACCCCACCTGGCACTAAGGAATGGGTACTCTGGGCTACAGTAGAAAGATAGACGGGCCCCATATGTAAGATAATGGACTGGATTGAACAGTATAAGGCTGGTATTATGGTTTGATGGCTGTAAAATTAATGGCGGTTTGTAAGACTGGGAAATGGTACTGATGGAAGGACAATAACCAAGGATTCGTTTTATAGAATGTTCTATGTAATTTGTTGGCTGTCTAACATGATAACATCTGGCACACATCCCATGCCATCCAAGCCCACATTCAGTATATAATTGCTTAGAGGCCAGGCATATAAATGGCAGGAACAAGATAACAATTCATGGTGAATATATAAAGAGCACGGCCTGCAGCAAATCTTTCATTGCAAGTGTCAGCCCAGGAAGAGGCCTAGTGGGACTCATGTGGAAGCACTGCAGAGGTGATTATTTCATCAGGAAAAAGGAGAAAATAAAGATATTACACTAAACAAATAGGTCAGTGACACTAAACTCTGGTTTAAAAAAATGTAATAATCGTTTCAATTATGTATTCATAATTAGAAAAACTGCCTTCTAGTGTTATTATTATACAGGATTTATATAGCGCCAACAGTTTGCTCAGCATCAGCCTCCATCCAAAAAAAATTTGTGATCTGACTTCCTGTTAGAGGGTGGCTACATTTGTTCTCCATGGTCCCACTCACAGGCGTGTGCAGGGGGTGTGCCTGGGCACACCCTAATCGCTATGTGCGATGCCAATTTCACCTACTGCTTGGGCTTCCCCCCTCTTGTTGCCCCCCTCTGCCCTGCAGTGCTGCTGGCTTCCCTCCTCTCCTCTCCCCCCGGCTGCTGCAGGATATGTTTCAGGAGGAAGATGAAGTAAATGTGATTTACTGACCCCTTCCTTTTATATATGAACACACTCACTCACTGTGTCCATTCACAACTGAAGCATAGTAAACTGTGGTTTACTATGTTTCCGTTTGTGAATGAACACTAAGCTGCTCAGCACAGAGCACTTCCCATTTATTCACTGTCCAGTGCAGCTGAGGCTGCAGAGAAAGGCATGTGTGTTTGAGCTTTGGGGTGCACACCTATAGTTCCACTGTATGTAGGAACATAGCCACCCTCCTTTTTCTGTTCCTGAGATGGACTTTGGGATGTGTAGTGTGCACACCACCACAACTGATGTGCCCTGCTTGTTCCGATCAAATGGAAAAACAGTGGTGTATTTAGCTGTTTGGCTGGTGTTCCAGTGTAATTCAGCAGAAAAAGATATTGGCTAGGTTGGGATTTTTTATGGCTAAAACGCTGAGGGACTATTACCCACATTACTATTTTGTAATTCAGTTTGGCTTTAAAGCGGAGGTCCGTCGATTTTATTATTTTTTTATTATGACTTTTAAAAGAAGGACACTCACTACCTGTTCAGCGCGCCCATGATGTCGGCACCCGAAGCCGATCTATCGCTCGGTTCTCGGGTGCTGCCGCCTCCATCTTCGGTAAGGGAATGAGGAAGTGAAGCCTTGTGGTTCCCTACTGCACATGTGTGACTCACGCTGCGCGATTTGAATGGTCCCTTCTGTCTTCTGGGACCTGTGTGTCTCCCAGAATACAGCGCAAGGGGGGTTGGCGTAGATACCTGCAGATAATGCGGCTATCTATGTCCGGAAGTGGGAGAAAATACCTGTATTAAACAGGTATCTGCTGCCCCCTCCCCCCTGAAAGGTGGAAAATGGGACACCGGAGGGGGGGAGGGTTCTGAAAAGCGGCGGTTCCATTTTTGGGTGGAACTCCGCTTTAAGTATTGCTATTGGGGTTGGGGTAGAGGCGGCACAGGGCAGAGATCTAAAAGGAATTAGTCACATTTTTTGCCATATTTAGAGTGTAAAATAAAACATGGTTGTCAAATGTGGCAGGGGATACTAAACCCAGAACCCTGAATTCACTATATCTGATCTCCCACAGTACACAGAACATGAAAATGCAACTATTTTAATAAATATAAACTGCTAAATACGCTTTCTCATCAGCAGTCTTATAAATTCTATCAATGTCCAGCCGAGCACTGAATAAAGTTTGTAGGAGGAATTTTCGTTCTCCTTGGACTGTCCTAGGAGGCTGCATGACCCCGACTTTCTGTCTGGACAGTGCTGATTGGCCCTGTGCTGATCACATGCACTCACCCAAAAAATACAAACCAGACTAAGCATGTGCAGAGTGCCCCCAAGACTCTGTTCTATCATGAGATGGATTGGGTACTGTGGAAGAAGGGCAGGATCATACAGCCTTGTGTACACAATGCAGAGGATTAACCCCTTAGTTTCCACAGTAAATATAACAAGCATGCTTTACTGCATAAACAGACAGATTTTACTGTTGTGGGTTTAGTAACACTTTAAAGCGGAACTTCACCTTTTGGGTGGAGCTCCGCTTTAAGCTTTCTGTTCTCCATTAGTTTCTCTCCCTCATTTAGCTAACATGACCCCAGCGCTGACAGAGAGGGGCAGGGGAGGTGCAAAATAGGACATCTCTAGGTGCCCAACGTCCTCCCTATCAACCTATGGCTTCATTAGTTGTTAAGATGCCGATAGCTGGCCCGCACGGTACCCAAGGTTGTATTGCTACACAATAAAAACCTCCTGGCTTTGTGTAACAATAAAAGACAGGCTTGATCCACCTTCCAGTTTGTTGACATTTTTTAAGAAATTTGTGGCAATTTTTAGGCATTTTGCCAAGGCACCCCTGAAGAACCCTGGATAAAAAAAAGACTGGTTTAGGCCTGTATATGTAAAGCATTGGTTCATTTTAACCACTTGTTTGCCACTGTGATCCTCTGCAACAAATGTCGAACTTACTTCACTGAAACATACCAGCACCAACATCTACTGTTCCACTGTACTGTACTGTTAAAATGCTGGGAATAATTATTATCAACATGTCACTTTTATTACATGTCACCTGAAGAAATGAACACAAAATGTGGCTTTGGATATGTACAATTATGGCAGATGGTGCATGTGGACCTATAAGCTTTCCTTAGGCCTTGTAGAAGACCATAAGACTTATTTGGTCTTGAAGACCATAAGCCTTCTTTGGCCTTGAAGACCATAAGCCTTCTTTGGCCTTGAAGACCATAAGCCTTCTTTGGCCTTGAAGACCATAAGCCTTCTTTGGCCTTGAAGACCACAAGCCTTCTTTGGCCTTGAAGACCATAAGCCTTCTTTGGCCTTGAAGACCATAAGCCTTCTTTGGCCGTGTAGAAGACCATAAGCCTTCTTTGGCCTTGTAGAAGACCATAAGCCTTCTTTGGCCTTGTAGAAGACCATAAGCCTTCTTTGGCCTTGTAGAAGACCATAAGCCTTCTTTGGCCTTGTAGAAGACCATAAGCCTTCTTTGGCCTTGTAGAAGACCATAAGCCTTCTTTGGCCTTGTAGAAGACCATAAGCCTTCTATGGCCTTGTAGAAGGCATAAGCCTTGTAGAAGACATAAGCCTTCTTTGGCCTTTTAGAAGACCATAAGCCTTCTTTGGCCTTGTAGAAGACCATAAGCCTTCTTTGGCCTTGTAGAAGGCATAAGCCTTGTAGAAGACATAAGCCTTCTTTGGCCTTTTAGAAGACCATAAGCCTTCTTTGGCCTTGTAGAAGACATAAGCCTTCTTAAGCCTTGTAGAAGACAATAAGCCTTCTTAGGCCTTGTAGAAGACATAAGCCTTCTTAGGTCTTGTAGAAGACATAAGCCTTCTCAGGTCTTGTAGAAGACCTAAGCCTTCTCAGGTCTGGTAGAAGACATAAGCCTTTTCAAGTCTTGTAGAAGACATACGCCTTCTTAGGCCTTGTAGAAGACATAAGCCTTCTTAGGCCTGGTAGAAGACATAAGCCTTCTTAGGCCTTGTAGAAGACATAAGCCTTTTTAGGCCTCGTTGACACCTTTGCAGTTTACATTTTATAGGTGCATTTTGCATTTTTCAATGCACATTTTTGATCCATTAAAGCCTATGGAACCATGAACCAGAAAAAAAGTCCCTGGCCCTTTCCATAAAATGCACAGATGTGAACTACATCCGTAGGAAACCATATTAAATGGACTGTAGCGCGTTTCTGAAAAATGGAAAATGCACCAAAAAATTCATAGGTGTGAACCAGGCCTTATACTGGGTATATACTCTTTATATATCAGAGGGGAGAAAGGACAGATGGTTGCAGCCAGGAGGATGCTGTGTGTTTGGATAGCCATATATTTGTTTACTGACTGCCATCTTATCCTTAGCACAGGCTTGAATTATTCATTCCAGAGGCTCTAGAGAACAAACCTGGAACTCTAGACATTGATAACGTATCCTCCAGAACATTCTAACCAAGCTCTCTCCCCATCCCCCCAGTAGTCATTAACCCCGTAGCTGCCAGGCCTTGTACGTTTTGGAACATCGCACACAACACCAGCAATATCTGTCTCATTAATGACTCCAATGAAACGTGCTTAACTGTGCAGACAGGAAAGACTGAATCTAAATGAATAGAATGCATGCAGCTGTTATCACGTCACCGGTACCTGCAGTGCCATGTGGTGTTTTGGTATGCATACACTATAGCTATAAGGGGCCATCGTCTGAATATGTATGCATATTAAAAAGCTGTTTCTATATTTTGCTGAATTTAACAGGGTTAAGGTGCCATTTTTTTTTTTTATACTAACACAATAAAATGAAATAGATGCAGTTTGTGTGAATGCGGCCATTTATCTGCTTGCTCCAGGGTTAGCAGCTTTGTTCCATGCAAAAGTGAAGGGGGATTTTTCCCTTTTTTAAAGACATTACAATTATTTTTATGACACAAAGATTTTTTTTTTAAATGTGGCACCACTTAAAAATGATCAGATACCACTTTTAAAGGTTTACATATGGACAGTAAAAAAAAAAAAGAGAGATAGCTAAGGGACAGGCAAAGATTCACACAGGCGAATGCACACCCTTCAGTTTACTATGCTTCAGTGACGAATGGACACGTGAGCAATCTGTACTGATCGTTCACTGTGTTCATTCAGGAAAGAAGGGGGCCGGTATATATGGCATATGTTATGGTCCCCTCCCCACTCTCCATTTTAAAATCTATTCGCCTATGTGCATACAGCAGCTGACACGAGAGGAGGGAAGTTGACAGCTCTGCAGGGGAGGGGGACACACAGGTGGGACCAAAAAGGTGGGTGGGGGTGATCAGAGGAGTTGTGGCAAAAATACTAGAATCGATCCCCCCACAGCGCAGCAGGAGAAGCTTGCAGAGCTGTAGGGAGAGCCACAAGAGACTTAGTGTCAGCAATACGGCAGTGCAGCTGGCTTGGCAGGTGACCGGGCCCCACTTTTGAACTGATTGGGCCTGGTACAGGAGGGTTGGCTGTGCTACCTTATCTGCGGCCCTGTGCACCCCCCCCCTATATCCTGGTGCTCTAAGGTGGTTGCAGGCCCTACTAAGCCAAGATGGGGTGGGTGTGGGGCCAGTGGTCATACGGACAGCAGAGGTCATTTGATTACACTGCAGTCCAGTGCCTGTTTTTTCCTGCATATTTCTGCATATATCTGCATATATCCCCATATATTCTGCAGGCCTGGGTTGTCAAATGCCACAGCCGCAGCAGGAATTATACCCCCTGTTGCTTCTGATGGGTGTAACACCCACTAAATGTGACTGATTCAAGTGAATAGGGTTGCTCTTAAAGTAGGGTGACCAGACATCCCCAGTTTCAGGGGACAGTCCCCTGATTGAGGACACTGTCCCCAGACCAAGTCTGTCCCCGGTTTTGTCCCCAGATTGGATTTAATAGGGGGCAGGGGCAATTTCAAAGACTTAATTAAAACAAAAAGATTAGAATTACACCCCCCGCTCCGCCGTGCCTTTTAGCATGGGGGGTTGTATTTTTCCCATTATCTGTGCCCCTTTCTGATGATCATGTGCTGGTCGGAGCGGAGGGAATATTTCTTCAGTTTCGGGTGCATGCCCATTCAGCTTCCCTCGCATGTTCTTCTGCCTTGGCTCAAATCCTGGCCAGCCACCTGCCTATCTCCTTACCTTCCCTGGCAGAGTGATCTTCCTCCAGTAGTAGCCGGGGCCCGGAGAATAAGACCTAACAGGCTGTGAGGCGGCGACGGGCAGAGAGTCGCTGATTGTTGCCATTACTAGTAAGGAAAAAATATGTCCCCAGATTTCATTTAAAAAATCTGGTCACCTTATCTTAAAGCGCCCCACATCCACGTGCTGGTGCAGGACTCAAAGTCTTAAAACAGGCGGTGAAAAACAGCACCTCTTCACTGCCTGTCAAATGCTCTCTGAAGAGCGATATAAACACAGATCGTTCTTAAGAGATCAAAGCACATGTGAATAAAAGGTAAAACAAAATGCACTACATAGTGTGAGGGGTTTAGGGTGACTTCTCTATCTATGGAGGAGCAACTGAGCCACCCCTGGTCAGTAGCATTGTCTGGGGAGGGTAGCGTTAGATGGATTGGTAGATTTAGATGGACTTTAAATAACTGATTAACAATCACCCTTTGGGTTGCTTTTGCTGATCCTCGTGTTAGTAAAAGTTTGGTGAATGATGATTCGTGCTTTTCAGTCCATTACAGCGTGATGAATGTGCTATCTCCATTACGAACGCTAGTTTTACCAGAACGAGCGCTCCCATCTCATACTTGATTCTGAGCATGTGTGGTTTTTTTCCCCCTCAGAAAAGCATACACACGACCGGTTTTCCAGACAGGAAAAAGTCAGCCGGGAGTCCCGACGGGAAAAAAGAAAGCCGGCTCTTTTTTTTTTCCGGCAGTTTTCTGGAAAACTGCGATGGAGCATACACACGGCAGGTTTTCCCCGCCAAAAGCTCTCACGGCAGTTTTTCCGATGGGAAAACCGGTCGTGTGTACGAGACTTAAGTCTTACTTTGCTTGATGCAAGGTAAGGGACTTTCATTATAGAAAGTACTCCATGGGACACATTCTGTCCCTCCATTAGCCTGGTCTTGGCCAAGTACTGAAGGTCAGATTTATCATGGGACAAATCTTGGCCATTCTGTTTCAGAGACCTGTAGCTTCTCATTCTCTGGTTAGGATCTTTGTTTAAGGCAAAGCTCACATCGCTCCTCCTGTCCAATCTCCTGTTTCCTCTTGACACCAAAATTGGTTTCTCTTGGCTCTACAGAAGCAACCTTTCAAACCTATTAGGAATTTTCTATTGCCTGACCTTACACGTTGTTATGTGGGTCTGTTGACATTGTTGCTGAACTGCCTACTCCTTAGTTGAACTGCTTTTGGACAGTCCCAGTCATATTTTAAAGAGTCTGTGTCCTGTGATTTTTGACTTACAAGTAAAATCTGTTTCCTGGAATACAGTCCAGGCCACAGGTCACTTCCCTTCATTCTTATCAGGGCCGATCCTAGGCAGGGTGCACAGGGTACATTGCACCCAGGCGCCTGCAGAGGTGGGGGCGTCGAAGTGCCAGAGTTCTCCCCTCCCTCCTTCTCTCCTTGTTTGTGTCCGTCCAGAACTAGTGTTCTGAACATAGGTGTGTCTGTCCAGAACTGATGTGTGAGCATAGGGCAGCCCGTCCAGCCTGGCAGCGCTTGGGGGAGGGGCCGCTCCTCTTCCTGACATGAGAGTTCTAGTTTTCAGTGGCTGCTGAGTGCTGATGTGCAGGGATGAATTCCTAACACTGGGAGTCTTGGATCCCGCACTGTCTCCACCAACTCCAGTTGGAATGCCTCCCATTTCTATCTCAGGCTGCACAGAGAGAGAATCGAGGTGAGTCAGTGTTCAGTGTGCTGGGGGATGGCACCCCCAGCATCCCTTTACACATGCTTTGGGCTGCCCCTGCTCTAGATGTTTAATGGCATGATAGATTGCATAGGATACACAGCCCCTGCGCCTAGTCCATCTACAGATGTGATGTATAATGAGATGTAAAGGGGAGGAATTAGTAAAATGACAACTCCCATATGGGGGCACCAGAAATATTTCTGCATTTACTTGCTACAAAACTGAGGATAGCTGGAAATGGGAGGGGAAAATGGGATATGGGGGATGTCCCAGTAATATTTTTTTCTTTGTCAGCGTCTAATCACCTGAAGGTTCCTGCATATAATCCAGGCATAGTGATTTTAAGAGCCCGTGTCTTATACCGCTCTCCAGAAAACTGGTTTTACTGGTAAAATGCATATTAGTAAAGAACATTGCTGTGCTTTATAAATAGGTGATGTTTGTTTTTATAAAGCAGAATTACAGGTATTTTTTTTATTTTGGATATGTAAGGGAGGGTTAAAACACTTGCTATTTTTTTTGTCATCTGTGGAGATTTCCCTTCACTTCCTGTCCCATAGCCAATACAGGAAGTGAGAGGAAATCCCTTCAAATTAAGGGAATCTTTTGGCAGTCCCAGATTTCTCCTCTATTAAGCCCCTTTCACACTGGGCACGAAAGGTCCGCGCGCGGTTCCGCGATCCACTTCGCCGCTCAGCTTGGCCGCTGATTGGCTAAAGCGGATGGATTGAGAGCAGCGCAGCCATTGGCTGGCGCTGCTGTCAATCACATCCAGTGACGCGGCGCGCCACTGGATGTGATTTTTTTAGTAACGCTTTAACATGGGTAGCAATAAAAACCCGACAGGTATTCCAATCCATCCCCACTCTCTGTCCAAAACAAAACAAAAATATGTTTTGCCTTCAGTTACATTTTAGGCAGGGGTAAGAATGAAATGCATGTTGATTCTGCCACCAGCCTGAGATTCCTGCATCCTCACAATAGGGTGCTTCCTGCTTAACGGGGTTGTAAAGGAGAAAAACAAATCCTAAATAGCTTCCTTTACCTTAGTGCAGTCCTCCCTCACTTATCTCATCCTTCCATTTTGCTTTTAAATGTCCTTATTTCTTCTGAGGCCCCGTACACACCATAGAATCCATCCGCAGATAAATCCCAGCAAATGGGTTTCAGCGGATAGATCCTATGGTGTGTACATGCCAGCGGATCTTTTTCCGCGGATATTTCTCCCCTGGGATGGATTCCAGCAGATCGAATATTTGCTGACATGCAGAACATATCCATCTGCTGGAGTTCATCCCAACGGATGGATCCGCTGGTCTGTACAGACTCACCGGATCCATCCGTCCGAAGGGATCCCCCGCATGCGTTATAAGGAATTCCACGCATGCGTCTAATCATTACATGACAGCGTCGCGCACGTCGCCGTGTCATAATCGCGGCGACGGCGCGACACGTCATCGACAGAGAATTTCGGCGCGGATTTCAATGCGATGGTGTGTACACTCCATCGCATGAAAATCCGCCGAAATCCTCGAGAGGATTTATCCGCGGAAACGGTCCGCTGGACCGTATTCGCGGATAAATTCTATCGTGTGTATGGGGCCTGAGAAATCCTCACTTCCTGTTCTTCTGTCTGTAACTCCACACAGTAATGCAAGGCTTTCTCCCTGGTGTGGAGTGTTGTCCTCGACCCCTCCCCTGGAATACAGGAGAGTCAGGATGCCCACTAACACACAGCTCCTTTCTCTATCTGCAACGTAGAGAGCGTCCTAAATCTCCTGTATTCCAGGGGAGGGCTCGAGCACGACACTCCACACCAGGGAGAAAGAGTTACAGACAGAAGAAGAACAGGAAGTGAGGATTTATCAGAAGAAATAAGGACATTCAAAAGCAAAATCGAAGGATGAGGTAAGTGAAGGAAGCTATTTTTTTTTTTTTTACCTTTACAACCCCTTTAAGGCCCCTTTACACTGGGGTGGGAGGTGCGGTGGCGGTATAGCGCCGCTATACCGTTGGAATTGCGGCGGAATTCGGCCACTAGCAGTGCGGTTTTAACCCCCGCTAGCGGCCGAAAAAGAGTTAATGCCGCCGGCAACGCGCCTCTGCAGAGGCGTATATTGCCGGTGGGATAGCCGCGGTTTCCCATTGCTTACTGCTCCTCCACGCTCCTTCCCATTGAAAGCAATGCAACACCGCGGCTATACCGCCAGCAATGCGCCTCAGAGGCGCATTGCCGGTGGTATAGCTGCGGTATCCTATTGCTTTCAATGGGAAGGAGCGGTAAACACACCGCTCACTGCTCCAAAGATGCTGCTAGCAGGACTTTTGGAGCGGTCCCGCTAGCGCACCACTCCAGTGTGAAAGCCCTCGGACTTTCACACTGGAGAAACAGCAGCCACTGTTTAGGGTTGGTTTGCAGGCGCTATTTTTAGCGCAATAGCACCTGCAAACCGCCTTAGTGTGAAAGGGGCCTTAGTGTTATTGTGTCCTGTACACACCATAAATCGGTGTATAGATCGCATCTGCGTCCTGTACATTACCAATGTCACTGCAAATATCCTTAAAAGTTATCTTTGAACAATTTTTAAAGGTGTATCTACTGTAGCAGGGGTTGACAAATTTGCTTGGAATCTAAGAGCCAGCTAAAAAAGTTAGGAGCCAGAAAAAGCACCCCGTCCCGACGAGCTTGCACGCAGAAGCGAACACATAAGCGAGCAGCGCCCGCATATGTAAACGGTGTTCAAACGCAATTTTGAAGCGTGACATGTTGGGTGTGAATTTACTCGGCGTAACATTATCTTTCATAATATTTTAAAAAAATGGGGATAACTTTACTGTTGTCTTATTTTTTAATTAAAAAAAGTGTATTTTTTTCCCAAAAAAAGTGCGCTTGTAAGACCGATGCGCAAATACGACGTGACAGAAAGTATTGCAACGATCGCCATTTTATTCTCTAGGGTGTTAGGATAAAAAATATATATAATGTTTGGGGGTTCTAATTAGAGGGAAGAATATGGCAGTGAAAATAGTGAAAAATGACATTAGAATTGCTGTTTAACTTGTAATGCTTAACTTGTAATACCAACGGCCACCACCAGATGGCGCCAGCTCACATCTGGTGGTAATAACTTGTAATACCAACGGCTCACCACCAGATGGCACCAGCTTTTTTTTTTTTGCCCACCTTCCAAGCCAAGTCGCCAGGACACTATTTCTAGTCGCCATGACGACCTGGCGCCCGGGATTTGTCGATCCCTGTACTGTAGGATGTTTAGGAAATGTGGCCCGGATTCAGAGAGATCGGCGCATCTTTAGATAGGCGTAGCACATCTCATATGCGCTACGCCGACGTAACATTGAGAGGCAAGCTGAGTATTCACAAAGCACTTGCTCCCATATTTACGCCGCCATAACGTAAATGGGCCGGCGTAAGCCTGCGTAATTCAAAATAGCAAGGCAGTGGGCGTGTAGTATTATAATGAAGCGTGACCCCATGTAAATGCATGGCCGAACGAACGGCGCATGTGCGCGCATGCTCAGAATCACGTCGCAAATACTCCCTAAGATACGACGGCTCAATGCGTACGACGTGAACGTAACTTACGCCCAGCCTCATTCACGTACGACTTACGTAAACGGCGTAAAATCCGACGGCAGTTCCGACGTCCATACCCTAAACGACTTAGACCAGCTTTTTGGTGGTTTAACTTTACGCCGGAAAAACGCCTTACGTAACCGACGTAGATTACAGCGACGGGCGCAAGTACGTTCGTGAATCGGCGTATCTTGCTCATTTACATAAATCAACGGAAACGCCCCTTGCTTGCGGCCAGCGTAAATATGACCCCAAGATACGCCGGCGTAGGAGACTTACGTCGGTCTTATCTTGGCAAAATTCAGGCGTATCTCATTTAAAGAATCATCGTATAGATACGACGGCGCTCATTTGGACTTACGACGGCATATCAGTAGATACGTCGGCGTGAGTCTTTGTGAATCCGGGCCAGTGTGAGCATTTTTATGAGTCATTACAGACTTTATAAATATTGGAATAAGTTACACAAATAGTCTGCCATTTAAAATAATATCCTTATTTTTTTCATTGGACCACAGTTTTTATGCAACTGTAAAAGTAATAGTACTGTTACTAAAAAAATAAATAAAAAAATAAGCATTTTACATTAATCTACAAATCGTGGAATTAGCTTTCTTATATACAAAATACATACCGGTACATTATATACTAAAATGTTAGTTTTCAATCTGTGTATTGGACCTATTGGACCAAATTACTAGGGGTTTGTTTGCCTCATTTGGGATTGCTACCACAGCTCATTAAACAAATACATTCTTCTTCTATACAGGACTGTCACTTTATCCTAAAAATTCGAGTAATGCATTCTGAGTACTGTGATTACCGCACTGCTGCCTTTAAGGTCACCGGGAGTTCTCGCTGCATCTCATCTCTTAGTTTTTGGAAGGGATAGTGCGATTTTGGCAGGAAATGAGCAATAAATCTATATTTTAATCATTCACAAAGTCCTTCCTGTTCTGTATCACTGTGCATGTCCCCAAATGCACTTCTAAGTATGTTAAATCCTGTTGATTTTATAAAAACATTTTATAGAAATACTCTTTTAAGACTCTGACAAGATTTTCCTAATGTATCAAGCAGTGCTGTATGAACTGAGTGTGCTTTACTTAGCAGTCTTAATAATACAGTGAATTTAAGAAAAATTTACAATCGAAAAATACTAAACAGAAGTAAAAAACACCTATGTATGCAGGACTTTTATAAACATGAAGCATGGACATCTTGGGTTTGCGTTTGATAAAAGCAACCTTTCAATACCTTGGTCTTATTTCCCTGGCCTAGTCTGGAAGGATCTACAGTAGCACAAGGAATGCCATTCTGGCCATTAATCTTGAAGAGCTAGATTGACACAGACTCTGATTACCCAAGGCCAGATACAAGTCCAAAGGAGATCGAAGATTTGCAGTCCAGGGACCTCGCCTGTGGAATGCACTACCAACCACCATCCGACTGGAGTCGGACCACTTGGCCTTCAGGAGAAAGATTAAAACCCATCTCTTCTGAGGTCAAGGGGTTCCTTACCCATGAAATGGATACAGCGCCCAGAGGCGATTCGGTTCGCATGTGTTGCGCTTTACAAGTCTCTCTCTCTCTCTCTCTCTCTCTCTCTCTCTCTCTTGGCTGTACCTCAATATAAGTGCTTGCTCTGCAGACATGTATAACCAGGAACAAGCCAAGGATCAGGACAGGAGGCCGATATGGATAACAAGAAACCAGGCCGCGGTCAGGACAGGAAGCAGACACAGATAACCAGGAACATGCCAAAGATCAAGACAGGCAGCAGATAACTAGGAATCAGGTCAAGGTCTGGACAGGAATCAGACATTAGTAATCAGGAACAAGCCAAGGATCAGGACAGGAGGCCGATATGGATAACAAGGAACCAGGCCGCGGTCAGGACAGGAAGCAGACACAGATAACTAGGAACATGCCAAACATCAAGACAGGCAGCAGATAACTAGGAATCAGGTCAAGGTCTGGACAGGAAGCAGACATGGACAACCAGGAACAAGACAGACTTTTTTAAACAGTTATGAATGGAGGAGATAGGCTGGAAACCAGGCATACCAGGGACTCTAGCTAGCTTGAAAAAGCATTTTTCTCTTTCGTTCATGGATGGACACAGCCTAAAGCCCCATACACACCATCAGATTTTCTGCAGATTTTTGTCTTCAGATTTACCAAAACCATATGGCTGCATTCACACCTAGGCGTAGGCAATAGCGTCGTTTTCCGGCGGTTTTTTTAGGCGTTTTTTTCGCGCGTATTCATGCTAATATGCGCGTTTGCATACAGCGTTGTCCGACGTTTTTGTACTTAGACGGTTTTTTTTTAGCCAATAGGAAAAACTATCATCTTTTCATCACTTGTTGCTATGTTGGTAGATTTTTTAAATCTTCTGCATGGGCGACAAGTTCTATTGACAAAACGCCTGTAGCAAACGCTTGTTGTCGCGCAATACGCGCGTATCTGGCGTTTTACATTGATTTCAATGGAAAACCAAAAACGCTCAAATACGCGCATATCGCGCGTATTGCGCGACAGAAAAGGGTCCAGAACTTCTTTTGACTACAGGCGATGCGCGTCAGGCGCATCAGCGTTCAGATGTGAACCATCCCCATTGACTTTCATTGCTTTTCGTCCCTCTGGCGTTTGTTCGCGTCGCGCTACATGCGACAAAACGCGAAGGTGTGAATGGGGTCTAAAATATGAGGTCAAACCTTAAGAGTTTCAATTTGTATGCAATCAGGCAGGCCCTTGTACTACATGGTTTTGGTAAATCTGAAGACAAAAATCTGCAGATAATCTGATGGTGTGTATGGGGCTTTAATCTTGACATAGTGGGATTAGCCTATCTATCTTAAGGAGTGACTAGGCAGAAGTGTTAACTTCAAAGCAGAACCGCCCCGCCCATGGTGCAGTCCCACTGACTATATCCCCTCAGCCTGCACCAAGCAATTCAATTTTTTCTGCCTAGTCTAAGGAGAAGACATGGCTCCCTTCAGGTCCATGGCTTGGAGGCTTTTAGTTTGGATTCATTTTTTGGATTTTTTATTCATTTATTTATTTAAGTTTTTCCTGCAATCTTCAATCAACTGCCGACTGGGCGACAGGCTGGATCCCAGATCCTTGTATTCTTCCCAGTTTCGGCCATCGAGCGCGTGCCGACCATAGCTGCGCGCTGGGTCGTCCATGACATACCCGTCGCTCTATGTGTGGCCGGGGAGCTATACGCTCCAGGGCTTGCATCGGACCAGTCTACAGGGCCGAGCCGCAGTAGCCTGGCCGACAGCCACCTTCATTACAATGCGGTGGATATGCTTCGATCAACTGCCGACTGTGCGACAGGCTGGATCCCAGATCCTTGTATTCTTCCCAGTCTCGACCATTGAGCGTGTGCTGACCATAGCTGCGCGCTGGGTCGTCCACGACATACCCGTCGCTCTACGGGTGGCCGGGGAGCTATACGCTCCAGGGCTCGAATCGGACCGGTCTACAGGGCCTAGTCGCAGTAGCCTGGCCAACAGTCATCTCCGTTACCATGCGGAAGATGCACTGTCCAGGATGCCCAGTACGGTGGGTAAAAGACCACAGGCCGATAAAGCGCCTGCTCAGGGACTGAGACGTCCCTGGTCTCGCAAACTCAACAAACCTGCAGACAAAGCTACGTCTGCATGAAGGTTTTCCCCCACCCATCTCTCAGGTGGGGGGACGTCTTCGCGAAATCGCAACCCGGTGGACATCTCAGGTCCCCGACCGGTGGGTTTGCAAAGTAGTGTCTTCAGGGTACAAGATAGAGCTTCTATCCTGCTCACCAAACAGATTGTTTTTCCCTCCAATGCCAGCTACAACCGAATCGTCAGGAAGCCCTATTTGGGGCAGTTCAAGACCTGCTGAAACGCGGGGTGGTTATTCCTGTCCCAGTACAGGATCGGTTTCAGGGGTTTTACTCCAATCTGTGCATAGTACCAAAGAAGGAGGGCGTTCGCCCAATTCTGGACCTCAGGGCCTTCAATTGCTTCATGTAGGTACAAGATTCCGGATGGAATCGGTTCACTCTGTCGTCACTGCCCTCCAGCCAGGGGACTTTCTGGCATCCTTGGACATCAGGGATATATACAATAATGGCGCATGTTAACAGAAGTATGAATAAAGTCCTTTGAGCAATATAGCTCTGGAGTGAGAGAGCAGTCCTTTTATTCTGGGCAGCCTTGCGTGGGGAGCCGAAGCCAGACTCCAAAACATGAAACAGAAAAAAGCAGGCGCCACTTAGAAAAACTGCAGACTTTAATATAAAAGTAACATCAAAGCACTCACATAGAAGTAGTAGTATGCAGGCATGTAGATGAGGTCCTGGTGACAGTCAGTTCACAACCGCAATCTGTAGTCCCTTGTAGCTGTGGAATCCATTCGCTATGCTTATGCTGCTAATGGGAGAGCGTGTGCCCGATTCGCAGACAAGCGGTTTCCGGATAAGTCTCTGCGGCACCAAAGAGAGGGCAGGAGCGCAAACAATGGATCCTACTAGGACGCATGGTCTCTGGGGGATGACGTCACTTCCGTGGACCAGAATGCAACGCGCTTCGCTGTATGCGCTGCGACCTACAGATGATCACACCACGCACCTTTTTCAAGTGTAATGGCTGTGAACAGCCTGTTTTTATATGCATGCATGGTTTACATTACACTTAGCTTGAAAAAGGTGCGCACTGTGATCCTCTGTAGGTCGCAGCGCATACACCCAAAAAAGTGAATAAGTAGAGAAGCAGATGAACTCGTTTTTGATTCCCTTGAATATCTAGATTTCAAATATATCTTTATTGGATCTTAAGTCACTGTTTTACTAATATTTCTGTGGCTGGGCATGCATAGTATTTTAGAACAATAGAATCATGCTTGACAATCTCTAGAATTCGATTTAAAAATATGAGGAAATATGTGAGTTTTTGTACTGCATGAATATTAATAATAACGTTTTTTTTACTCTTTTTCTTTTGTTTCTTTAGGATTGTACTTTCTTCACAAGAAAAGAAATACTTCGGTAAGTGAAACATTAGTCAAAAGCAACAAAGACATTTTTTTTAAATTCTTCCAGAAACAACAAGCCTTATATACAGTAAAAAAAATAATAATGTATGGGTCCTGAAAAGCAAATGTATCTCCAGATATGGTCATCTTCCTGTATTTCTGGTTGAGTTTATTTGTGTTTAGACTTCAAAAATGGCATGTAAAGCCTCGTACACACGACCGGTTTTCTCTGGAAAAACCAGCAAGAAAACTGCTTCTTGCCGAGATTACCGTTCGTGTGTACGAGGCATTCAGGTTTCTCATCAGGAAATCTGGTCAGAATCTCGACGAGAAAAAAAGAGAACCTGCTCTCTTTTTTCTCGTCGAGATTCTTGTCGGCCTGTTTCCCGACGAGAAACCCGAGAGTGTGTATACTTACCTGTCGCCGTGGAAACCCGCGCATGCTCAAAATGACTTTGACGCATGCGTGGTAGCTTCCACGGCATAGGTAGGGTGAAGCAAGATGGCGGCGACGGCATCGAATGTGACGAGCGCATGCTCGTCGTACGCGATGACGTCACCGCGTTCTTTCCTTTCAAGAGAACCGCGGTTCTTTTGAAACCAAAGTCTGTACACTCGGGCGGCAAGAGTTTCTTGCCAAGAATCTCGTCAGGGAAAACAAAAGGTTTTTTTCTGACGAGATTCTCAGTCGTGTGTACAAAGCTTTAGAGAATGTCTGTTTGCTTTTAATTACGTGCATACATTCCCATTCACCATTGTTTCTATAGTCAATAAGACATATGGCTACTGAATAATTCTGTCTTTTTTTTCTCTCTTGTATTGCATGGGCTGTCACTAGCTGCAACTGAGTTTGTACAGATCTGTTATTTTCTGAAACATGATTTAGAACGGGACTTTATGTAACAGTCTGCCCATGCAGAGCCCAATTTAAAGTTTTTCAAGTTGTTAATTTCGTCGACTAAAACATTTTAGTCGACTAAATGAACACTATTTTAGTCGACTAAAATACGACTAAAACTAAAACAAATGAGATTACTAAAATACGACTAAAATGGCATTTTAGTCAAAAGACTTAAATGGGACTAAAACTAAAATGCCATTTAGTCAAAAGACTAATGCCGCGTATACACGACCATTTTTCATGACGAGACGTGTGGGCTCCAGAGCATTTTTCTTGACGTGAAAAATGGGCATTAAAAATTTAGAACATGCTCTATTTTTTCTCGTCCTTTTTTTCACTTCGTTGTTTTTCACGTCGTGAAAAACTGTCGTGTGTAGGCTTTAACAATGGGGAAAAAAACACGCATGCTCAGAAGCAAAAACCAGCAAGAAAATTGCTTCTTGCCGAGATTTCCGTTCGTGTGTACGAGGCATTTAGGTTTCTCATCAGGAAATCTGGCCAGAATCTCGTTTGAGTTTATGAGAAGAGAAATTTGCATAATAAGCCCAAAGGGTGCCGCCAATCAACTGGAACTTCCCCTTTATAGTGCCGTCGTACGTGTTGTACGTCACCGCTCTTTGCTCAAGATTTTTGTTTTCACGATCGTGTGTATGCAAGGCAAGCTTGACAAGAATCGTGTCTTTTGACTTCAAAATGAACACTGGTCTATAGTGCATGTTCATACCTCAATACCATAAAAAACAACCTATTAGATTTTTCACCCCAGCAGTATATAATGAGTTTGGAAATTGTAGAGAAATGTTAACTAATACATTACAATTTAAATACAATTTAAATACACCCATTTGATTTTAGATGACTAAAATTAGTTTTAGTCGACTAAAATGTACTGGAGATTTTAGTAGACTAAAACGTAGGACATTTTAGTTGACTAAAATGTACTGGAGATTTAGGCGACTAAATACAACTAAAACTAAAACAATTGAAGAAGATTAAAATGGGACTAAAACTAAAATGCCATTTTAGTCATAAGACTAAAACTAAATCAAAATTTGCTGTCAAAATTAACACTGGAGCACATGGTGAACAGGGCTAGGGAAGGCATTAAACAAGGAAGCAAGGGAAGTATTCTGTGAACACATTGTAGAAGAGCTATCTGCATTAGGTGTACTGGGCATAAAGTCTTGGTCTGGTACTGGCTGGCCAATGTTAGAATTCCCATCCTATAGTATAGTCTAGGGTTTTCTAAAAGCTTTTGTTAATCAGCTGTGGTAGAGGAATATATTTAAATATATTTGTCATGGGCTAATAGCAAAGTATGACACGATCACTCAAGACCCCGGTCCTTTAAACCTCCACTGTGCCCCCTCAGATTTAGTTTAACCTGACTTTATAGCCAAGCCCTGCCATTATTGAAAACCATTTAGCCCAGGGAGAGCCACAGGACAAGTTTTCACATCCCACTTCAAAAACATTAAACTAGTATATACAGTGGTAGTTACTGCTTTCTACCAGTCACTGCTTACTGCCAGATGCTTCGAAGTGTTTGCTCTGCAGCGGCCAGCAGGACCCACAGGTCAGTGGCCAGCAGGGCTCACAGGTCCGCAGTCAGCTCCCAGCAGGACCCACAGCTTGTGGGTCCTGCTGGGAGCTGGCTGTGGATTCTGCTGGCCACTGACCTATGGGTCCTGCTGGCCTGTAGGCCATGGCCAGCAGGACCCCTAGGTCACTGGACAGGGGCAAGCAGGATCCCACAGGTTAGCGGCCAGCAGGACCCCACAGGTCAGCATCCAGCAGGACCACACTGGTCAGCGGCCAGCAGGACCCCACAGGTTCGCAGCCTGTGGATCCTGCTGGGAGCTGACTGCAGACCTGTGGGTCCTGCTGACCTCTGGGTCATGCTGGCTGCTGTCCCATAGGCCATGGCCAGCGACCAGCAGCATCCCACAACCCACAGGTCAGCGGCCAGCAGGACCCCACTGGTCAGCATTCAGCAGGACCCCACAGGTCAGCATTCAGCAGGACCCCACAGGTCCATGGCCAGAATGATACCACAGGTCCGCAGCCAGCAGGATCCCACAGGTCCACAGCTAGCAGGACCCCACAGGTCAGCAGCTAGCTCCCAGCAGGATCCACAGGCCATGGGCACTTGGGCAGCTCCCAGTGTTAAGGGATATTTTGAGGTTACTGGATGGGCACAGGGGCAGGGTAAATGAGGTGTATAGGGGGGGAGATAGATGGGATGATCATGTGGGGGTGTCAGGGTCTCTCTCCATGACCTCAGCAATGGGCCAATGGCAGCTGCCAGCTCAGGCTCAGCAGGACAGGTGCTCCTCCTTGCACGCCGAGCCAGTGAGTCAGACTCAGCCACTACGGTGTCCAAGAAGATCCCACTGGGAGTTGTAGGCTGGCTGCGCTCGCTGCTCCCCAGACTCCACCCACTAGGTGCAGGGAGCTTAATATCTTTTCAAGGACATGTTACACAGACAGGTAGTGGATGACACAGGCTAATAGGCAGCAGTTTGTTGGTATTGACATCTTCTTGATGGGTGGCTAGTTAAGTAGACTTCAGACATGGGTTCTGTTGTGTAAGATATATAGCACGGTTTAGGTGAAACATAAAGAAATATGACTTGTGGTATTTGTCTCCAATACTTATAGCCTTCCTTACAACAATGAAAAATAATAAATAATTTCTAGTACTGGCGTTGCAATTACTAATAACTTTTCAGGATTTATCGGTAAGTAAGCGAATATTTAGTATTGTTTGATACTAAATGGAATACATTGGGTTTTTGTGGTTTCTTACAGGTTACACGGGATATTCTATGAGCTTGCTCCCAATATTGTGCCTATGGATTATACAGATGATCCAGATGTCAGAGTGCCCATGCAACTTATCATTAATATGCCTGAGCTTTCGGTGAGCTATGCAACAAAAGATCATATTAGCTACCATCAATGGAGCAAAACGTTTTTAATATACTGTACAATTGTTAGGCCAAAGATGTGTAGGTAGAAATTATAAGGTCATTTGCTTTATTAGAAAGTTGTGTATTTCACCTAAAATCATGGAGCCGTGCATTTCATACTAATAGGGAAAGGTAGAATTACAGACTTTAACCACTTAATACCTGGACCATTACGCAGGTAAAGGACCTGGCCAGTTTTTGCGATTCGGCACTGCGTCGCTTTAACTGACAATTGCGCGGTCGTGTGATGTGGCTCCCAAACAAAATTGGCGTCCTTTTTTTCCCACAAATAGAGCTTTCTTTTGGTGGTATTTGATCACCTCTGCGGTTTTTGTTTTTTGCGCTATAAACAAAAATAGAGGGCCAGATCCACATACAATTGCACTTGCGGCGCGTATCAGAGATACGCTACGCCGCCGTACCTTACCTGGCGGAATTTCGAATCCACAACGATTTTGCGCCGTAAGTTACGGCGGCGTAGTGTATTTCTGGCGGCGGAATTCAAATCGGCGATCAGGGGGCGGGTTTAATTTAAATGAAGCGCGTCCCCGCGCCGAATGAACTGCGCGTGCGTCATCCAGAAATTTCCCGCCGTGCTTTGCGCGAAATGACATCGCAACGACGTCATTTTTTGAACTTAGACGTGAGTTACGTCCATCCCTATTCACTGAGGACTTACGCAAAAAAAAAATTCAAATTTCGACGCGGGAACGACGGCCATACTTAACATGGCAAGTCTATCTTTACGCCGCAAAATACCAGCTTTAACGATACACCGGAAAAAGCCGACTACAGACGACGTTAGAAAATGCGACGGCCGCGCATACGTTCGTGGATCATCGTAAATCGCTAATTTGCATACCCGACGCGGAAAACGCCACCCAGCGGACGCCGAAGTATTGCATCTTAGATCCGAAGGCGTACGAAGACGTACACCTGTCGGATCTAACCCAGAAGCCGTCGTATCTTGTTTTGAGGATTCAAAACAACGATACGACACGGGAAATTTGAAAGTACGCCGGCGTATCAGTAGATCTGGCCCAGAGCGTCAATTTTGAAAAAAAAACAATATTTTTTCTCAGTTTAGGCCGATACGTATTTTTGTACATATTTTTGTTAAAAAAAATCGCAATAAGCGTTTATCGATTGGTTTGCGCAAAATTTATAGCGTTTACAAAATAGGAGATAGTTTTATTGCATTTTTATTAATATTTTTTTTTTTACTACTAATGGCGGCAATAAGCGATTTTTTTCGTGACTGCGGCATTATGGCGGATACATCGGACAATTTTGACACTTTTTTGGGACCATTGTCATTTTCACAGCAAAAAGTGCTATAAAAATGCATTGTTTACTGTGAAAATGACAATTGCAGTTTGGGAGTTAACCACTAGGGGGCGCTGAAGTGGTTAAGTGTGACCTCATATGTGTTTCTAACTGTAGGGGGGCGGGGCTGGACGTGTGCCGTCATTGATCGCCTTTCCCTATATCAGGGAACAGATGATCAATGACAGCGCCACAGTGAAGAACGGGGAAGGTGTGTTTACACACAGCTCTCCCCGTTCTTCAGCTCCGGGGACCCTATTGCGGGACTCCGATGGCGATCGGGTCCTGCAGCCACGGTCACGGAGCTTCGGACCGGGTCGCGGGCGCGAGCCCGCGACCCACGGCTGGGCACTTAAAGAGGACGTACAGGTACGTGCTTGTGCCCAGCTGTGCCATTCTGCCGACGTATATGTGCAGGAGGTGGTCCTTAAGTGGTTAATAAATATCTCATGATAAATAAGTGTCAATGTATCAACATATTGCATTTCACATTTTACTCCTACTGTCTGTTTTATATAGCACAGACACTGGGACACATATCGTTATTTAACAGAGGGGATAGGATGAATATAATATAGTTATTATTGCAGCAGGAGGGAAGCAGAGCAGCACTGTCACGAGCTGACAGGCAGGGAGGGAGGGAGGGAGGAGAGAGGACAGAGGAGGATATAGGATTGAGCAGATGATGGAGGCACTTAAACTGACCACAGTGTCAGGGCTCAGCAGCCATGATAAACCGTGTTTAGTTTACAAGTGGGAGGGCAGAACCAGGCCGGATCAGCCAGGTATTTTAGGTTATAAAGGGGGCCAAATTACACAGCACAAGCACTGTGCTGTGTAACATGCTTTAAGGGAACAGGATCCATTTTTTATTTTTTTTAGGGTAAAAAAACGCTTTAAGGCTCCGACTCCCAGCTCACATAAACCAGCATGGATTTAGCATCACTTCCTGGTGGGCATACTGATGTCACTAGGCTCTGCCCTGATGCACACTCATGTGATTTTTTCAAAGGGTTTAAAACAGATTTAATAATAAGAATGCTATAAAAAAAAAATCCATAGTTATAGAGTTGTCACATATTTTTATGCACTTCAATGCATGAAACCTTACATGCGTTGTTGATATTTGATAAAATATTGTGTTGCGCAACACTTTTTGTATCTGACATATTAGCCACTTACTGAGTGTGTCATTTTCTGACATTTGTTGCTTACAATATAAAATCAGCATTTTTTGCTAGACAATTACTTAGAAACCCCAAAAATTGTATATATTTTTTTTAGCAGAGGCCCTTGAGAAAAAAATGTCTGTCCTTGGAATTTTTTATGTCAACGATTTTTGCTCAGCCTTTTTTTAAGTGCAATTTTTTGGGGAAAAATCCACTTTAATGAATAAAAAAATAATAATATATACTCAGATTTTGTTTGTATAATATGAAATATATATGATGTTATGCCAAGTAAATAGATACCTAACATGTAATGCTTTAAAATTGCACACACTCGTGGAATGGTGCCATACTACTGTATTAAAGATCTCCATTGATCGAAGCTTTAAACATTTCTATAGGTTACCAGTTTAGAGTTACAGAGGCGGTTTAGTGCTGGAATTATTTCTCTCGCTCAGACATGTGTGGTGCAAACACTGTTTACATATGCAGATGTGACCTACGTATGCGTTCACTACTGAGTGCGAGCACGCGGGGACGGGTGCGCTTTAAATATTTTTTTTTATTATTACATTTTTAACATTCTTACACTGTCCCTCCAAATCTCTTCTCTACCCTTAACAGCAAAAGATTTATTTTTTCTTAATCTTTTGCTTTAAGATAAAAACATTTTTTTACACGGCTCGAGAACCGGAAGAGACGTCAACGTCGCTCCATTCCTCTAAGGGCATAGAGATGAGCAGTGACCATCTTGCCATCACTAATCTTTATGCAAAAACACAGCCTATGCTGGATGGTTCCCAGGCTCAGCCATCAGTAACGTTAGCCTAGGAAACAACTGGAAGCGGCGGGAGGGGGGGGGGGCACCTCTCCTGCCACTTATAAAATTGATCCCGTGGCAAATCCACTAATGGGATCACTTTAATCGGAAAGTTGGCCGCCTAAGGAAAAAAAAAGAGACAGGGGGGTTATGGCATCTAGCTGCAGCTATAACCCTTGCATGTAATGTCAAACAAATTACGTAAATTTACAGTTTGGTGGTGAGCAAGTGGTTAGAGAATGTATATATCTGGATTTCCATCTGGTGGATATTATGCACCTCATGGCATTTATGTAGACATTATCCCACTCTAAAGGCCAGAGTTCAGGAGAGACTTTCCAACATTATGTATAGCTTCACTCACCAGTGCAACAGGACAAGATGGCCATCACCCCCATAATCGCATAGTCGATACCCCAAAGTACAGCAGACCCTTCTATGAGTTTCTTTGTATCACCAGGGGAGTTCTATGGTAACTGTAACATATAGATATGTGGAAGTTTTTCCAGGCATGAACAGGCTTCTAACAACATTTTGAAGATGTATGCATTGGCCTTTCTGATACTACAAGTATTTCTTTCATTGGAGATAGGATTTTTGGGGTGAACTGACCAGCAGCAAGGGAGAATCAGCACTGTTGTCTACTGCCACTAGTCACCAGCACCCCGTACATTGCTCCCAGTGTTTGTTGCTTTAGTTCTGCTTTGTCTTTTTTGTCTTTTCAAATTGTTCTACTGTATTAGTGTTGAGTTATCTTTTCATAATAAAAAAAAAGCCATGTGGAAATGTTGTGGTTAGTCAAGGAGAAAATGATCTCAAGAGAAGTTAAAATAAAGGTTATGGGGTATTGATTAGCCATTTTCCTGTTTGACTAATGAATTTATGGATGAAAAGAGAAATGTCATCTGATGATAGATATGCAGTCAATTGTGCATATTAAGAATCACTTTGCTGACACTTGAAAAACAGCAGCTGGAAACATAAACACTAGTGTTCCGTGTTATGCATTTTATGAAGCAAAACCAAAAACGTGTGACTGCAGCTCTGGAAAACTATAGTGAACAGGTTTTGTGTAATAATCTATACAAAAGGGTGGCAAATGCACTGTCAGGCTTTTTACTAAGCCGGTGGAAAGTATAGAAGCCAGTAGCGGCCAATCAGATATCGTAAGTTTATAGCAAAGCCTCAAACTTTCAAACTTTGTTGCCCTTGGCTACATGGTGAAGAGCTATAACAGATATTTCAGTAAATATATATAGTATGTATGTATGTATATAGTATTGGGACGCCTGCCTTTACACGCACGTGAATTTTAATGGCATTCCAGTCTTAGTCCGTAGGGTTCAATATTGAGTTGGCTCACTTTTTGCAGCTAAAACAGCTTCAACAGCTTCAACTGGGAAGGCTGTCCACAAGGTTTAGGAGTGTGTCTATGGGAATGTTTAACCATTGTTCCAGAAGCATGCCTGTGAGGTAAGGAACTGATGTTGGACTAGTAGACCTGGCTCGCAGTCTCCGCTCTAATTCATCCCAAAAGTGTTCTATTGGGTTGGACTCTGTGCAGGCCAGTCATGTTCCTCCACCCCAAACGCACTCATCCCTGTCTTTATGGACCTTGCTTTGTGCACTGGTCCAAATCATTTGGTGGAGGGGGGATTATGGTGTAGGGTTGTTTTTCAGGGGTTGGGCTTAGCCCCTTAGTGCCAGCGAAGGGAATTCTTAAGGCGTCGGCATACATTCCCATAGACACACTCCTAAACCTTGTGGACAGCCTTCCCAGAAGAGTTGAAGCTGTTATAGCTGCAAAGGGTGGGCCAACTCAATATTAAACCTTACAGACTAAGACTGAGATGCCATTAAAGTTCATGTGCATGTAAAGGCAGGCATCCCAATACTTTTGGTAATATAGTGTGTATATACACTGAGCAAAATTATAAACGCAAAACTTTTGTGTTTGCCCCAATTTATCATGATCTGAAGATCTATGACTTTTTCTATGTACACAAAAGGCCTATTTCTCTGAAATAATGTTCACAAATCTGTCTAAATCTGTGTTAGTGAGCAATTCTCCTTTGCTGAGATAATCCATCTACCTCACAGGTGTGGCATACCAAGATGCTGATTAGACATCATGATTATTGCACAGGTGTGCCTAAGGCCTCGTACACACGACCGAGGAACTCGGCGGGCGAAACACATGGTTTTCCTCGTCGAGTTCTTGTTAGGCAATTTTCTCCATTCCCGTCTAGGAAAAAGAGAACATGCTCTCTTTTTGGCTCGTCGAGTTCCTCGACAGTTTCCTCCCTGAAAAATGTACACACGACCAGTTTCCTCGGCAAAAAAAATCTCCCACCAAGTTTCTTGATGGATTCTGCCGAGGAAACCGGTCGTGTGTACAAGGCCTTAGGCTGGCAACAATAAAAGGCCACTCTAAAATGTGCATTTTTTACTGTATTGGGGGGGGGTCCAAAAACCAGTCAGTATCTGGTATGACCACCAATTGCCTCATGCAGTGCAGCACATCTCCTTTGCATAGAGTTAATCAGATTGTTGATTGTGGCCTGTGCAATGTTGGTCCATTCCTCTTCAATGACTGTGCGAAGTTGCTGGATATTGGCAGGAACTGGATTACGCTGTCGTATACACCGATCCAGAACTTTCCAAACATGCTCAATGGGTGACCTGTCTGGTGAGTATTCTGGCCATGCAAGAACTGGGATGTTTTCAGCTTCCAGGTGTTGTGTACAGATCCTTGCAACATGGGGCTGTGCATTATCATGCTGCACCATGAGGTGATGGTTGTGAATAAATGGCACAACAATGGGCCTCAGGATCTTGTCACTGTATCTCTGTGCATTCAAAATGCCATCAATAAAATGCACCTGTGTTCGTTGTCCATAGCATACACCTGCCCATACCATAACCCCACCGCCACCATGGGCCACTCGATCCACAACATTGACATCAGCAAACCGCTCACCCACACCATCCCATACATGCTGTCTGCCATCTGTCCTGTACAGTGAAAACCAGGATTCATCCATGAAGAAAAAACCTCTCCAAAGTGCCAGAGACCGTTGAATGTGAGCATTTTCCCACTCAAGTCGGTTACGACAACGAACTGCAGTCAGGTCAAGACCCTGATGAGGACGATGAGCCTGCAGATGAGCTTCGCTGAGACGGTTTCTGACAGTTTGTGCAGAAATTCTTTGGTTATGCAAACCGATTGTTGCAGCAGCTGTCCGAGTGTCTGCTCTCAGACGATCTTGGAGGTGAAGATGCTGGATGTGGAGGTACTAGGCTTGTGTGGTTACGCGTGGTCTCCAGTTGTGAGGCCGGTTGGATGTACTGCCAAATTCTCTGAAACGCCTTTGGACATGGATTATTGTAGAGAAATTAACATTCAGGTCAAGGGCCACAGCTCTGGTAGACATTTATGCAGTCAGCATGCCAATTGTACGCTTCCTCAAAATTTGCGACATCTGTGGCATTGTGCTTTGTGATAAAACTGCACATTTTACTGTAGAGTGGCCTTTTAATGCAGGCCATACACGGTTGAATGTTGAACAAATTTTCCTTTAAAAATCAGATTATTTTTTTTTTTTTGTGATCCGATGATGCCATCATTGATTTTCGAAATTCGGCCGACCAAGCCTTGTTGCTACAGAAAATAATTTTCGTGGCCGGGAATATTCTTTTCTCTCTGAGAATTTTCTTTTCTTGCACATGCGCAAAAAATTTCAACATGTGTGATTCCTCAAATTTGATTGCCGCACGAAAGTCGGCTGTTGCTGCAGCCCACTAACGGTGTGAAATTCGTACGGAAATTCTTTGATATGATTTTCGAAAGAAAATTGTTTTCGAAATTCAAACCGTGTATTACTGGCTTTACACAGATTACTCAGAAAAAAACTCAAAAGTACAATAGGGAAAGGATACTAGGTGCCCAGAGGCAATTCAGTTTGCATGTGTTAAGCTATATAAGTTTCTCACTCACTCACAGATTTGTGAACAATATTTGAGAGAAATAGGTCTTTTGTGTACATAGAAAAAGTTGTAGATCTTTGAGTTCAGCTCATGATAAATAGGGGAAAAAACAAAAGTGTTACATAGTTACATAGTTACATAGTTAGTCAGGTTGAAAAAAGACACAAGTCCATCCAGTTCAACCTCAAAAAAATAAACAAACAAAATAAAAAACACAATACAATCCCATACACCCAACTCCATACCCACAGTTGATCCAGAGGAAGGCAAAAAACCCCAGCAGAGCATGATCCAATTTGCTACAGCAGGGGAAAAAATTCCTTCCTGATCCCCGAGAGGCAATCGGATTTACCCTGGATCAACTTTACCTACAAATCTTAGTACTCAGTTATTTTATGTACATTTAGGAAAGAATCCAGGCCTTTCTTAAAGCAATCTACTGAGCTGGCCAGAACCACCTCTGGAGGGAGTCTGTTCCACATTTTCACAGCTCTTACTGTGAAAAAACCTTTCCGTATTTGGAGGTGAAATCTCTTTTCCTCTAGACGTAAAGAGTGCCCCCTTGTCCTCAGTGTTGACCGTAAAGTGAATAACTCAACACCAAGTTCACTGTATGGACCTCTTATATATTTGTACATGTTGATCATATCCCCCCTAATTCTCCTCTTCTCAAGAGTGAATAGATTTAGTTCTTCTAATCTTTCCTCATAGCTGAGCTCCTCCATGCCTCTTATCAGTTTGGTTGCTCTTCTCTGCACTTTCTCCAGTTCTCCGATATCCTTTTTGAGAACTGGTGCCCAAAACTGAACTGCATATTCCAGATGAGGTCTTACTAATGATTTGTACAGGGGCAAAATTATATCTCTGTCTCGGGAGTCCATACCTCTCTTAATACAAGAAAGGACTTTGCTCGCTTTGGAAACCGCAGCTTGGCATTGCATGCCATTATTGAGCTTATGATCAACTAAAACCCCCAGATCCTTCTCCACTACAGATCCCCCCAGTTGTACTCCCCCTAGTATGTATGATGCATGCATATTCTTAGCCCCCAAGTGCATAACTTTACATTTATCAACATTAAACCTCATCTGCCACTCAGTCGCCCAATTAGACAGAGCATTGAGGTCGGCTTGTAAATTGGAGACATCCTGCAAGGACGTTATTCCACTGCATAGCTTGGTGTCATCTGCAAAGACAGAAATGTTACTTTTGATCCCAGATCCAATATCATTTATAAATATATTGAAAAGTAAGGGTCCCAGCACTGAACCTTGGGGTACACCACTGATAACATTGGACCATTCAGAGTAAGAATCATTAACCACGACTCTCTGAATTCTGGCTTTCAGCCAATTTTCTATCCATTTACAAACTGATATATCCAATCCTGTAGACCTTACCTTACACATGAGCCGTGTGTGTGGAACTGTATCGAACGCTTTTGCAAAATCCAAATATATCACGTCCACAGCCACGCCTCTGTCCAGGGTTTTACTTACCTCTTCATAAAAGGAAATCAGGTTTGTCTGACAACTTCTGTCTTTCATGAATCCATGTTGTCTGCTGCTTAAATAGTTTTTTTCCTGCAAGAACTCATCCATGTGGTCTTTTATTAAACGTTCCAGTATCTTCCCAACTATAGAAGTTAGACTAACAGGTCTATAGTTACTTGGTAAAGACTTTGTTCCCTTTTTAAATATAGGCACCACATTGGCTCTACGCCAATCCAGTGGTACTATTCCTGTCATTAATGAGTCCCTAAATATTAGATACAGTGGCTTTGAAATGACAGAGCTCAACTCACCTAGGATCCGTGGGTGGATGCCATCTGGTCCAGGTGCTTTATCCACCTTTATTCTGTCTAAATATTTCTGGACCATATCACTTTTGAGCCATTGTGGATTTGGGGCTGTGTCACTCCCACCCCCATTTTGGACATGAGCTCCCCCATGCTCCATTGCGTTGCGTTTATAATTTTGCTCAGCGTATATATATATACTGTATATCTATATATGTATGTGTTTGTGTATATATATATATATATATATATATATATATATATATATATATATATTGTACATATAAAATTTTCTTTATCTAAATTTGGGTACTAGGAGTGCAAAAATGCCCCCATTGCACGATCTAGCCCACAAAGAGTGCATTTCAGATTTCACTGTTGACCTAAATGGGGAGGTCTTATGGAATACAGTTTAGTCAGCATTAGCCTTTGTTTTGTAATCTATAGACTGTGCCTGCAAAACAGCGGAATAATTACTGTAAAAATCTTTTGTCTTCTGGTCAGCATCACCCATCCTAACTCATTTGTCTTGTTTCAATTTGTGACACGCTGTTAGCTTGTTCTGCTGCCTCTGTATAGAAGAAACATGTCACAATTAGGTTGCGATAAGATGATGTCATACATCACAATGACACAACTAAAATGACCTCTTTCTCTTTTTCCAGGAAAACCCTTTCAAGGAGAGAATTGTGCAGGCATTCTCAGAAGATGGAGAGGGCAATCTCAGCTTCAATGACTTTGTAGATATGTTCTCTGTGATGAGTGAAATGGCTCCCCGTGAGCTGAAAGCAATCTATGCCTTTAAAATCTATGGTAAAGGTTATGTAATAAATACAGGGGCATGTGCAGTGTTTTATAGCAGACCTTCCAACAAATCCCTGTAAATAGGGGTGGGGATTAATAGGCAATATTCTAGGGGGGATAAGGAGAAAGGTACTTTGTCTCTTTCTTCCCTCTGTCTTCATCTCCTTCATTCCTTGTCTCCTTTTCTTTCTATCTTTATAATTTTGTCCATCTTTTGCACTCTTTCCGTTTCTATCTCCCGCTCCATTTTTTTGTTTGTCTTTTTATGTTTGGATCAGGGGCTTTGTTATATGGGTGCGGACTGCACCCGCCACAGGGGTGACACCAAGTAGAAAGTGATATCCGACCGCAATGGTGTCACCCCATCAATGACAGCGCACAGATCAGTGAGCCAGCACCAACCAAATTGTTTACAGGGGCTGCTTTGGGGTGCACATCCGCTCTTGTGAAGAAATATAGCAATTGAAAAGATATATATATATTTTACACAATTGCTACACAAGCTACTGTATATTGCAAATTAATGTTATTAGAAATTGTATTTTCTTTTTCAATCTGCAGACTTTGTAATCTTCAGTAAAATTCAACGCAATAAGGCAACCAGAAGGCATTCTGTACACTGTATACAGAAAACCCTCAGAAACTGTATTTTCTACCTGCGTAATTGGCTTATTGATTTTACTAAAACTCTGCACCAAAATACAAGTCAAGTTTCTTTTTTTATTTATTGAAAAGAATGGACAAACAACAAAGTCCAGAACAAATTTGTGTACAAAAGACACTGACCATTAGAATGTGACAGTACAGTTCACCCATTAACAACGGGTTGCCTAGTAGTTACCATCCCCTTCACCTTCCGCACCCCGTCCGGGATCATGTTGTGCAGGAAGTAGCCAGGTCGGGTGACACCCACAGAATAAAACAAACATTAAAGCGGAGGTTCACCCATACCTTACACATTTTCCCCTTCGCTTCATGCTCGTTTTGTCTAGGGGAATCGGCTATTTGTTTTAAAATATGATCCGTACTTACCCGTTTACGAGATGCATCTTCTCCGCCGCTTCCGGGTATGGGTCTTCGGGAGCGGGCGTTCCTTCTTGATTGACAGTCTTCCGAGAGGCTTCCGACGGTCGCATCCATCGCGTCACGATTTTCCGAAAGAAGCCGAACGTCGGTGCGCAGGCACAGTATAGAGCCGCACCGACGTTCGGCTTCTTTCGGCTACGAGTGACGCGATGGATGCGACCGTCGGAAGCCTCTCGGAAGACTGTCAATCAAGATGGAACGCCCGCTCCCGAAGACCCATACCCGGAAGCGACGGAAGAAGATGCATCTCGAAAACGGGTAAGTACGGATCATATTTTAAAACAAATAGCCGATTCCCCTAGACACAACGAGCAGGAATCTAAGGGGAAAATAGAAAAAAAAAAGGAATTGGGTGAACTCCCGCTTTAAGTGCTTCAAGAAAATTAGCAGAGATGTGGTCAGGGTGTCAGGCACTTGTAAAACAGAGCTTTGGACCATCAATGCTAAAATCTTTAAAAACAAGCTACTCTGAGAACTCGTACACACGACCGAGTTTCTCGGCAAAAACCAGCAAGAAACTTGTCATACCTGGGATGCCTACTAGACTCTTGTTTTGTCAGGTTTAAGTGAGTTATTTCTAAGAATTACAGGCCTACAATGTAAAACACCAAATTCCCTTGCAAATAATGGTACCGCTTTCAGCACCTTTTTTCTGAAATAATCATACCGCCAGGGAGGTTAAATCTCTCATTGGGATTGATTTACTAAAGGCAAATTGGCTGTTCACCTTGCAAGGGAACTTGCACATTGCAAGGGAGTTTTCCTCAGTGACATTTCACTTTGCAAAGAATGCACAATCACATGTGAGAAAAAATAATAAAAAATTTGCTTGCAGATGATTGGGTGATGACAGTCAGTAGAGCTTCACCCTTTTTACTAAGCTTTGGGGTGAATTCCCTTGCAAAGTGCAAGTTTCCTTGCAAAAAAAAATGCCTTTTTGCCTTTAGTAAATCAACCCTGTTGTGTACATGTTTAAACATTCACAGATATCAAAGATTCATATAAGTTTCGCTATTCTTTTTTTAAATCAGAACAAAGTGCCCATGTGCTTGTAATATGCCTTGAGTATTGATGTCTTTATGGACAGGTCTCATTAATGTGTTGCTTGTCTAGGAAAGATCTCTATTGTGCAATGTCTTGAAGCAGCTGCGAAATACTGCTTAGTGAGCATGAGGCCCTTATGTGTGGATTTTTTTCTTCCTGCTCAGATTTCAATACAGATAATTTCATTTGTAAGTCTGATCTGGAGCAGACTCTTAACAAGGTGACACGAGAAGAATTGGAAGAGGAAGAGGTGACATTGGTATGTGAGAAGGTTATTGAGGAGGCTGACATGGATGGTGATGGCAAATTAGCATTTGCAGACTTTGAGAATATGATTTCAAAAGCCCCAGATTTTCTCAGGTAATGTGCCTAATTAAACCAATGGTTATTTCAAATGATTTGTGTTAAAGTTCCATTTAGTAGCCATATGTTATCCCATAAAGTGGTTGTAAAGCTTAATTTGTTTTAATTAAAATAACAAACATGACATACAATGGTTTTGCACAGAGCAGCCCTGATCCTCCTCTACTTAGGTCCCCCCGCCGGCGGTCCTGTCCCCTCCCCCCTCTTTAGTGTCACCAGACCTAAAAGATCCTGACACTGACCCAAATCAAACCCTGATCTAGCTTTTTATCTGTTTTTTTTTCTCTTTTTTTTTACACAGACATTTTGTTTACATTATTCTCTTGCGGTAAAGAGAAAAGGATTCATTGTATCTTTTCAAGAGGAGAAAGAGAAAATCCTAGTTTCTAGACTGAACACTTTCCTAGGCCATCTGATTGCTTAAGATCAGGCCGTGTTTGTCCTGCTTCGGGGGCCCAGGTGACAATATCTGCAGGGTGGTGCATCTCACACATTTAGCCAAACCTCTCTCCCACCCTGCCATGTTATTGTCCCTTGATGTTCACAAAGCTTTTGATACCATTTTCTGGGCCTACCTGTTCTTTGCCATCCAATGATGGGGCTTCAGCGCCACCTTCCTTTCTTGGATTTCCGCATTCTACACTTGCCTGTCTGCATTCTTTAAATATGCTGACCTCTGAGCCTTTTCCAGTGTGTAGGGGCACCTGACAGGTATGCCCCCGTCCCCAATACTGTTTATTCTGGAGCTCTAACCCTTGGCTGCGGCCATCCGCACTTGTCCAGACATTGAAAGCCTGGAACTAGCGATCGAACATTATAAAATAATGTTCGCTGAATACATATTTTTGTATGACTCCCATACCTCTTTGTCGAACCTTTTTGCTCTCCTTTTTTACTTTGGATCCACATCCCACCTTCACGTAAATGACTCTAAAGCCTCGTACACACGATCGGATATCTGATGGAATCTAATCCGATGGATTTTTTCATCGGATATCCGATGAAGCTGACATTCATCAGTCTTGCCTACACACCATCGGTCAAAAATCCGATCGTGTCCAAACGCGGTGACGTACAACACTATGACGAGCCGAAAAAATGAAGTTCAATGCTTCCAAGCATACGTCGACTTGATTCTGAGCATGCGTGGATTTTTGTCTGATGGAGTTCCACACAGACGATAGGATTTTTCTATCGTTTTTTTATCCATAGGAAAAATTTAAAGCATGTTCTATTTTTTTTCACCGATGGAAAACAAACCGATGGGGCCCACACATGATCAGTTTGTCCGATAAAAACAGTCCATCGGTCTGTTTTCATCGGACAAACCGATCGTGTGTACAGGGCTTAAGTCTTAAACCTTTCCCTCGCCCCAGATTAGCTATTGGTTATCCGCCCCAACTGTAATTTCTCATGGCCTACTTCCTTACCGTATTTGGGTGCCCGTCTAGCCCCATCATACGATTCTCTTTACCAGGCTAATTATCCTCCTTTGTCTGCTCAACTTATTTCCTCCCATTTGCCTTAATCCGCTATCTTAGACCCCCCCCCCATTTCCACCAGCTAATGACAACCCAACAGAGTTTCACTGGTGAAAAATGCGAGGGACTAAATATGTATAGGAATTCTTGATGGCATCTTGCATGACTTGATGACTACTTACTTGAGCAATGGTAAACTCTTGCCACTGAGATGAAGTGTTTGGTGTCCGACCTTTACAGCTCCTTGACTCACAACTCGGGGGCCCTTTCTACGTTACAAAGTGGGAAGCGGACTTAGGCAAATGTCTGGATGATTCCTTGTCGAACAAAATTTGTCTTGATACCCCTAAATAGCCCGGAGAACACCTACAAGCTCCTCTCCAATTGGTATATGACCCCAGTGCGGGTAGTGAAATTTGTCCCCTCTCGTGGTCCTGCCTTAAAGCCATAAGATTCTGGGCCAAGATCTACTCATTGATCAGATCAGTTCTAAACATTTTGCTGGCATGTGATCCTTGGGAAGCCTTGCTGCATAAGCTCATTCCATCCTTGACTAAAGCCCACAGAAAGCTAGAGGGGTTTGTCTTCCCGGCAGCTGGACAGACATTAGCTAGAGCTTGGCAGCAGCCTTTTCTTAATTTTGCTGAGGTCTAACAGCGGTTCATGGGAACCATAGTCCATGAGAAGTTCACATCTATCCTAACGGACACTCATGCTAAGTTCTTGAAGATTTGGGACCTCTGGATTGTCTTTAATGATCATTTGAGCCTGGACCGCTCTTAGCTATCCATATGACTGCTCATACAGTCTGATTGAATTACATGGTGTACTGGATTGCGCGGGAAACCGCCCTTCTTCCCTTCTCCCCTTTTTTCCTCCCCTTATTGTTGTGGAATAAGGTGGCTATTGCTCACTCTTCCTCCGCCCCTCTTCTGGTGTCTTGCCTCCTTGGGCATTTCTTCGCTTCCCCCACCCCCTCTTCTGCTCTTGTTCAGGGGGAAGCTTTGTTGGACAGGATGCTCTTCTACTAGGAAGCCTTTTCTGTTGTGATGGGGCTGGATCTCTACACTTACAGATTTTTATTCATGTGTGATGAATCCCTGTGTATTGCTCTTGTGTCCAGACAGATTTGTTCTTTTTAAGGTATGACATTTTTTAAAAAATTGTCCAGTGTTTGTATGCCTCCCCCCCAATACTTACCTGGTCCTCACTCGATCCAGCACTGTGTCCATCTATAGTGTCTCTCTCCTTTCTCCTTGCACACAAAGGACAGAGGCAGCGGGACCAATTTGCTCCTCTCCTGCTGCTGTCAATCTAATTCTGTAAACAGAGAGTGGGGGGAGGGCAGGTTTTTAAGCTGTGTGTATCTATGGATATACACAGCCCAACTCTGTGGTTCGAATTACAGAGTGACCGAATTAGTGATCTCCTATGCTGCCATTGAACTGACCTAATGTTTGGAGTTTTGTCATGCACGCGGCAATGTGCTTGTCCCCAGCCAGAGCACACCCCACTGCCCCCACGGCGATAATTCTTGCTCCATGTGGCACTCATACTGTCAGTGTTGTTGGCCGATCGCAGGATCATTTCTCCACCCTCTCAATGACTGGACATGCCTCTCTGCCCTCCTTCTCTTCCCTGCTCCACCCACTCATAGACTGAGCCATAGCCTCTGGACAAGTTTTTCTGCCCTCCTTCCCCCGCCCACCTCTGCCCTCTTATTGACTGAGCTATAGCTTCTGGACAAGCCTCTTTGACCCGCTTCTCCCACCCTCTCATTGACTGAGCCATAGCCTCTGGACAAGCCTCTTTGCCCAGCTTCTCCTGCCCTCCTCCACCCTCTCATTGACTGGGCTATAGCCTCTGGACAAGCCTCTCTGCCCGCTGCCTCACTGCCCCCACCCTCCTCCACCCTCTCAAGCACAGAGATCTTAGGAGAAGAAAAAAAAGTTGCATGAATACTCCTAGGATTTGTGATGTAGATATCCTAGGAGTCAACATGAGAACACACTATATAATTTGCCTAGGCGATCACAGCAGAAAGTAGAGAGGAAAAAAAAAGGGTATGAAGAGATCTAAACAAATTTTTTTTTTTTTTATATCCATTAGAGTTATAAGAGAGGGAAAATGATTCCAACAACAGCAACTTTAAAAATAGACTGAAGTTCCACTTTAAGCTGGCCATAGATCATTTCATTTTTTTTTAATTAGTCTGTTGGGGAAAAAAGTGTTTTTCTCAATCCACACAAGCAAGGTTGATAGAGAAATATTCCCCGCTGGAACATTGTATTCTGACAGCGGGATAGAATACACTGACTTACGGCTGCAGCTGGCTGATCGATAATTTTTCAACAAGCCCATTCGACATAATGTAAACTAACGATCAACTTCAGTTGAATAGGCTCGGCCCCACAATTCAATTGAACTAGACAAATTTCAATTAATCTATGGCCAGCTTCACTTGCTAACAGTCTCTACTGGGCAAGCATTCTGGGGCCTAACTATATTCCCAGTATTATAGGACAAAAGCACAGTGTAAGCCTTAAGCCTCGTACACACGACCGAGTTTCTCGGCAAAAACCAGCAAGAAACTTGCTGGGAGATATTTTTTGCCGAGGAAACCGGTCGTGTGTACATTTTCGTCAAGGAAACTGTCGAGAAACTCGACGAGCCAAAAAGAGAGCATGTTCTCTATTTCCTTGATGGGAATGGAGAAACTTGCCTTGTCGAGTTCCTCGACAGCCTAACAAGGAACTCTGCTTTATGCAGTAATTTTAACAGATTTAACATTGCTGACGTGGAGGACAGTCCTGTAGTAGGTAACCTCTGAATCAGTCTCTTCTTCCCTGCAATTTGGACATGAACTCCGGACACTTCAATAGCTCAGTAAGCCCAGGTCATTCATTCCATATGACACAGACGTAATAAGACTTTGGCTGCAGATTGCATATCAAGTTACTTAATAAAACTTTTGCCTTGTTTCTCCTTTCTAGTACCTTCCATATAAGGATATGAGGATGGTGCAGCCGTTTTCTTTGGTTCAGGACAAATGGAACTCAGGCCTCCAAGGGACCCAGTCTTTCCAACTTGCAAAAAAAAAAAAACTGTGTCCATTTGCACAGCAGAAGTAAACTTCACTCCAGGAAGTTCGGTCTTCTTTACTATCAGTCATGAACTTGCTTGCATTTTATACTCTGAACCTTTTATTATCTTTAAAGCAAAAAAAGTTGAAGGATTTTTAAGATTTGTTCTCTTCTAAAGAAGATTATGATTATTATGAGGGGCCTTATGTGCGAGAAAAGGGTTGTACTCAAGGAACTTCACAACTGTGTTGTCATGCAGTACATTTCATTGCTGCGTGCTATCTCTGGACACTCATTGGTTGTGCAACACCAAGTGAATCAACATTATTTAATGTTGTTTTGTTTTTTCTTTACATGCATTTTTTCTAAATTATGATACCTTATCATCGAAGGAAACTATAACACCAATAACATGGAGCGCAAATGACATATGCTTTTTCAAGGGCTTATATGAGTGGCGTGTTTCGGAAACGGATGCCATTCTGATTTTCAAGATGTCTTCTATAAGATACAAAGGACACACGCACACTTAAGGAAAGCTTTTCCTGATGAAAGCAATGAAGAGCAGAAATAAAACCCTATAACTTACCTGGCAGGTTGTGAATGGGAGCAGAGCTGCAGAATGTTAGACTTTATGCTTTGGCAGTTAAGGTGTTCTATGAATCTGACATGCTTGTCACTCAAAGTATATGCCAAACAAGCATTAATATTTAAAGACATCATTTGGCCGTACTGGATAAACAGTTACCTTTGACAGGTGATCTCTTCTCCTTTAGATAAACTGAAAATATTTGTTTCTTGAAGGATATAATGTGTGCAATGAACTATCACAAGGGCTAACATGCAAGAGAGTATACCCCCTTCGGTTTATGAAGGATGGAGGTCAATACATGCCTCTACCATGATAAGTCACTGAACTTCTAAAGGGCATTGCTTGCCTGGGAGAACCTTCACGGGAATTTGTACAAATTCTCCCAGAATTAATATGGTGCCTTTTTATAATCATGCTGAGTTTCTGAACATTTCAAGAAAATCATGAACGACTTTTCTTTTGTTCTGGAAATGCGCATATTTATTAAAGATATGGAAAATGACTTCTGTTTAAAGTAAAACAAAGTGTGTTGTAGAGTTATTTCTTCTTTACTTCCTAGAATATACTAAATGTTCATTGCTAAGGCTGCATTCACACCTAAGCGTCAGTCGTTCGGTCGTTTTTTCCGGCGTTTTATTCCGGCGTTTTGCGCGTATTCATGCTTATTTGCGCGTTTGCATACAGCGTCGTCCGACGTTTTTGTACTTCGACGTTTTTTATTTTAGCCAATAGGAAAAAAGATCATCTTTTCATCACTTGTTGCTATGTCGGTAGATTTTTTTTATCTTCTGCCTGGGTGAAATGTTCTATTGATTAAAGCGACAAAACGCCCGTAGCAAAAGCTCGTTGTCACGCTAGTCGCTTAAATCGAGCCTTTTTCATTACTTTCTATGGGAAATAGAAACGCTCAAAAACGACCAAACCGCCCGATACGCGACAAAAAAGGGTCCGGAACTTGTTTGAGCTTCAGGCGTTCGGCTTCAGGCGTATTGGAGTGGAGATGTGAACCATCTCCATAGACAGTAATGTATTTTTTCCCCTCTAGCGTTTTTGAGCTTCGCGCTTCAGGCGACAAAACGCTCAGGTGTGAATGCAGCCTTATGGGGGCTAGGCCAAGGCAGGCTTTGTCATGTCCTTAGTGCTCCTGGATCGGTTACTCTCTCTAGTTGACACTTTAGTTGATATTCTTGAACCTGGAAATACCTTGCATACTCCTTGCTAAATCATTTTGTGCAGCCAGTAGGAAAATGTGTCTATGAGGTTTGACAAGTTATTCGCAAATGCCTCTCCACTGGACATTTTAACGCTTTGTGCCTGGAAGTGTTAAAGGGTCATTAAAGGATTTTTTTTTTTTTTTACTAAATAGCTTCCTTTACCTTACTGCAGTCCTGGTTTCATGTCCTCATTGTTTGTTTTTGCTCTGATGTTGCTGTAATCCTTCTCTGTTCTGAACACTTCCTGGTTGTCTTTTTCCTGATGAAAAAAGTCATGGGAGCTTTCTCTCTGTGGTCACTAATCAAGGAGGTGTGATTACTGTGTGTCTAAAACCCCACAGCACCAGTCAGTTTCGTTTTACAAACCATCACTGCCCTGCATTGGCTCTTTACATCACAGAGCAGGAAACAACATGCAAAAATGAAACTGAAACTGTAGGTACATTATATGATTGATTTGTATCTATTTTTAATCATTTTTAAAAGGAATCAGTTAACTAATATGTCTCTATACCCTGTAAACAGTCATTTCAGCAAAAAAAAAAAAATCCTTTACAACTCCTTTAAGTGCCAAAGGGCTCATATAGTCCTGGCTTCACTGTTTGATACTTGGGTTAATGGGCTCTCTCATTGCCTAAACTGAGGGAGACAGGCTGTATCTGATGCATTAGACAGCGACTTCCGCTTATTACCTGGTTATATGTATGTACTGATTCCAGCAAGATCAACATTTGAATAAAGGAGCTGTTTAAATATCTAGACTTGATAAAACATGTCAAATATACCGACTTCATCAAGATTTTGAAAATTCCTTTCACTTTTGATTACATTCCTTTTCGGCAAGAGAACATATTTTATGTAGCACAGCTCCTGACAGCCCTAATATGCTATGTGCCTACTACTCTTCTAGATCATGCTAATAAAAGTGGTATTAAATCCAAAGAGAACATTTTAATATATTGCAGTTTATGGTGGCTGCATTTATTTTCTTCATTCAGTTTTCTTCCTATATTTTCAATGGTTTATCTGGCCAATAACACACTTCATGTCTGAGGGTATCTCCACTCTGGATGGAGGCACAATGAAGTCACATTGGATAGCAGCATTGTCAACCTATGAGGGGAGTTTTAGATGGACTAGATCAGGGGCGTCAAACTTGATTTAATCGTGGGCCACATTAGCATTATGGTTGCCCTCAAAGGACCAGTTGTTTCTCTAAGACTAGATGTCCAGAGCACCCCACTCCCCTTACATCATGCATGGAAGCATTGACCTTCCAGGGTCGCGCACGTCGCCGCCACGTCGCGACACGTCACCGCGTTTGTTTTCCGCGGGGATTTTGGTCTGATGGTGTGTACAGCCATCAGACCAAAATCCGGCAGCAGACATGTCCGATGAAAACGGTCCGCGGACCGTTTTCATCGGACAGATCCGCTGGTGTGTACGAGGCCTAAGACTAGATGTCCAGAGCACCCCACTCCCCTTACATCAGATGTCAAAACCCTCCCTTAAATCTTAGGGCACCCCCCCTTACCTTGCACTGCTTCCAGGAAGAAGATGGGGTGGAGCTGGGAAGCAGAATGTTCAGGATCTGGAGGTGAACCAGAGGAGGGCTGGAGTTAGCTGCAGGATCTGGCAAAGGAGTTCTGTCCTCCTCTCTGCTGCTGACTGCTGAGACAAGGTGGTGCGGAGACAAGGGGGGGTGCCGCAGTTGCAGGAGAGGTGCAAGGGCCACATTAAATAGGCTGGCGGGCTGGATTTGGCCCGCGGGCCTTGAGTTTGACACATGTGCACTAGTAGATATAGATATACTTGACTAACAATTCAAACCAGAACTCAAGCTAACACTTTTTGAGCAGTTACACAAAAATGTTTTTCTTTGGGCATAACTGTTGATTAAAAGCTGACATTTGTAAGCACCCCTGTCAGTGTTAACCACTTAATGACCGCTTCACGCCGATATACGTCGGCAGAAGGGCACAGGCACGTACCTGTACAGGCGCGCCTGCGACCCGGTCCGAAACTTCATGACCGCGCCCGCGCCCGCAGTCAGCAGCAGAGAGGAGGACAGAACTCCTTTGCCAGATCCTGCAGCTAACTCCAGCCCTCCTCTGGTTCACCTCCAGATCCTGAACATTCTGCTTCCCAGCTCCGCCCCATCTTCTTCCTGGAAGCAGTGCAAGGTAAGGGGGGTGCCCTGTGATGTAAGGGAGGGTTTTGACATCTGATGTAAGGGGAGTGGGGTGCTCTGGACATCTAGTCTTAGGCCTCGTACACACCAGTTTGACACCCCTAATCTAGTGCATCTAAAACTCCCCTCATAGGTTGACAATGCTGCTATCCAATGTGACTTCATTGTGCCTCCATCCAGAGTGGAGATACCCTCAGACAGGAAGTGTGTTATTGGCCAGATAAACCATTGAAAATATAGGAAGAAAACTGAATGAAGAAAATAAATGCAGCCACCATGAACTGCAATATATTAAAATGTTCTCTTTGGATTTAATACCACTTTTATTAGCATGATCTAGAAGATTAGTAGGCCCATAGCATATTAGGGCTGTCAGGAGCTGTGCTACATAAAATATGTTCTCTTGCCGAAAAGGAATGTAATCAAAAGTGAAAGGAATTTTCCAAATCTTGATGAAGTCGGTATATTTGACATGTTTTATCAAGTCTAGATATTTTAATAGCTCCTTTATTTAAATTCTGATCTTGCTGGAATCAGTACATACATATAACCAGGTAATAAGCTGAAGTTACTGTCTAATGCATCAGATACAGCCTGTCTCCCTCAGTTTAGGCAATGAGAGAGCCCATGACCCCAAGTATCAAACAGTGAAGCTGTTTTTGCTGAAATGACTGTTTACAGGGTATAGAGACATAATAGTTAACTGATTCCTTTTAAAAATGATTAAAAATAGATACAAATCAATCATATAATGTACCTACCGTTTCAGTTTTGTTTTTGCATGCTGTTTCCTGCTCTGTGATGTACAGAGCCGATACAGGGCAGTGATGGTTTGTAAAACGAAACTGACTGGTGCTGTGGGGTTTAGACACACAGTAATCATACCTCCTTGATTAGTGACCACAGAGAGAAAGCTCCCATGACTTTTTTCATCAGCAAAAAGACAACCAGGAAGTGTTCAGAACAGAGAAGGATTACAGCAACATCAGAGCAAAAACAAACAATGAGGACATGAAACCAGGACTGCAGTAAGGTAATATGATTGGTTATCCTGGTTATTTTCTCTAGAATTGAATCTTCCACTGTACTAGTATTTCCAGCACAGCTTGAACAGTCTATAAGAGTAAAAATATAAAACTGCTTAAATTCTCCTGGGACCACATACCAAAATCATATTCCAGAATATGGACAAGGCTGAAATATACATATGTGTGATTTTAAAGAATGTTGTTAAAGGGTAAATCGAATAAATACGAATTGTCATTCTTATATACTGTACGTACATATACAAACACACACACAATCTAAAAAAAGTAAAATAGTTGCTACTGCCATCTTAGTGTGTGTGTGTGGGGGGGGGGGGGGGGGGTTTTCAATGAGCTGGGCACGTGCCATGACACCACATATGTGTAAACTTGGTCAACTAAAATGAAGCACACTGGTGGTATATTGGAATAATACTTCATTATCCTCCCTGTGTGGTAATTTACCTCAGATGCAGTGACCAATATGTGAATGGAAGCTTTCCCGCCCACTCAAAGCACTGTATATATAGAGGAATACAGCTTCATTATTTTGGTAAACTTACAATGACCACAAAAATACAAAAGTAGGTGAAATCGATTTAGAAAAGAGGCTTATGTTGGTCACCATACCAGTTGGGCCTGCCCCAGTCATGTAATTGGATAGGTCTGGAGCGCTTATTTTGCTGAGCCCATCAGCAGTCATGGCTATACAGGTTACCACAAAGCTTGCAAAAGATATAAAACAATTATACTGTGCTTCTCACAAAACAATGTGGAGGATGGATAAATAATGTTTTGTGACCCACAGCAACTGAGGGATATACTTTTACATGAAATAGAATACATGCATTGTGTATTTCAGCGCCATAGCTGTAAAGAATCAATACAATATTGACAGTCATGTGATTTACAGCAAAATGTTTGGTTAGCTGTTATAATGGATGTTCACTGCTGTGCCAAACTAAATCTGAAGTTTAGCAAACACATTAGTTATAAGTACTGGTGTGTATCTTCTTACCTGTAGGCTGTTCCGTCTTGTTAATATCCTCTCTTCAATGCCTTCTTCACAGCCACCAGATATAGCGTCTTTCGGGGCTCTGAGGGCCGCAACCAGTCTAAAAAGTTTTGCGGCTTGCCCGCTCTTTTTTGCCCTCTCTGTTATTTACAAAACCTGTACTACCACTCTCACACAATGCATCATATTCTGTGAATGGAGGAGCAGTTGAAGGACAGCATTTCCTCCACCAAATCCCAGAACGCATTACATTATGGCAGAATAATAATAAGAGTTTTGTGAAAGGGGGAGAGTAAAAAAGACTAGCGACTTTTCAGACTAGCAGTGGCGGCTGTAAGCGGTATTAAACCCAAAACCAAAAATGGGTTACATTGCAGCTTACCAATCATTAGAATTTTTTTTTCCTTTTGGGATAGAGGTTCGTGTTTTTTCACCTTAATGCACCCTATGCATTAAGGTGAAAAAACACCTGGCTGTCACGGGCCCCCCTGCCCCCACGTTTTACTTACCTGAGCCCGTTCACCTGCTGTGCGCCTCCCACGGCGTCCTCTTCTCCACAGAGTCTCTGCATTAATTGGATAGATTGATAGAAGTGCAGTCATTGGCTCCCTCTGCTGTCAATCAAACCCAATGATGTGGCCGCTGGGGGGGCAGGGCCATGGTCATACACTCGGCGTCTATGGTTGCCGACTGTATGACACGAGAGTGCGCCCGCAAGGTAACCCCCTCGGGATAGAGCTTCCCAGAGGGGGTTATCTAATGCAGGGAGGAGCCGCGAGAGCCGCCGCGGGACACCAGAAGAGGACGATCGGGGCCACTCTGTGCAAAACGAGCTGCACAGTGGAGGTAAGTATGACATGTTTGTTATTTAAAAAAAAAAAAAACCTTTACAAACCCTTTTACGCACTTCACACATGTATTAGTGCTTATTCATAACCAACATATGGAATAAAAGATTGAACATCTCTACTACAGTGGTGTGCGACCAACTCTTTCTATTTTGCTCAGGGAAATATCTGATGGCTTTGAAGGAAACACCGAAGGGAAGACTTTTACAAGAAGCACTCTGCAGGTAATGGGATAAAAACCATTATATATAACTAATGTGTTTGGTTTTGTATAAGAAAAAAAAAAATATATATATATATATATATATATATATATATATATATGTCACACAATTATTGGATAGAACTTCAATGTAGGGAAATCAAGGTTAGCCATGTAGTCTGCATAAAAATTGCACATCCTTGTAAATTTCTGCTTAGGCCCCATACACACGATAGAATCCATCCGCTGAAAAATCCCAGCGAATGGGTTTCAGCGGATAGATCCTATGGTGTGTACACTCCAGCGGATCTTTTTCCGCGGATATTTATCCCCTGGGATGGATTCCAGCAGATAAATATTTGCTGACATGCTAAACAAATCTATCCGCTGGAATCCATCCCAACGGATGGATCCGCTGGTCTGTATAGACTCACCGGATCCATCCGTCCAAAGGGATCCCCCGCATGCGTCGTAATGATTCGACGCATGCGTGGAATTCCTTATATGACAGCGTCGCGCACGTCGCCGCGTCATAATCGCGGCGACGGCGCGACACGTCATCGCCAGAGGATTTCGGCGCGGATTTCAATGCGATGGTGAGTACACTCCATCGCATGGAAATCCGCTCAAATCCTCGAGAGGATTTATCCGCGGAAACGGTCCGCTGGACCGTATTCGCGGATAAATCCTCTCGTGTGTATGGGGCCTTAGACTTACAACTAGTTACTTATAGGTGCCAGAAGTGTTTCATAATTCTTCCCAAAAGCACAAGAAGCTTCATAAGCTGTACCAATCTATAATGCAAATGTCAACCAGTTAAGACATTGGCCAGCCATTTTTTCCTCTTGTGCCACACCTATAGTTGCCAAATGTAACGTGTGGACCGAACTAATAAATAGTAAGGAGCAGACGGACCAGAACTTTATCTTCTTGCCTTTACTATAAAGTTCATCTGGTAACTCATTAGGATTAAAATAACCACAGGTTTTCTTTATGTTGAATGTGATTGGCATATTAGTTTTCACTACTAAACTATGCAATTATACACCAGGTAATTAAAAGGAAGCTATGTATTTTGTTTCGTACATATTCCATGCCATAAAAAAATAGCCATAACATTAGGTTTAGTTAATTCTGTACTAGTAAACTTTTAATCAAATCGTACATTTTAATTAACAAATAAAATCATTAAACATTTGTGAAATAAAATAGTGGTGGAGAGATGAGGAGACCGCCAGTCTTGTCAATTTTGCCTATTCTAAAACAAGATTCATAATCATGCAACTGTACATTGTACTGTATACTTTTTATCAGGGCCGTCTTTAATAATGATTGGACCCTGAGCAAACATTTTCTTGATTACACCCCCTGCCAGGCACAGTAGCCCCTGTTGTCTGAGCCAGTCCACCACACTCATTGGCCTTTTGCAATGTCTATCTACCTTCAGACTACTGCTGATTGGGCAGGACCCTGTAGACTTCCAGGGTGGAGGTTGCGTGTGTTGCGTGTCTGCAAATTGCGGAGTGTGTGTGCTGGAAAACAAAAGCCGGGCTCAAGGGCAGCTGCTTTGGGTCCCACAACAATGACTAGGCCCAAGGCAGCTGCCCCTTTTGGCCCTTGTTAAAGACAGCCCTGCTTTGTATAATGTATTAATTGTAGTCAAAGCTTTTTTGTCATCAAGAGCCGTGCATGTCCCATACATACACAGCATATGTACAAATATGGATAAGGATCTATATTTTTTGTTTTGTGATTGTAATTTTAAATCCTTTTGACTCTCTGCTGAAAATAACTGTCCTATTTTTTAGTTGAGCTTTGTGAATTGAGCCTGAAGATTTTAAAGTGTCAGGCCTCGTACACACGACCGAGGAACTTGTCGTAAATGAAACATCGTTTTCCTCGACGAGTTCCTTGTCAGGCTTGTCGAGAAACTTGACAAGCTTTCTTTGCGTACACACTGTCAAGATAAAATCTCGTTGTTCTCAAACGTGGTGACGTAAAACACCTACAACGGCACTATAAAGGGGAAGTTTGATTCCACTGGCGCCACCCTTCTGAGCATGTGCGGGTTTCTAAGAATACACACAAACGTGTTTCTCGTCGACGAGGAAATTGAGACTCCCGACGAGGAAAAACAGAACTTGTTCTCTTTTTTTCTCATCGAGTTCCACGACAGTTTTCTCGATTAAAAACATACACACGACTGTTCTCCTCAGCAAAAAAGCTCTGCCACCAAGTTTCTTGATGGATTCTGTCGAGGAAAACGGTTGTGTGTATGAGGCCTCAGACAGCTTCTAAAAACCAATTCCTATGTATGGAAGTAAGTCACCTCTTGTGTGTTCTGCTGTCTGCACTTCCCTTGTAAAACACTTGCACATATTCAAATGGAGGGGAGCCAAAAAAGAGTACAGGCATACCCCATTTTTAAGTACACAATGGGACCAGAGCATGTATGTAAAACGAAAATGTACTTAAAGTGAAACAATACCTTTTTTCACTTCTAGGGTGTAGTAGGGGGACAGGGGCTGTATTTGGGGTTTCAGGAGCTGTAGTTGAGGTCTCAGGGGCTGTAGTGAGGGGTGTCAGGGGCACACTGGAACAGGGCGGGCTATGCTCTCAAAGATTCAGCTCCTTCTACTGCGGCTGCAAAATGTCTGTACAGTACTTGTAAGGCACTTTACATACACTCGGGGGTATGTCCTTACTCACGAGTGTATGTAAAGTGAGTGTACTTAAAGCGGGGTATGCCTGTAACTGTTTTCATTATTGGAAATGTATTGTAGTTCCCTACAAATAACCCTTCAATGCCAATTTTTGAATGGATGCACTTGTTTTGGATTCTAAAGATGCAATTTTTTCTAAAAAAACACCTATATTTTCTTGGGGTTGGTTTCAGCAAACTGTTGATAATTGCAAGGTATCCCTGAAGAAGTCCACAGGACATGATGCATAGGGTGGAGCTTGCTGATGTAAGCATGCAGGCTGGGAAGCTGTGACGACACCCAGACACATTTGGATTATGGTTACGCTGTCTCATTATTTATTCTTTGCGCAGAGAAGTAGTGTATCTTTTATGTAAGTGTTATTTTATGCATCATAAAGCTGAACTGCTGGGAAACTACTCTTGCAGGGGGCTCTGCCTACACTGCAATGGTTAAATGCTTGTTTTTGTCAGGGATACAAAAAAAAGCGGTTTACTTACCTTATTCAGTGTTATGACTACCTTACTTACCTTACTCCTCACTGCCCCAGTAACAGACCCTTTCCTATTGCCTTCATTGCTCCAGGTTGTTGGGGAACCCTTAGCGACCGCACTTACAATACAGGACTATGTGATGATGTCCGAGTGTGACTGATGGAGGCAGCACTAAAGAAAAGCACCTTTGGGGGACCGGTCTCATGGAGGGGAGGAGCTTTGTGGGAATGCGGGATAAGATAAGTAAAGCTTTCATAAGATACCCTAGACAAAAACAAACATTTAACCCTTGCAATACAGGGGAAACCCCACTGCAATTGTAGTTGTGTTATTTCCCTAGAAATGAGCTTTAAATAAATGGTTTAAATTGTATTAAACTATGAGCCTTTTTTGTGTCATGCTCATGAAATGTTAATCTATTGAACCTGAAAGAACGAAAGACATTTAGTGAAGGATACCAAACCTTGGTGGTTTTATAGCAAATTTGATCAAACTGTTTATATATAGTTACTGTCAATCTAAAAGAGTAAAGTTTGTATCCAGGAGATGTGGAGTGGTACACTGCGTGGGTACACAAGTGGAATTGCAGAAATGTATTTGTAGGAACAAAAAAGGAAAGGGAAATGTTTGGGATTTTCAAGGCACTGATATAAGACAATGTATTAAAAATGTATAAATATTTATTTGACAAATTATAATAATACAAAAAGTACAAGACATTTGGGACAAACCCCACAAATCAGATCGATCACAAGACCGTTTTTGTCTAATCGGTGGAGTCGTAATCTCGACCGGTTTCGCAGTATAAAACTGCTTCTTCAGGTGATTGTCTCGGTTTGCCAAAGTGATCGTGTGCTTGCTCGGGCAATACCCCCTAGGGCGCACGTCTCGCACAGAGCTCTCCCTGGGGACGCGCTGACACTTCATGGAACTTGATTGGCTATCGCCTGTGTTAAATTACACTGGCTCTTTTGTCATCTTGCCGGTTCCTCTTCTATAACCATGTGTCACTCGCCCCAGTATCATTAAATTGATTACTATACCCTGAACGAGCCCGTCTTTATTATCCCCCACGTGCGCCCTAGGGGGTATTGCCCGAGCAAGCACACGATCACTTTGGCAAACCGAGACATTCTCCTGAAGAAGCAGTTTTATACTGCGAAACCGGTCGAGATTACGACTCCACCGATTAGACAAAAACGGTCTTGTGATCGATCTGATTTGTGGGGTTTGTCCCAAATGTCTTGTACTTTTTGTATCATTATAATTTGTCAAATAAATATTTATACATTTTTAATACATTGTCTTATATCAGTGCCTTGAAAATCCCAAACATTTCCCTTTCCTTTTTTGATCTATGGTCAATCAACTAGGCCCCAAGCAGCCCCTGTTTGAGTTCATTGATCAGGTCTCACCAATTACAAACAATAGGGATGCTGGCACATTTTACAGATATTGTTATCAAATTTAACAGAGGCAATACTCGCATTTTTCACTATTTGTAGGAACACAATGAATGAGGAAAGGGTCACTTATATGAGGATTGTACTTGAATTTGGGAACTGTTTACTATGAAGATTAGATGTTATATTTTTATGGATTATATCAGACACTATTGGTAGTATATAGAGTATACTTTGTCATGTATTGTTTTTGTGCTTTATTTTGGTAAGGTTTAGAGATGGTATAGTATATGAGACTTACATAGAAATACTAGTTAAAGTAATAGTTATTTTAGTAGTATTCTTTTTTTCTTGTAGTATCTCTGTTGTTACTTTAAGTACTTTCCATTGGATTTTCAAAACAATGGGAGATTTTGGATTTTTATAAAACTTTGAAAACCTCCTTGTTATGGTACAGCCTTCATTGGAACAGACCGGTTAGGTCACCATCCAAACTTGTAAATTGTAAAGAAAGAATGATAACAGACAGTAAAATGGGTGCACCAGTTATGTCTCGCATAATGAAGAAATCTATATAGTAAAAGGTATCCACAAAACAGAAATGGCGGATTTTCCGACCAACAGTTGCTAAAAATAAAGCAGAGGATTGTATTGGTAGTGCATGTATTGTTAGGTGATGGATAAGAGTTGGAGCACTTACAGGAGAATGAGAGCTCAAGCCTCGTACACACGCACGGTTTACTCGGCAAGATCCAGCAAAAAACTGCTGGCAGAGCTTTCTTGCCGAGTATACCGAGCGTGTGTACGAGGCTTTCAGGATTCTCGACAAGAAAACTGCCCAGAATTTAGACATGTTCTCTATTTTCTCGTTGTGAGATTCTCGACAGTTTTCCTGCCGAGAAACTCGAGAGTGTGTATACTTACCTGGTCTCCGTGGAAACCCGTGCATGCTCGAAATGACTTTGATGCATGCGCAGGAGCGACGGCATCGAATGTGACGAGCACATGCTCATTGTACGCGATGACGTCACCGCGTTTTTGCCTTCAAAGAGAACCGCGGTTCTTTTGAAAGGTCTGTGTGTACACTCGGGCGGCAAGAGATTCTTGCCAAGAATCTCGTCGGGGAAAACAATGTTTTTTTTCCCGACGAGATTCTTGCCCGTGTGTACGAGGCCTTAGGGTTGACATCACCATTGTTGTGATATCCAATAGTTCAAAGAGCACATAGAAGTAGGGGCAGTGTCATGGAACAGCTTTTGAAAGTATTAACATCCATCATATTGTACAACACATGCAAGTGGATCAAAAGAGTGTGTATATCACTTTGAAAATCCTTTGACAGGTAAATCAGTTTCTATACATATGTTTCTTATCTATGATATGATATTTTGTATCAACAGAGAAATTGTATTTGAGATGGTGATAAGAGAGACAGAGAACACTTAATGGTTTTGATTTGGGGCACCAAGAAAATTAGTAATGCTCAAGAGGCAAAACCTGTTTTGCAGATATTCATTTCTGAACATTTATATGTTTTGAACCTGTTCCACAGGAACTCGCTTTATTCCTTTATATTTCTAGTAAAAAGGGCATAGATGCATGCATGCTCTGTAACATATATTATTTCCACCAACCTATACTGGAACAGAAGGTAGCAGGAGCCACAAAGCAATTAAAGGGTCACTAAAGAAAAAAAAATGTTTTGCTGAAATGACTGTTTACAGGGTATAGAGACATAATAGTTAACTGATTCCTTTTAAAAATCATTAAAAATAGATAAAAACCAATCATATAATGTACCTACAGTTTAGTTTCGTTTTTGCTGTTGTTTCCTGGTTCTCTGATGTACAGAGCCAGAGAGCCAATAGAGGGCAGTGAAGGTTTTGCAAAACGAAACTGGATTGGTGCTGAGGGGTTTTAGACACACCTCCTTGATTAGTCACCACAGTGAGAAATCTCCCAGTACTGTGGTGATCAGGAAACAGACAACCAGGAAGTGTCCAGAACAGAGAGGAATTACAGCAACATCAAAGCAAAAACAAACAATGAGGACATGAAACCAGGACTGCAGTAAGGTAAAGGAAGCTATTTAGCTAAAAAAAAAAAATCCTATAGTGACCCTTTAAGCATGGTGAGATTTGGTACATGCTACCTAGGACAGTTTTTACCTCGTTCCAGTAAGTATGGTTCTAATCAGGTCCTTTGCATATTTTAAATACATTACATAAAATAGGAATTCTTCCGATACATTTGCTGCTTTAGATTAAGATTTCATTTCTTTTTGTCTCCAAAAAAGAATCTTTTTGGTTTCTCGGTCTGTGAATAAAACAAGTCAGCTGTTAGTAGTAGTACAAGCACAAGTATGTACCATGCTTATGTAAATACATGCAGAATATAATTGTAGAAGATGTTAGGTCTCTTATCTTTAACACTATAGATTGCTGTATCTAATCTGTCTTTTTGGACTGCAAATTAAACGAAACTTACATAAAAATATCATTTGGCTTTGAATATTACAGTTAACTCCCATTCCATTCATTACATGTGAATGGACACACATATATATATATATATATATATATATATATATATATATATACAGAGCTTTTTTTTCTCAGAAAATAGGTGCAGGAACTCAACCACGACCCCATTCAGATTTCAAAAACAGTAGAAGGGTAGAATGCAGAGTTCAGGGGGTTACACACAGAGTGCAGAGCTGTCACTTGTAAACACAGAAACCAGACTTCTCTGTTTACAAGTGATTGTGGTGAGCAGACAACAAAGGGTTTGAACCAGGGCCAGATTAAGAACATCATGGGCCTGGTGCTGAGGATTTTGGTGGGGCCTTTTATAAATAATAAATAAATGCGTGGGAATGACATGAACGCAGCCCGGCCAAGGCAAATGACCAATGGCACAGAACCCAGAAGGAAGACCCATGAAGATGTAAGCGCCCGGGCCCCGCCTGAATCATCACAGCGCAGCACTGGAGGGCTCAGTCTGAAAATTGAAGTGTACACTAATGTGCTAATATGCTGTGCATACTTGTACGTTGTGGCATAACCTACCCCAGGGCCTCTAAAAAGTAGTAATGTCAGGAAAGTTTACTACCGCTTTATTATCACAGGATCCCAGGAGCCTCTCATGGGGCCCCCTACTGACCCGGTGGTCCTTGGGCAGTGCATAGTTGCCAACATTTAAAAAATATTTTCAGGGACACTTTTTTATATAAGTGCTATATTTAGAGTAGCCGAGATCCCCGATGTTCCTCTATACATCATAGTAGTAATCACACAATTAAAGGAGTACTAATAATGGGGCTGAACAAATATGAGAACTGAGATTTCCTTTAGTTGAACTAACAAAAGTGTGTCTTTTCTAGAGCTGGTAACATTGAGGGTATTCAGTATAATTTTAAAGAACTGTTTTTGTGGGTAAGCGACATAGGGGAGGAGTATGTACGGTATATAAGTGGGAAGTATGTGCATGTGAGGGAGAGGAATGTGGAGGGTCTAACAGTGGCACTATGTACAGGAGAGGAGTGCAAAGGGTACGGAAAAAGGCACTATGTACAGGAGAGGAGTGTGAAGGGTATGACAATGGGCAGTATGTACAGGAAGAGTGAGGGGGTATGACAGAGGGTAGTACGTACCAGAGAGAAGTGTGGAGGGTATGATGGGGCAGTATGTACAGGAGAGGAGTGTGGAGGGTATGACAGTGGGCATTATGTACAGGAGGGGAATGTAGACGGTATGATAATGGGCAATATGTATAGGAGAGGAGAGTGGAGGGTATGACAGTGAACACTATGTATAGGAGAGGAGTGTGGAGGGTATGACAGTGGGCACTATGTATAGGAGAGGAGTGTGGAGGGTATGACAGTGAACGATATGTATAGGAGAGGAGTGTGGAGGGTATGACAGTGGACACTATGTATAGGAGAGGAGTGTGGAGGGTATGACAGTGAGCAGTATGTACAGGAGAGGAGTGTGGAGGGTGCGACAGTGGGCACTATGTACAGGAGAGAAGTGTATGACAGCAGGCACTATGTACAGGAGAGGAGTGTGAAGGGTATGACAGTGGGCGCTCCGTATGGAGGAGTGTGGAGGGTATGACAGTGGGCACTATGTACAGGAGAGGAGTGTGTAGGGTATGACAGTGGGCACTATGTATAGGAGAGAAGTGTGGAGAGTATGACAGTGGGCACTATGTACAGGAGAGGAGTGTGGAGTGTATGACAGTGAGCACTATGTACAGAAGTGGAAGGATATTTAGGGACTGCGTAGTGGTTAAGCGGGTCATACATGGATTGAAATGACGCCAAATATGCAGAAACCAGCCATAGTCGATCTATGTATGGGCTAGCTGGTTTTACACAAGTCAATGTATTAATCGACTTGAGTACAACCAGCCTGTTAGGTTTTTCTCAAAACAATCAGTGCTGCCAGCTATAGTTAGCAACACTGATCATTGTATGCACTGGCAGAACACAATAACACTGTAGGAGTGATTCCCCCATCCACAGGTCAGCAGGTGAGAGGGTGTGTGGGGACAGGTTGGGGAGAGATACTAGTCAGTGGCTGGTTAGGCACCGGTAGTATCAGAGCCAGATACACACAGGTTACATACGCCACGATCGTTAGAGCGAGAACAATAATTCTAGTACTAGACCTCCTCTGTAACTCTAAACATGTAACCTAAAAAAAATTTAAAGCATCGCTTAGGATACCAAAAAAAATTGTGCTAACTTAACTAACTAGTGTTTTTTTTTAATGAATAAAATATATATATTTTTTTAAAACATTTTTGAAGAATTGCTGCGCAAATACCGTGCTAGAGCTGCACAATTAATCGTTAAAAAAATTGTGATCTCAATTCAACCCCCCTGACGATCTCCAATGCAGAGTTTGCTGATTCTTTCATATAACAAGTGGAGAGACTTTCAGCTATCAAAAGAAAATATCCCCAGTCTGCCAAGTTTTTAACAGGAAACATTGTAACTGACACTTCCTTCTTAGATTAAAGGGATACACTTATGTGTGTAAAGAAAAAATCTGGGCAGTCTGCGAAGTTTGTAAACAAAATGAAACATTGTAGCTAACTAACATTGTAACTAAATTTAACCACTTAAAGTCCAACACTTGTTTCTTAAATTAAAAAGTAATATTATTTGCTAGAAAATTACTTGGAACCGCCAAACATTATATATATTTTAGCAGAGACTCTGGGGAATACAATGGCAATTGCTGCAATCTTTTATGTCACACTGCATTTGCCCATTTCAATGATTAATAAAAAAACATAAAAACAAAACAGTGAAGTTAGACCATTTTTTTTTTGTTTGTTTTTTTGTTTTAATGTGAAAGATGATGTTACGCCGCAAGAATCGTGAGAGAATAGTGATCTATCTTCTAAGCAAAAAAATTGCAATTTTCATTTTAGCCAGAATCGTGCAACATAAAAAGTGCAAAGATCACCCATACAGTAATTTTCTAGCAAAAAACAAATGATGATTTTTACATGTAGTAGAGAAGTGTCAGAATTGGCCTGGGTGGCAAGGGGTTAATTACCATGAGTAATATACAAATAATTATTATAAGCCCTGTGATCCTATCAGTCTGCTGCAGTGTGTCAGCTTGTATTTATATTGGCCGCTCTGAATGTAGCTTCTGACAAGCTGTGCAAGCAGGCCCGTATCTCCGGAACCATAAATGATAGCCATCCCATATTTTGACCAGTTGTGGGGTAGGTCTTCAACTGCCTAGCCCCCAAATGTGGGGTTTCTGTGACCTCTGGTCGTCGAGCTACAACCCCCCAAATTCGATCTTTTTTTTTTTTTTTTCTGAATTTTTTTTTTTTTTTTGGGCAAATGGGCCTATCTTGAGAAAGGGGCCTGGAGCTGCAGCTCCATCAGCCCCATTGTTAATCCGGCCCTGGTTTGAGCCAGAGGTGGTGGAACAGAGTTCCCCCAAGTTCCCCCTGAAAAAAAGCCCTGTATATATATATATATATATATATATATATATATATATATATATATATATATACACACACACAGTATCTCACAAAAGTGAGTACACCCCTCACATTTTTGTAAATATTTTATTATATCTTTTCATGTGACAACACTGAAGAAATGACACTTTGCTACAATGTAAAGTAGTGATTGTACAGCTTGTTGAGCAGGACATTGGTGACCTGAATTTTCTCTACTGCAGAAAATCAATACAGTTAGATCACATCCCCCAACATGTGACTGGGCAATAAAGGCATGGCATCAAAAGGATGCCCAAAGAAATATTCCCAATGCACACATTCCTGAAAATGGCTGTAAGGTAAGTGGATGCTGGGAACCAGAAGCAACACAGAACAGAAGATACAGTCATGGCCCAAAATTGTTGGCACTCCAGAATTTTTTCCAGAAAATCAAGTATTTCTCACAGAAAAGTATTGCAGTAACACATGTTTTGCAATGCACATGTTTATTCCCTTTGTGTGTATTGGAACAAAAAAAGGGAGGGAAAAAAAGCAAATTGGACATAATGTCACACAAAACTCCAAAAATGGGCTGGTCAAAATTCTTGGCACCCTTAACTTAAAGAGGAGGTTCACCCTAAAATAATTATATACCATTACATCCAGCATACTTCCGTCATCTACAGTATGCTGGTTTTTTTTTTACCGTACATACCGTTTTATTGTTATTTTTCCCCCGGTTTCCGGGTTATGGCTCCCGCGGGAGTGGGCGTTCAGAGGTTAGATGATTGACGTCTGGTGAAAAACTTCCCCTGGCGCATAAGGCGCGTCACCAGTTTTCCATAACTAGCCGACCTGCGAGTCGGCTCTATATGGCGCCTGCGCAGTCAGCTCTACACGGCGGGCGCAGGCGCCGTATAGAGCCGACTCGCAGGTCGGCTAGTTACGGAAAACTGGTGACGCGCCTTATGCGCCAGGGGAAGTTTTTCACCAGACGTCAATCATCTAACCTCTGAATAGGAACACCTAGTCCCGCGGGAGCCAGAACCCGGAAGCCGGGGGGAAAATAACAATAAAACGGTATGTACGGCAAAAAAAAAACCCAGCATACTGTAGATGTCGGAAGTATGCTGGATGGAATGGTATATAATTGTTTTAGGGTGAACCTCCGCTTTAATATTTGGTTGCACACCCAATAAGCTTTTTACACCACTTACCCGGAATTTTGGACCACTCTTCATTTGCAAACTGCTCCAGGTCTCTCTTATTGGAAGGGGGCCTTTTCCCAACAGCAATTTTAAGATTTCTCTACAGGTGTTCAATGGGATTTAGATCTGGACTCATTGCTGGCCACTTTAGAACTCTCCAGCGCTTTGTTGCCATCCATTTCTGGGTGCTTTTTGACGTATGTTTGGGGTCATTGTCCTGCTGGAAGACCCAAGATCTCTGACGCAAACCCAGCTTTCTGATACTGGGCTCTACAGTGCGACCCAAAATCCTTTGGTAATCCTCAGATTTCATGATGCCTTGCACACATTTAAGGCACCCAGTGCCAGAGGCAGCAAGACATCATTGAACCTCCACCATATGTCACTGTAGGTACTGTGTTCTTTTCTTTGTAGGCCTCATTCCATTTACGGTAAACAGTAGAATGATGTGCTTTACCAAAAAGCTCTATCTTGGTCTCGTCTGTCCACAAGACGTTTTCCCAGAAGGATTTTGGCTTACTCAAGTACATTTTGGCAAACTGTAGTCTTGCTTTTTTATGTCTCTGTGTCAGCAGTGGGGTCCTCCTGGGTCTCCTGCCATAGCGATTCATTTCATTTAAATGTCGATGGATAGTTGGCGCTGACAATGAAGCTGCCTGAGCCTGCAGGACAGCTTGAATTTGTTTGGAACTTGTTTGGGGCTGCTTATCCACCATCCGGCCTATCCTGCGTTGCAACCTTTCATCAAATCTTCTCTTCTGTCCACGCCCAGAGAGATTAGCTACAGTGCCATGGGTTGCAAACTTCTTGATAATATTGCGCACTGTGGACAAAAGCAAATATTGATCTCTGTTGATGGACTTGTAACCTTAAGATTGTTGATATTTTTCCACAATTTTGGTTCTCAAGTCCTCAGACAGTTCTCTTCTCCTCTTTCTGTTGTCCATGCTTAGTGTAGCACACACAGACACACAATGCAAAGACTAAGTGAACGTCTCTCCTTTTATCTGCTTTCAGGTGTGATTTTTATATTGCCCACACCTGTTACTTGCTCCAGGGGAGTTTTAAGGAGCATCACATGCTTGAAACAATCTTATTTATCCACATTTTTAAAAGGGTGCCAAGAATTTTGACCAGACCATTTTTGGAGTTTTGTGTGACATTATGTCCAATTTTCTTTTTTTTTCCTCCCTTTTTTGTTTTGTTCCAATACACACAAAGGGAATAAACATGTGTATAGCAAAACATGTGTTACTGCAATACTTTTCTGTGAGAAATATTTGATTTTCTGGAAAAATTTCTGCGGTGCCAAAAATTTCGGCCATGACTGTATGTCATTATCACACCAACCCAGATAGCAAGCAATTGTGCTGCAAGTTTGAAAATGTCCTTGTGGCCGCATTGTATTGGCCTCTATTGACGCTCGGCGGCCATACTTTTGGTGATTTCTGCTATGTTTACTTCCTGGGGTGTTACATCTTGCACTAGCGGCCATGTTCTTGTGGCCGCACTGTGTTTTGTCTCTAGCGGCCACCTCGGCAGCCATTTTTCATAGGATCCAGGTGGTATTACATCCACGCTCGGCGGCCATGGTTTTGAGGGCCGTACTGCATCTAGCGGCCGCTCAGCGGCCTTCGCAGTGTGCTTCAGATACGGCGCTGTGGCCCGGGCATTGTTCGGTCTTGAGGCCTTTTGCTTTGGTAATCCACAAGGTCGGTGGCCATTTTTCTGTGGCCACGCTGGGTGGGCCTCTAGCTGCTTTTGAAAGCCTCTGCGTTGTTGGCCTCTAGTGTCAGAGCGGCGGCCATCTTTATCATTTAAACAACACCGTCAGACAGAGACACGCTGCTGACTAGTCAAACTGAAGAGCTGACAAAAGCAGCAGCCCTATTAAGTAGCCACATATCGCAGCTATCATAGCCTTTAAAACTGCACAGACTGACAGACACACTCTACTAGTGGTCAGCGGACAAGAAGCAGCTCAGCTACAAAACGACACCGTACTACTAAGTTCCTGGGTGGTGAGTCCTCTGGGGGGGAACCCCTAATCTCTGCTGCAGCTAGGAGGGTGGGTTACTGTACCTTGCTTGGGAGTCCCTGTGTCAGGCGTGTGGGCAGCATGGCATCAGAAGCAGACATTTTTTCCCCTGAGACACCTGAGCTGGCAATTGATGCCCCTGCACCCGATGTATCGGTGGACGCTACGTCGGCAATCCTATATGTCTTTGTTGCCAAGGTGGAAGCAGCATGTGGGAAAACGGGGGCTAGAAAGTTCCCCCTCCCCCCACCATCTTCTGGGGACTACTTAGATACGGAGCCAGGCCCAACTACAGCTCAGGACCCTGGCTCTGAGGTATCTGAGGATGCGGACCTAGATCGGTCAGACAGTGAGGATGACTCTGGACAGGGCATCCAGTCAGGATCCAGTCAGACAATGCCACGGCGGTGGCATATGTCAACCATCAAGGAGGAGCAAGAAGCTCGGCTGCAGCGTCAGAAGTCGCTCACATCCTAAGGTGGGCAGAAAGGAGCGTACCGGCCCTGTCTTCCGTATACATTCCGGGCGTGGAAAACTGGCAGCTGGACTACCTGAGTCGCCATATGCTGGACCAAGGAGAACGGTCTCTGCACCCGGAGGTGTTTCAGCTCCTTTTCCAAAGATGGGGCACACCAGACATAGATCTCCTGGCGTCTCGCCTCAATCGGAAGGTTTTGAGGTTTGTGGCCAGGTCAAGAGACCCATGGGCAGACGCGACAGATGCGTTAGTGGCGCTGTGGAGTCAGTACCGGCTAATCTATGCCTTCCCTCCTCTAAAGCTCTTTCCTCATCTGCTTCACAGAGTGGAGGCAGAGGGGATTCCAGTGATCCTAATTGCTCTGAATTGGCCTCGGCGTCCTTGGTACACCGATATAGTGTGTCTAGTAGCAGACGTCCCTTGGCATCTACCGTTGAGAGAGGACCTGCTGTCACAAGGCCCCCTACTGCATCCTGCTTTACAGTCGCTGGCTTTAACGGCATGGCTATTGAAAGCCAGGTACTAAGAGACCAGGTCCTATCGGATTCGGTGATACCTACCATGAGGAAGGCTAGGAAGTTATCCTCTAGGAAGATTTACCATCGCACTTGGAAAGCTTACTTAGCCCTTTGCGACTTATTTGGTGTCCAGAGTCCTGCGACCCCTGGCGACTCACTCTCTAGTGAGAACATTTGTACAGGGGGTTCGGCATGTGGCCCCTCCGGTCCGCCCTCCGCTACCTCCGTGGGACTTGAATCTGGTTCTCTCGGTGCTTCAGAAACCACCGTTCGAAGAGATTAGGGAGATTCCCTTGTTGACACTTTCTCAGAAGGTGGTCTTTTTGGTGGCTGTTATGTCAGTTAGACGAGTTTCTGAGCTGGCAGCCTTGTCATGCAAGGCTCCTTATCTGATCTTCCACAAGGATAAGGTGGTGCTGCGCCCGCAGCTTTATTTTTTACCTAAGGTCATCTCGGCCTTCCATCTCAATGAAGACATTGTACTTCCATCCTTGTGTCCTCATCCGTCGCACCCTAGAGAGGCGGCGTTACATTCCTTGGACGTTGTCCGAGCTCTGAGAGTATACTTATCTGCTACTTCTTCGTTCCGGAGGTCAGACTCACTGTTTGTTTTGGTGGCTTAGGCCAGGAGGAAAGGCACCCCCCTTTCCTCTCACGGCGCATTCGACCAGGGCAATAGGTGCCTCTTGGGCTTTCCGACATCAAGTGTCTGTTTCCCAGGTGTGTAAGGCGGTGATTTGGTGCAGGCTGTGCGACCGCACAGGGCGCCATGGACAACACGGGCGCCGTGCGGCCATCACAGCTCGCAGTCAGTTTGCTGTTAAAGATGTGTTGAATGGGACAGAAGCCGCCCGAGTCACTGTTCAGCACGGGCACGGCACCCCGGCGCTGCAGAGGGGGGGGGGCGTCGCGCCCGCTGACACTCACACGCACTGGACACTCCCTTCCTCCCTCCTCCTCTCCTTGTCTCAGGTGGTAATGGCCTGGGTAGCGCGGCGCCGTCGCGTAAAGCGTGTATGCGTAATGCATGCCGCTCAGCTTGAAATTCTAACGGCGCCAGGAGCAGAGCAGAGGGCACTGAGTCTGACCGACTGAAGCCGGGATCGGGACGCGACTGACAGACTGCCGCCGTAACTCTGAAGAAAAGTAACGGTAAGGCAGCCCCTCCCCCTTATCTAGCAGGCTGACAGTTTTACACCTGTCATTCCCTCCTCCCCCCTCACCTGTACTCCAATGAGGAGGTTGGGCACCAGATGTGAGCACTGTGAAAACCTGGCACTAAGAATAAAAAAAAAATGAAATTTAAAAAAAAAATGAATATGTTATATAGCAAAACATAAAATTATAATTTTTTTTCAAAATTGGTCTTTTGGTAAAAAAAAAATAAAAACCAAAAAAAATAAAACGCAATCAAATGATCAAATACCACCGTGCAGTTGTCAGCTTAAGTTGAGCAGCCCACATAGCAAAAAATGGCCTATCATGAAGGGGGGTAAATCTTCCAGAGGTCAAATTTTTTGCCCAGAGTTTATTTATACTTCTGGCAGTCTGTGATTGGTCTATACTTGTACCCCCCGGCTATGTCTGCACCTCGGTCATATGTAAAACTCCTACAGAGTATCACTTCCTGTTTGTAACTGACACCCCAGGTTTATTGCCTAAAGTATAAATAAACTCTGGGCAAAACATTTTCACGGATTAACCAAGTGACCTCTGAAAGATTTACCCCCCCCCCTTCATGACAGGCCATTTTTTACTTAAGCTGACCTGGTCATGCGATGCTGTACACAAATAAAATTCATATTTTTTGTTTCTCTGTGGTATTTGATCACCTCTGCATTATTTTATTTTTTCAGTGTTTTTTTATTTATTTATTTTTTTTATTTATTTTTTTAACAAAAGACCAAATCTGAAAAAAAATATGTATTTTCTGCTATATAACATATGCCAATTTTTTTTTTTTTTACTTTTTTCATAAATTTAGGGCAGGGGTCTCCAAACTTTCTAAACAAAGGGCTGGTTTACTGTGCTTCAGGCTTCAGGAGGGCCAGACTGTGGCCATTTGGAGTACAAAAGTTCCTGATGTCAGTGGGGAAAAAACAATGCTCCATCTTTGGTGTCAATGGGAGAAATTGTGCCCCATAATTGATGTCATTGAGAGATATTGTGTCCCATCATTGATGTCAATGTGAGTAATGGTTGCCCCATCATCGGTGTTGTTTATTTATGGAAAAAAAAAAATTCTAGTAATTGCGGAGATCAGCGACTTATAGCAGGGCTGGGATATTTTTCGTCCTCTTTGTGTATGTTTAGGTGACCAGGGGGTGAAGATGGGGGGGCGCCACAGGATTAGCTCGCACAGGGCGCCTGAACACCTAAGGCCGGCCCTGTATGTCTGTACTGCTTTTTGACGAACTGATCTGCTAGATGCATAGAGAGGGATTATACCCAAAGGGCCCGCCCCCTGGGCAGGGCTGTAGGGTGTGTATGATGTGTTTAACATTTTCTATAAGTTTCTGCCTAGTCACTCCTAAAGGAAGGCTAATACCCACTTTGTCAAGATTAAGGCTGTGTCCGTCTATGAACTTAGAGAAAAAGATTTTACGGTGAGTATAAAATCCTTTTTGGACTCTGTGATCCTTGATGTGCTGGCAACTTACAATATCTTCTGTTTTGCATCAAATAAATTATCCTATTCTTTGCTCACTCTATCCATTTCTCTAATCAGCATGTTCCTTGCCATTTTACTCTACAGGCATTAACAAGAGTCTCATATCATGTCAATTTCAGGTACCTACACTAACTGCATTTACTGTAAAAGTACATTTTATTGATTTTAATAAAGTGTAAGCATAGCTACTTATATTAGTGTTTTTATATCTTTTTAGAACATTGACACCAAGCAGTAAACATACCTTTGCAATATTCTGTTTTCTTCCTGCTAGCTTAGAAACATCCCGTGAAACAGTTTCATAAGCACTATCTTGTGCAAAGCTGGTAACTGCCACCTTCTTGTTAAATTCTCTAGAAGTAATTTCTTTAGATGTTCGAGTAGAAACATGATCGTAGGTGCTTGTAGAACAAACAGAATAGTTGGAAATTTGGTTTACGGCCTCATATTCGCTTTCACATCTAGAACCTCTAAATGGTATTTGTTCATAAGTGTCCTCAATTTCAGGTTCTGATGTAATTTTAGAATACAATAATGAGCTGTCTAAATTTTCACCTCTGCCACGCAAGAGAGGAGCAGTAATTGTTTTACTGTTAACGGTCTGAATGGATGTTGCAAACTTCATCTCCAGAACTTCACATTCTGAAAGATCCTTCAAGCTGCTAAGCAGTGTTGGCGTCCGTGTGTCCAGGGACAACTGATTTAAGGACTGTGTGGAGCTTTGTAAGTGTCCCAGAGCTGAAGGCAAGCTGTCCAGTTTAACCTCAGAATAAAGAACATCTGGAACATTCGTTTTTACCATATTCTTTTGACTGATCTGTGTTTCTTTGACCAGAGAATAGAGGACATCTGTGTCCTTTTTAGAAATAGAATATAGATCTTCACCATGAGCATCTTTGCTAGGCTTAGAGTAGATGTCCTCATTATCATTATTACCGATGCTGCATTTTCTCTCTGGTAATGGTGGTGCAGTGTCCTACAACAAAAATGAACAATTATTGCTACAGATTAAAATAAATATCAGCTTCGATTGATCAAAACCCTTGTAATCTCTGCCTCTTATATCACTGTATATTAATATATAAATCCCAATCTGACCCTAGCTGAAAATGTGCTTTCTGTATTACTGACATAAGCATAGTAATGTACTTCTTTTTTTAATGTACTTCTTTTTTTAACCTGCCTGGCGGTATTCCCGAGTCTGATTCGGGGTTAGATTTTCCTGCTGCGAGCGGTAACCCCGAGTCAGACTCGGGCTTGCCTCGCTAGATCCACAGACAGTGTTTACTTACCTTGTCCCTGGATCCAGCGATGCCACCGCGCTGTGTGAGTGAGCGGGACCTCACTCGATTCACACAGTGCCTCTGTGTAACGCCGATCTCCGTTCCCTGCGACGTTACGACGCACGGGGACGGAGAACGGCGCCAAATTCAAAAAAGTAAACAAACACATTACATACAGTATACTGTAATCTTATAGATTACAGTACTGTATGTAAAAAAAACACCCCCCCCCCTTGTCCCTAGTGGTCTGTCCTGTGTCATGCATGTCATTTTATATAATAAAAACGTTTCTTTCTCCCTGCAAACTGTAGATTGTCCATAGCAACCAAAAGTGTCCTTTATGTCAAAAATGGTTTAGATCAGCTAAAAAACAGCGATAATAAATTATAATCACTTGCAGAATTGTGCGATAGCGATTTGTGGGGAAATTCGTCATAAAAATAAATAAATAATGACAGCGACAATTCTGCAACTGAGCACATTTCAGTGATTTTGATTTGATTACATTATTGAATAATTTTTATTATAATTATATTATTATTTGTTATAATTATTTATTATATTATAATTTATAATTTTGTTTTTAAAAAAATGTCATACCCGGGATGCCTATTAGAATCTTGTTTGGTCAGATTTAAGTGAGTTATTTCTAAAAATTACAGACCTACAAAATAAAACGCCAAATTTCCTTGCAAATAATGGTACCGCTTTCAGCATGTTTTTTCTAAAAGAATCATACCGCCAGGGAGGTTAAACTAATACTCTTATGCCTCGTACACACAACCATTTTTCTTGGCAGGAAAAAAAACAAAGTTTTTCCTGACGTGATTCCTCTCCAGCCTGACTTGCATACACACGTTCATGCAAAAAACGTCCGACCAATGCGCGGTGATGTACAACACGTACAAAGGGACTATAAAGGGGAGGTTCCTTTCAAATGGCACCACCCTTTGGGCTGCTTTTGGGCTGCATACTTGATTCTGAGCATGCACATTTTTTTTCCCCTCGAAATAGAATACACACGACCGTTTTTCGTGACGAGAAAAAAACTGACGGGAAACACAACGAGAAAAAAGAGAGGTGGTTTATATTTTTTTGCGGGCAGTTTTTCCGTCGAGAAAACTGCTAGGGAGCATACACACGACCAATATAAAAAATGGCAGTTTTCTCATCGTGAAAACCAGTCGTGTGTACAAGGCATCGGAGTGAGGGAGAAAAGTATTTTATCTCCTGTTGATTTTGTACGTTTGCCCACTGACAAGTATTGATCAGTCTATCATTTTAATGGTAGGTTTATTTTAACAAAAAATCTAGAAAAACACTATAAAACTTATTTGCATTTTAATGAGTGAAATAAGTATTTGATCCCCTATCAATCAGCAGGATTTCTGTCTCTCAGGTGTCTTCTATACAGGTAATGAGCTGAGATTATGAGAACACTCTTAAAGGGAGTTCCCCTAATCTCAGCTTCTTACCTGTATAAAAGAGACCTGTCCACAGAAGCAATCAATCAGATTCCAATCTCTCCACCATGGCCAAGACCAAAGAGCTGTCCAAGGATGTCGGGGACAAGATTGTAGACCTACACAAAGCTGGAATGGGCTACAATACCATCGCCAAACATCTTGGTTTTTGCTCTGTGTAACTTCTGCTAGGAGGCAGCACTGGGCGTGACCGCGAGCGGAGCCGAGCCTGGCCGAGTGTACCCGAGTGTATCATTTTAATGGTAGGTTTATTTTAACAGTGAGAGACAGAATAACAACATAAAAATCCAGACTGATCATTTCTTTGCCAGTGGGCAAAAATAAAACTTGCGGCGGCGTAACGTAAACCAGATACGTTACGCCCGCACAGTTTTACGCCCAGATACGTGAATCTGGGCCAAAGTGCCTAATAACATAAGGGGAATAACAATTTCAAAATTTTTAGGGTAATAAAAGTTATGTTTTAAATCCAGTGGGTTAGATGCATGAGAATATGATGATACAGATTAATATTATTTAAATACTGTCAACAGCATGTACCCAGCAGCAGTGGATTATGCCATGTACATAGGACATCTAGTATAATAGAACATACCTCTGTAGCAGGCATACTTTGTTTTCTGTGTCCGTACTGAATACCACCTTTATTATTTTTCTGTGTTGCTGTCTTTGTTTGAGAAAAAGCACTTTCTTGTCTTTCATTTGACGGCTCAATGTTGTCATAAATATTTTTTTCAGAAAACTGTAAAATGCATAATAGAGAATTAAAAAAATATATATTTTCTAATGACAAAATCATAAAATTATCTTTTCTACTGTAAATACAATACGCTCATCTTTCTGAGTGTCTTGCATATGCTTGCTTATTTAATAATTGTGTAATATGTTTCCATTGCTGAATATATAGGACAATGGACAGGGTGCCAACAGTGATATCTGGAGGTGCATTATGCCAATATGCTGTCAGTAGTGCAAAAGCCTATTTAATCAAATGAACATGGAATGCTACTTTACAATTACATATTGTGTAAGTCTGTAGTGGAAAACTTAAAATTGGATATTGGGTGCCTTTTCGTGTAGTCAGAGTTCCCTTTAAAGTATTTGTTACCCCAACATTTTGTATTCCTGATATGTGTCTGCTGTACCATGTACTTGTATGAAAAAGTATCCTGTTCCCTTTGTATTGCTTCCTTTGTGTGAAATCCCTGGTGTTCCTGTCAGTCCCTCTGCTTTCCTATAAAAAAACTGACCACATTAAATAGGGGAATACACCGTGGTCAGTTCTCTAGCTATGCTGGGAATTCAGCCTGCTCTCCTTCAATGATCAGACTTGTCCTGACATGTCTCCCCTACACAGCCATTCACTGGGAAGCTCATTGTTCTGCTGTGTCTTCTCCCCCAACTCTTATGAAGCTGAAAACCGAGGGAATGTGAACACTTATAAAAAAGGATAAAAATTGTATTTATCATGTTTTTTTTTTTTAAATCTATACACAAATATTTTGCCTTCCCTTTCTATTTTAAACTAAAAGGTTGTTTTACAGGGTGATCATTTACAATCACTCTAAGAGAATTGCCTATTACTTCTGATTTTACATATTGCTAAATAAGGAAGAGCTTTGTTTAATGCATGGGTGCTTAAAGCGGAGGTTCACCCTAAAAACATTTTTCTAACATTACAATGTGCTCACTTCCAACATTGACAGTATGCTGATTTTTATTTTTTTTGTTGCTGAACATACCGTCATATAGCCATTTCCCCCCTGACTTCCCGGTAGTGGCTGCGCGGGAGTGGGCGTTCCTATGCAGAGGCTAAGTGATTGACGTGATGACAAAAACTTCCCCTCCCGGCACATAAGGCGTGTCACCAGTTTCCGAAAGAAGCCGAACGTCAGTGCGCAGGTGCCGTATAGCGCCGTATAGAGCCGACTCGCAGTTCGGCTTCTTTCGGAAACTCGTGACGCGCTTATGTGCCGGGGGAAAGTTTTTGTCATCACGTCAATCACTTAGCCTCTGCATAGAAACGCCCACTCCCACAGGAGCCACGTACCCTGGAAGCCAGGGGGGGGGGGGGAATAGCTATACGACGGATAGTATAGCAAAAAAAAAATGAAAAATCAGCATACTGTCAATGTTGGAAGTGAGCACAATGTAATGTTAGAAAAAAGTTTTTAGGGTGAACCTCCGCTTTAACCTGTGGCTCTCCAGCTGTTGCAGAACTACAAGTCCCATCATGCCTCAGCTGTGGGGAGTCATGCTTGTAACTGTCAGTTACAAGAAAGTCCTATGAGGCATTACAAGGCTGTCAGGCTTGCAATGCCTCATGGGACTTGCTTGTAACTGTCAGCCTTGCAATGCCTCATGGGACTTGTGGTTCCGAAACAGCTGAAGGGCCACAGGTTAAAGGGTCACTAAAGGAAAAAAATGTTTTTGCTGAAATGACTGTTTACAGGGTATAGAGACATAAAAGTTAACTGATTCCTTTTAAAAATGATTACAAATAGATAAAAATCAATCATATAATGTGCCTGTAGGTTAGTTTCACTTTTAAACTGGTTTCAGGTTCCTGTGAACTAGAGAGACACACAGAACAAACAAATCCAGGGCAGTGTTTTGTTTTTAAAATGAATCTGATTGGTTCTGTTAAGTTTTAGACACACAGTAATGACAGCTTAGACCAACAGTGAAAAGCTCCCAGTACTGGTTATGGTTATAAGGAAACAGACAACCAGGAAGTGTGGAGATCAGAGCAGAATTACAGCTACTTCAAAGCAAAAACGAACAATAAGGACATGAAACCAGTACTGCAGTAAGGTAAAGGAAGCTATTTAGCTTAAAAAAATAAATCCTTTAGTGATCCTTTTAAGCAGCCATGGTTTAAGGCATTTGGCATGTGAATATTCTGAAGCTGCATTTGACCACCTTTTGCGTTTCTTTGTAAGGAGCAAATCCTTATCATGCAAAACAGATAAACTCAACTCTGACTACATTTCTCATTAGAATGCATGCTATGAGATATGCAGCCCTAATTGCAGTGCACTCTGCGGCCGCCCCGGAGATGTGTGAACTGTCTCATAAAAAATCCAGGCCCAGTCGCCTGTCATGCGAATTGGATGTGGGGAAACTTGCAATCCAATATGCATAAGTGTGAACCCAGCCTTAAGGATTACCTGGCAATTTCTTGTAAGAGGTGACAAAAAAGCTGGTTGTAAAGGTATGAGGATTTTTACCTTAATGCATTTCCATACAATAAGGTAAAACCTTCTGTGCACAGGTTCCCCCTCAACCCTCCCCATACTTACCTGAGCCCATTCTTAATCTAGAGCAGTGCCTGAGAGCAGTGTCTCTCTCCCTCCTCACAGGACAAAGATTTAACAATAGGAGCCATGGCTGCTGCTGCTGTCAATCAAATCCTGTGACAAGGAGTGGGGCCGAGCCTTGCTGTCTGTGTCTATAGACGCGCAGACAGCACAGCTCAGGATCAAGCCCACAGGTGTGCCACCATAGGAAGCTTTTCCTATGGTGGCACAGCAAGAAGAGGAGGAGCCAGGAGTGCCAGCAGAGGACCTAAGAAGAGGAGGATTTAGGCTGCGTTGTGTTGTATTGCACAGAGCAGGTGAATATAACATTTATATTGAAAATAATTACGGTAGGTTTCCAATCACTTTACGTACTGCTTTAGCTACAAGATAGAACCAAACTGTGCTAAAATATCAGCAGTGATAGCTACCATATAAGCAACAATTATGTTTCATTATTTCTTTCACAAAAACATAACGAAATAATATTCTACAATATTTTTTTTTCCATCATTACCAGGACCACCTGTAGAATGTCAGTAGTATTCATATATGCCTGACTGTGTTTTCATTATTATATAACTAATAGCCAACTGTAGTTTACAGTTTACCTTAATGTAAGACTGAGCCAGATTCTCTCCATAAGGTTGTATAGTGTTGTTTTGATAATGCCTTATCAGTGTTGGCAAACTATCATGACAACAGGAGTCCCCAGACACGACCAATTCTCCATTTGCCATCTGGTTTATAACAAAATGGCGACATCTTTCCTTCCCCCTGTAATAAAGAAAGAAAAAATAAGTATTAAACCACTTAAGACCCGGACCAAAATGCAGCTAAAGGACCTTGCCCCTTTTTGTGATTCGTCACTGCGTCACTTTAACTGACAATTGCGTGGTCGTGCGACGTGGCTCCCAAACAAAATTTGGCGTCCTTTTTTCCCCACAAATAGAGCTTTCTTTTGGTGGTATTTGATCACCTCTGCGATTCTTATTTTTTGCGCTATAAACAAAAATAGAGCGTCAATTTTGAAAAAAATTCAATATTTTTTACTTTTTTGTTATAATAAATATCCCCCAAAAATATATAAAAAAAAGTATTTTTTTATTCAGTTTAGGCCGATACGTATTCTTCTACCTATTTTTGGGTAAAAAAAAAATCGCAATAAGCGTTTATCGGTTGGTTTGCGCAACATTATAGCGTTTACAAAATAGGGATAGTTTTATTGCATTTTTATAAAAAATATTTTTTTACTACTAATGGCGGCGATCAGCGTTTTTTTTTTCGTGACTGCGACATTATGGCGGACACTTCGGAGAATTTTAACACATTTTTGTGACCATTGTCATTTTCACAGCAAAAAATGCATTTAAAATGCATTGTTTATTGTGAAAATGACAGTTGCAGTTTGGGAGTTAAGCACAAGGGGGCGTTGATGGGGTTGTGTGTTCCCTGAAGTGTGTTTACAACTGTAGAGGGTGTGGCTGTAGGTGTGACATCATCGATTGTGTCCCCCTATAAAAGGGATCACGCGTTCTTCAGCTCCGGGGATCGATTGCGGGTCTCCAGCACCGAAGGGGTCCGCTGGTCCCGCGGTCCCGTAGCTTTGGACCGGGACCCACGGCTGGGTACTAGTACAGGACGTACCTGTAGGTACATGTGCCCAGCCATGCCATTCTGCCGACGTATATGTGTAGGAGGCGGTCCTTAAGTGGTTAATGTTATTTAGGGTGACCTGAAGCAAAGCTGGTATTTTATGGAATATTTTCTATTTCATCTCAAAATACAAAAGATGGATAGCTATGTCATATTGTTACACATATTTTTTTACCCTTTCCATGTCACAAAAATATTCTACCTAATATTACTCGGCTTATAAATGTATAAAAATGCAACTATCGGTGAAAAGGGAAAAGTGTAAGGGACCTCTTGCTTCTCTAAAATATTTTAGACGCTGTGCCCTAAAAAAAAGAGGATGAATTCTTATCTACAGGACTCAACATTGACAACTCCTTCACTTTCCTATTTTCTAGCTTTATGTATGTTACGTGTTAAAAGGTTACATCCCGACAGTTTTTTCTGTGTGAAAGGCTTCTACTTAATATAAACAAAACTTATGAGTGTTAATTTTTTCAAAACTGTGTACAGTTTGTAAATATAAATTACTTATATATAGAGTTGAGCGGACACCTGGATGTTGGGGTTCGGACCCGAACCCGAACTTTAAGAAAAAAGTTTGGAACTCCGAACCCCATTGAAGTCAATGGGACACGGACTTTTAGTAAGAAAAAAAAAATGTGTGGAGGTCCCCCCAAATTCAACAACCAGACCCTTTAGGTCTGGTATGGATATTAAGGGGAACCCCGCCTTCAATTTAAAAAAAAAATGACGTGGGGTTCCCCCTAAATATCCATAACCAGACCCTTCAGGTCTGGTGTGGATTTTAAGGGGAACTCCACCCCAAATTTAAAAAAAAATGGCGTTGGGGATCCCCCTAAAATCCACACCAGACCCCTTATCCGAGCACGTTGACCTGGCCGGCCGCAGAAAAGAGGGGGGGACAGAGTGCGGCCCCCCCTCTCCTGAACCGCACCAGGCCACATGCCCTCAACATTGGGAGGGTGCTTTGGGGTGCCCCCCCAAAGCACCTTGTCCCCATGTTGATGGGGACAAGGGTCTCATCCCCACAGCCCTTGCCCGGTGGTTGTGGGGGTATGCAGGCAGGGGGCTTATCAGAATCTGGAAGACCCCTAGATCCTGACCCCCCCTGTGTGAAATGGTAATGGGGTACACTGTACCCCTACCATTTCACGAAGGAAGTGTAAATTTTCAGAAAAAAACACACACACCGTAGAACAAATTACTTTATTAATTAAACCAAATAAAAATCCAGCGGTGAAAATAGACAATCCTGCTCCAACGTTGTCTCTATCCAGCGCCGGGTGATCTCTCCAGCGCCGGGTGATGTCTCCAGCGTTGGATGATTGGTCCAGCGATGAGAAAATCCATCTATTCAGAGCACAGCTCAGCGAATGACGCGCCGATGCTTTGACGTTTCTTTTATAGGGGAGGCGGGCCACGCGTCACGTGACCCCGTCCCCCTCTGACGCACACTCTGCTATGTCACTGGGACAGCCCACGTAGCAGAGTGTGCGTCAGAGGGGGACGGGGTCATGTGACGCATTGGCCCGCCTCCCCTATAAAAGAAACGTCAAAGCATCGGCGCGTCATTCGCTGAGCTGTGCTCCGAATGGGTGGATCTTCTCATCGCTGGACCAATCATCCGTCGCTGGAGACATCACCCGGCGCTGGAGAGATCACCCGGCACTGGATAGAGACAACGTTGGAGCAGCATGGATCATCTATTTTCACTGCTGGATTTGTATTTGGTTTAATTAATAAAGTAATTTGTTCTACGGTGTTTGTGTTTTTTTCTGAAAACTACTATTTACACTTCCTTCGTGAAATGGTAGGGGTACAGTGTACCCCATTAGCATTTCAAACAGGGGGGGGTCAGGATCTGGGGGTCCCCTTTGTTAAAGGGGTCTTCCAGATTCTGATAAGCCCCCTGCCCGCATACCCCCACAACCACCAGGCAAGGGTTGTGGGGATGAGACCTTTGTCCCCACCCCAGCACCCCAAAGCACCCTCCCAATGTTGAGGGCATGTGGCCTGGTGCGGTTCAGGAGAGGGGGGGCCGCACTCTGTCCCCCCCTCTTTTCTGCGGCCGGCCAGGTCAACATGCTCGGATAAGGGGTCTGGTGTGGATTTTAGGGGGAACTCCACACCATTTTTTTAAAAAAAATTGGGGTGGAGTTCCCCTTAAAATCCACACCAGACCTGAAGGGTCTGGTTATGGATATTTTTTTTTTTCACAAGAAACTGGTTATGGATATTTTTTGGAGGAACCCCATATAATAATAATATTTTTTTTTTTAAATTGACGGCGGGGTTCCATACCAGACCTAAAGGGTCTGGTTATTGAATTTGGGGGGACCTCTGCGCATTTTTTTTTTACTAAAAGTCCGTGTCCCATTGACTTCAATGGGGTTCGGAGTTCGGGTTCGGGTCCGAACCCGAACATCCAGGTGTCCGCTCAACTCTATTTATGATATATGGTTTGAAGACTTTTGTGGTCCCCCCAGTATATCACTGCTGACGATGGTTGGATTTTCTTCTATTAATTTAAACAGGGCTCCCTTGGCTACTATGGACAAAGCTTTAACCCCCCCCCCCTTTTTTTTGTCCATTCCCCTGCTCCTTACCCCTTCCCCTCCTCCCCTTCTTTTTTTTTATATACCCCCCCCCCCCCCCCCCGCTGCCCCGCCCCCCTGGATTACTTACTTGGGATCCCTAGGTAGTTATGACAATATGTTGGCTTTTTTGTCTATGATGAACCATGGCTGTTTGAACTTAGGAATTTCATGCCTATATGCCATCCTGTCTACTCTATGATCTTCTATGTACCTACAGTATATTGGCCTGTTAAATTGTATACTTCCTTTTTTTGTGTTTCACCTGGAATACTGTTCTGTTCTGTATTTGTATTTTTCAATAACAATTCTGTGATAAAACGAAACTTACCAGGATTCACAGCAGATACAACACGGGTCCACTCTCTTTTCTACTTTATGTAAGACTACAATTACTAATTACCAGTTGTGTTAAGCAGACAGATACACTGATGGCACTAAGCTCAAAATGTAATTTTCCTATTTTTCTATGAAATATTTTTTGTAGGTTTTAGCAATAAAATAGCCTTATATTCTCATAAGTGAGGCAAATATTGGCCTCCCATTTACCTTTACTGGGAAAAAATAAGTTTACCAAGACATCTTTGCAACACAGCATCATGTTACCATTCCCGAAATCAACCTTCTACTGCCAGTAGATTTAATTGTAGATTTAACAGCTGCAGTAGGGTTTGAATAGCATGTTTGAGTTGCAAGTATTGAAAAAAAATAGATTTATTGATTAAACATCTGGGGGCAGATCCACGTACATCGGCGCATATATAGACCGGCGTAGCGCATCTCATTTACGTTGAGCTGGCTCAACTTAGAGAGGCAAGTACCGTATCCTCATAGTATTTGCGCCCAACTTTGCGCCGGTGCAACGTAAATTCCGAGGCGTAAGCCGGCGTAATTCAAAGTGGGAAGGAAGTGGGCGTGTTCCATTGAAATGAGCCGTGACCATATGCAAATGAAGGGCCGAACAGACGGCGCATGCGCAATGACGCTGACTATGTTCAGTGCCTCTCTGCGCATGCTCAGAACTCGGCGTAATTAGTGAGATACGCCCAGGGCAGAAATACGCCCAGACATGCGCCCGTCCAGTGCAAAAGTACATCCTCTTGTTTCCCCCCCTGAAGCAAGGTGCTTTTGTTCTGTTTGTCTGTTGGTGTTTGTCGGTGTGTTTTTTGGAGAGATGTCTGAAGCTCCAAGAAGAGGAAGCTCAATTACTCCCCCCAGGAGAGGGCTATTATTGTCAGGGCCATGACCCTGTATGATAGGTACCTCCATGGGCCAGAGAGTGCCAATACCACCAAGGTCAGGAGGACGGAGTCCTGCAAATTATTGCAGCGATTGTTAATGCATTGGGGAGTGAGGCCAGGACCCCCAATGAGATCTTCAAAAAGACAATGATCTCAGGCGCGTCGTCCGAGGTAAGCTGGCTAAGATTTCCGCTCATGTCAGGGGCACTGGAGGGGGACCATCAACTACTCTCAGGCTCAATGCTGAGGAGCGGGTGGTTGCCCAGTGCCTCCACAGGCATCAAGTGGAGGGAGTGCTTGGATTTGACTCCATTGAGGATGCCTTGAGGACAGGTAAGTAAGTTTGATTTCCTATCTGGTGTGTAGCATGTGTGGGGGGGGGGGGGAAACATGTGACAAGTGTGTGGATCCTCCAACCTGTGAATGTTTTGTGTCATCCACAGATGTTCAGGAGGGTGCTGGGCCATCTGGCCAGTCCTCACCATCCCCCGGATATCAGGCTGCCTCTGACCACCTGGCAAGCCCGGAGTCCTCAGGGGAGGGGAGTGACCACACTTCTCCTCAGGAGGAGGTTGAGGAGGAGGAGGGGATGCCCAGGCAGGCTACAGTGTGACTGATGTATGAATGTGGGGGTGACATTCCTGACGGAAAAGGGGTGTCACCCTCGGTAGTGGTGGAGAAGGGATCCCCAGGACCAGGGAGAAGTGATCCCCAGGTCCGTGAGAATGGTGTATGAATTTATAGCAACATAATCGGAGCCTTGGCGTGGCGTTGCTGCTCACAAGTCCTAAATGGTGGACTTGGGCTAATCCAATTTGATGTGGATGTGGGGTGTGTGCTAGGGACCACAGTGGTGTGCATGTGTGCATTCTCCTTGTGCCATGATTAATGTGTGTGTGTTTAATGTGCAAAGATGCCTACTGCAAAGACGTTTATGCATGGTCGGTATATCCTCTCCCGTGCCCTCCTCCTCCGTGCCCTCCTCCTTCTACGCGCATCTAAAGCCAGCAGTATAGCTATGACCATGGATGCCCCTGGCATGTTGGCATACAGATTGTTGTCCTGCAAGTGTGGCTGCTCAGCTTGTCCCTAACGGTGCTGCTGAAGCTGACCTGCACACGTCTGGTGCAAAGTTAAAGCTGCTTTTATGAGGGGTAACTTTAGACCGGGCGTACAGATTACGCGCACAGCGCGTAGCTTGCGCCGGACAAACGTACTTTCGTGGATCGCCATATCTCCCTCATTTGCATAGCAAAACAATGGTGCGTCCAGCGTATTTTTGCGCCCACGATGCGCCGGCGTAGAACAATTACGTTGGTCGGAAAAAACTATTTTTCAGGCGTATCTCCTTTTGGGGATACGGCGCATAGATACGATGGCGCATATTTACACTTACACCGCGCATCTCGAGATACGCCGGCGTAAGTGCTTTGTGGATCTGCCCCCTGTTCTGCAACTGCTTTAGGAGACAGAGTGGATAGTATAAAAATTTATATGTTCTTTTGTTTGAAGAAAAATTATAAACATTTCATATGATTACACTGCTGCATGACTGTGCATTAATCATTCAAAGTGCGACAGGGCTGAAAACTGAAAATTGGCCTGAGCAGGAAAGGGGTAAAAGTGCCCAGTATGCAAAGTGGTTAAGGCCTGTGCCATCAAAACATTTATTCATAATGTGCAAAAAGCATCCACAATATTCAAATTTGATAGAAAAAAATGTAATCAGTGTAAATAAAGTCTAATGCACAGGAGTGATAAATATCACCGCAAAGAAAGTGTCTTCCACAGCTAATGGAAATCCTCTCCACCACGCATGAGCAACAGAGCTAAAATGCACTCATTGCATAATTACTAAAATGCACTATCATGGCATAATTACCTTGCCTATAATTCTGATACCCATTGCCATGGCCAGAATTATAACTACACTGGTGATTTCTATTGCTTTGTCTGTATGTATACTCTAATGTCCTGTGGGTTTTTATTAGGTTCTTTGGTGATAAACCCCTATAAAGGCCACGTGACCCCTGTGGCATCTTGTGTAGGGGAGGGGCTTGATGACATCACAATGCTCTACAGACGAGATAGTGTGGTGTGGTAACTATACCAGCGAGGAGACTGTATATTGGCGATGTGAAAAGTATGTCCATGTACAGTATAGTATGCACTCAATACTTGGTTGGGGCTCCTTTTGCAGGAATTACTGCATTAACGCGGCATGGCATGGAGGCTATCAGTCTGTGGCACTGCTGAGATGTTATGGAAGCCCAGGTTGCTTTGATAGTGGCCTTCAACTCGTCTGCATTATTGGGTCTGGTGTCTCTCATCTTCCTCTTGACAATACCCCAAAGATTCTCTATGGGGTTTAGGTCAGGCGAGTTTGTCGACCAATCAAGCACAGTGATACCATGATCATTAAACCAAGTATTGGTACTTTTGGCAGTTTGGGCAAGTGCCAAGTCCTGCTGGAAAATGAAATCAGCATCTCCATAAAGCTGGTCAGCAGAGGGAAGCATGAAGTGCTCTAGAATTTTCTGGTAGACGGCTGCTCTGACTTTGGACTTGATAAAACACAGTGGGCCAACACCAGCAGATGACACGGCTCCCCAAATCATCACGACTGTGGTAAGTTTTGCATTTCATTTGGAATTCAAGGTCCCAGAGTCAGCATAGTCCTCTAGATTTTAGCTTTAGGCTACAATACAGCTTTTTTCATTAAGGTTTGAATTAGTATAATCTGTGAATTGGCTGGGTGTGAATTGATAGACAACTGCTCCTGCTCTGTAGGGTGAACCTAGTTTTTCACAGACTGATTCATGGTTCTCAGATCTTCAGGGTTGGTAATAAGCATTATAAAAATAATTTTGTTTTGCGAAAGTGGTGCTGTATACAGGTACCTTGAAAGTGTCTTTATATTGTAGATGTCGTTGTTGTTGTGGTATGCTAGCATAGGCTGTCAGCCTGAGTGTCTCCTGTATCACAGATAATGAAATTTTCTGAACCATTAGCAGTTGAAAATGGAATTATGTTACAGTAATCCTGGGAGTGCAGGAAGTATACAGGAGCGCAACAAACAGCAAACCTACAAACAAAATGCCATTAAACATGAAATATCATCAGAAAGTGGCACTGGCCTTATTGGAGGTATTATACCTCAGTCATCTTACTCTCAGTATTTCTCATGAATTATATAATACTAAATAAAAAACAACCATATTCATTTTACTGTCATGCCTATTTAATATGTACAAAGCATTTCTGTTTGTTGAATGGATTAAAAAATGTAAGTCCTAAAAATGGGGAATGTAACTGAAGGGGAAATGAGCTTTGCTGATACTGAAGTGCAGCCATTTTCTTGCTAACCTCCGTTTTATATCCATTTTATATTACCAGTTGTTACAGGATGTCAAACTGCAGTGTGTTTGGATTGTGACAGAATCTCCATGCCAACACTTAAAGGGGATGTAAAGGTACAATTTGTTTTCCTAAATAGCTTCCTTTACCTTAGTGCAGTCCTCCTTTACTTACCTCATCCTTCGATTTTGCTTTTAAATCTAGAGACCACAGCAATAGAGGGAAGTAAAGCATGGGACATGAATACAGGTGGTCAATGCATGAGAAAGACTTATGCGGGTGTGAGTAAAAGGTGAAGTCCTTGGTGATCAGGTTTTACTTTCTTTAGTAGTTTCAGTAATGTGTCAATCACAGCAAATGAGGAGGGAGCAATAGGCAGGGGTCAGAGCCGACTCGGGTGCGAGCACGCACGAGGGCCTCCATAGCAGACAGCTATGATTAAAGCGGGAGTTCACCCATTTAAAAAAAAAAAAAAAATCTCCCCTTAGCTTCCTGCTCGTTCGGTCTAGGGGAATCGGCTATTTATATTAAAATATGTGCAGTACTTACCCGTTTTCGAGCTGCATCTTCTTCCGTCGCTTCCGGGTATGGGTCTTCGGGAGCGGGCGTTCCTTCTTGATTGACATTCTTCCGAGAGGCTTCCGACGGTCGCATCCATCGCGTCACTCGTAGCCGAAAGAAGCCGAACGTCGGTGCGGCTCTATACTGCGCCTGCGCACCGACGTTCGGCTTCTTTCGGAAAATCGTGACGCGATGGATGCGACCGTCGGAAGCCTCTCGGAAACCTGTCAATCAAGAAGGAACGCCCATTCCCGAAGCCCATACCCGGAGCGACGGAGAGGATGCGTCTCGTAAACGGGTAAGTACTGCACATATTTTAAAATAAATAGCCGATTCCCCTAGTAATAACGAGCAGGAATCTAAGGGGGAAAAGTGCCCTCTAAGGGTGAACCCCCGCTTTAAGCACTAATTTATAGTGTGAAACGTGTCAGCTGTTTTACTCCTGTGTGGTGTGCTGTGACTTGTAGTGCATTTTTCCCTTTTTAAATAAAGACAAACATCAAGGTTTTTTGGAGTGCGGCTGTCCATATTTTCTTTTTCCATTTATAGCAGACAGCTTGCTATGGGGGCACTCGGTAGGGGGGAGGAGCCAGGAGTGCTAGTGGGGAAACCAAGAAGAGGAGGGTTGGGGCTGCTCTGTGCAAAACCATTGAACAGAGCAGGTAAGTATAATGTTTATTTTAAAAAAAAATACTACCCATATAATCGCTTTAAGGAATTTTTAAACTAAGAGTGTGTAAAAATTTGCATCTCCACATAAAATAGTGTTGTCGTATGATCTGTATAAATGCCTAAAAAGAGAAGTTGTGTTGAGTTTAGGGCAAAGTAAGAACTAATGTCACTTCCATATCTTGGAAAGAGGCGTATAATAAAACATAGCACCCTGCAGGGTCTTTCATTTCCCTGTAAAATGAAAACTGTCAGATCTGCATAAAGCAATAAGAACACCCCTTTTTATACCTCAATCCTCGATAAAAAAATTATATGATGCAAACTTTAGACCCCTATTTGCGCAAATTCGATCTCTCCTGTCTAAATGGAAACAGTGGGGTAGATTCAGGTAGGGCTGCGCACTGTTACGGAGGCGCAGTGTACCGTTTTAACGCTACGCCTCCGTAAATTACTTGCGCTACGCTTCATTCACGAAGCAGTAGCTCCGTAATTTGCGCGGGCGCTCCGTAAAACTCGCCGGCGTAAGCGCGCGGAATTTAAATGATCCCGTAGGGGGCGTGGATCATTTAAATTAGGCACGTTCCCGCGCCGAACGTAGTGCGCATGCTTCGTCGGGAAACTTTCCCGACGTGCATTGCGGTAAATGACGTTGCAAGGACGTCATTTGCTTCAACGTGAACGTAAATGGCATCCAGCGCCATTCACGATTCACTTATGCAAACGACGTAATTTTTAAAAATCGCGACGCGGGAACGACGGGTATACTTAGCATTGGCTGCCCCTGCTAATAGCAGGACCAGCCTTACGCAGAAACCGACGAATGCAAACGACGTAAAATGCGAACGCAGGGCGCGCGTCCGGTTGTGAATCGGCGTGAGTATGCAATTTGCATACACTACGCTGACCACTATGGGAACGCCACCCAGCGGCCATCGTAAGAATGCAGCCTACGATACGACGGCATAAGAGCCTATGCCAGTCATATCTTAGGCTGCAGTCGGCGTATCAAGCTTTCTGAATACAGAAAAGTCGATACGCCGGCGCAAATTAGCAATTGCGCTGCGTATCTATGGATACGCAGACGCAATTGCTTACTGAATCTACCCCACTATCTTGGTTTATTGCCTCAATCAAAATGACCATACTGCCTAAAATACTGTATTGCTTTATGACCCTCCCAGTGCTCATCCCATTGGTACAACTTAGAAAGCTTCAGACAGATCTTTTACTAGGGTGACTAGGGTACTACTACCCTTTGACAAACTTAGAACTAAGCATGACCAATGGAGAACTATATGGTCTTGTGCGGCTAAGAGCGCTATATGTATACTTTATAAAGAAAACACTTATAAGGTGCTTATTTGTTGGTACCAAACACTATCTCACTTACCCATTGGCTTCGGACCGCTGCTGGAGATGTCTTCAAGACCGGGGCACGTTACTCCATATTTATTGAAACTGCCCAGGTCTCCAGCCCTATTGGTGCTCGGTACAGGGGCTTCTCCATAGGCTGTTTGAGGTAGATATCACCCTCTTCCTTAAGCTGTTTCTACTCAGCCTTCTCTCTCCTAAACTCCCCGGATTAGCAAAAAAACTGGCCAAACATATACTCACAGCGGCAAGGTGTCTAGTAGCCCTACACTGGAAAGATCGACATCCCCCAACACTTTCAGACCTCTGTGCCAGAATTAAAGATGTGGAACTCATGGAGTCTAAGTCGGCTCACTTAGAAGATCGTATGGCTCGACATATGGCCCTTTGGGAGGGCTGGTATCTTCAGGTGGAACCCCCTTGATTGCTTGAGGCACCCCCTGCCATGTGGGCCGAGTCTGTGCGGGATCTTGGAGTGACGAGTTTAGCTGGTTGGACTTATTTTTCTATATATGCAATTATAGGATAATTATTGTCCTGATAGTATGTTTAATTGATGATCGAGGTCCGCCATATTTCAGCCTCTTTTATTTATCAGCTATGCTTCATGTTTGATATTTGCAGGATGCATCTATGCTACCCACAGAAGTGTGTTGATTCCTCATTATTTTAAAATTTTCCCTCTTCTTTTTTTTTTTTACTATTTTTTTTCATTATCCCTTCCTGTATTTGTGCTTTATATTTTTGTATTGAAACAATCAAAACTTAATAAAATTAATTGTCAATTATAAAAAAGAACACCCCTTTTCTTTACCTGGACATTCATCTGAAACACCTGAGGGTACCTGGTGCTGAAGTATTTAGGAAATGGGGCTTGGGAGAAATGGGTTTCCTGGAGGCAAACTGGGATTAAGTTACTAAAACTGGAGAGTGCCAACTCTGCATTGAAACCAATCAGCTTCCAGGTTGTTTTGTCAAAACTTAATTGAACAAGCTGAAGTTAGAAGCTGATTGGCTACCATGCACAGCTGCACCAGATTTTTAACTCTTTCATTTTAGTAAACCAACCCTAATATTTAATCTTTAAGGGTTTGGAAGTGGTAAGACGCTACTGTTCATTTATGGGGGGAATTGAAACTTTTAACATTAAAGGGAAATCACTTTAGGATCTGCCATGATGACCCTGGGTCAAAGGTCAAATATAGAAGCAATTGAAATTGCAGAATGCAGATCTTCTGGACAGGATAATCATATTTTATATAATTATGTTTAAAAGTGTTTCTCAACTCTAGCCCTCAAGTACCCCTAACAGGTCATGATTTCTATACTTTGGTTAGAATAGCTTCAGTAAATATAAGCCAGGAAAACAGAATAAATAAATATAGCATAAACCCACCTCTGCCTCAAGTACTAAACATTTCGCTTCTATCTAAAAAAACACATAAATACTGTGGTAGACGTATAATAAAGACTCACTTATATGACAAAATATACCCAAACGTTCTTTGGCTTAATGTTATCATGAAGGTCCCGGTCTCCTTGTTCTTCAGTAGTTCTTCAGATTCCCTTTTACAGAAAAACATGAATTCATCAAGTGGTCAATATATTTGTTTTAAGTATAACTGTTTAATTTACTGTAGTGTAACAACACTTTTTTCAGTGTAAGAATTTGTGAGAGATTCAAGAGCTGATGCCGCGTACACACGACCATTTTTCATGTCATGGAAAAAAACAAAGTTTTTCTCGACATGATTCTTGTCAAGCCTGCCTTGCATACACACGATCGTGAAAAAAAATGCTTGAGCAAAGCGCTGTGACGTACAACATGTACAACGGCACTATAAAGGGGAAGTTCCATTCAAATGGCGCCACCCTTTGGGCTGATTATGCAAATTTCCCTTTTCATAACTTGAGCATGCGCGTTTTTTTTTCCTGTCGTTAAAGCCTACACACAACCGTTTTTCACGACGAGAAAACGACGACGTGAAAAACAACGAGAAAAAATAGAGCAGGTTCTAAATTTTTAATGCCCATTTTTCTCGTTGAGAAAAATGCTCTGGAGCCTACACACGATCGTTTTTAATGACCAATTTTAAAAATTGCATTTTTCTCGTCATGAAAAACGGTCGTGTTCTACGCAGCATAAGCCTTTTGCTAGTTATTCGTTTATCTAATTTGTTTAGTTTTCGATTTGATTTTGCATCCGTATTTAAATCAAATTTGATTTGAATCTTTATTGATTCTAATTGAATATCTGAAATTAGTTAGATACTACTTGTTTTCACAACATGAAAGCCTCCATTATTTGCCCTACAGAATATGTAACATGAAATTATAGGTAGGTTATCATCATTATAATATATAATAATTGTTGAACTACGAGGGAATCAGCATGTGCTGGACCCCCAAACCCCTTGATGCTATTCATAAAGTACCACTAAATTCTTCTATTGGAAATTATGATGGCATCTTGATGACAAGACAAGAGTTGTATAAAAATGTAATTACTTTTGCCAACATGAAAATCATGTGATTGAAGATGCTATATTTTTGTATACCTTAAGACACACATGCATAACAATTAAGTTGAGTATAGTCATTACAAGTCATTACAGGCATGTTATGCCTTCACTTGTGCACACAATCCATGGTTGGTTTTGATGTTCTAGTTTGATCCTTAAAGGGTCACTAAAGGAAAACTTTTTTTTTGCTGAAATGACTGTTTACAGGGTATAGAGACATAAAAGTTAACTGATTCCTTTTAAAAGTGATTAAAAATAGATTAAATTCAATCATATAATGTGCCTCTAGTTTCACTTTCGTTTTTAAACTGGTTTCATGTTTCTGTGAAGTAAAGAGACCCACAGAACAAAATCAAACAAATCCAGGGCAGTGTTTTGTTTTTAAAATGAATCTGATGAAATGAAACGAACAATAAGGACATAAAACCAGTACTGCAGTAAGGTAAAGGAAGCTATTTAGCTAAAAAAAAATTCCTTTAGTGATCCTTTAAGAGTTTGCTGTACCTACTATGTATGAATGCCACTGTTTGTTATTCTCAAACTGTGTCTCACCTGCGTTGCTTGTAGGTTCTACCTACATTTGCCATAAAAGTTACATGGCTGTACTGTTCTGTATTTGTACTTACAGTAAAACTGGACATAGATGGTTTAAATCTTGGCTGGTTTGGCAGGGACCAGCAGAAATTTAAACTACAGAGTTTCCCCGAAAATAAGCCCGGGTCTTATATTAATTATGTCAACAAAAGACACAGTAGGGCTTATTTTCGGGGTAGGTCTTACCATGTAATGTGCTGTCCCCCCCCCCTCTCTCTCCCTGCCTGTCAGCAATCCCCAGTGTGAACTGAGTTAAAATTCTTGTACAATCCTATAATCCACTCTATTACAGTAGTATTTAATGTACAATGTGTGTGTTTCTGTAATATAATTGTGCCAAATACATTTGTTATAGCGCCGCTCTGCACTTCTGTTACCCGTCGGAGCTCTCTTCCCCGCAATTATATTACAGAAACACACACATTGTACATTATAAACTACTGTAATATAGTGGATTATAGGATTTTACAAGCATTTTTAACTAGGGCTTATTTTCGGGTAGGGCTTATATTGCAGCCCTCCTGGAAAATAACGCTAGGTCTTATTTTCAGGTAGGTCTTATTTTTGGGGAAACAGGGTATCTATACGCAGGATGATTGTACCTAAAGCGAACCATCGATTTACTTGGGTACAATCAGCATGGGAGAATCAAGCTATTTCTTTTCCTGCAACTTGTGGTTGCAGAAAAGAAAATAGCACTATCTATGGCTGGCCTAAACCTTTAATAGAAGGATTGAAACAGTAAAAATGCAGAGTGAGCGAACAGAAGAAAGCTCTAAATGAAATCAATATTTGACTTTAGCTTCAAAACAGCATCAATAATTTTAGGCATACTTGCAAACAGTTTTTGAAGGAAATCAGCAATAGTCAGCAATATGTTTAAATTTTGAATTCGTTTTCAAATTTGAATTTAACTTGATTTAAATTTTGGTATTAAATTTGAATCAAATTTGAATTCAGACAAAATTTCGTTTCATTATAATCTATTTTGGATTTGTTTAAATTCGTTCCTATTGTTATTCAGAAATTTGGATACATCCAAAAATCGTCCGAATTGCCATTCGGAATGAAACTAACTGCACATGTCTAATACCAACCACAATAGACGTCTTGCTTAGATTTACATACACACAAATATCAAACCATTTCATGAATCCTGAAAAAATATTAATGAGCAAAGTAAAAAGATTTCTCATATACAGTGGGGAAAATAATTATTTGATCCCCTGCAGATTTTGTACGCTTGCCCGCTTACAAAGAAATGAAGGGTCTGCAATTTAGAACATAGGTGTATTTTAAATGATAGAGACAGACTATCAAACAAAAATCCAGATAAAAAACACATAAAACAAATGCTATAAATTAAGTTGCAGTTCAGTGAGTAAAATATGTACAGTGCCTTGCAAAATTATTCACCCCCCTTGGCTTTTTACCTATTTTGTTACATTACAGCCTTTAGTTCAATGTTTTTTAATCTGAATTATTAACCTGCCAAGAGACGGCCGCACACCAAAACTCACGGACCGGGCAAGGATGGCATTAATCAGAGAGGCAGCACAGAGACCTAAGGTAACCCTGGAGGAGCTGCCGAGTTCCACAGCAGAGACTGGAGTATCTGTACATAGGACAACAATAAGCCGTACGCTCCATAGAGTTGGGCTTTATGGCAGAGTCGCCAGAAGAAAGCCATTATTTTCAGCAAAAAACAAAATGGCACGTTTTGAGTTTGCGAAAGGGCATGTGGGAGGAAGGTGCTCTGGTCTGATGAGACTAAAATTTAACATTTTGGTAATCAAAGAAAATTCTATGTCTGGCGCAAAACCCAACACATTACATCAGCCAAAGAACACCATCCCTACAGTGAAACATGGTGATGGCAGCATCATGCTGTGGGGAAGTTTTTTAGCAGTCGGGACTGGGAAACTGGTCAGAGTTGAGGGAAAAATGGATGATGCTTGTAACGGAATGACCCGTGACACCCAAAGACTTTTGAAGGATGGGGGGTACTCCTGTGCCAGTGTCACTAATGACTCTTGGGTCTAGGGTCACCCTGTGCCCCTTTTGGGCATAGGGTGACTAAGAAATATTAATTATAAATTACATGAGATGGGACATTACTGATAATTCATGTATGGCAGGAGATCTGGACATATTACAGGTGGTTATTCTGACCCAACCAGGTCAGTGGAGTGTTTTCATTCAATGTGAGGACACATGCTTTTGAGATGTTAATTGGGGCTGCTCCTAGACATTCCATTGTGAGATGCTAACTAAGTCGGAAAGGTCAGATGTCTCCTTTCAGGGGTAGGGAATTAGCATGTCAATTATGTTTAGTAAAGGAATGTGTTTGTTTGAAAAGTCTATTGATGATACTATGTGATAGGAAGAGAGTCATAACGTCTGACTTCTCAGCTGTAGTAATTAGGTCATGTTAAATCGGTGCCAAAACGTCTGACATAGAAATGTGTATTATGCAGGTGAACCACTTAGTATCGGAGTCCGGACATCTGGGGAATAATTAACTTCTCTGAATGTCATTATCTAAAAGAATGTGATTGGAGCCCCCCATTGTGTGATGTGTGGGTGGAGAGTTCCTTTGTTCCTTTAATTACTGTAACATGCCTGTACTGCATAAAAAGCTGAGAACTAACCATTAAAGATTCATTCATACATTTTGACTCAGAGAACGGAGCTTGTCTCGTCTTTCTGGGGAATTGGTATGGATCGTGTCTGCTGGATTGTAGATTGTCAGATAAGCTGTCGTGGGTTGATGGAATGGGAATATCGTAAACGGTGGTAACCGTTACAGTGCTAAACACAGGGATATTCTTAAGGAAAACCTGCACCACTCTTTGTGGGATTTGACGCTAGGATGGAGGTTCACCTTCCAGCAGGACAATGACCCCAAACACACTGCTAAAGCAACGCTTGAGTGGTTTAAGGGGAATCATGTATATGTTTTGGAATGACCTAGTCAAATCCCAGACCTCAATCCAATTGAAAATCTGTGGTCAGAATTGAAGATTGCTATTCCCAAGTGCAAACCATCCAGCTTAAAGCAGCTGGAGCAGTTTTGCAAGGAGGAATGGGCAAAAATCCCAGTGGTAAGATGTGGCAAGCTCATAGAGACTTATACAAAGCTACTTAGAGATGTGATAACCGCAAAAGGTGGCTCTACAAAGTATTGACTTTAGGAGGCTGAATAGTTATGCACATTGACTTTTTCTGTTATTTTGTCCTATTTGTTGTTTGCTCCACAATAAAAAAAAAAGCATTTTTAAAGTTGTGGGCATGTCCTGTAAATTAAATGATGCAAATCCTCAAACAATCCATGTTAATTCCAGATTGTGAGGCAACAAAACATGAAAATTGCCAAGGGGGGGGGGGGGTGTTGAATACTTTTGCAAGGCACTGTATTTGATCCCCAAGCAAAACATGACTTAGTACCTGGTGGAGAAACTCTTGTTGGCAGGCACAGAGGTAAGTCACACATGTCAGGAGGGATTTTGATCCACTCGTCTTTACAGATCCTTTCTAAATCCAAGGGCCCCTTTCACACTGAGGCACTTCTAAACTGCCAGTAAAAACACTAAGCGCTTTTGAAGAGCTTTTCAGGCACTTTTGAAGAGCTTTCCATTAATTTCAATGGAGAGGGGAGTTTTTTCACTGCCTTGCCAGCACACTGCCCCAGTGTGAAAGCATTCATTGATTTTAATGTAAATAGGTTTTCGTGAGCTTTTTTTTAGGGTGAAAGCACCTGAAAAGCACCTCAGTGTGAAAATGGTCTTAAGGTTTTTTGGCTGTCACTTGGCAACTCGAAGTTTCAGCTCCCTCCATAAATTTTTTATAGGATTAAGGTCTGGAGACTGACTAGGCCACTCAGTGAACTTAATGTGCCTTTCTTGAGCCACTCCTTTGTTGCCTTGGCAGTATATTTTGGGTCATTGTCATGCTGGAAAACCCATCCACAACCCATCTTCAGCTGAGGGAAGAAGATTCTCATCCAAGATTTTACAATACATGGCCCCGTCCATGGGCCCCTCAATGTAACAAAGTCGGCTTGTATCTTTAGCAGAGAAAGAGCCCAAAAGCCTCATATTTCCACCTCCGTGCTTGACTGTAGGGATGGTGTTCTTAGGGTCATAGTCAGCATTTTTCTTTTCGATACACAAAGCACTTGCCTGGAAACTTGCGGCGGTGTATCGTAAATACGCCCGGCGCAAGGCGGGTCAATTCAAATGGGCGTGTGCCATTTAAATTAGGCGACCTACTGCGCATGCTCCGTTTTGCAATTCCCGTCGTGCTTTGCGCGCAGTGACGTAATTTTTTCGAACGGCGACGCACGTAGCGTAATTCCGTATTCCCGGACGGCTTACGCAAACGGCGTTCATTTTTAAATTTCGACGCGGGAACGACGGCCTTACTTTATACAGCAATACGATTGCTGTGTAAAGTTAAGGCACGACTAACTTTGCGACGGGAAACTAGACTAGCGGCGACGTAGCGAACGCAAAAATCCGTCGTGGATCGCCGTAACTCCTAATTTGCATACCCGACGCTGGTTTACGACGCAAACTCCCCCCAGCGGCGGCCGTGGTACTGCATCCTAAGATCCGACAGTGTAAAACAATTACACCTGTCGGATCTTTTGGCTATCTATGCGTAACTGATTCTATGAATCAGTCGCATAGATAGAAACAGAGATACGACGGCGTATCAGGAGAAACGCCGTCGTATCTCTTTTGTGAATCTGGCCCCAAATACTTATTTTACTCAGTGAACTGCAACTCCATTTATAACATTTGTATCATGTGTTATTTCTGTATTTTTGGTTGATTTTTCGTCTCTATCATTTAAAATACAACTATGATGAAAAATTATAGACCTTTCATTTCATATTAAATGGAACTAAATCTGCAGGGGATAAAATAATTATTTTCCCCACTGTAGCACTTGTCATAGTAGTACCTCAGACCCATTTTAGTATTATATATTTTACTTTAAGAGAAACTATAATGGTTCTGGGTTCAATAATAAGAATCAGCAAAGCCATACCTGGAATATTATATAATGATCTTGACATGACACGCACTTACCTCCTTGACATGAGCCCATGGAACCAGTCAGGAAGGCCATCCCCTGAATGCTGCTTCACAGGCAAATCTATTCCATTAGGACCTAGTGGGTTTTTTCTGTCATTTTTAGACATTCCGGACTGAGTAGTGGACTGCTATAAATGAACTGAACAGTGAACTGGCACAAGATATATATGCCGGTATCATGTAATTTGCCTATTTCACTTCTGCATCAAGACCAGGTGAGTTTCAACACACCTATTGTTTTACAACAAAGCATCATAAACGGAGGAACAGACATGAATATATCAGTCCTTCAAGTTATTTTACAGCAGTACCTGACAATGTTAAACGATTTGAAAACAAGAACAAACGTATCTCATTGTATAAAGCTTTTAATTGCGCAAACAGCTTTTCATGCATGCAAAAAAGCGTGATATGAACGTGAAGTAAGTGGAAATATTTTTCTTTCCAATACTTCTCGGAGTAATGGAAAATTATTATAGTACATTGCATTTTATTATTAGTATAAAATATATATTTCTAGCAGTATTAGTATAATTATTATGGTATGCTATTAGTATGTTACAAGTATGTTTACATATTATATGCATTGTCACAACAGTATACAGGTCCTCTTTAGATCAGAAAGCCAACTTGTAGGCAGCCCCTTTGGAGGCAGCATTAGTGACAGGCGCGTGTGTTTTAGTGCACGTACACGTGAGCGTGCGTGCCTGCACGGACCTGCCTTTCCTGACTGCCTTAAAAAGACTCTGCCACACCAAAGATGGTCCCCAGTCACATGGGCGACCAGCATCCAATTGGATCACTGCCCTAGTGACACAGGAAACCATAGAGTAACCATGTTGCCCAAGGCTTCTACTCCCTCTGCATTGCTGAGGTGGGTGAGCACCACCTGCAGGGGAGACAACAGACTGCATCTGCCTAAGTTACTTCTCATATGCATGTAAACAACACATTATATGGGTACATAATGTATATATACACTTCTATGCAAATTCCAGGAATTATATTTTTTGCATAATGGAGGGCTGCTGGGGTTGCTGTAAATCACTGTACTAGTGAACGATATATGCAGCAAGGTTCTGTGCAAGTGGCTTCCCCTCTGTACACTGGCCACAGGAGGTTGTTTTGGCACCCCTATCAGTTATAAATGCCTTAATTTTTATTTTTTTAATATATACAAACAAGACATATTCTGATTGGGCGAGGTGGAGATGGTGACATCACTGTCAACTTGTTCTATAATTCCTGGAGTTCATGTGAACTGCATGTGAAAACAGGCAGGGCCGATCCGCAGCCCAAAGCTGCGGAGGGCCCCCCAAATTACTAGAGGCCCCGCTTGGTAAGAAGTCATTTTTGGCCCCTCACCCTGCTTCTCAACTTGCTGGCTGCATGGGAGAAGAGGTTCTCACTTTAATGTAAGATGTCATTTCCAACAGCAGAACACCCCCCCTCCCCCGCTTCTCAATTTTAATCTTTAATGTGACATGTCATTTTCGGCAGCACCCGTCCCAACCCCCCCCCCCCCCCCCCCCGCGCTTTTTAACTTTAATGTGACATGTCATTTTGCTAAGGGGTCCAGGGAGGTCAGGATCGGCACTGAAAACAGGAATAACACAACATTCATGTGCAAACTACTGTACATGTGATTCTGTGCAGTGGGACTTGAGTCCTCATTTTGTATGGCTCAAATCGCATCGCATCGGCACGAAAAAGGTGAAGGCACTTCACTTTTTTTTTCCGCTCTGGAATCAGATCTGATTCAGGCAAATGTACTGCATTCTGTAACCAGATTTTGGGGTGTTGTCAACTTTTAAAGCAGATCTCGTGCGTTTGCTATGCGATACGATGCAGGAAGTACAGCAATTCCTGTGCGTTTTCCCCTTTGCATCATTGTGAACTGGCCCTCCATATTCATAAAAATAATTAATATAGCCAGGGCCATCTTTTCCATTGGGCACGCTGGGCAGTTGCCCGGGGGCCCCGCTTGCCTGGGGGGCTCCACCGGCTGCCCAGCAACCCCAGTAAAAAATTGTGGAGAGTGACGGGTTAAAACTGCCCATGCCCAGTTTGCGGAAATCACAGAGAAGATCAGGTCCTCCACGAATGCGGGGGGTTGCTGATGTAAGGGGGGAGTGAATGCTAAAATGTAAGGGGGCACTGATATAAAGGTTCCCCCTCCTATATTAGTGACCCTCCTTACCTTAGTGTATTTACTCTACGGAAGGTGGTCTCTGGTCACCAGAGTGCCCCCCACATCAGAGTTCCCCTTTACATCAGAGTCTGCAGGATTCCCCCTTAAAATGCAAGGGGGAACTCAGTCTGCGGACCCTGATGTAAGTGGGAAAGAGAAAGCAGTGGACTCTGATATAAGGTGGTCTCTGGTCACCAGAGCCCCCCTCCACATCAGAGTTCCCCCCTTAGATCATGATCTGCAGCGTTCCCCTTTACATAAGAGTTCCCTTTCACTGTAAGGGGGAATGCTGCAGACTCTGATGTAAGAGGAAACTCTGTGCTGGCTGGGTTATAGTAACCTGACCTTCATGTCAGGTTACTAAAGACATTTTTTTTGTTTTACTTAAACACATTGCTAATAGCACTAGCTATATGTTTATAGTTTAAATACTGACATTTGCATTGTTCGGCACTGAAAACTGTAATTTTAGGTACTTTTTTTGCAGTGGCAGTAAAAAATGTGGTTCTGCCAGTAAATTTTATAATTTTTGTCAGTAAATTCTCGTAGATTGTGTAGACAGGGCCCCAGTGCACTGTATTGCCCGGGGGCCTATAATGCTCTTAAGATGACACTGAATATAGCATATAAAATTGTTACACAAAGCATTTTAAAATGAATAGTTATCAAAAACTAAACTTTTCATTTTATTGCGAAGGGTCTAGAAAAAACAAAGTTTTTTTCAACCGATCATTAAAACGGCCTTGCCCACATACGATCGTGAAAAAAATGCTCTAGCAAAGCGCGGTGACGTACAACAAGTACGACGGCACTATAAAGAGGAAGTTCCATGCGGATGGCGCAGCGGTCTTACAAGCGCACTTTTTTTGGAAAAAAAATCACTTTTTTAAATTAAAAAATAAGACAACAGTAAAGTTAGCCCAAGTTGTCACAAAAGTATTTCAATGACCGCCATTTTATTCTCTAGGGTGTTAGAAAAATATATATAATGTTTGGGGGTTCTAAGTAATTTTATAGCAAAAATAACTATTTTAATCTTGTAAACACCAAATCTGAAAAACAGCCAAGGTCCTTAAGTGGTTAATGTCATTAAAAATGATCGTGTGCGGTCTCCAGAGCATTTTTTACGATGTAAAAAATGGGCATTAAAAATTTGGAACATGCTCTAATTTTTCACGTCGTAAAAAATGGTCGTGTGAGGGCTTTAACGACGTGAAAAAAACACGTATGCTCAGAAGCAAGTTATGAGATGGGAGCGCTCATTCTGGTAAAACTAGCGTTCGTAATGGAGTAAGCACATTCATCACGCTGTAACAGACAGAAAAGCACGAATCGTCTTTTACTAACACAAAATCAGCTAAAGCAGCCCAAAGGGTGGCGCCATCCACATGGAACTTCCCCTTTATAGTGCTGTCGTACGTGTTGTACGTCACCGCGCTTTGCTAGAGCATTTTTTTGTTCACGATCGTGTGTAGGCAAGGCCGTTTTAATGATCGGTTGAAAAAAACGTTGTTTTTTCTAGACCCTTAAAAACCAGATTCACAAAAGCGATACGACGGCGTATCTCCTGATACGCCGTTGTATCTCTGTGATCCGCTCGTCCTAACTATGCGGCTGATTCATAGAATCAGTTACGCATAGATAGCCCTAAGATCCGACAGGTGTAATTGAATTACACCGTCGGATCTTAGGATGCAATTCTAGGCCGGCCGCTAGGTGGCGATTCCATAGCGGTCGGCGTAGAATATGCAAATGACGCGATTCATGAACGTCCGCGTTACCCGTCGCTCTAACTTTACGTTGTTTCCGTCGAGATACGCCACGTAAAATTAGGGCTGAGCCCTAGGTGTTCTAAGCAATGTTAAGTATGGCCGTCGTTCCCGCGTCGAAATTTAAAAAATCACGTAGTTTGCGTAAGTCGTCCGTGAATGGCGCTGGACGCCATTTACGTTAACGTCTAAACAAATGACGTCCGTGCGACGTCATTTAGCGCAATGCACGTCGGGTAATTTACCCGACAGAGCATGCGCAGTACGTTCGGCGCGGGAACGCGCCTAATTTAAATGGTGCGCCGAGCGGATTTACGTTACACCGCCGCAAGTTTACAGGTAAGAGCTTTGTGAATCAGGCACTTACGCTGTAAACCTGCGGCGGTGTAACGTAAATGGGATACGTTACGCCGCCGCGGAGTAACGTAATTCTCTCTGAATCTGGCCCTTCATTTTTTAGAACCCGAAAAGCGGTCGTGTGTACGCGGCATCAGGCACTTTACATGAAAGCAAGCCATTTGTCCTTTTAAATGTATTTTTTATAATAAATGGGATTACACTATTTTCGATTCCGCTGTCATTTTCTACACATATCCCATTTGTGATCCCTGCAAGAGGAGGTTTATCCTGTCTAACCAGTATCCATCATTGTCAGCAAGCAGCGTCTTGCATACAAGCGCATTAGACCTACTTTTTAGGTAAAGTGGTCAATTTTATCTGGTAAGTAGATTTCATATTTGAGCACTTTGGGTGACCAACAGTTCAGCTGGTGAGAAGATTCTACATACCGGTATTATACAAGAAGAGTCACAGTCGATTAAGACTTTTTATATCACCTTTGATGAATTTATACTATTATATTTTTTTTTTTCCAGAATAATAGTTTATTCAAGAGATAAAACAGTATAACATGATATGCAGTACATTCTATAAATTTTTGCAGTAGCAGAAAGCATATACAGTACTGTAATATAGACCGTATCGCAGTACGGTAAAATGGACGGTTATTACTTAATCTTAATGTTGCTAATAAACATAAATTGGAATGTGCAAAAAGCCAACTGTGAAATAGGTAATAGCACCTCCAACGGGAAAGTCGCATTTGTACCTGAATCAGGGAAAGTCCATGGTATGATATAAACTGTTATCACTACATATGTAGAAAGGGCTAAAGTGCAATATAACAGCCTTTAGAACGACCAATAGGCTAGTCCCCCCTCTCAATCCATCCCCAAGGGGAGCAATACTGTGAACCAAGAGGGGGGAATATTTAATAAGTGCATAACTAAGGGGGGTAAGAAGACATTTGGTCAGTATAGATAGGTAAATTCGATAGGCCAGTATAGAACATAGGAAATACAGAACTTATGGGTAACTCATATGATATGTAGTGATTATTACACACCAGGGAGGTGCAGGAGAAAGAGGGTATCACCCCTCCAGGTGTGTGACAAACTGAAAAGATGTATATATTCGAACCTCGCGATAGTACTTAGGAGTATGTGGTATAGAAAGGAGGGGGGGAGGGTAAAACCAAGGGGAAAGGAAGGGGAACCAGTAATGTAGAGAGTCCAGGATGAGGAAAGCTGTCATGAGAGATCAGTCATGGTGGTCAGAGGGAGCTGTTAGAAAGTCATCAGGAAGGGAGTCTTTGTAGTGTATCCAGCCACCCCAGGTGAGTCTGAATCTGTCCGTTGTATCTCTGGCCTGATGGATTAGTCTTTCCATTAATTCGATCTTGTTAACTCTGACATGCCATTCCTGTATAGTGGGTGGAAGAGAGTCTTTCCAGTGTAACGGGATGCATTGGGAAGCTGCGTTAATTAGGTGCAGCAATAGGGATTTCCGGTATGATGTAGAAGGTATTGCTCAGGGGTAAAATCAGGAGTGAATGAAGTAATGTGGGTAATGAGTGAATATACAGAATTCCAAAACAACTGGATTTTCGGACAGCTCCACCAAGTATGAAAGAGTGTACCCTCTGCCCCATTGCATCTCCAGCAGGTAGAAGAGACTGTTGGATAAAATTTGTGTAGCTTGCTAGGGGTTCTGTACCAACGTGAGTATATGTTATACCTATTTTCCTGAGCAGATACGTTAATCGAACCTTTGTGTATATGTGTCCAAATAGAGTTCCAGTCGTCCTCAGATATGGAAATCTGTAAGTCTCTTTCCCATTTGTCATGAATAGCGGACATAGAGGTGTCAGTGGGTGTAAGCATAGAATACAAAATTGAGATTAGATGTCGTTGTGGAGTAGAGGATGCACAAAGCGTTTCAAAGGGAGTGAGATCTCTGCACCAAAAGGTTGGGGCAGGAGTGGTCTGAAGAAAGTGTCTGAGTTGGAAATATTTGAAGCGCGGTATTTGGAAGGTAGGGAATTGCGAGACCAAAACTGACTGGGGTAAGAGCTTTCTATTTTTGAAAAATTGGTGCGCCCGTAAGGAGGGCTCAGTATGTGCTGCTTGTGGGTCTGTAGTGTCAATACCTTCTGGGAAGCCCGGGTTATATGTAAGTGGTGTCAGGGGACCTGGAAAAGGTGCCACATTCGGCTCTTTAAACACTGTTCTGAGACAAGCAAGGGTTGGGCCTATCAGGGGGTGTGAAGTACATTTCCTAGGGGTGAGTGGTCGATCTATCCAGGGGAGGTGGGAAATTCGGAAGCCCACAAAGGCTTCTTCCAGGTCTACCCAATCTTTATTCTGACCATGAATGTGCCAGTCCACTATTCGGGTGAGAAGACAGGCCCGGTGATACCTAGCTAGGTCCGGGATTCCTATGCCTCCCTTTGATTTAGGTAAAGACAATCTGTCCCAACCCAATCTGGCTGGACGACCACCCCACAGGAAGGTTCTACAGAGTGATTTGAAGGAAGTCAGGAATTTAGCGGGGAGTTTAATGGGGATGGCTTGTAGCAAGTACAGAAGTCTCGGCAGGACGTTCATTTTAAGAATAGCTGCACGACCAAACCAGGAAAAAGTACCCTTGGTCCAAATTTCTAAGTCTGCTTTTACAGATTGCATTGCTGGTGGGAAGTTGTGAGAGAATAAATTTGAAAGTTTTGTGGGGAGTTTAATCCCGAGGTAGGTTATATCGTTAGGATCCCATTTAAAGGGAAAGTTTTTTTTGCATAGGTCTACAGTTTCAGTTGGTAAAGATACATTTAGTGCAACAGACTTGTTAAAATTGATTCGGAAATTGGAGAGTGTGTAGAATAGTTCAAAGTCCTTAAGAAGGTTGGGAAGAGTAACCAGAGGATTCGTTAGAAACAAAAGAATGTCATCTGCATAAGCAGCTATTTTATACTGACGGTGTTTGATGTCGACGCCCCGAATATCAGGATTATCCCTCAAACATCTCAATAGGGGTTCCAATGTTAGGATAAAGATCAAAGGGGAGAGGGGGCAACCCTGTCTAGTTCCATTGCGCACCGAGAAGGCATCCGACAGTCGACCGTTGACCTTCACACGCGCCGAGGAGACCGAATAGAGTGTTAAAATCATCTGCATGAAATGATTAGGGAAGCCCAGTTTGCGTAACGCTGCTTCCATATAGTCCCAGGCCATTCTATTCCCCTCTTGGGCTCGGCATCCCCACTCGCACGGCCACCCACGATTGTGGTGGCCCCTAGACACCCCACCTGGGTGTATTCTCGGCGCTTCTCGGCGTTTTTTTACACGCCCGCGCCAGCCTGCTACTTTCCGCGGCCGCCGCGCCTCAGGAAAGTCCGCGGCTTCAGCCGCGGCCTACCGGCGCTCCGTCCGTTTTCTCCCTGCGCCTGCCACCAATAGTGCGGGTCTTTCTGATTATCGCCCCCGCACCCCCAGAGGTCCCCTCCACCCCCCTGCTAAGCAACCAGATTGGGGGAATCATTTTCTTACCAACCTGGTTGCCCCCCCAGCCTGGGTCCTGTATCTTTGCCTGGCGGCCATCTTGGTGCACCCCAGCAACAGTGACACCCAGCATCCCCCCCCCCCTCTTTTTCCCCTCATTAAGTTCAGCAGTCTTTGACCCAGGGCTTGAAGCCGATCGCCTTTAGGGATCAGGAAGGAATTTTTTTCCCTGCCGCAGCACATTGGCCAGCTTGCCCAGGTTTTTTTTGCCTTCCTCTGGACCAAGGACTGCTGAGAGCGAGGATTCTCCGAATCCTCTCTCACCGATCACCCGCACCCCCGCCCACGGTGACTGGCAACAATGGTTAAATTGCGATACTCTGCGGAAACCATTTGGGGTCTGAGACAATTTGCAACAATATTACCTGCCGTCACCAAAAAAGCCTTAAAATCAGATCAACTTTTGAGAATCGATCGACGATCGATCATCAAAAATTTCAACCATTCAACACAGCTCAAGCACATATCATGTGCGTTGCTTAACACTAGATCAGCAGTTAAACACCGATCAGAAATCCATGATTTCTTACTACAAAACGATCTGGACTGCCTCTTCATTACAGAAAGTTGGCTGTCAGACGATTGCAACACCATTCTTGGAGAACTGGTACCAGCAAATTATCGTATCCTAACGGAAAATAGAATAGGGCAAAGAGGAGGAGGCCTGGCGGTGATTCATAAGTCTCATATTGCAATCACTAAACCGGTCCTTCAAAATCCTCTACCTTTTATGGAAACTCTTACGCTTCAACTTCAAGCTCACTCTCAGGAGACCGTTCACATTCTCCTCTGCTATAGGCCCCCTGGGCCCAAATCGCATTTGATTTCAGCATTAACGGAGTTCATATCCACTTACTCCCTTAACAGCAATCATCTTTTGCTGCTCGGGGATTTCAATTTGTGGGCCAACTCCTCACAGGATCCCATCGCGGATGCCTGCATCGACCACCTGGAAGGGTTAGGTCTTCAGCAACTTATATGCGGACCCACGCATGCTTCAGGTCACACTCTCGACCTAATTTTTAGACAAAATCTGAAAATAAACATTCTGGGTATTGAACCTTTGCCATGGACAGACCACCATGCAATTAGCTTCATAATTCCCAGAATTCCACTAGTCATGAAAGTACCCAAGCCGGTGACAATACACTGGGCTAGATCTCAGAGGAAGCTCCACTCGGAACTCTTCAGATCTACCCTGGGAAACCGAATTGGGGCTATTCCTCCTCAGCTAGCAGCCTCAGATACTTTGGATGCCATAAATGCAGCTCTGCTACAGTCAGCCGACTTAGCAGCACCAAAGCGCAAATTTCGCAGCCGGGCAAAAAAGTCCAGCTGGTTCAATAACCAGCTGTCGCTATTGAAGCAAGAGCGCAGAAGGGCGGAAGCCGCCTGGATAAGAAGTCCTTCAGAAGACCGCCTCAACTTCTACAAAGCAGTAACTACACGATATCACAAGGAAATTTTCAAAGCCAAGAAACTTCACTTTTCCACGGTGATTAACAGCGCAATGAATCGCCCACGCGAACTCTTCAGGATGGTCACCCAGACCATGAATCCGGGATGTCTTGAAGTCCCCACTTCAGACACCCAAGAGTTCTGCAATGAACTATCGGATTTCTTCATCAACAAAATTGAAAAAATTCGGGTAAGTATTCGGCAAAACAATACTCCACTCAGCCCCCTCTTCAATCAAAACACCGACGGAACGCCTCTACAATCAACTAAGTTCACTTTGGAACCCATCTCCATTGATACCACAAAAAAAAATTCATTGGTGCGCTGCGCAACAGCACAGCACCCAATGACATCATTCCCACCAAGCTACTGAAGGAATGTGCCGACATCCTGGCGCCTCCGATCACACAGCTTATAAATCAGTCATTTAAGGAAGGCATAGTGCCTTCCCTGCTGAAAGAGGGCACAATCCTGCCGATCTTGAAAAAACCTAATTTGGATCCTATGGACCCAACTCACCGCCGTCCCATAACAGGTCTAAATGCTCTGTCCAAGATAATGGAGAAAGTGGTGGTAAATCAGCTGCAACAGCATCTGGATACCCACAACCTACTCGATCCATTTCAATCCGGGTTCCGTCCCGGACACGGGACAGAAACGGCCTTACTGAAAATATGGGATGATGCGCTCGAGGCCGCAGACGAAGGAGAATCGTGTCTCCTGGTTCTGCTGGACCTAAGCGCAGCCTTTGACACAGTAGACCATAAATTGCTACTGAGACGACTAACAGAAGTCGCCGGAGTCTCAGAAGATGCCTTACCATGGTTCTCCTCTTTTCTCGGAAACCGTTCACAAACAGTGAAACTGGGATCTTTCACGTCAGAAAAACGCGCGGTGCCATGTGGGGTCCCCCAAGGATCCCCCCTGTCACCGGTGCTGTTTAATATCTATCTTCGTCCTCTCTTTGATATTATCAGTAGCCAAGAACTACTCTATCACTCGTATGCAGACGACACGCAGTTGTACTTTCGCATCTGCCAAAAAAAGGATCATCATCTCAGATTAGAGAAATGTCTCTCTTCAATAGAAAACTGGATGACTAAGAGTTATCTCAAACTCAATAGCGCTAAAACAGAACTCTTTATGTTCAATGCCAGTCGGAAGAGACAACCGACAACTAACTGGACACCTTCGCCCATCCTGGGTCAGACCATCTCCCCTAGCTCCAAAGTCAAAAGTCTAGGAGTCACGTTTGACACCTTCATGACAATGGACGCACAAATAGGGTCAGTAGTCAGCGGGACGCACCATTTGATGCGCCTTCTACGCAGACTTATTCCATTTATTCCCAAAGAAGACATAGCAGTCGTGGTGGGAACAATCGTGAATTCCAGACTGGACTATGCAAATGCCCTTTACCTCGGGCTCCCCAAGTACCAAATCGCTCGTCTTCAAGTCGTACAGAATACGGCCGCTAGACTTGTGACTGGGAAAAAATCTTGGGAATCAATCTCACCTTCGTTGAGATCCCTTCACTGGTTGCCAGTGAAAGACAGAATTGCATTCAAAGCACTCTGCCTGACACATAAGTGCATCCATGGGAAGGCTCCTCGATATCTTTGCGACAAGATCAAAACGCACAATTGCAACCGCATTCTGCGATCCACCGACCAAAATCTGGTCAAGGTTCCTAAAACCAAATACAAGTCCAAAGGAGAAAGAAGGTTTGCTTTCCAGGGCCCCAGGCTTTGGAATGCTTTGCCAACCAGCATTCGGTTGGAGCAAAACCACCTGTCTTTCAGAAGGCAGATCAAAACCCTACTTTTCTGAAAGGCATGAGACACTAACAACTAGCGCCCAGAAGCGATTCAGTTCGCATGTGCCGCGCTATATAAATTTTTCATTCATTCATTCATTCAATCTGTCGAACGCCTTCTCGGCGTCAAGGGACAACAGGAATCCCTTGGTTTTAGATGTGGACAGCCAATGATGAATATTTATCGCCTTTATGGTGTTGTCCCTGGCCTCCCTTCCAGGGACAAAACCAGCCTGATCCGTTGAGACTAGAGTCGGGAGATGGATTATTAATCTATTGGCTAAAATTTTTGCGAATAGCTTCAAGTCAACATTGAGTAATGATATAGGCCGGTAGTTGGGTACCAATGTGCTATCCTTCCCCGGCTTCGGTACTAGGGCAATGTGAGCCTCCAAGAGATCTCGACCAGTCGGGGGTGAAAAAGGTATGTCAGCGAATGCCTTAACTAAATGTGGGATCAGTATTGGGGCGAATGTTTTGTAATATCCTGAGCTCAAGCCATCAGGACCAGGGCTTTTCCCTGATTTCATTTGTTTCAGTGCAGATAGTGCCTCCTCCACCGATATTGGTAAATCCAAACAGTTTAAATCGGGGACCTGGGCAGAAGGTAGACCATATTTAGAGAGAAAGTCATTTATAAGTTGGCTTCTATGGGCGGGAGTCCCTGATCCTGAAGGCGTGGGTAAATTGTATAATGTTGAGAGAAAGGATGTAAATTGTTTCGCAATCAGATCAGTTCTATGCAAAATGTCACCTGTTGGGGTGGTAATAGAGTGTATTGTATTAATTTCCTTCTTTTTCTGTATTGCGTGGGCCAAAAGTTTACTTGATTTGTTTCCAAACTCATAGTATAACTTGTGTGTAAGGGCAAATTTGTATGTTAAACGTGAGTGAAGCTCAGATTGGAGATCCCTTCTGGCTTCCATCAAAGCTACAAGGGAGTCCGCAGCCAGGGAGCGTTTGTGGGCCCTTTCAAGGGTTCTGATTTTTACAAAGAGTTCCTCAAGCCTAGCAGCACGCTGTTTGCGGCGTCTAGCCATGATAGATATAATCTTCCCTCTGAGGACGCATTTGTGTGCCACCCAAATAGGGGCGGGAGTAGTCTCGGTAGACGTGTTATCAGAGAAGAATTGTGTCAGCGTTTCTGATAACTCAGCTACATGACCTTGATCCAGGAGAATAGAATCATCCATTCGCCATGGGGGACGACCAGGGATCCGACCTTTCCAAGCGAGTGTCATGGTGATCGGGTGGTGGTCTGATAATATCATGGGCTCGATTGATGCCTTTGTAAGACGAATAAGGTCCTCCTGGATAACAAAAAAATAATCGATACGTGAATATCTATCGTGTAGGGGAGAGTAGTAGGTATAGTTCTTAGTAGTAGGGTGCATTGAACGCCAGGTGTCATGTAGGGTAAGCGAATCTAGTTGCGTTTTGACAGAGCGAAGTGTGCGATAAGTTAAGCAGGAAGAACCATTCGAGGCATCGAGGAGGGGGGTCAGTGGGATATTGAAGTCCCCGCCCATGATCAGCATCCCTGCTCGAAAAATGGTAAGGTGTTGGATAGTGTCACGGAAGAAACTAACATGTTGTGAGTTAGGGGCGTATATATTCGCGATTGTAATAGGAGAGTTGTGTAGTTTGCCTTTGATAAAAAGGAATCTTCCATTGGGATCGCTTTCAACATCATCAATTTTTAGTGGGCAGTGTCTGGACAACAGTATGGATACCCCTCTAGCTTTTGAAGTGTCATTTGTAGCATGAAAAACAGTCGGGAAAAGACGGCTCTTGAGCACAGGAATACTATCCGTTCTAAAGTGGGTTTCCTGAATCAACACAATTTGGGGTTTCTCCTTGCGTAATGAAGAAAGTAGTAAGGAGCGCTTTTCAGGTGTGTTCATGCCTCTAATGTTTATGGAGTATAATTTAAGATTCAGAAAAGGCATGTCTTGGTCAACAGGTATTGGAGCTGGGGTAAGGAGGTCAGTCATTGTCACAGGGGGAAATGAAAGGGAGAACAGTAGAGGAATGCAAGGTAGGAAGGATATGTGAGGTTGCGAGGATAAAATCTCTCTAGATCAAATTAAAGAGGGCTATTAACGGCTTGAAAAAGCAAAAGTCTGTCTGTAAACAAGGGGTATGATAACCCCTTAAATAAAATAAAAGGAGGATGCCAATAGGCAAAAGGGTGCGGTGCACCTCAGGTGGAGATACCACGACCCGCGGGTACAGGGACAACCAGGTCCTACCGTATGGGGGTTGGTCTGACCAAGAGTGAGCAATAGAGCGTATATAGATGTTACTAACAACTTAGACTTTAAACAGTAAAAGTTACAAACCGTGAAATCAACCCAAACCACCCCAGAACAACCGTCCCTTATTGTAGGCAAGATGCCAGCCATTGTCAGGAGACAGGATACTGTTCAATACTCGAGGGTGAACCCCTACTCCTAGATATATAAGAGGATACTAATATACTGGCCAAAGATGCCTTATCTAGTCTAAAATCTAAATAAAACAATATTATTATGTCCCCACACCCCCCGGTACATGAGGTAATCTCACCGGCACCGATACGTCAGGAATACCGGGACTTACACTTCCTCCACCACCAGGGGAGCTAACTATAATCCAAGTTATCTGGGTAGTTAAACCTATGGAGAAGACCCAGGGGCTGAGTTACTGTAAATGTACATATAGCCCTAATGTGACTTTGAGACCTTATCAGCATACATACGTTAAACAGAAACTTAAAACACTATTCAATTTCAAGGTGATAGTGACCTTGTTAGGCACATGTTAAGATGACAGAAACCGGTTCTGAGCATTGACTGACTGTAAATCCAGAACGGGTCTGTCAAGTATCAGATAATAACTCCGAGGTCCCTTACTGCCAGGAGACCCGATGCGGATCGTTGTTCAGCAGTAATAGTGTCACATCTGGCAGAACATAAGTGGCCCCGGGTGCAATAGAGCAGTATGAGATTGGGATCCCAGGACAGGGCAAAGAGAGGGCGCAGCATAGTGTCTCGAGTCGGTAAATATAACGCCCATATCTTCAGAGAAGACTATAGCAAACAGGTGGCTGCTCTCAGACTTCGCCAGACGGGCTCCATAAGTAGGGTTGATTAGAATTAAAGGGGCAGAGGCACCACAACCGAACAACTACCCCGCATCGTACTGTACTGTGATGTAGGAGTAGGTGGTGAATGGATAGTATCTTATAGTTAGTTCCATTCAGGGTCTCTCAATATTGGAATTTGTTTGAATGACCGACCTGTCATAAAAGTTGGACCGGTTTTCCACTCCAATCTGTTGATGTATTCTCAACAAGAAGCACACTGAGAGAAGGGTGGACAGTTATAGTGTAGCGTGCCGTTTGTAAGGTAGGCTTATTTATCCATACAGAGCAGCGGTCTCTGAAAGTGGTTGAAGTCTATGACCTGGGAATTTGTAGCTTGACGAGAACACATCTACTGGGATTGAAACGTTATATAGAATGACAAATCGAGAGTCAGATCACCAACGTGTAAATTAGGAATTTGGAAAACAAAAAACAAACTGCAGAGATCTAAAGACTGGGTATTGTCCTTATTCCCTTTAGATAACTATAACAATCCTTAAATCTGGTTTAAAGAAACATGTAAAGTGATGCCGCAGATAGAGCGGAATAGGTAAACAGGGCCTTCGTTTTTCAGCGGTCTCTTCGTGCTCTCCGGGCTGCCGGCAAAAGGGGTACCTGGCGATCCCTACCGTGGGCTTGTGGATCCCGGATACTTCCAGATTCAGATGGTGAACGTCGGCGGCGGAGACCAGTGGTCTGTGTCTCCATCTGCTCAACATTGTGAGTTGGCCACCTGTTCACCGATTGGCGATAAATTGCGTACCACTCAGGTACTGCTACCAGGGGGATTCCCAGCGTGTCACAAAAGCCTGGCAGATCTTCTGGGACCTTAAGCAGTGCGGTGCGGCCTTGATGTGTAGCGGAGAGACAAAATGGGAACTTCCACTTATAGCCTATGTTTCTCTCTTTTAACACATCTAGCAGAGGCCTAAGGTCCCTGCGATGTTTGAGTGTAATGCCGGATAGATCCTGGTATAATTGTAGAGGGGTGCCATCATGTGTCAAACGTTTGCCCCTTGCCTTTTTTATTATCTCCTCTTTCAATCTGAAATCAGCCAGGCAACACACAATGTCTCTAGGGGGGTCTGATTCCCTGCCCTTAGGGCGCAGTGCACGGTGAATCCTGATAAAATCAATGCCCGTTTGAGGGGGTCTTTCCAGAATGGAATTGAATACAGCAGTCACGGAGTGCAAAATGAGGTCTCCCTCAACTGATTCTGGCATACCTCTAACCCTCAGGTTCTGGCGGCGTCCTCTGTTGTCGAGGTCTTCTATGTGACGATTAATGTCTCTTAGCTGGAGTGTGTGATCATCAACCTTCCTAGTGGAGCGCCTGAGGATTGTTTCTTGATCATCCAGCGTAGTTTCAGCTTGTGTGACCCTGTTTGTGAGGGAGCGAAACTCTAGGCGTAGTTCAGAAATGGCCGCTGCTAAGCTGTCCTTTATGTCTAAAGCGACGCTCCTAAGGTCCTCTATCGTGAGGGTCCGTTGTGGATTGGGGTCATGTATCTCCATTAGTGCGGGTCCTCGAGGAGCGTCCGAGGGAGATATTGTAGGGCTTAAAATAATGTCTGAAGCTCCTACCTGCGACTGCTGCGCTATGGCTGTGGAGAGTCTCGAGCGGGAGGCCGCCATGTTGTCTCCCGGCGCGCGGAAACCTTCCTGTGTATTCCGTGATCCAGGGCCTGTATTTTCCCTGGGCGAACGTGACCGGGATGTAGAGGCCGGTCTAGAGGCTGTACCCATGCCGAGAAAAACGGAGAAAATTAGGCTGGGTGTTCCGTTTTTTGCTCGGTTTGTCCTGAGGTGGCAGGAGCTGTGAGCTTAGGCTTCCATTCTCCTCACGGTCCAGGCCACGCCCCTCTATACTATTATATTTGGTTATACATTTTTGAATGAATCTATTTAATCGTATAGTAATTATGTTATGTAATTTATTTGGTATGTTTTATTAATTTTTATATTAATTTAATGAGCGCCCTTCACCTTTCTCTCAATGAACTTCTCCTAAATTCTCCCTTCTGTTCTGATAAACACACATTTTAAACTTTTTTGTTATATCTATTTGATAAGTTGAAAAAAAAATACTTGTTGATCTTACAGGAAATCCTGTGAAGTGCTAACTTCCTGTGCTGTCTGCCTGTACTGACTATTATCAATTACATTGTTCTCTGAGAACAGAACCACATCCTTCTACATCCACATATAGACCAGGGGGCAGATTCAGATACTGTAGGTCAGCGGATCTTTAGATCCGCGTAACCTATCTGATTTACGTTACGCCGCCGCAAGTTTTTGAGGCAAGTGCTTTATTCAGAAAGCACTTGCCTGTAAAGTTGCGGCGGCGTATCGTAAATCCCCCGGCGGAATTCAAATTCCACGGCTAGGGGGCGTGTAAAATTTAAATCAGGCGCGTCCCCGCGCCGAACGAACTGCGCATGCAGCGTCCGCAAAATTTCCCAGCGTGCATTGCTCCAAAAGACGTCGCAAGGACGTCATTGGTTTCGACGTTAACGTAAATTACGTCCGGCCGTATTCGGGAACGACTTACGCAAACGACGTAAAATTTCAAAACTCGCCGCGGGAACGACAGCCATACTTAACATAGGATACCCCTCACATAGCAGGGGTAACTATACACCGGAAAAAGCCGAACGCAAACAACGTAAAAAAAATGCGCCGGGTGGTCGTTCGTTTATGAATCGGCGGAAATCCTCATTTGCATATTCGTCGCATAAAAAAAAAGAAACGCCACCTAGCGGCCGGCCTGGAATTACAGCCTAAGATCCGACGGATATCTATGCGGAACCTGATTCTATGAATCAGGCGCATAGATACGACCGACGGAACGCAGAGATACGACAGCGTATCAGGAGATACACCGTTGTATCTCTTTCTGAATCTGCCCCCAGGGATCTTCAAACTACAGCCCTCCAGCTGTTGCGGAACTGCAAGTCCCATGAGGCATTGTAAAGCTCTGACATTCACAGATATGACTAGGCATGATGGGAATTGTAGTTCCTGAACAACTGGAGGGCCATAGTTTGAGGACCCCTGTTATAGACAGAAGGAGAGGGGAGGGGTTTCATAGGCCTATCTTATTTCTATTGTTCTGAAACAGAAGGACAAGTGTCATTCTAGGACTGGAAGTGTGTTACTGGTTGAATCACCAGATAAAAATAAAGAAAATAAAAATGGAAAAAAAGACAACTAATGCAGCCACCACACTAAGGCCGCGTACACACGATCGGTTAGACCGATGAGAACCATTTTCATCGGTCCAAAACGATCGTGTGTGGGCGCCATCGGTTATTTATCCATCGGTTAAAAAAAAGCCAACTTGTTTTAAATTTAACCGATGGATTCCTAACCGATAGAGAAAAAAACGATCGTTTGTAGGCACGTCCATCGGTTAAAAATCCATGCATGTTCAGAATCAAGTCGACGCATGCTTGGAAGCATTGAACTTCGTTTTTTTCAGCATGTTGTTGTGTTTTACGTCATCACGCTCTGACACGATCGTTTTTTCAACCGATGGTGTGTAGGCACGACTGACCATCAGTCAGCTTCATCGGTTAACTGATGAAAACGGTCCATCAGACCTTTCTCATCGGATGGACCGATCGTGTGTACAGGCCTTAAAAGGACTGGTAAGCTTAGCTGCAACATATTACATTTTTGGTTATGGATTTAGTTGGATTGGATTTAGTTATGCTTTAAAGAGGTGTTCTGCCTCTGGAAAATGTTTTAAAAAAGTCAGCAGCTACAGATCACGTAGCACACGGGCTCATTGTGCAAATAACATCTGTTTATTATAGTATAAAAGAGATAAAAATCAATACACTCACAAGCATAGGTTAATCAATAAGCGTCAAACAATTCCACCAATGAAGAAAGTCACAACCGAGCGCCAGGTTAGAAGAGACATTTACAAGATGGATGGATGGGCTGGCTCCACAGACACTGGCCCATCAAGCAGCTGCCAACAGGCCGCCAGGGAGCCGCTCACTGACTCCAAGATCAGGAGAGAGCTGTGGACGCCTCCAACGCTTGGCCCAGGGAGAGCTCAGATTGAACAATCTGACAGGGGGCGCTGTGTGGTATCTAGGACAACGCGTTTCAGAGGGCGAGGCCTCCTTCTTTAGGTGTTGTCCAGGGAGCCCGTGGGAGGCAGGGTGTCCCTGGACCAAGTGTTGGAGACGTCCACAGCTCTCTCCGGAGTCAGTGAGCCGCTCGGTATGTCTGCAGCTGCTATCTCATCTACCCCGTCGCTCGGATGTGACCCTGGTCACGGTTCTTCATTGGAGGAATCGTTTGACACTTATGATTCACCTATGCTTGTGAGTGTATTGATTTTATCTCCTTTATACTACAATAAACAGATGTTATTTGCACCATGAGCCTGTGTGCTCATATTCCCTTATGTTTTCACAGCTATCAGTTTCCCAGGTTGATCACTGAGCTGCAAGGAGTGTGGTGTCGGATAGACTTTCATATTAACTCTTTCCATTGATGAATTCCTTGGTCAGTTTGTTCCTGATTTAGATTTCATATGTTTTAGCGCAAAGACTACTGTTTTGTTCAATTTTTACAAATCATGTAGCTGCTGACTTTTAATACATGGACACTTACCTGTCCAGGAAGCTTGCGATGTCGGCACCCCTGCCGATTTTCGGCTGCAGCCGCCATCTCCACTAAGGAAAAACAGGCACTGAAGCCTGTTTGGCTTCACAGACAGTTCCCTAAGCCTGCTGCACTTTATAACTGGCCTGCCAGCAGAGGAAGGAGAAGGGGGCCAAACTTCAGCGGGACGGCGCCGCGGGAAGGGTACCTGTCAAAAACAGAAGGCAAATAAGTGGAGGTTCCACTTTTGGGTGGATTTACACACAGCTGATTGAGTCAAAAGATTGATTCATCCCATTCCAGATCAAGCTGGTCAATAAAACTGGCAATGAAAGGCCTCATGCACACGCAGCGCTAAAAATGCTGATTTTAGGGGCGTCAGGCATTTTTTTTCTACTTCTAAACGCCCCTCCATGTTAGCCTATGTCATGCACACATTTAGAGGAAGGGGTGTGTACAGGCAGAAAAAATCATTTGGCTGGACTTCTCCTTTAAATAAAGTACAGACTGATGTGAGCTCAATTGAAAAAAGGCATTCACCACTAGAGCTACACGTTCTTCAGATGATAATATGTATTGGAACCTTTCTTTATGATATGTTGGGGGCTGATGAATAAAAAAATGTGCACATAGGTAAAATATTGACGTGCTGGTATAACGTACCTCTACGTCTGGCCAAGATATTTCCAGGCACCTCCCCCTTATGCTTTAGAGGATGTGGGTTGACCGGAAATCTCTACCACATATGGGAGTGTCCTCGTATTCAGGGATTGTGGAACAGGATATTTTCTTTAATACGTAAGGTGACTGACATTTCTGTCCCTAAAACACCTGAGATTGCCCTACTGAATGGAGATCCAATAGGATGTCCTAAGCATCTACGTTCACTCATACATTTCATTTTTCTGGGCACCAAAATCACGCCCGAGCATGGGCACGGTATCCCTAGCTGCCGTTAAGAGGAAAATCTCATAGGTTATGGTTCAAGAAAAAACAGCTAGTATACTCCAGTCCTCTACAGAAAAACACGACAAGATATGGGAACCCTGGAAGACCTATATACAAAAACCTCCACATCCCCATTATTGGTCCACGACCATTCTACTTCTATGTAGCTCTCTGATGCCTAAAGATATCCTCTCCTATCTTCTCTCTTTCCTTCCTCCTTCCACATTCTTCTCTGCACAACCTGGTATTCCACTTGCATGACTCCATATACGAACACCAGGAGACAGTCGGACTTTACTTCAAGCCTACCTTAGGCAACCTTCAGCAATTGGTCGTAAGGCCAACACATATAGTTAACAGGTGCACCGGAGACATTCACCATTTTCTCGTCTTCTTTTTATGTAATCCAATATTACCCAAGATTGCATCTAAGACGGGGATTAAGTGGGGCACACACGGAGACAGATTTACCCACTGCCACTGGTAATCAAATGTTTTCCTGATCTACATAATTCTTATATTGTTTACTGTTGGCAACTTCTCCCTCCCCTCTGCACAATCTGATGCCACTAGGGGTGTCGGGGTGAGGAAGAAAGAACTCCATTATTGGTAAGATGAGCAACATGAACCCCACAAGTTCTGCTCACCACATGGTGTTTATTGCCTTAAAGTTTCAATGCTTTACTTGTATGACAGACACCCGTACAGTTATCTCTTAAATGTTACTTATGTTTTTCTATGCAAAGCCTTAATAAAAATATTGAAAAAAAAAATGTGCACATAGGAAAACATCCTATTGACTGTAGCAACCAATCAATATCCATGTTTTATTTTTGAAACTAGACTGTGTCAAGGGCAGTTGGAAGCCGAATACTATGGCCAAAAAAGGCACACTTTTCATTCGCACTGACCATGATACCACTGCATTGAGTATTTCTGGTAAAAACAAATGCCTGCTGTTGGGCATATGCCCAAAAGTACTCTATGGCAAATTACACAGTACGCACTGTTACATTCACTGGAAGAAAGTCATATTATAATTTCATAGATGAGTGGACAGTTATGTAAATTGTCATTCCAAACTTAGTTTCACATTACATCAGCTACGCACCTTATGGAAAAATGAAGATTTGCAAGTCAAACACCTTAAAAAACAAACATCAATATGCATGCCAACTTAACTCTTTCATTCGTTACCATCAAGCCAGTTACAGAAGACAAACTGGTCCACATAAAAACTACAGTTTTAAGATATTAACTGATCCTCTAATGCCCTGTACACACGATCGGTTCGTCTGATGAAAACGGTCCGATGGACCGTTTTCATCGGACGAACCAATCGTGTGTGCGCCCCATCTTTTTTTTGCCATCGGTGGAAAAAAATAGAACCTGTTTTAAAAATTTCTGATGGTTAAAAAACCGATAGAAAAAAACGATCGTCTGTGGGGAAATCCATCGGTCAAAAATCCACGCATGCTCTGAATCAAGTCGACGGATGCTCGGAAGCATTGAACTTCATTTTTCTCTGCACGTCGTTGTGTTTTACGTCACCGCGTTGGACACGATCGGATTTTTAACCAATGGTGTGTAGGCAAGACTGATAAAAGTCAGCTTCATCGGATATCTGATGAAAAAATCCATCGGTCCGTTTTCATCGGATGAACCGATCGTGTGTACGTGGCATAAGTGTAACATGGTGGTGGCTGTGGTGTAATATGGTGGTGGCTGTGGATTCAGATGTAAAAGGGGAACTTTGTAGACTCTGAAGTAAAGGGGGACTCTTGTTAGTAACCCTTATATGATTAAAAATGTTATTTAATAGCAAAATATATGTATGATTTATACTTTAAATAAAAATAGCTGTGTGCCGCTAAAGTGTTTGGGTTTGACTTGAAGAAAAGGTGGCAACCCTATCCTATCCCCAAACCACCCGCGTTCTTACTGATTTAGGGTTTTTTCTCCCCAGAGCAATAGACATGGACATGGCTCCATCCACATAACAGGATCTGTGAATGAAAAGGTTATGAGTCCCATCGGCCACCATAGCAAAGGGATTCGTAGATCTCAATGGAGCGCAAGGGTGGTGATGTCACCGCATTTGTAGGTCACTGATACTTCCTCTAGCCCTGTAACCAAAGGTGTGGGATTGGATTGGCAGGTGCAGGCCTCCTTTAGTACCCAGGGTCAGCCCAGCTGGGAAGGAGTTGGAGTGGTTCAGAGCTTGAAGATGGAATGCTAGACTGTCAAGGTCTTTGAGGGAGCTCCCCAGCCTGGGGGGTGATCTTGGGGTGCGGACAAGGCCCTTCAAGAAACCATGAAGGCGTCTTAGACAGGAGGCACAGGAGTCGAACAACTTGTCGCAGCCAGGAGGGCTGGTGAGTGACAAGCACAGTCAGGAGGCCAGTCAGGAGGACTAGGGGGGGCACGCCTGAGAGGACTGGGAGCATGCAGTCTGGGACTAGACTGTACACAGTTGTCCCAAGCAAATTGCTATTATTTCCACTGGGCATTCCATATTTCCCATACCCCATCCAAGTTAAATTACCTCAATAAAATACAAAAACAAAGTCGACAGACTGTTCATTGTCTTGGAGTGTCTGAAAGTGAATGGACTGGGCAGGGTGACAGGTGGGCCACATTATGTAGCAGCCCCCGCAGGGGAACCGATACATATATTTATATACTGTATATATATATATATATATATATATATATATATATATATATAGATAGATATACATACACACACACACACACACACACACACACACTTACTGCCTACTTTATTAGGTATACCTTGCTAGTTACTGGGTTGGACCCCCTTTTACCTTCAGAACTGCCCTAATTTTTCGTGGCAGAGATTCAACAAGGAGTTGGAAACATTCCTCAGAGAACGGTCCATGTTGACATGAAAGCTTCAGTTGCTGCAAATTTGTTGGCTGCTCATCCATGATGCTAATCTCCCATTCCACCACATCCCAAAGGTGCTCTATTGGACTGAGATCTGGTGACTGTGGAGGCCATTTTAGTACAGGGAACTCATTGTCATGTTCAAGAAACTAGTTTGAGATTATTTGATTTGTGACATGGTGCATTATTCTGCTGGAAGGAGCCATCAGAAGATGGGTACATTGTACTCTTAAAGGGATGGACATTGTCAGCAACAATGCTCAATTTGCCTCGCGGCACCCAATGTGAGGATGTACTACTATGCAGCGCAGCTGAATCGACTGGTGGACTGGTGCCGCCATGGACAGACTAAGCTGTGGCCGCAGATGTAGCAGGCGCAATGCGACGTGCAGCTGCGGACTGCCCCGTGGTGCCAAACCATGAAGCCAAAAGATGTAAACAACCACCCACTAATTAGTAACACCATTACGGTATGCACTGGGCTGCTAACGCGGTTTCGCCTATCGTCGGCTGCTTCCCCCTGCGCCTGATTCTGGGCAATCCGTCCTTTACACCGGGCCTGGCGGATCCCAAATTCCGCGCACTACGAGAATCGGGTCTGTTCCAGGCATCGCATTTTGGCGGTGCTGGTCGATGGAGAACGGCGGCCGAGCTGATGGACCCAGCGGGCCAGTACGGACTAGATTTTATGAGAACTGGTCAGCTGAGTCATTTTTTGCGAACGCTGGTACCCCCCTCCGAGGTTGGACGTACACTTACGTCCCTGGAAGAGATATGTTTGGAGTCGGAACCGTTACTGCACGCCCTATCGCTGATGCACACAATTTTGATCACACCGCCGGAAGACCACCGGATTCTGAGCCTAGGTAAATGGGAAAGGGATTTGGAATGTCACTTTACGCCAGTTCAGACGCGACATATACTTAGATTCACGCACAGGTCGTCGATTTGTGCAAAAACACAGGAGACAAACTTTAAACTGCTAACGAGATGGTACAGGACCCCAGACCTACTACACCGACTGTTCCCGACGTTGTCGGACCTCTGCTGGAGATGTCAGGCAGACAGGGGCACCCTACTCCACATATTCTGGTCTTGCCCACGCCTACAGACATACTGGAGAGAAATCAGGCGAATAACGCAAATGTTCTCGGATCGTACAGTCCCGAATAACCCGGCGTATTTTCTCTTACACGTTAACGACACCCCAGCGCGAATATACAAAAAATCGGTTGTTCGCCACCTATTGGACGCAGCGAAGGCGTGCATACCGCTCTGCTGGCGGTCCCCAAACCCACCGACTGTTGCCATGTGGATACAGAAGGTGGACGACATTAACACAATGGAAGACCTGATATTGACAAAACAAGACAGGACTGAACTGTAATCTCAGACGTGGAGGTTGTGGAACTCTTTTAAGTACTCGGCGGAGGGCCAGGCCCTCAGGGGCAACCCCTAGAGGGTGACGGTCGGAGACTGGGACCGTTTAGGCCGACAGACGGATGGTTAGGGAGACCTCCTGGAGTGGGCCACTGAAGCCCGGTTGCTGCCCGGACTTGAGAAATCCAGACTCGTGACTCCCCCCCCTCCCCACCCCTTCCCCCTCTCCCTCTCTTACTGCTTCTCCGCTAAACAACCCTCTCCTGCTATCCTCTAGCCGCTCTCTGTGCGGCACCTACACTCTACTTTCTTTCTCTCTTTATTTACTGGCACTTAGAAAAAGGAAAATGGGGAGAGCTGTGCCCACTGTACCTTACTGACATGTCGCACCTCATCAGCTCTGGACTCTCAGCAGGAGCTGAGCGAGGGTAGTGCTGCTGAGGACGAGGGGATGAGACGCTGAGGGGACTCACCCGGGTAAGATGACCTCTATATTTATGGCAGGTATTATCCCCGAAATGCTGTCCTCCTCTGTATTTCTGTTTTTTGATGGTGCAATTACTGTAATGTTCATGTTGTGGTTCATGTGGACCAGTTTCTTGCTATGTATAAATAAACATAAAAAATAAAAAAAACAATGCTCAATTTGTACTATGGGAAACAAAATGTGCCAAGAAAATATCACCCACACCATTATATCACCATAACTAGCCTGAATTGTTGATATAAGGCAGGATGGATCCATGCTTTCATGTTGTTTTACGCCAAACTCTGGCACTATCATCTGAATGCTGCAGCTGAAATCGAGACTCATCACAGATCAAGCAATGTTTTTCCAATATTCTATTGTCCAATTTTGGTGAGCCTGTGCGAATTGTAGCCTCAGTTTCGTGTTCTTAGCATACAGGAGTCCGGTGTGGTCTTCTGCTGTTGTAGCCCATCTGCTTCAAGGTTCCATGTGCTGTGAGTATAAAGATGGTATTCTGCATACCTTGGTTGTTATGAGTGTTTTTATTTGAGATACTGTTGTCTTTCTATCATCTCGAACCAAGTCTGCCCATTCTCCTCTAACCTGTGACATCAACAAGGCAGTTTCATCCACACAACTGCTGCTCACTGGATGTTTTCTCTTTTTCAGATCATTCTCTGTAAATACTAGAGATGGTTGTGCATGAAAATCCCAGTAGATCAGTAGTTTTTCAAATACTCAGACCAGCCCATCTGGCACCAACAACTATGCCATGTTTACACATTCAAAGTCACTTAAAGCGGAGCTCCGCTGAAAAAAAATATTAAAAGCCAGCAGCTATAAACACTGCAGCTGCTGACTTTTAACATTAGGACACTTACCTGTCCTGGAGTCCAGCGCCGTCCGCAGCAGAGGACGAGCGATCGCTCGTCACTCTGCTGCCCCCCCCCCCCCCGGTGAGGGAATCAGGAAGTGAAGCGCTCCGGCTTCACTGCCCGGTTCCCTACGGTGAATGTGCGAGTCGCGCTACGCCAGCCGATTGGCTCCCGCTGTGCTGGGAGCTGAGCCAGAACACAACGGGGGGGGGGGGAGACGGGGGGTGACGTCATGCCCGCAGTCTGCCAGAGACTGTGTGGCCGGAAGTGGGTGCAAATACCTGTCTTTAGACAGGTATCTGCACCTCCCTCCCCCCTGAAAGGTGTCAAATGTGACACCGGAGGGTTCTGATCAGCGGGAGTTCCACTTTAGGGTGGAGCTCCGCTTTAAGTCCCTTTTCCTCCTCATTCTGATGCTCGGTTTGAACTTCAGCAATTCGTCTTCACCGCGTCTAGATGCCTAAATGCATTGAGTTGCTGCCATGTGATTGGCTGTAACACTGGTCTACGGATTTTGAAAAATGATTGACCTCCGAGATAAAATGCACTAATCTTACATAGTTTGATTAGATGAATTAGAAAAGAAAGTGATAAAGGTGCTAGTTGCCTAAAGTTTTTAAGATATTACACAATAAATATGTATATAAATATGTATACACAGGCGAGTATATTTGCCTACAAGGAAGGGAAGGTCTGATGATCATAATGCCTTGTAACTTCTCGACAAAGTACGGTAGAACAATGAAAATAGTACCACACCGAAGTATATAAATTTATCTTCACTTTGAGACTAAAAAGTATTACCCAACTGTAATTTATTGCTCTTTTATTGCAAGGTACATTTGTCTTGGTCGGATCTACGCATCATACAGTTACATCTGGTGGCTTGTGAAAGTGCTATTGCCTAACATTTCCAAGGAACAGTTGCGTGATATTTTCCCCCAGAAGCCAAGATACATCAAAACTGTGTAAACAACACAGATAAATTCTGCTACATTTGTGGCAAGGTTACAATTGTATCTCAAAAGTGCAGTATGACGGCATACCATCTATGTTTTGGATGCAAAATAGGGGATCAGGACAAGAGTTGGGCCCCTCATTGTTGCATTACACGTGCAATTTATCTGCGTCATTGGCTAACCAAGGAAGGTTTTACTCCTTTCCTGACCAGGCCATTTTTGTTTAATTTACTCCTTTCCTGACCAGGCCATTTTTGTTTAATTTACTCCTTTCCTGATCAGGCCATTTTTGTTTAACAATTGCGCGGTCATGTGACACTGTACCCAAATAATATGTCCCTTTTTCCCCACAAATAGAGCTTTCTTTTGGTGATATTTGAATTTTATTTTTTTGCGCTATAAACAAAAAAAAGACCAATAATTTTGGAAAAAAAACCTAAGGGCCAGATTCACAGACAAATACGTTGTGCTGCGGCGGCGTAACGTATCCCATTTACGTTACACCGCCGCAGGTTTACAGCGTAAGTGCCTGATTCACAAAGCACTTACCTGCAAACTTGCGGCGGTGTAACGTAAATCCGCTCGGCGCAAATCCGCCTAATTCAAATGGGGCGGGCATCATTTAAATTAGGCGCGTTCCCGCGCCGAACGTACTGCGCATGCTCCGTCCGTCAAATTACCCGACGTGCATTGCGCTAAATGATGTCGCAAGGACGTCATTGGTTTCTACGTTAACGTAAATGGCGTCCAACGCCATTCAAGGACGACTTACGCAAACGACGTGAAATTAAAAATTTAGACGCGGGAACGACGGCCATACTTAACATGGGTTACACCACCTAGAGGGCATGCTTAGTTTTACGCGGCGTATCTCGACGGAAACAATGTAAATTTAGAGCGACGGGTAAAGCGTACGTTCGTGAATCGCCGTAGCTAGTCATTTGCATATTCTACGCCGACCGCAATGGAATCGCCACCTAGCGGCCGGCCTAGAATTGCATCCTAAGATCCGACGGTGTAAGTCAATTACACCTGTCGGATCTTAGGGCTATCTATGCGTAACCTGATTCTATGAATCAGCCGCATAGATACGACAATCGTATCTCAGAGATACGACGGCGTATCTCCTGATACGCCGTCGTATCTCTTTTGTGAATCTGACCCAATATTTTTTACTTTCTGCTATAAAACACATCCAATAACATATATATATATATATATATATATATATATATATATATATATATATATATATATATATATATATATATATAAGGGCTGCAGAAATTAACGATTAATTGGTCGATTAATCGTTAATTTCTTTGATCGATTAAAAAAAATTGATCGAGGAAGATCCGCGGAGTGAGCTCCGCGGTCTCGCCCATAGGAAAGGCCGCGGCTTCGTCCTAGCTCCAGAGCCGCGGCCACCCGGCGGCAGCTGAGTAGCGGCGCGCTGACGTCATCACTCACCTGCCTGCTTGTATCCTCTTCCCTTGCGCAAACGGGTCTGCCTGCCTGATGTTTAGTCAGGTAAGAGTGGACAACCATCCTGTGTGTGGTAACATTATGAGGGCAGATGTATATATTCCTGGAGTATGGGGGCAGATACTTCATTTATACTTATGAGCCGGTGTATGTGTATTCTTGCAGTATGGGGACAGATGTGGATATTAAAGCATGGGGGCAGATGTGGATATTAAAACATGGGGACAGATGTGGATATTAAAGCATGGGGGCAGATGCTGTAATATACACATCTTCTCCCATGCTTTAATATACACATCTGCCCCCATACTGCAAGAATATACACATCTGCCCCCATACTGCAAGAATATACACATCTGCCCCCATGCTGTAATGTACACATGGGGGCAGATGTGTATATTCTTGCAGTATGGGAGGCAGATGTGTATATTACAGCATGGGGGCATATGTGTGTATATTGCAGTATGGGGGGGAGATGTGGATATTACGGTATGGGGGGGAAGTTGTGGATATTACAGTATGGGGGCGGGAGATGTGGATATTACGGTATGGGGGCAGATGTGGATATTACGGTATGGGGGGGAAGTCATGGATTGTGGAAACCAACTAGTGTCGAGTGATTGTATATAGTGTATACCACATTTACCACTGACTAATGCAGAGTTGCAATGCAAGGAGATCAGCTAAAAGTAGTTGTATCTGTATGTGCGTTAATTAATCGAAATTAGTCGATTAATCGATTAAAAAAAAAAAGATTAATCGAACACAAAAATTTTAATCAGTAACAGCCCTAATATATATATATATATATATATATATATATATATATATATATATATATATATATATATATATATATATCACATTTTGGGGAAAAGTTATTGAACATAATCGCACATCCCCCTCATAATTTGAATTATTTTGATGCAATTTTGACCTGAAGCTGTATCTTGTAAACTGGAGCAAATTAATACTCAGGACTTAATTTTCCTTTATTAGTGGTCCAATTCTGGTAAAATTTACTGTAGCTACTTTCATTTCTGAGGCTTTCTGCTTGTAGACCAGTGTTACATAATTGGTAAGGTTGAAAAAAGACACAAGTCCATCAAATCTAACCTGTGTGTGTGTGTGTGCTTTTTTTCAATATTACATTGTATATCCCTGTATGTTGTGGTTGTTTAGGTGCCTATCTAATAGTTTTTTTTAAATTATCCATGAAGCCACTGCTTGTGGAAGAGAATTCCACATTTTACCACTCTTACCGTAAAGAACTCTCTACGCAGTTTTTGGTTAAATCGCCTTTTCTCAAAATTTAGTGAATGGCCGCAAGTCTTTTTAAATGCCCTTTTGCGGAAAAGTTTTATCTCTATTGTAGGGTCACCAGTACAGTATTTGTACATTGAAATCATATTCTCTCTCAGGCGTCTCTTCTCCAGAGAGAATAAGTTCAGTGCTCACAAAGTAAAAACGTGGGTAAGTATAGCAACTTACGTGGGTAAGTATAGCATGTGTTCCACCGCCTTACAGCAACAAACCCGGAAGTGGCTGAGCTGGATGAACGTGACCAGGAGAGCGAGTGAGACACAGGATCATGGTGGTCTGGTAAGTAGGCACTTACCTCTACTTCCCACCTGGTGTCGCCATTATTGATATTTAGGTAGATTCAGTAAGAGTTAGGCCGACTTATCAGTAGATAAGCCGGCCTAACTCAGAATCTACGCCGACGTATGTTCAAGCGTATGGTCAAACAGAGATACGCTTAAACATATATAAGATAGGATGGCTTGCGCCGTCCTATCTTAGATTGCAATTTTTCGGATGGCCGCTAGGTGGCGCTTCCATTGCGGTCGGCGTAGATTATGTAAATGAGTTTGTACGCCGATTCACGAACGTACGCCCGGCCGCAGCAGACAATTTACGCCGTTTCCTTAAGGCCTTAGGCGGCCTAAAGTTATTCCACCTATGAGGTGGAATAACAATGTTTAAGTATGGCCGCCGTTCCCGCTGCGAGGTTCTAATTTTTTTTTACGTTGTTTGCGTAAGTCGTCCGCGAATTGGGAGTTTACGTCCACGTCAAAATCAATAGGCCCGTCCACGTCGAAATCAATAGGCCCGTACGGCCTGGGAAATGAGCACTGGGAAATGTAGGCGCCCGGCGCATACGCAGTAGCCGAAAAACGTCAAAAACGTGAGGTCAAGCCTCATTACCATTAAACACGCCCCCCTCTGACCCATTTGAATTAGGCACCCTTACGCCCGCCGCGTTTACACTACGCCGCCCTAAGTAAGGAGGCAAGTACTTTGTGAATCATGTACTTGCCTCTCTTACTTAAGGCGGCGTAGTGTATAGGCTACGCCGCCGCAAATTAGCGTGCCCCTACCTGAATCTACCTCTAAGAGTCTCTGAGGTGATGGTGTCAACTTTCAAGAAACCTATCTAATACATGGACTTTAATAGCTTATCACTGAGCTACTATTGCTGCTATTTCTGGATTTATTTAGCACTTTTTGTACATTGGCGTGTTTAGCACATATGCACATTTTAAAACAATATTGTATTGATTTTTTCACAGTTCATATACTGATTCTAATGTATTAGATTATCACATTACAGCACTTTATAATAGCACCCCCTTACCATTATACACCCTCCACATTGCTAAAGTTGTCATTTGCAGCACTTTTAGGGGAGCAGCTCTAATTGAATCTATATTTAATTTATATGTAACCATAGCGTGGAGTTCTCCCTCTTAATTGGATCCACTACCAATTTTAGTTAGGGGTATCAGAGTAAAGCCTCGTACACACGATCAGATTTTGTGAGGGAAATTGTGTGATGCCAGCCTGTTAGCCGAAACTCGTTTGTATGCTCCATCAGACAATTGTTGTCGGATTTTCCACGGACAAATGTTGGATGGCAGGCTTTAAAATTTCCCACAGACAATGGTCTGTTGTCGGATTTTCCGAGCGTGTATACAAAAGTCCAAACACTCATGCTCGGAATCAATGCTCATCAAACACAACATTAGCAGAAGGTGCCCAAGAGCTGATAATTCACATAGTACGTAACTACGTTCATGTTTGTTGGCGACAATTGTGTGCCGTTTGTATGCAAGAACAAGTTTTTGGCCAACGCTCTTCGGAACAAAAGTCTGAGGCTTTGTCTGCGGAAAATCCGAAGCTTTACTCTCCCTGTTGAGACTGCTTCAGTGTTTTTTCATCCTCCCCACTCCCATGTTTTGTTTTTAACCCTAAAGCCTCATACACACGATCAGATTCCATTGGGCAAAGCCGTGGAATTTTGTCCGAAGGGCGTTGGCCATGAACTTGTTCTGCCTACAGATGGCAAAACTTTGTCAGCCAACAAATACGAAACTACGTGTTTTTTTCAGCTCTTGAGCGCCACCCTTTGGGCAACTTCTGCTAATGTTGTGCTATGGTGAGTATTGCTTCTGAGCATGCGTGTTTGTACTTTTGATTTTTTTCTGACAGACTTTTGTACACACGATCGGATAATCCGACAACATTACTGAAGCAGAGCATGCACCCCTCTCTTCGGAGACTGGGCCACAGTGCAGTATTCTAACATGATAATGACCCCAAACACACCTCCAAGATGACCCCTGCCTTGCCAAAGAAGCTGAGGGTAAAGGTGATGGACTGGCCAAGCATGTCTCCAGACCTAAACCCTATTGATCATCTGTGGGGCATCCTCATAAATAAGGTGGAGGAGCGCAAGGTCTCTGATGCCGCGTACACACGATCATTTTTCTGCATGAAAAAAAAAACGTTGTTTTTCAGCATGTCCAAAAAACAAAGTTTTTCCAACTTCATCATTAAAAACGACGTTGCCCACACACCATTGTTTTAAAAAAATGATGAACAAAGCGCGGTGACGTACGACACGTACGACGGCACTATAAAGGGGAAGTTCCATTCGCATTTGGGCTGCTTTAGCTGACTCTGTGTTAGTAAAGGACGGTTCGCGATTTTCTGTCTGTTACAGCGTGATGAATGTGCTTACTCCATTATGAACGGTAGTTTTACCAGAATGAGCGCTCCAGTCTCATAACTTGCTTCTGAGCATGCGTGGGTTTAAAACGTCGTTTTAGCCCACACACAATCATTTTTTACAACCCGAAAAACAACATTTTTTAAAACGACGTTAAAAAATGCAGCATGTTCGAAAAAAAAAAAATTGTCGTTTTTCAGAAGCCGAAAAATGATGTGTAGCCCACACATGATCATTTTAAATAACGTTTTTAAAAACATTGTTTTTTTTTTCATGCCGAAAAATGATCGTGTGTACGCGGCATTACATCCACCAGCTCTGTGATGTCATCATGAAGGAGTGGAAGAGGACTCCAGTGGCAACCTGTGAAGCTCTGGTGAACTCCATGCCCAAGAGAGTTAAGGCAGTGCTGGAAAATAATGGTGGCCACACACAATATTGACACTTTGGGCCCAATTTGGACATTTTTGCTTAGGGGTGTACTCACTTTTGTTGCCAGCGGTTTAGACATTAATGACTGTGTGTTGAGTTAGTTTGAGGGGACAGCAAATTTATACAAGCTGTACACTCATTACTTTACATTGTAGCAAATTGCCATTTCTTCAGTGTTGTCACATGAAAAGATATAATAAAATATTTACAAAAATGGGAGGGGTGTACTCACTTTTGTGAGATACTGTATATGTACCTGTATATCTAGCACTACCCCTGTAGGAGCCACTTGAGTTTGTTCAGTCCCTTACTCAGCCCTTCAACCCCAATGATCGTCTCATCCCCTACTGGCACACCTAGCAATAGGGTTAGTGGAAGAGCCCAACAAATGACACACAGACACAGTTCAAACTGTTTTAGCTCTCTCAGGTTTACGCAATCAAGAGAAGAGACTTACAGGCATATTAGTCAGCCAAGTCCCAGGTAAACAGCCAACACTCGGTTGAAATAGTTCTTAAAATAGTCAAATAACAAAAAGGTAAATAATACCAATATACACAATAAAGGACAATCAGTAAATGGATTCCTCAAGAAGACTATTAGTTGCTGTAATTATTACTACTGCTACAAGGCCTTGTAAATGTCTTCACCGGCAGTTGGAGCTCATAGTAGGCAATACATCCTCAGAGTCGAATGAAAGGAAATCATTAGGCAGCATAGTGGATTTGATATATAACAGGTCCTCTTTGCACTTCCAAACTACAATTTCTCTTGACATATCCGTCCCCTTCCCCTCAAGATGGAGTCTTTATCTAGCCCCCTTCTTGCAGGCTGGGTTTTTAGTAGTTCTGCCCCCTGTAGAAATCAATGGGGCCATTTGTGATGGGACTTTGTGTCCCATAGTTCTCTGCTGCTCCTTGATTGGCTCTTTCTCCCTGCCAATAGGGACACAGAGAGAGAGAGCAGAGCGGGTGGATACCTGTGAGCAAGTGCTGCTCGTCACTGAAGGAAGAGGAGAGGGAGCGGTAGAAATCCTCCGCATGGACCTCTCTGCCTGTATCAGTGTTCAATTCGGCCTCGGCCAGCTTGACAAGGCTGCAGGTGACAAAGCGGCCACCGCTACACACAACCCACACCAAAGAAACTTTGGTCCTCCACAGGAGGTAAAGAGTCTATGACCTGTTACCTGCTTTTGATATACACACAGAGAAAAAAAAGTAGGTTAGTGTGCGCAGGAAACCATAGAATTTACATCTACATAAAACCCTGGCAGATGTACCTCCCACTAATTAGCATAGGAAAGGAGGTTGCCCTGCCTACAGCCCACCTTTACTGGAATGGCCCAGCTAGATGTGCCAGGGAGTGAGTTGGGATTGTCCACCACCAAATCTGCAGTGGAAGGATCAGATAATTTAAGGGTCCTTTTTGCAGCAAGAACGACATCCTCAGAGGTTTCACCCAAAGTGTCATATGTTAGGGCTCTTTCACACTGGGCGGACCGTTTTCGGGCTCCGCTTTGCTCAGCGGGGATCGCTCCGTCGATCCCCGCTGAGCCGGCAGATGACAGGTCTGTCTCTGCTTACTGTGCAGGGACCGACCCCTCAGAGTGCCGCTCTGCCCTATGGAGGATCGGCTGACGACGGACCGTAGAGTCCGTCGTCACCCAATCCGATCTGCCAGTTGGATGGAAAATAGGGTTTTCCTCCGTCACACTTTGGCGGATCGGATGTCAGCGGCATGTCACCGCTGACATCCGTGGCTCCATAGAGGAGCATTAACGCCCGTTCAGGTCCGCTTAAAAAACTGGCAGGCGGACCTGAACCCATGTGAAAGAGCGCTTAGTCTTTTGGGCGGGTAAATAACCCTTTGCTCTTGCTGTTCTTTAGGCTCTGGGGTTAGAGGCACACGGGTCTCTTCTTCTTCCTGCATATCAGCTTCAGCTTCTGTGTAATGGACATGCAATAATGTCTGGCAGCTTATCTTCTCCTCCATGTGTCCATTAGAGGCCTGACTCTCTTTCTGGCTGCCTTTTATCATCTCTCCTCCCTGTACGGCTCCACCCCAGGCCATCCCAGGAAGTCTATATTAACTAGTGCACTGCAGGTCTGCTTTGCTGTTCAACTTTGTTTGTTAGCTTGTGTTCCTGTCTGCCGTGTGCTACGTTTACCTTTCTGTGTACCGATTTTGTCTCGTCTCTGACTACTTCTGTTTGCCTGTGACCCTGACCTTTGGCCTGTCCCTTGGTTACCCTCGTCTGACTGTTGCCCCGACCTCGGCTTACCCATCACTATCCCTTGTGTCCTCAGTGGCTGCTTCCCCTCTCTCCCTACGGAGCGTGATCTGGGGGACTCCAGGGGTTCAGTTGCAGCGAAGGCCATCCTCACCACTAGAGGCCCTGGTGAACACCTGCTGGACCTTAGACTCCGCACCCTGGGGAATCTTGGGCTTATGTTTCCTGTCCATCCGCAGCAGTGAGCTATTGGGTTCACTACCTTGCGGTGCACCCCTGTCTCCAACGGGGTGCATTTGTCACCTGGCCACAGGTGACTTGACATTCTGTCACTTCGTGTCCTTTCTTCATTCCAACACCCGTGTATTGGCTGTTGCTTTTCCTCCCTGTCTGTGTTCATCTGTTGACTGATTGATCCGGTTGGTAACCTGATTTAAGAAATGGAACACTCAGTTCACCATGCATTAAGGTGAAAAAACTTCTGACACTGACCGGCCTCCCAGCCCCCCCCCCTCCCGTGTTACTCACCTGAGCCCGTTCGTTCCCTCGGCAGAGACGCACTCTACCTCTCTGCCCATTGTCTTGGCTCTTGATTGGATAGATTGATAGCAGCGCAGCCATTGGCTCCCGCTGCTGTCATTTAAATCCAATAAAAAGGGCGCCGGGGGCGGGGTCGAGTGCTGCATCCTGTGTGAATGTACATAGAAGCAGGTCTCAGGAACAAAATGTGGGCACTCGATGCGGGGAGGAGCTACCTAATGCCATGGGGGACCCCAGAAGTTGAGGTTAGGGGCCACTCTGTGCAAAACGAACTGCACAGTGGAGGTAAGTATGATGTTTGTTATTTAAAAAAAAAACTAGGGTTTACAACCAACAACCAAGCAATAGGATAACAGTGTTCGGCATACAAGGCCTTGTAAAAGTCTTCACCGGCAGTTGGAGCTCATAGAAGGCAATACATTCACAGAGTCTAATGAAAGAATGTCATTAGGCAGCATAGAGGATTTGATATAGCAGTAACAGGTCCTCTTTGCACTTGCAAACTATAATGCCTGCCTGCAGTTTTCAAGAGTGGGTAGTGCTTCATCATAGTGGGCAATTTCCCTCTCACCAGTGCTGCGAGCAAAGCAGAAAGTGGGATGTCCTGGCAGATAGTTCTTCAGCGGCCCGACTTGCGACTTGATCGCCTCTTGCCCTCGCATTGCCTGCAGATGTTTACCAGAGGTCTCTCTCTAATGGGACGCCAGACTTCCACCGTCTCTGGAATAATCCTTCAGCAGGTGCCTGCAGACTCTCTTGACACATCTATCCCCTTCTTTGCATCATGATGATCTCCCCTCATACCCACAAGATGGAGTCTTTAGCTAGTTACCTTTTTGCAGAGCAGGATGGGTTTTATAGTTCCGCCCACTGTAGAAATCAATGGGGCCGTTTTGTGATGGGACTTCATGTCCCATGGTCCTCTGCTGCTGCTCCTTGATTGGCTCTTCCTCCCTGCCAATATGGACACAGAAGAGGGAGCAGAGCGTGTGGATGCCTGTTTGAGAGCAGTGCTTGTCACTCAAGGAAGAGGAGGGGGAGGGGGAGAAATCCCCTGCAGGGACTACAGGCTCACTCTTCCTCTCTCCTTGTATCAAAGCTCAATCCGGCGGCGGCAAGCTACACACACACACATATATATTATATATCTATACACAGCCAAACACACACTTTTATAAATAAATGTAAACAAACATTCAAAAATGTATTGGGTAGGTCAGTAGAGCAGAAGTTGGTGTCAGTAGAGCAGTGGACAGTGTCAGTAGGGCAGTAGATGGTGTCAGTAGGGCAGTGGATGGTGTCAGTAGGGCAGTAGATGGTGTCAGTAGGGCAGTAGATGGTGTCAGTAGGGCAGTGGATGGTGTCAGTAGGGCAGTGGACGGTGTCAGTAGGGCAGTGGACGGTGTCAGTAGGGCAATGGATGGTGTCAGTAGGGCAGTAGATGGTGTCAGTAGGGCAGTAGATGGTGTCAGTAGGGCAGTGGATGGTGTCAGTAGGGCAGTGGACGGTGTCAGTAGGGCAGTGGACGGTGTCAGTAGGGCAGTGGATGGTGTCAGTAGGGCAGTGGATGGTGTCAGTAGAGCAGTGAATGTTGTCAGTAGGGCAGTAGATGGTGTCAGTAGGGCAGTGGATGGTGTCAGTAGGGCAGTAGATGGTGTCAGTAGGGCAGTAGATGGTGTCAGTAGGGCAGTAGATGGTGTCAGTAGGGCAGTGGATGGTGTCAGTAGGGCAGTGGATGGTGTCAGTAGGGCAGTAGATGGTGTCAGTAGGGCAATGGATGGTGTCAGTAGGGCAGTGGATGGTGTCAGTAGGGCAGTGGATGGTGTCAGTAGGGCAGTGGACAGTGTCAGTAGGGCAGTAGATGTTGTCAGTAGGGCAGTGGACGGTGTCATTAGGGCAGTGGACGGTGTCAGTAGGGCAGTGGACGGTGTCAGTAGGGCAGTGGACGGTGTCAGTAGGGCAGTGGATGGTGTCAGTAGGGCAGTGGATGGTGTCAGTAGAGCAGTGAATGTTGTCAGTAGGGCAGTAGATGGTGTCAGTAGGGCAGTGGATGGTGTCAGTAGGGCAGTGGATGGTGTCAGTAGGGCAGTAGATGGTGTCAGTAGGGCAGTAGATGGTGTCAGTAGGGCAGTGGATGGTGTCAGTAGGGCAGTAGATGGTGTCAGTAGAGCAGTAAATGGTGTCAGTAGGGCAGTGGATGGTGTCAGTAGGGCAGTGGACGGTGTCAGTAGGGCAGTGGACGGTGTCAGTAGGGCAGTGGATGGTGTCAGTAGGGCAGTGGATGGTGTCAGTAGAGCAGTGAATGTTGTCAGTAGGGCAGTAGATGGTGTCAGTAGGGCAGTGGATGGTGTCAGTAGGGCAGTGGATGGTGTCAGTAGGGCAGTAGATGGTGTCAGTAGGGCAGTGGATGGTGTCAGTAGGGCAGTAGATGGTGTCAGTAGAGCAGTAAATGGTGTCAGTAGGGCAGTGGATGGTGTCAGTAGGGCAATGAATGGTGTCAGTAGGGCAGTGGATGGTGTCAGTATGGCAGTGGACGGTGTCAGTCTTATACAAATAAAATAACATTGGTATTACATAAAATGAAAAACATATAGTGCACACAATGATTATAATAATTATAAAAACACAAAATTGTTGTGGTAATTGATAAATTTAATAAAGAACCAACAATGATGCCATTAGGAGTCTGTGATGGAAAAGGTAAACATCAGATCCTGAGTCAGATCTGTGTTCTGTGGGAGACCAGATATATTGAATGCAGGTTCTGGGTTTAGTAACACTTTAAAGGGATTGTAAACCCCCGTGTTTTTTCACCTTAATGCATTCTATGCATTAAAGTGAAAAAACACCTTGCACTCTCCAGTTTTACTTACCTGAGCCCTGAATTTCTGTGGGCACGATCCTGCGTCGCTCTCTCCGCGGCTTATCGGCTCTTCATTGGATACATTGATAGCAGCGCAGTCATTGGCTCCCGAATCATACCTCCGGCGGCTATGGACGCCGAGTTTATGACACGGGAGCGCGCCCGCAAGGTAACCCCCTCGGGAGAGAGCTTCCCAGACGGGGCTATCTATTGCGTTGGACCCCAGAACAGGAGGATCGGGGACACTCTGTGCAAAACGAACTGCACAATGGAGGTAAGTATAGCATGTTTGTTATAATAAAAAAAAAAAAAAACTGAACTCATTCAAAGTCCCAAAAAAACACCCTTTCTTCAGCAGCTGTCCTGCAGGGATCACAGATGGCCACTAGGTGGAGACTACAAATCTGTATCTGAAATCCATTTGTGGAAATATGGTACAGCAAGAACGTACTCTCACATGAAAAAATAAAACCATATTCAGCTAAATTTTAGTTACAATCCAATGCAAAAGTGCATTCTATCTTTCCCTCCATCAAACTAGAAATCGGCAGAAAAGTGAACACTGAACCTTCCTATCCAGTCACAGACTCTCACCCCTCAGACCTAACACACTCCATAAAGCTGCATATCCCCAACCCTAAGCTGTACATTTATTCCTTATATCACATACGTGGCAATCCCGTGCAAACTTTGGGTGGAAACTGCATTAATATATTTATTTTATAGCGATGATACACACGCCTCTTTTCGCCTAGTTTCCCCAGCCTAGCGCGGGGCATGCCGGGAGTTGTAGTCTTTTGCCGCAGACAGGACGGGGCGCTGTGCCTGAGGCTGAACTACGATTCCCATGATGCTTTGTGTCGGTGTACAGTCATGGGATGCAGCGCTGGGTGCAGGGTGAGTGGTGGAGTTGCTGTGGCTGGGGAGTGCAGGCAGCGCGGAGACCTATAGGCAGCAGAGGGGGAGACTTGTACAGCGTGCTGTGTGGAGATGACACTCTGCATTGGGTGAGTTACCTGGAGAGTGCAGAGGAAATGCATCAATAATAAACTGAGTGCAATGCAAGCCAGGGACAGCTGTGTCACCACAAAGCAGGAAGCAGAGTTTTGTGTGGATGGGTGTATAGTGTGACAGATGCAGATATAAGATAAGACAGCAGAGTGTGGAGGGGGAGAGGAGCAATCAGTGGAGAAGACCTCAGAAGTCCTCACAACTCTCCCAGGACATGGACCGGTCTGCAGGACCCCAATGGTGACAGATATGCCAGGGGTGGAAGACAGAAGAAGCAGCCAGGACAGAGCCACCCAAGACCCCATGACCTCCTCACCAACCGGAGAACCACTGGCTAAACTTTCTGGGACCTTGGCAAAGCTGTCGGGGAAGGGGCCCCTGAGGAGCTTCAAGAACCGCTGGTTTGTGTTTGACCCTCGCCGCTGCTACCTCTACTACTTCAAGAACCCCAATGATGCCCAGTCGTTGGGGTACATAAGTATCGGGGATGCCTCGTTCAGCTATGACTTGGAGGCAGAAGAAGGCCAGTTTGAGATCCACAGTTCTGGACGAGTCTCCATCCTCCGGGTAAATTGTCATTGTCATGTGGATAGATATTACGCCATTGTTTGTTCGCATATGCGATTCCTGTCAAAACTTGTTTTGGTTTTGAAATGAATATAGTAGGAAGGATTAGAACCTCTGCTGGGTTTTTTCTGCGATCTGTGACTTCATTAGCCACTTCAATACCGGGCATTTTCACCCCCATTTTTAGCTTTCAGCGCTGTAACATTTTGAATGACAATTGCGCGGTCATGCAACGCTGTACCCAAATGCGTCTTTTGCTATGCTTTCTTTTGGCGGTATTTGATCACCTTTGCGGTTTTTATTTTTTGCGCTGTAAACAAAAAAAGAGCAACAATTTTGAAAAAAAAAAAACCATAACATCTTTTACTTTTTGCTATAATATGCCACATTGAAAATATATATATTTTTTCCTCAGTTTAGGGCGATATGTATCCTACATATTTTTGGTAAAAATAACAATAAGCGCATATTGATTGGTTTGCGTAAAAGTTATAGCACGTACAAAATAGGTTATTGATTTATGGCATTTTTTTATTATTATTTTTTACTAGTAATGGCGGTGATCTGCGATTTTTTTATTGTGACTGTGACATTGCGGCAGACAGATCGGACACTTTTGACACTATTTTGGGGTCATTGACATTTATACAGTGATCATTGCTATAAAAATGCACTGATTGCTGTATACCGTATTTATCGGGGTATTGCGCGCTCCGGCGTATAGCGCGCACCCCTAAAGTGGACCTAAAATTCCTGTAAAAAAAAAAACATTTTAGTACTTAGTCTTGGTGTCTTGCGCGGCGTCCGTCGGCGGCCTCGTCGGGTCCAGCGTCTGTCTGCGGCTTCGGGTGTCCTCTTCGTCGGGTCCGGCGTCCTCCCCGCTCGATCCCCGCGCCGAGTTTGAACACTGCGCCGGCATATACTGAGCACAGTATACTCGTGCATAGTCAGGCAGGCTCGGCTACTCTCGCGCTCACGTCCTGTACGTCCAGGACGTGAGCGCGAGAGGAGCCGAGCCTGCCCGACTATACACGCGTGTACTGCGCTCGGTATATGCCGGCGCAGTGTTCAAACTCGGCGCGGGTATCGACGTATATCGCGCACCCACGATTTTGCCCTGATTTTCAGGGCAAAAAAGTGCGCGGTATACGCCGATAAATACGGTAAATGTGACTGGCAGGGAAGGCGTTAACACTAGGGGGCGATCAAGGGGTTAAATGTGTTACCTAGGGAGTGATTCTAACTGGGACTGACTGGGTGAGGAGACCAATCGGTGTTCCTATATACTAGGAACACACGATCTGTCTCCTCTCCCCTGACAGGACGTTGACACAGATCCACGTTCCTGCTCTGTCACGAGTGCCCTGCCGGGAAGCCGAGGACGTCGTGTGATGCCCGCCCAGGATGGGAGATCCGATCTGCGGACGTCATATTACAATAGGCCGGTATTGAAGTGCTTAAAGTGAAATTTTAAGGCTTAAACCTAAAGCGGTTCTAAAGCCTGAAGGTTTTTTACTTTAAAGGATAAGTTCACTTTAAAAAAAAATAATAATAATAAATGCACATTTTTTTGCAGGTAATACATTTTTTTTTTTTTTTGGAGCCTGTATAGAATGCATTAAAGGATAAGTTCACCTTTGGGAACATGTTGTATTGCACCAGCAGCTACATCCTGTACAGGCAAGCAGATAGACTGACAGAAAGAATCAATGAACTATCGCGGCACTCCACAGTGCAGTGATAGTTTGAGAGCTAAAAGTTGACAGCCACAAAGGATATTGGGACTTGTAGTTCATTTACAGAACAGATCGGGTGGCAGCTACAGCATTGGGAACATGTTACATGTTTCAGCCTAAAAACAGGTGGAACGTGTAACCTCTTCCCAAAGGTGAACGTATCCCTTTAATGCATTCTATGCATTAAGTTAAAAAAACTTCTGAGCTGCAGGATCCCCCCTTAAACTTGTCTAAGCCCGATCCAGCGATTTTCACGAGAGCAGCAGCTCTTGCCACTGTCTCTATCAATCTGTCACTGGGCAGATTGATAGAAGCGAAAGCCATTGGCTTCCGCTGCTGTGAATCAAATGCTGTGACGAGGGGGCGGGGCAAGCCACCTGGTCTGCGTCAATGGTTGCAGACAAGGTGGCTCGGTAGCCTCCATAGACATTCTATGGGGGCAACATGAAAAACCATTGCACAGAGCAGTTAAGAATAACACATTTATTAATTTTAATAAAAAATAAATAAAGGTTTAAAGGAGTTGTAAATAATAAAAAAATAATTATGCTGAAATGACTGTTTACAGGGTATAGAGACATAATAGTTAACTGATTCCTTTTAAAAATGATTAAAAATAGATACAAATCAATCATATAATGTACCTCTAGTTTCGTTTTTTGCATGTTGTTTCCTGCCTCTCTGCTGTACAGAGCCACAGAGCCAATACAGGGCAGTGATGGTTTGGAAAACGAAACTGATTGGTGTTGGGGGGTTTTAGACACACAGTAATCACACCTCCTTGATTAGTGACCTCAAAGAGAAAGCTCCCAGCACTGTGGTTATCAGGAAACAGACAACCAGGAAGTGTGGAGATCAGAGAAGAATTACAGCAACTTGAGAGCAAAAACTAATAATGAGGACATGAAAACAGCACTGCATTAAGGTAAAGGAATCTATTAAGATACAAATTTCCTTTACAAACCCTTTAATGTTACTTAAAGTAAGTGTTTTACTCTTTTTTTCAAATTGAAGCCTCTAAATACCTTTTTTCAGATATCTTCAAGCCTGTCATATGACTCCTAGCCACTCTCCTCCTTCAATCCAGGGCTACAGTGGGAGGGGCTGAGCGGCCAGTACGGCAGTCACATGACCTCCCTGGCTGATGTCAGAGGGAGATTTTGGCCCCTCCTGCTGTAGCCCTGGATCGGAGTAGGAGAGCGTCCGGGAGTCACGTGACCAGACTGAATATATATAAAAAAAAGGTATTTAGAGGCACCGTTTTCAAAAAACCCTTACACTGTGTGTTATGGCTGCATACAATAGAGGGGCTGGCAGTAATTTACCTTTTAAAGGTAACAAGCACTTTAACTACTCTTAAAGGATGAGCTCAGGCGTGTTTGCAACCTGCACATGCAGAGCCCGACAGGAAGTCGCTACTGCACAACGCTAATCGCTGGCAGTGAGACTATTTCCCAAACCGCAGCTGCAGAGATCGAGAAATGTCTCATTGCCTGTGATTAGTGATGTGCAGTGCCGAATTCCTGGCGGGCTCTGCATGTGCGGGTTGCGAACACGCCTGAGCTCATCCTTACTCTTAAAGCAGAGTTCCACCCGAAATTGGAACTTCCACTTTAAGCACTCCTCACCCCCTTACATGCCACATTTGGCATGTAACTTTTTTTTTGGGGGGGGGGGGGGGGGGGCTTCGGTAGGAGTGGGACTTCCCTTCCTCCTTCCGCCCAGGGACCGCCTTGGCGACTTTTCTTCCCTCCCTTTAGGCGATCTCCTGGGACACGTGACAGGTAGAGCACAGCGTGACTCGCGCATGCACAGTGAGTGCCCGGCCATGAAGCCTAAAGCTGTCACGCCTGGGTGCCCACACTATGAATGGAGGCGCTGGCTGGAGGGGGGGGGGGGGAGGAGCGGAGCTCCAGGCGGCAGCGTCGCTGGACCGTGGAGCAGTTAAGTGTCTGTTTATTAAAATTCAGCAGCTACACTTTTTTTTGTAGCTGCTGACTTTTAATAAACAGTAAAAGGCTGGAACTCCCCTTTAAACTGTCTCCTTCCCCCTCCTAATACCTATGCTAGCTAACTTGTGTAAGAAGAATCTGTATACTTGCCCATTGTCATCCCAGTGTGGTCACATGATTCCACTCCTCTGTGTCAGCCTGAGCAGCTTCAGGGAAGAGGAGGGACCACTGAGAGAACAGATGGGTCATTGAAGACTATGGGTGACGTCGCCACTCCAGGCTTTATCAGCCATTGTTGGAACGCTCTCTCCTCTCCTGCAAAAATCTAAGCGATTCCTCCTTTCGCATAAATGAGCCCCCCCCCCCATCCCATTCCATCGCACCGCACGCAGACATTGTTTTCTGACAGTGGCTGCAGCCGTTGATCAATGGAATGTTTTCCAAAATGTCCCTTTGACAGAAGACAATTTAAACAATCACTTTCTGTTGAGTTGGGGAGCCAACACACTGATCGGGAATCAGGCTGGACCCCTAAGCCCTGGTACGCACTGGTGCGATTTGACATGTCAAATCGGCGGCATTTGCCGGCAATGGCACCGTCCTAATTGGTGCGATGCCGCATCTGTGGCGCTGCACCGATTTCAAAAAGTCGTTTCTGTACTACTTTTTGCGATTTCAGCCCACGATTTACATCGACAACTGTGCAGAAACTGTAATCGTGGCCAAAATCGGGAGTGAAAGCGTGCAAGTTCAGCCAAACTCTTTTATGGCTTCATTCCCGCAGCCCAGTGTGAACCTGGGCTTAAGCACAGCAAATATCTGCATCCGCAATCATCATAGGCGAATGCATGCAGCTGCGGTCATGAAATCTGTACAAATGACTGACCGCAGTCACTGCTGTCTGCATGTAAATGTACATGGAGCAATTATTTGTGTGGGGCAGGAAGACCCAGGCTGCAGCATGGAGTGAAAAAATTTGCGCAAGTTCAGAGTTCAGCTAGCGATGTGTTGGAAAATTCCTAAACCCCTCTCTACTCGGGGTTAGGGACAGATAATCATCATTGGATGGAATCTTCCTGCATCCAGGGCCGATCATCTGTCCCTAACTACAGGTAATGGTTCCCATGTGCAGTTACATGTGGCCGCCTGTCATTCATTTGTACAGGATTCCCAGCCGCAGCTGTTTGCATAGCCCTGTGATTCCTGCCATTCCTAATTGCCCATAAGAAAAGATTTACCCTCACTGTCAGGCTGACAATGGATTTACCAAACAGAAAGTGATATTTGCTACAGAGACAAGAAAATGTTGAAATCCCCCACTCATACTCTGCAAAATATGTAATTTCTCTGTGTTGCCAGTGGAGTTTTTTTTTTTCCTCCACTTTATCTGGCGATTTTGTTGTCACCGGCACAGAGGAAATCTTTCTAATGGATCTCCAATAGAACTAAAACCCGACAGAGCTTCTCCTCTTTCCGCTCTATACAAATTTTAACGAAAGTTTTGGCTGGACATGCAATTTTTATTTGAGACTAGCTGAATACCCGGCGTTGCCCGGTCTTCCTATCTTAACCTTTTGGGGAGGAAAATCATAGTAATATAAATATACCCATCTTTTATATAAGGGTGTAGGTAAGGGTTAATTTAACTGTCATATATTTTTATTTGGCATATAAGTAATATGTGTACCAGGTATTATTGAAATATCTCCAGGCGTACAGAAGTTATGTGGGAACATACATTTCCCATTGATTTGCATGGGACTTTAAACAAAAACCCCGACCCTCACAAATGGGGGTAGTTAAGGGATAAATTAACTATCCTATAGTTTAAGTGGACATATAAGTAACATGTGACCAAGTGTTATCGAAATATCTACAGCCGTTTGGAAGTTATGAAGTAACATGTATTTCCCATAGAGTTGAATGGGACTTTAAAGAAAAACCCCGACCATGGCAAATGGGGGTGGGTAAGGGTTAAACCACCTATCCTATGTTTGTTGCTGACATATAAGTAACATGTGTGCCAAGTTTCATGTTAATATCTTTAGCCGTTTGGACGTGATGCTGGAATATACATACATACATACATACATACATACACACACACACGTTGAGTTTTATATATATAGATTTGACTACGTAGTTGTGTTTAAGGCTAGGTTCACACTACTGGGATCCGATCACGATCCAAATTCCAATGCGATCATGTAGTACAACTTAAAGAGGAAGTAAACCCTCTTGTAAAAAAAAAAAAAGACAACCTGCAAGACAAAGGCGTAATGAGCTAGTATGCATAGCATACTAGCTCATTATGAAGTACTTACCTGAGATCGAAGCCCTCGTTCGCCTCCTCCGACGCCGCCATGATACTGGGAGTGACTTCCGGGTATCGCTGCTCCAGGGCTGTGACTGGCCGGAGCAGCGATGACGTCACACGTGGGAGCCGCCACTAACCGCATGATGCCGTTAGTAGCGGCATGCTCTGTGCTCCTGCGCCCGATTTCTACAGGGCATGCGCCGTAGACATCGGTGCTGCAATTTTTAGGTTTGGGAGATATTTCTTGCACCTACAGGTAAGCCTTAATCTAGGCTTACCTGTAGGTTAAAGTGGTTGTAAAGGGTTTACAACCACTTTAAATAAGGTCTGTGTATTCTATGGGGCTGGAATCACAAGAGTAGTACAGGAACCTTTTCCAAAATCGCACCATGCTGTGCTGCATTGATGTGAACAGGCACCATTGAAAATAATATGATTTCCATTGTCATGCTGCGTGACTCAAGTTGGATCTGAAATCGCATTAGTGTGTTCCTTTCCTAGCATTATAAATATTTTATTTGTAATTTGTCAGATCTCATTATTAAGAGCTGATTGTTTAGAGTTAAATGTAACATAAACTTAAAGGGGTTGTAAAGGTAAGCACCGCCCCCCCCCAGCCCCCGTTTTACTTACCTCACCGTTCGAAAGTCCCGGGCGCGTGCTTGTCATTCTGTTTGGTTCCCAGCCTGGCCGTTGATTGGCTAGGCTGGGCGGATTGATAGCAGCGCAGCCATTGGCTGGCGCTGCTGTCAATCACAGCGGATGACGCGGCGCGCCGGGGCCGAGTGATACAGTCGGCGGCTATGGCAAAAGCTTTCCACCATGCTCGCTCGCTCGCATGAAGGTAGAAAGCTTTTGCAAGGAGGAGCCGAGACAGCCGCCGAGGACCCCAGAAGACAGGATTCCGGGCCACTCCGTGCAAAACGAGCTGCACAGTGGAGGTAAGAATAACATGTTTGTTATTTAAAAAAAAAAATATTCTGCCTTTAGTGTTCCTTTTAACTTTAGTGCTGATATTAATTATCTGTGTGCTGGGATACTGTGACATTCTTACCATATCCAATTGCAAGCTGCACCTGTTTACACCGTATGTGTTGGGCTGCTGTGGGCAGCTTTTGTCTAATACAGTCCATGGAGGATACAGACAGGCTATGGTCTTGTACGGTGTCTGTACCTCCAAACAGGAGTATAAAGCACGCAAACTGACCATACTAGCATGGATTGGATTCTGTGCTGAGAGTGGTCAGTTTACAACCAGGAAGAAAAGGAACTGGCAGGATAAGCCAGGTATTGGATGCCGACATAGTTGGACATAATTATTTGAAATGAACACAATTTTTAAAGGGAGCAGAGTATTACAATTTTATTTTTAAATAAACAAGCACTTTAAATGTGACACCCAAACATTTCATCCAGTTTTTGTAGAATCCAGAATAGCAGGTATTGTACGGTACATGTAGGGCCAAAATAACTAATCGACAACTAATCTATTATGGAATTAATCGATTACAATTTTCATAATCGATTAATCGGCCAGTAACATAATGGGGTTAAAACAACTAAAATTAGCCCTTTATAGTACAAAAAAGCAAATCGCTACTGTAAATATTACTTTCACTGTCCCACAGTAAAAAAAATGAACCCCTTACAGTAGCGATTATTTGCTCTTTTTGTACTTTTTTTTTTAACCCCATTATGTTACTAAACATCTCAGGCCTGGGTCACACCTCTGTTTTTTGGTGCTTTTTGCAGAAATACACTACAGTTCATTTACATGTTTTCATATGGGACACGTTCACATCCATGGTTTTTTTTCAGCTGCTGCGTATTTGGAAAGGGCGAGGACTTTTTAACGCAAAACGGTGCCATTTTTTTTTTTTTTTGTTCAATATACTTCAATGGAGAAGCTGCAGAAAAGCACATGATGTGTTTTTGCGGCAATTTGTGTTTTGTAATCTGCCCAACAACAAATTGGCCCAAAAAAATGTAAAAAATTTTTTTTTTTTTTTTAAGGCTATTATCCGATTAATCGAAACAATAATCGGCCAACTAATCGATTAGGAAAATAATCGTTAGTTGCAGCCCTAGGTACATGCACCCCTTTCTTACAGGGAAGGGTGACTGTGCAAGACAGGAAGTCTCGTAACAATCGCCTCTTCTTGGGAATATGAAGACAGCTTCTTGCACTTAGTTCTGTAAAAATACATTCAATATGAAATTGTTCTCATGAAGTCATTTTGATACTTGGCACAAACAGTTACACTATAAATATTGAACTTTAAAGGACATTGCAAAATCATTGTGCATTCTTAGGGTCAGGCGAATTATGAAAGACATTTTTTCACAACGAGCAAACAAGAGTCAGTTCCTGGTCATGAGTACATTATTGACTTAGTGACAAGTTCATATAGACATATAAGATCTGATCAATTGCTTTTTTGAAAAAAAAAAAAAAAGAGAAAGATCCAAAGGCTGCTCTGTCTCTAGGAGTTAGAAAATTCCACTAGAAATCTAAAAAAATCCTAAATGGTGTAATTATAAAGAGATTTTATATTAGAAAAGCAAGTGGCATGCTTGTCTGAGCTCCTTTGTGCTTTAATATTGCAGGGTACTGTATAGGCTCCTCCAGAAGGTCAGGGGGACTTCTTGATGGTATTCAAATGACTTGTATCCAGTTCAAGGTCTAAATGTTAGATAAAGGTGCTGGCCCATTCCCCTTGGAGGTCTGTTGTCTCTCTAATAAATATATTTAAACCTTGCATTTAAAACTTTAAAGCTGAACTCTGGGCACAGAAACTTGCATTTAAAGTGTTACTAAACCCACAGCTGTAAAATCAGTCTGTAGATGCAGGAAACCATGCTTGTTATACTCGCTGGGGAACCTAAGGAGTTGATCCTCCACATGTGTAAAAAAAAAAAAAAGGCTGTTTGATCCTAGAAAAAAAATTGCAAGAGCTTGTCCTGCGGCTGGTGGACTTTACTGGCACATACAAGAGACCAAAAGCATTTTTTATAAAAATATCAAATGTTTATCAATACAGATCGTAAAAAAAGGGCACTCAAAAGAGTAGCTTCCAACAAAACAAGATAAGTTTACAACAAAGATTATAACATGACATTTTTTACTGGACCCTTCTATATGTCACATCCCCCGAATCAACAGTATAAATAGCAATAACTGAGGGGGGTGTCCGGGAGCTGGGTCTCCTCTACTGGTCAATGTGTTTTGCTTCGAATGCGTAGCTTCTTCAGGACCGACACATTGTGTGTGTGTGTGTGTGTGTGTGTGTATGTATGTATGTATGTATGTATGTATGTATGTGTATATGTATATATGTATGTGTGTGTGTGTATATATATATATATATATATATATATATATATATATATATATATATAAATATACAATTTATTAGGGTTGTACCGATACCGATACCAGTATCGGTACCGATACCGAGTATTTGCGCTAGTACTCGTACTCGCGCAAATACTCCTGATACCAAAATAGAATACTTTTTTTCTTTTTTTTTTGTGACATCGAGCGGTGCATAAAGGCAGGGCCGGATTAACCGTGGGGCTGATGGAGCTGCAGCTCCAGGCCCCCATCATAATATAGGCCCAAACTTAATTCTCTCACCAGGGCCCGGCGGCCGGCCGACGACCGCTATATAATAAATCCACACGTCCAGGCAGCTGCAGTGCCATTGGATGGCTCTGATAGGTGGCACTGGCATTGATTGAATGGCACTCATAAATGGATGGCACTGATAGGTGGCCCTGGCATTGATTGGGTGGCACTGATGAGATGCACTAATAAGCTGCCTCCCTGCACTGATGCACTAATGGGCACTGATCTGCACTGATAGGTGGCACTGGCTAGCTGCACTTTTGGGCACTGGCACCGATGAGCTGCACTGATAGGTGGCACTGGCAGTGATCACTCCTTCAATGATATGTAGTTTTCCAGTACCGTATGCTAAAAAAACAGCCCCACACCATGATGTACCAGTTCTTCATAATTCTAAAGAAAATATCCTTAGTCTGTATTGTGGTTTGAAAACGGTCACATGACATTTAAAAAAAGTATCGGTATTCGGTATCGGCGACTACTTGAAAAAAAAGTATCGGTACTTGTACTCGGTCCTAAAAAAGTGGTATCGGGACAACCCTAATATATATATATATATATATATATATATATATATATATATATATATATATATATATATATATATATATTACACACACACACACAACTGAAGTAGTTCAAGCCATTTATTGTTTTAATATTGATGATTTTGGCATACAGCTCATGAAAACCCCAAATTCCTATCTCAAAAAATTAGCATATTTCATCCGACCAATAAAAGAAAAGTGTTTTTAATAAAAAAAAAAGTCAACCTTCAAATAATTATGTTCAGTTATGCACTCAATACTTGGTCGGGAATCCTTTTGCAGAAATGACTGCTTCAATGCGGCGTGGCATGGAGGCAATCAGCCTGTGGCACTACTGAGGTGTTATGGAGGCCCAGGATGCTTCGGTAGCGGCCTTAAGCTCATCCAGAGTATTGGGTCTTGCGTCTCTCAACTTTCTCGTCCCAATATCCCACAGATTCTCTATGGGGTTCAGGTCAGGAGAGTTGGCAGGCCCATTGAGCACAGTAATACCATGGTCAGTAAACCATTTACCAGTGGTTTTGGCACTGTGAGCAGGTGCCAGGTCGTGCTGAAAAATGAAATCTTCATCTCCATAAAGCTTTTCAGCATAAGTACGAGTACTAGCGCAAATACTCGGTATCGGTCCCGATACCGATACTGGTATCGATATCGGGACAACCCTAATTGTTATACAAATTCTGGTTTTACAAGACATTTTAGTTTTTATATGAATACTCAATAAATAAACATTGTGTGTGGACTTGCATTCAAAAAAATGGTAGAGGTCTGTCAAAAATCGCAAATCACATCTGGGTGGCTGTTTGATCCTTTCTTTTCTGTTCTGCATTTTCTTCTTCTTCCACAGTCCCCAATCCATCTCCTGATTGAACAAAGGCTAGGGGACAAGCTGCACATGCTCAGTTTGGTGTGTATTGCTAGAGAGACTTTTTCTTCTAGGGAGGGTGCATGTGATCAACACAGGGCCAATCGGCACTGTTCAGAAAGAGGGTCAGGGGTCCTGCAGCCTCATAGGACAGTCAGGGGGGAATGAAACCTCCTCCTACAAGCTTTAACCAGACACTGATAGAAGTCACAAGACTGTTCTTACTGCTGATGAAAAAAGGTATTTACCAGTACGATTGTGTTTCCATGTTCTGTGGAATACCAGAATACCAGATCTAGTGATCCTGGGTTTAGTAACACAAAAAATATATAAATCCATGTTGTGTGCAACAAATTATTTGTTACGCTATGTAAGTAGAGGGGGCAATGGCCCCCCACCCAGTAAAGGAGGAGATAAGATTAGTTTCCCTGTATAAGGAAAAAGAACAACAGTGAGCAGTCCTTATTACAGGAAGCTCTTACACAGAGGCAAAGTTTCACACTGTATTACTGCAGAGATCTGGAGGAAATGCACAAAGCACACCAAGAATGAAGGAAGAAAACCTATGACTCTTATTTAAACAATATGCGCTCATCCTGGAGTTCAGCTTTAAACAAAACCTAACCTAGAAGCACTGAGGGGCTGCCATTGTTAAACTCTTGATAATCCTAGTGGCTCATGTACACCGCAGCTCTAAGAAGCTCAAAGAAGCTGCTCCTATAGGCTTTTGAGCTCTCAATTTCTTTTTTCTGAGCTCTCATATTTTATTTTCTGCCTGAAAACTTCCCTTTATATTAGCCTATGTGTCCATGCATACTATGGATTTTTCGCAATTGTACAGACATATTCTCTCACAGGCAGAGAAAAACCCCACCAATCTCACGTCTTTGAGAGAAGCTTCATAGCAGAAAAGATGCCCAAAATGTGCGAAAAAGCACAAAGAAGCTTGAAAGTGCACAAAAAAAAGATAAAATGAGGGGAGGGGTTGTGGAAAAAAAAAAAAAAGCTTATGCTCAAAAAAGCACTGAAGAAGCTCAATAAAAACTTGCAAAAAAGCACAAGCTTCTTCAGGCTGCAGAGAAATAAAAGCTCAAATGCCTGTAAAAAGCAGCTTTGTACACTGAGACAGTTGGTGTTCCCCTGTGACCTCTATACACTTTTAGACTTTGGGATTAATTAGGTAGATTCACACACAATAGCCTAAACTTGCGGCGGCGTAGCTTAGCGTGTTTAGGCTACGCCGCCGTAAGTTAGCTAGGCAAGTACATGATTCACAATGTACTTACCTGCTAAGTTACGGCGGCGTAGCCTAAATCAGCGGGCGTAAGGGCGCCTAATTCAAATGTGTGTTAGGGGGGGCGTGTTGTATGCTAATTGTGCTTGACCTTACGTTTTAGACTTTTTTTAACTGCGCATGCGCCTACATTTCCCAGTGTGCATTGCGGCTAAGTACGCCGCACGGGCCTATTGATTTTGACGTGGACGTAAACGACGTAAATCCCGATTCACCGACTTACGCAAACGACGTAAAAAAATTCGAATTTTGACACGGGAACGGCGGCCATTCTTGACATTACTATTCCAATAGGGCCTAGCTCTAACTTTACGCGGCCTATCTCTTACGTAAACGGCGTAAAAGTACTGCGTCAGCCGGCCGTACATTCGCGAATTGGCGTATCTCCTCATTTACATATTCTACGCCGACCGCAATGGAAGCGCCACCTAGCGGCCATCCAAAATATTGCAATCTAAGATAGGACGGCGCAAGCCGTCGTATCTTAGATATGTTTAAGCGTATCTCTGTTTGAGCATACGCTTAAACATAAGTCGGCTCAGATTCTGAGTTAGGTCGGCTTATCTACTGATAAGCCGGCCTAACTCTTTCTGAATCTACCTAAATGTTTTTTAAGCCCTGTACACACGGCCGGGAATCCCCTCAGGATAAAAAAACGTTGGTTTTCCTGACGGGATTCTTGGCTAGCTTGGCTTGCCAAGCCGTGCATACAGACGGCCATTCAAAAGAACCACCGTTCTTTTGAATGGCAAGAACGCGGTGACGTCACCGACTACGACAAGCCGGCACTCGTCACATTCGATGCCGTCGCCGCCATCTTGCCACACCCTACACTATGCCTTGTATGCTACCGCGGATGCGTCCAAAGGCTTATCGAGCATGCACGGGTTTACCTTTCAGACAGGTAAGCATACAGAGGACCGGTTTTGTTGGCAGGAAACACTCTGCTGGGAATCCCGACGAGAAAATAGAGAGCAGGTTCTCTATTTTCCCGTCGGGATTCCCGGCTTTTTTCCTGACGAGAAAACTGCTAGGGAGCATACACACGGTCGGGATTCCCAGCCAAATGCTCTTCTGCCAGTTTTCCTGCCGGGAAAACAAGTCGTGTGTACGAGGCTTTACATGCATTTCCTTTTTATCTGCAAATATAAGTTTTTGTTTTGTTTTAAAGGCTATCAAAAAACAATGGCCATAGAAACATAAAACATAGACATGTGGTCTGTTTGGCATACAGAACAAAAAAGGAATTGCTTGTACAGTGAGATTAAGGCCCCTTTCACACTTATACCACTTCAAAGTCATGCGATTTTTGCCGCGATTTGGTATCAGTACAACTTTAACTTTGCTACAACTTTGGCATTAACCAATAAAAACACACATGGTGTGAGGCAATTCCTTTTCCTGCCACCGCAGTTGTCATTGCTGCTGCAGCAGTAGCGGTGCATGAGGAAGAAGAAGAGAAGCGGAGGCGGAGAAGACGTCGATATTGGGTACATCCCATCATTGCCAATCGTGAAGATATGGGTCAATTTTGGGTTTTTCCATGTACCAGGAGGGCGGGGTTTGTATGGTTTCGGGATGATTTAAGCGCCATGTCAGATCATCCAGCATTAGATTATCATTAGGAGTGCACAACTTGGATCCCTTACATTTGCAGCTTAGGTAGGGTTTGCCCACCTATGAAAATTTAATGCCACCGCTCTTCTGACTGGAGGTGGAACGGGGGTAATGAAAGCTATGGGAAGCGCACTTTCTCCTGTGCGTGCCAGGTTTCCAACAGGCCACAGACCGGTAACGGTTTGGGACCCTGGGATTGGGGACCTCTGTCTCAAAAGACCGTTTCCAGACAGTTTTTCTGCAAAGTTTGGCCTGTGGCTCCTTGGTGGTATCTTCAGTTGGTGAGGATGTCCTATGGTCTTCAGAGTTTTTTTTTTTTTCCCCCCGCTTTCTCTTCTTTTAACTACTGGGGACTACTAATCGCCTGTATACACGATCCGAATATTGTACTAAAACTGTCGTCCGAGGAAGAATCGTACAATAATCAGATCGTTGGTACAGAGCTTTCGAGAGCTGATCACGACAATTCTTTTGATATTAATAGATCGAACGAGCACGAAAATTTTCCTTCTACGATACCAGATCGTGCGATTTTGGTTTTGGTCAGTATAGTTGTCCGGAAATACAATACAAATACATTACAACACATTAAGTGAAAAAAGTCGGACCATCTGTCGCACGATTTTCGGACCGTGTGTACGGACCATAAGTGAAGCTTCCTGTCTTCTTTGTCAGAAATGGCTTTCCTATTGGCCATCACCTTTCTCAGAAGTGCCACACATTTTGTACAATGTTCTGCCTGCCTCTGTTTCAGTACTGTGAGATCTGTTTCTTTTCTGAATCTCCACAAAGACAAGTCATCATTCTTATTTCTGTTAGAATCCTTTCCAAGATGGCATGGAATTCCATCCCAATGAGGACACCAGTTTGTCCATTTCCCTCTCATCAATGGGAGTCTGCATTTCACAGACTGTAGGTCTGACTTATTCTGTGGTTCTAAATGAAACACAAGGGATTCTCGGCTTTGTTGCTTCCATGAGACTTTGGGTTTAGCAGATTACGGTTAAAGGGGTTGTAAAGGTTTGTTTATTTTTGCGATTCGGCACCGCGTCGCTTTATCTGACAATTGCGCGGTCGTGCGACGTGGCTCCCAAACAAAATTGGCGTCCTTTTTTTCCCACAAATAGAACTTTCTTTTGGTGGTATTTGATCACCTCTGCGTTTTTTATTTTTTGCACTATAAACAAAAATAGAGCGACAATTTTGAAAAAAAAATAATATTTTTTTACTTTTTGCTATAATATATATCCCCAAAAATATATAAAAAAAACATTTTTTTTCCTCAGTTTAGGCCGATACGTATTCTTCAACATATTTTTCGTTAAAAAAAATTGCAAAAAGGGTTTATTGATTGGTTTGCGCAAAAGTTGTAGCGTCTACAAAATAGGGGATAGTTTTATGGCATTTTTATTTTTTACTAGTAATGGCGGCGTTCAGCGTTTTTTTTTTTTTTTTGGTACTACGACATTATGGCGGACAAGTTTGACACATTTTTGGACCATTGGCATTTTTATAGCGATCAGTGCTATAAAAATGCATTGATTACTATAAAAATGACACTGGCAGGGAAGGGGTTAAGTGTGTTCTAACTGAAGGGGGGGTGAACTGACTGAGGGAAATGTCTGATCGCTGTTCATACATTGTATGAACAGACGGTCAGGCATTTCTCCCCTGACAGGACCAGGAGCTGTGTGTTTACACACACAGCTCCCGGTCCTCACTCTGTAACGAGCGATCGCGGGTGCCTGGCGTCAATCGCACCCGCCGGAGTCGCGCGTGCGCCTCTATTGGCTGCTCGGCGAGATGACTTATAGCTACGTGATCTCGCCCAGCAGAGCCGACCTGCCGCCGTATAACTGCGGCGGCTGGTCGGCAAGCAGTTAAGCTAGTGCATTGTTGGTTCACTTACCTTTTCCTTCGATTTCCCTTCTAAATGTTTTTTTTTTCTCTGTCTGAATTTCTCACTTCCTGTTTCTCCTCGGTAAACTTGCCACCATCATTCGACCGGTGGTTGGTCAGCTAGAACATCTTACTGAGGAGGAACAGGAAGTGAGAAATTCAGACAAAGAAAACAAAGAAAAAAACATTTAGAAGGGAAATCGAAGGAAAAGATAAGTGAACCAACAATGCAGTAGCTTAAAGGAACCTGTTTAGAAAATAAAAAACGAACCTTTACAACCCCTTTATGGTCACAGTGTGCTTTAACTGGGTTCTCCATAAGTTTTTTTATTTTTTTCTTGCCTCAATCCTCTTAGCTCTTCCTCTTAGGCACCCCTAGACTCCTTCTGTGCAGTACTTGTTGGTCCCAGTTGTATTCCTTGGATGGAAAGTAAAGAGAATGGAACTGAATTAATCAATCTGTAATGTCTCTCAATGAATTCCAAGGAAATCTAATTTTTGCTTTGAGTGCAAAAGTTCATTTTATGTAATGGAGCAACCTTATCATATAAACTGGTTTATTTTTAATTGTAAGCAGGAATTAAAATGATCATCTTTCAATTTTTAGGCTTCTAATAGGCAGGCCATGGCCTATTGGTTACAGGAATTGCAGCAGAAACGCTGGGAGTATTGCAACAGCCATGGTACAGCAAAGCGAGACAGTATGCTGAACACTGTGGCTATAGAAGTCCCAGCTGGACTGGTGGCCAAGGAAAGTATAGGTAAGAATGTGGAATTTTATATTTAAAAATTACTAATGCTGTGATTGCTTTTATTTCAGTGTTTGGAGTTGGTTTTTATGTTGAAGCCATTTATTTGGATAAAATTTGGTTTCCTGAAATATTCTTCAGATATCTTGTTTGTCAGATTATAAAGTTTCTAGGGTTGAACCCACTGTAAGATATAATAGATTATGAAGATAGTTGTCAACTATTTTCATGATCGATTAGTTGACCTGAATACAGAATGCATTATTTGTTTACATATCAGGAAATACAGTGTAACACACATACAGCTAAGTTTACTATGCATACAGGTCAGTAAGTGCCTGAGAACTTGTGAATGTGTGAGGAGCAATGCCTCCATGGGACATGTAGTCCTGGGCATGAGAAGTAAGTTATTTAAAGTGATTCTAAAGGCACAAGTTTTTTTTTTTACCTTGCTATAGGGGCACTCTATACTATACTTTGTGGCATGCATTAGGGGCACTCTATACTATACTTTGCAGCTTGCTATAGGGGCACTCTATACTATACTTTGCAGCTTGCTATAGGGGCACTCTGAAGGCAGGACGAGCCAAAAGCGCCAGCAGGGGGTCCTAGAAGAGGTGGATCGGGGCTGCTTTGCACAGAGCAGCCCTGATCCACCTTTTCTAGGGTCCCCCGCTGGTGCTTTTTGCTCCTCCTGCCTTCAGAGTGCTCCTGTAGCAAGCCACAAAGTATAGTATAGAGTGCCCCTATAGCAAGGTAAAAAAAACTTCTGCCTTTTAGAATCACTTTTAATAGGGCTGCAACAAACGATTATTTTCATAATCGGTTGTCCGATTTTATTGTTTAAAAAAAAAATAGGCAATTCTTAAATATCTATATGCAGTGGTAAATATAAATAACCAACTATATGGTTAGGGAGCAAAAATCTCTAATCAACTACGAGAAGAACAGACACAAGTGATATACTATGTATGTATGTATGTGTATGTGTGTGTGTGTGTGTGTATATATATATGTATATATATATATATATATATATATGTATATATATATATATATATATATATATATATATATATATATATATATATATATATATATATATATATATATATATATATATATATATATATATATATACACACACTATTAGAGGTTGAATATGACCAGGCCATTTTTTGCGATTCGGCACTGCGTTGCTTTAACTGACAATTGCTCGGTCGTGCGATATTGTACCCAAAAACATATTAACTAAATCAGAGTTTAAAATTTCCGGTCCTGAGCTACTAGCCAGACCTTAAGGTTGGGTTCACACTGGAGAACGCAGCGGCTCACAGCAGGAGCCTGGTGCATCTCCATTTACTGTTTCAGGTCCGATTTCTGCCCTGATTTTGAGCTGAAATGGACCAAGAGACGCACATGGCTCCTGTGCAATTCTCAATAGAGAGCCAGTTACAATCTCCTTCTATGCGAATTGGATGAGGGGAAACCCTCATTAAATTCACAATAGTGTGAACCCAGCCTTAGGGCTACTTGCCACCAGTTGCCTTATTCAAACAACTACCCTGCCCTACCCCTAATTCCGCCCCTAAACACACCCTCATAAATGATCTCATGAAATGACACTTAAATGTTTTATGCAGAATTAAGTTTACAAAAATAAATATTAACAGCAACTTTATCAGTGCCCATCAATGCCGCTTAACCAATGCAGGGGAAGAGAGGCGAGCTGGCCTGATCATCACAAAGTGGGGAACATTGCTGTAACAGCTTCTATTTGAATTGCCCAGTGTTCCCGGCGCTCGCTGTCAGATACAGTCCTGCCACCTTGCCTGGATACTTTGATAGACATCACACATCTCGGAACGGTGTTCTGTCTATCAAAGTACCCAGTCCAGGAGGCAGGACTGTGTGTGACCAGCGAGCACCGGGAATACTGGGCAATTTACAGTGATGATCTGGCCGGTTCTCCTCTATCTCCCCCCTGAGCGATCGCTGGATGAATGGCTCCCATTTAACCCTGCCTGCTTCTCCCTAAAGTACTTTATTTGTTCCAGACTATACCCATAACTGTCCTTAAACATTTCTTCAGTTCCCTACGCTCTGTCTATACGTTTTGTTTGGCACCAGGGGCTCTCCCGCATCCACTATACATTGCTTACCTACTCCATACTTCAGGGAGGGGTGGGTCTACCAGATTTTGAACTCTACCACAGGGCAGCCCTATTAGCCAGAGTATTGAAATGGTTCCCTTGCCCCTTCCCTAAAGCATCCACTATGGTTGAACAGGACCTCTCTGACTTTGACCTATGGGCACTTCTTTGGGGATCCAGACAGGAATTACAGCGGCTTTCCTATTTTTTCTCCCTTGACCATTGCTGCCTTACGTTTATGGTACAGGAAGGGGATGTCTTCCCTTCTATCTACGGACCCTTCACCTCACCATTTGATCACCCTGCACTGCCTCGGGATATGGGATTGCATAAGGTGGCCCGTTTACGCGCTCCTCCTGGCCGTTAGCTAGCACGTTTGTACACCCCACCTTGGGTACACCTATCGTTCCTGAAGGCTGTGGTAACTGGCTTACTGCTCTCCGCATATCCTCCTCCTGCTGGGATTTTTCCTCCTCCGCCCAGATTCATAGACCCCCTCACAAGTTATGAACAGCTGAGCTCTCTCTCAAACTCCCAGACATTTACTTTCCTCCAGCTATAAACTTTTACAAGCCTTACTACATGATCAGCGCCCCACCATACACCAGGCGGTGGTCCACAGATTTGAAGAAGGAACTCACAGTGGTTGACTGGCAGACGTCATTCTACTTTATGCATACTTTATGCATAAATCCTCCATCTCTTGCTACACGCAGGAGACATTTGTTAAACTCCTCTCCAGATGGTACAGGGACTACTTACATAAAATATTTTCTTGGTTCCCCCCTACCTGTTGGAGGTGTGGACCGGCTGAAGGGACTTATCTCCACATACGGTGGGAATGCTTTGGAATTCAGGCCTTCTGGTCACATACACGGTAGACTCTATGATCGACCCCTGATGCCCACACCTGAGATAGCATTATTATCTATGCTTCCAGGCTCCATAACCTCCCAGAAACACAGTTTACTGCACTTTTTCCGGTCAGCAGCCAGGCAACTGATCCCCCTAGTTTGGAAAACAACTAACAAACCCCCCCCCCCTCCCCCGCTGTCCTTGTGGGTCTCTGCTGTAAATGACATTATGCGTATGGAGGAGATGCTGGCTCTGGATAACGACACATTTGAAAAATTTAAGGCACTGTGGTTTTTCTGGATGGATTTCTCCACTTCAGACGCCTTGAAAAATATGTTATCACCCACTGGCTAAAAATTTTACATTTCTTGACGGAGTTTCACAGGTTTGTCCTCCAAGGTTTGCTCAAACCCCATCTTAACTTTCCCCCCTCTACCTCACCCTATTCTCTGACTCTCTCCCTTCTCTCCCTCTCCTCTGTTTTCTCTCCTTCCAAATATAATTGTGTCGACCTCAAGATCCAACACACACTACCAACTTCCTCAATTCTGTGTGGTATTTGCATATAATGATACCACGTTTATGTTCCAATCTTTCCCCTTATTTCTCTTTTGACACATTGTACTGTACAAATTATTGTGCTGAATATTTGGATTTTCTGTTTTTTTATTCTGATATACAATAAAAACATATTTGACTCTAACCCTGCCTGCCGGTGATCTGTCGATATGGTTCCGGCTGTTGTGAAAGTTCCTGCGCAGGCGCAATCTGATCTGCCGATATGGTTCCGGCTAACGAGAAAGTTCCTTTAAGGACTGCGCAGGCGCAAACTTGCCGACGGAAAGCTCCGAACCTCAGCCGGCATCCAGGGCGACGTGGATTTCGAGGAAAGTGGCCAGTCGGCCTCACGTCCTTGCTTCGCTCGGACGGCTCACTCGGCCTCCTGGCTCTTTTTTTAACATCCTCCAATCCACAGGGATGTTAAAGAATGAGCCTGGATGCCGGGCGAGGTTCGGAGATTTTCGTCGGCAAGTTTGCGTCTGCACAGTCCTTGAAGGAACTTTCCCGTTAGGGGAACCTTAAGGACAAGTCACCGGGAATCGCCCAGCTCATTGACATGAATGGGCAGCGCTGCTGAAGCACCTGCAAAGCGCTTTGGCAGCGCTGAAACAGACTCTTCTTAACCTTTTCCATGACCGCTAGCAAGGGTTTAAACAGCCCATTAGCGGCTGAAAAAGCTGCTAAAACTAGGGGCGCTTTATCGCAAACGTCGGCACCGTCTTGGTGTGAAAGGGGTCTTATTGTTGCCTTTCTATCATCTCAAACCCATTCACCTCTGCATTTCCGTCTACACAACTGCCACTCACTCGAAATTGGCTCTTTTCCGGACCATTCTTTGTAAACCCTAGAGATGGTCGTGTGTGAAAACCCCAGTAGATCAACAGTTTTCAAATGCTCAAACCAGCCCGTCTGGCACCAACAACCATGCCACATTCAAAGTCACTTAAATTACCTTGCCCGTCTCCAATTTGTCCAGAACATGGCAGCACGACTGGTAACAGGGAAAAAACCCTGGGAATCAATCGCCCCGTCCCTGGGATCCCTCCATTGGTTGCCCGTAAAAGACAGAGTCACATTTAAGGCCCTATGCCTAACGCACAAATGTGTACACGGAAGCGCTCCCCAATACCTATGTGAGAAAATAAAACCACAAAACCCCAATCAAGTTCTTAGATCAACTAACCAAAAATTATTACAAATCCCCAAAGCACGCTACAAGACCAAAGGAGAACGTCGATTTGCAGTCCAAGGACCTCGACTGTGGAACGCATTACCAACTAACATCCGAACGGAAATTGATTACCTGACCTTCAGAAAAAAACTCAAGACCCACCTATTCTGAGGGATAAACGGAAGGAAAAGGGATACCAAGCGCCTTGAGGCGATTCAGTTCGCAATTGTTGCGCTATACAAGTTATTCACTCACTCACCTTTCTTTCCCATTTTACGTTTAGTCAATCTTATATTTACATAACTAATTTTTTTCCATAAAAATAAACCAAAAAACCCCACTAAACTTGTTCTTTATCATTTTGTATCAGAAGATTGGTATGTATGTTGGGTATGCTGGATTCGTGTCAGGAATTTACACACCTGGCCTACAAAGATTTACATGGGGAACAAAACGGTGTGAAAGCATAAATATATTGGGGGGGGGGGGATGTTAACCCTGCCACTTGCAATTTGTCATGTTGTGTATTTCTGCCTACTGATTTTATTTTATGGTCCTTATTTTATCTTTTTTATTTTTATAATTGATTTTAAAACACATGAACATTGAACTCTAGGCTAAAACCAGCATGAAATTAAACTGTAATATGATATAAAAAAAACTTGTGGCAGCCAAGTTTTTTATGATGTGCCCTCTTGTATCAAGAAATGGATCTGGTGGGGGTGGGGGGGGGGTGGTGGGGAATGATTTCCTGCTTAAAGGGGGCAGTTCTAAAATCTGGACACTAATGGCCCGAACACACTATCTGAAAATCAGACGAAAAATATCGCTTTTGATGCGATCGTACGATAATCGGATCGTTGGTACAGAGCTTTCGAGAGCTGATCACGGGCCATTCATCCGATATTATTTTATTGGACAAGCACAAAAAATGTTCTCGTACGATACCAGATCGTACGATTTTGTTCGTCCGAAAATACAATAAAAAAAAGGTTACAACACATGACATCACTTCCGATTTTATTTTTTTAATTTTTTTTCTGTCGTACGAGAATTTTCTACTTGCGATTATTGAGCAAAAAAAGTTGGAGGATCCATCGTCCAATTTTTGGATCGTGTGTTTGGGCCATTAGTCTAGTGTTTGACACCCATTTTCCAGTATTGTACAATCTGCATAGAAAATTGGGACATCCCATCAAACACTGTTAGCTCTTCACAGATGATAATGCTGATGTCCTATCTTGTCCATCGATCCTCAATAGGAAGTGATATAACAACAAGTGGTGAGTACCGGGGACAGCCACTTTCACAATACAACCTCTTGAACTGTGGAATAGGAGTAGGAGGGAAGCACAGTGGCTTATTGGTTAACACTTCTGCCTTGCATCACTGAGGTACTTGGTTCAAATCCCAGCCAGGATACTAGTTGCATGGAGTTTGCATGTTCTCCCTGTGCTTGTGTAGGTTCATTTTGTGTATTGCTTTGCTGGTAGATTAATTGGCTACTATTACAATTGGTCATATTATGTGTATACATGTGAAACCTGGACCTTGGGTTGTAAGCTCCTTTTGGACAGGGATTGATTTGCTGTACAGTATATAAAGTGTTGTGTAAATTGTTCGCACTATATAAATACCTGTAATGAGTAAACCGGTGGTGGTGGCAAACCAGCAGACCTTACAGCTGACTGCTGCTATTCTTCCACTGAGTAGGAGATATTGGACATGTGTATATATCTGCAGAGCATCATATTATCTGCTAATATCTCTATAGTACAGTTCTTCTGAGTTTCCTTTTTGAAAATTTCTGTATTGTGCAAGTGTGATTTTTTGATAAGGAGATGGTGCAATTTGTGTGAAAATACTTAAAGCTGAAGTTTAGATATGGCAAATTTTACACAGTAACTACAGTGATCTGTAGTGTTCATTTTGACGACTAAAACATTTTAGTCGACTAAGTGAATAATATTTTAGTTGACTAAAATATGACTAAAACAATTGAGATGACTAAAATACGACTAACACTAAAATGCCATTTTAGTCAAAAGACTAAGACTAAAACTAAATTGAAATTTGACTTCAAAATTAACACTGGTATGTAGTGCATGTTCAGACCTCAATACCTTAAATAATAACATATTATATTTTTCACTCCAGCGGACCCGGTTGCCGCTGGAGTCCCGCAATCGGTCCCCTGAGCTGAAGAACGAGGAGAGCTGTGTTTTTGCTGCGCCAAAGGAAGTAGAGTAACCACCCACCCTTCCCCTTAATTCGGAAACATTTATACATGGCAAACTAGAAAATAAAAAAAAAATCCTAAATTATGTTACCTCTAATCCATCGGTCTGCGGACAGCTCCACCGTTCTTCACTGTGGCGCTGTCATTGATCGTGTGTTCCCATATATAGGGAAACGCGATCAATGATGTCACACGTCCAGCCCCGCCCCCCTACAGTTAGAAACACATATGAGGTCACACTTAACCCCTTCAGCGCCCCCTAGTGGTTAACTCCCAAACTGCCATTGTCATTTTCACAGTAAACAATACATTTGTATAGCATTTTTTGCTGTGAAAATGACAATTGTCCCAAAAATGTGTCAATTGTCTGATGTGTCTGCCATAATGTCGCGGTCACGAAAAAAATCGCTGATCGCCGCCATTAGTAGTAAAAAAAATGCAATAAAACTATCCCCTACTTTGTAAACACTATAAATGTTGCGCAAACCAATCGATAAACGCTTATTGCGATTTCTTTTACCAAAAATATGTAGAAGAATACGTATCGGCCTAAACTGTGGGGAAAAAAACGTTTTTTTATATATATATATTTTTGGGGGATATTTATTATAGCAAAAAGGAAAAAATATAGAATTTTTTTCAAAATTGTCGCTCTATTTTTGTTTATAGCGCAAAAAATAAAAACCGCAGAGGTGATCAAATACCACCAAAAGAAAGCTCTATTTGTGGGAAGAAAAGGACGCCAATTTTGTTTGGGAGCCACGTCGCACAACCGCGCAATTGTCAGTTAAAGCGACGCAATGCCGAATCGCAAAAACTGGCCTGGTCCTTTACCTGCATTTTGGTCCAGGTCTTAAAGCGGATGTGCCACTAAAACAATATATTAAAAGCTAGCAGCTACAAATACTGCAGCTGCTGACTTTTAATATAAGGACACTTACCTGTCCTGGAGTCCAGCGGTGATCGCAGCAGAGGATGAGCCGATCGCTCGTCACCCTGCTGCTCCCCCCTCCATCCACGGTGAGGGAACCAGGAAGTGAAGCGCTGCGGCTTCACTGCCCGGTTCCCTACGGCGCATGCGCGAGTCGCGCTGCGCCCGCCGATTGGCTCACACGCTGTGTGCTGGGAGCCGAGTGTTCCCAGCACACAACGGGCGACAGACGGGATGTGACGGAATGCCCGTCTTTCGCCCGTATCGTGTGGCCGGAAGTGGGTGCAAATACCTGTCTTTAGACAGGTGTCTGCACCCCCCTCCCCCCTGAAAGGTGTCAAATGTGACACCGGAGGGGGGGAGGGTTCCGATCAGCGGGACTCCACTTTAGGGTGGAGGACCGCTTTAAGTGGTTAATGTAACCATGCAAAAATTGCCTTGCCTAAACGTCAGCTTTAAACAGTGGAAGTGGAAATTAAAGTTCCACTTTAATTTATTAAAACATTTTTAAACCAGTAACCTAATGGAAGCATACATGTAAATGCATATTTTGGCTATGTGTCAGTTTGGATAATTAATTTCACTATTTTGCAGACCATACCAGTGTGCCAAATGCTAATGATGCTGCAGAGAGAGCCCGGAACCACTTTGCGGTTGAGATGTGTCCAGGGGTACTTGGTGACCAGACTGCGGACCATAGCTCTGGGCACACAGCTGCAGGCCTGCTCAGACAGTGGAGCAATGATATCAGGTATGATATGTCTGCTATATGCAGAGTGATATGGTCACATTTACTGGGAAACAGAACCATATAATGAATCAGAACATAGGGGTAGTCCACACCTTTGCCTGACTGAGTAAAGCACCAAAAGTGGGGAATTCTAGTAAATGTATGGAAAACATAGTTAGCTGTACATATGGAGTGACGACATTAATTGTCACTGGGAAGCTCATGGGACCTGTATATGATCTTACAGGTCTGTCTGCTTCCACAATAAGTAGTCTCACTCTTTTTGTTGCACTTTTTTTCTTAAAGTACTTAAAGGGGTTGTAAAGGTTTGTGTTTTTTCCTATGCATTAATGTGAAAAACACCTCGCTCTCGCGGGCCCCCCAGCCCCCACCCCACGTTTTACTTGCCTAAGCCCATTCACCTGCACCGCGCATCCCCCGGTGTCCTCTTCTTCACGGAGTCTCTGGGTTGATTGGATAGATTGATAACAGCTCAGCCATTGGCTCCCGCTGCTGTCAATCAAATCCAATGCTGTGGCCGCCAGGTGGCGGGACCAAGTCATACACTCAGGCCCAGATCCACAAAGAAATTACACGACGTATCTATTGATACGCCGTGTAATTTCTAAGATACCCCATCGTATCTTTGTTTTGTATCCACAAAACAAAGATACGACTGAATGTGGGCTCGATCCGACTGGCGTACGTCTTAGTACGCCGTCGGATCTTAAGTGCATATTTACGCTGGCCGCTAGGTGGCGCTTCCGTCGATTTCCGCATTGAGTATGCAAACTAGCTAGATACGCCAATCCACAAACGTACGTCCGCCCGGCGATTTTTTTTTTTTTACGTCGTTTTACGCAAGGCTTTTTTCGGCGTAACGTTACCCCTGCTATATGAGGCGTAAGCAATGTTAAGTATGGACGTCGGGCCAGCGTAGAATTTTCTGTAGTGTACGTCGTTTGCGTAAAACGTTCGCGAATAGGGCTTTGCGTAAATTACGTTCACGTCGTCTAGGCATTGAGCGGGCGTTGATTAATTTGAAAATCCGACGTGATACTGAGCATGCCGCGCATGCCCCGTACGAAAAAAGCGTCATTTACGTGGGGTCAAGCTTGTTTTACATAAAACACGCCCCCCTGTTCATCGTTTGAATTCCGCGCCCTTACGCGGGGAGATTTACGCTACGCCGCCGTAACTTTACAGGCAAGTGCTTTGTGAATACAGCACTTGCCTCTCAAAGTAGCGGTGGAGTAGCGTAACTACGATATGCTACGCCTGCCTAAAGATACGCCGCCCTACGTGGATCTGGCCCTCAGTGTCTACGGACGCCGAGTGTAAGACACGGGAGCGCGCCCACAAGCTAACCCTCTCGGGAGAGAGCTTCCCAGAGAGGGTTAGCTATTGCGGGGAGAAGCCGCGAGAGCTACCGTGGGACCCCAGAAGAGGAGGATCAGGGCCACTCTGTGCAAAACAAACTGCACAGCAGAGGTAAGTATGACATGTTTGTTATTTAAAAAATAAAAATAAACCTTTACCACCCCTTTAAACTGAATGGCATTTAGTATGCCTAAGCACTGTACATCATCTGAATCGAATCACATTTTTTTAAATCCTTTGTTACATCTCATTGCTTCTGATCGCACTTTTTGTCTACATACATACACATATGGTAGGATGGATCCTCAGAAATTATGTTAATGAAAACTGAATATTTAGTAATTCTGAAAATGACTTTTGAAATAGTTTTTATAAAATGTTTGTGTTTTCTGTGTTTTTTAAGGGCTTTTACATCATCTACTAGAAACCAAAACCATTTTTCTTAGAACATTCTAATCTCTGGCTTTGTTGGGTTACAACACAGCGTAGGAGGTTTTGTAATCTTAGTTGCAGTACATTTGTTCTATGTAAGTGAGATGGATTTCCTTCCTGCGTTTAGAATGTAAAGTATAGAGTTGTAAACCTGAGTGAGGCCTCTGAAGTGCTAAGAGCTATGTGGTCTACCTTTCTATCGCCCTATGCATTTCCCGTCACATAGTATACACCTCAGAGCTGAACTTGTTGCCTTCGCTTTGAGTCACTGTACTATCAGTGGGTGGATTATTGTAATTTGCTTCGCTAATAGACCTTATTTGATGCAAGTTTCTCTTGGTTATTACGATTGTGATCTTTATGACCAAATATGTTTGGGGGAAAAAAAATACTGTTCTTTTTCTCCCTATTATACGATGAAATTAAATTGGCAATCCAAAATCGGCCAACTCCCCTGATATGTTTATCTGTTGTCATTAAAGTGGAGTTCCACCCATGGAACTTTTTGGAATCCTTCCCCCCCTCCGGTGTCACATTTGGCACCTTTCAGCAGGGAGGAGGGAGCAGATACCGTAATACAGGTATTTTCTCCCACTTCCTGGCATAGATCACCTCGTGATCTACGCCACTTCCGGCGCCTATTCTGTCCCCCACCGCTGTCTTCTGGGAGACACACAGGTCCCAGAAGACAGCAGGGACCAGTGAGGACACGCAGCGTGACTCGCAAATGCGCAGTAGGGATCCGGGAAGTGAAGCCGTAGCGCTTCACTTCCTGATTCCCTTACCGTGGATGGCAGCGGCAGCAGCCGATCCTCGAGCGACCGATCGACTTCGGCTGCCGACATTGCGGGCACTCTGGACAGGTAAGTGTCCATATATTAAAAGTCAACAGCCGCTGTATTTGTAGCTGCTGGCTTTTAATTTTTATTTTTTTTCCTTCAAACTACGTTAGGCTCAATTCATAAACTAATGTGTAGTGCCGTGAAAAAGTATTCACGCCCTTTGAAATGTTGTCATGTTATAACCAAAAATGAAAATGTATTTTATTGGGATTTTATGTGATGGACCAACACAAAGTGACACATAATTGTGAAGTGGAAGGAAAATGATAAATGGTTCAATTTTTTTTTTACAAATAAATTACTGAAAAGTGTGGCATGCATTTGTTTTCAGCCCCGCTTACTCTCATACTCCTTACTAAAATCCAGTGGAACCAATTGCCTTCAATAGTCACCTAATAAGTAAATAGAGTCCACCTGTGTGTAATTTAATCTCAGTATAAATACAGCTGTTCTGTGAAGCCCTCAGAAGTACCCAAGTGAACAAACGGCATCATGAAGGAGCACACCAGACAAGTCAGGGATAAGGTTGTGGAGATGTTACGTGTTAGTTGGACTCAGGGCCGTCTTTAATATTGATTAGACCCTGGGCAAACATTTTTTGGGCCCCCCCAGCAGACACACACACACATAAATTTATCTAAAAAAAAAAAAAAAAAAAACTTTAATAATGTAAACATAAAGGAATGGTCCAGGCTCACTGGTTGCTAGAGTTTACTGCACATCATTACTGCTCACTGATTGGTTGCTAGAAGTTACTGCACATGGTTACTAGAGGTCGTTGTGCATCATTACTACTTATTGGTTGCACAACATGGACTGGGGAGATGGGGGGACCCACCAATAGAGAGAACTCCTAGAACCAAGCAAAAAGGTGTGCAGTGATGAGCAATGGATGGTTACTGTGGGAGGGGATATGTAAGTACTGTCCCTCGTGCTGATTTTAGTAGCAGCAGGGACCATTCTTGCACTCCGAGGATTGGCAGATTAGGTAAGTATATCTCCGCAGGGGAACCCCAGGCCACCAGAACCTAGGCACCATTGGCAGATTTTGCCACCTACAAAATGTAGGATTTTCTTTTACTTTTACTGATAATGGGAAACGGGACAAATGGAAAGGGTGGCACAGACAGCAATGAAAGCTGACAGGTGTTCTAATCCCCCTCCACTCTAATATGCGTATTATGAAAAATGTAAATGATTTTTCCTGTGTCTGATTAAATATCCATACTGTAGCATGATACACATGAGATTAGGAAACTATCATGGAAGGTTTTCTGTCTAAATGTATTACCATATAGAGCAGTGGTTCTCAACCTGGGGGTCGAATGACAATTTGCCAGGGGTCCCCAAATCCTTGTCTGTTCAGCAGGACTATCCCTGGAGCCCGCGGCCACCTACTCAAGGTCATCTGTTGGCTACTAGAGGTCAGCTGATTGGTATGGAATGTGAAGAGGGAGGGGCTGGAGACCCCATCTCCTGATTTCGGCATAGGTGTCACTGCTGCGAGACACCGCAAAGTCAGAGACAAAGTGAAGCCAGAGACACAGTGAATAACACTACCTGTGATTATAGTTGCCATTAAAGGTCCCCACTACTCAGATCAGCAGATGACTTTGATCAAGAGCACCTAAGTTGGCTGATCAAAACTCCCCCCAGTGCTGCCACTGATCCGAACTTCCCACCAGTACTGCCACTCCCCCCCAATAGGGAGTAAGAGAAGGAATAATAATAGAGAATACATGGAAGGGAGAGGAATAGAAGGGGAGGAACAAAGAAAAAGGAGAGAAAGAATAAGAGAAAGAACAAGAAAGGCGGCTAGAGAGGGGGGGGGGGGGGGGGGGGTCAAGAAATTAGGATAGAGAGAGATAAAAAGGGAAAGAAAGGAGAAGAGAGAGAGAGAGTGGTACATGGTAAAATGTACCACAAAGGGTTTTAATACTGTACGGGTGGAAGAGACTCGGGGAGCGCTAAATATCCGTGGGTTAGGGGTGCAAACTACTTGTCTTACCTTGGGTGCTGACAGCCCATGCTACGAAAATAATTGTACTGTTGGGGGTCCCCACAACTTGGGAAATTTAATCAAGGGGTCATGGCACTAGAAAGGTTGAGGAAGACAATTTAAAAAGCCAAATTTTCAAAGATTTCTGGTGTAAAATTTCAAGGCTGGCCCCCTCCCGGTGAAGCAGTAAAGCTATTGTTTGTCTTTTTACAGTGATTTTACCAGCACTTTATTTATAAATTTATATCATGCACTTCAAATTATAATACAGATGCTCCTAAACACAAGAGACATTTATTGAGATGATAAAATTTTTATATGATAATGTATATGAGTCAGTTATGTAGCATTAAAGTGGATGTAAACCCGAATTTTTTTTTTTTTGCTATCGCAATGTAGAGTAAAAGATTTCTTATCTGTGCCCAGTCTTGCCACACAGAGTTAATCCAGCTCTGAGCAATCCTCTTTTATTGTTCAGTGAAATAAAACAGACTTGCATAGAAAAACCTTAGTCAGTTCCGCCCCCTTGCTGTGACAGGTTATTTACATATCTCATGCACTAGCCTGGAGTCGGGCATTATTTTTTAATTCCCACCCTCACTCCTTTTCTGAAGTCATGTGGTTACTTTTCTGGATTTTGATTGGATGTTGGTGATCAAAGCAGAATTCAGTGTAAGTAATACATAGGACAAAATGCATGAAGGGGGTGTAGAGGTGGGTGGGGAGTCTACTGACATCACAAGCTCCAGACAACAGATCCACCCACAGAATCTGCAGTTTCTTTATCGTACATCACGGGACACAGAGCGGCATATTCATTACTATGTGGGTTATATGGAGTACCTTCAGGTGATGGACACTGGCAATCTCAAACAGGAAGTGCCCCTCCCTATATAACCCCCTCCCATAGGAGGAGTACCTCAGTTTTTTCGCCAGTGTCTTAGGTGTTGGTCATGGAATAGCTTGCCTCCACATCCTTGGGATCAAGGCGGGCTAACCGGATCTGTCCAAGGTGCCTCAGAGCCAAAGTGGACAGTACCCGGGCCCCTAACTAGGGGGTTTTGCCCATAATGCTTCTCTTTCAGAGAGCTGGATCCTGGGCCCAGGACTTAGAACCTTTTGGGGTGCCTAAAGTCCCTGTTTGCCAGGATGCTATATGGGTCCAGGACAGTGGGTTCCTTCAAAGGACCCCAGGGCCTGAAGGTCTAGACGCCACCCACGGAGATGGGGGAAGATTGGACCACTTGCTGTGCAAGGTCCTGCAGCATGGAGCAGGTAAGAAGGGGGGCCTGCGGGACTTGGTTCGTCAGCAGGCTCTCCAGGGGGATCTTTTGGGGGAGTTTGCCTGAGTATGCTCCTGCATTGGCAGTCTGGGGCCACTATGTCTGTGTAAGACAGGATGGTCTGTGTTTTTACTCCCCATATGTGTGATCTCCCTGGTCTATGTGTTGCAGGTTCTATCTGGCTGGGCGCTAGGTGGGGTATTAGTGTGTGCCTACTCTTTACCCTGAACTAGGGAGGTGTCTGGGCCTACCTGGAGGTTCTTACCTGGCCGGGTGCCGTGCGGATGTTTCCTCTGTGTCCTGTCCGTCTCTCCAGCGTCCCTGCAGCATGCTGCCTCCACCATGGCCCCCCCGTGACACGCGCGCGGGCGCGTGCACAGCGATATAAAAAAAAAAAAAAAAGAAATTCGCGCCGTTTTCAGAGGGGGGGGGGGGGCGGACGTTTGGATCTCATAAGAGGAAGGGGCGGCCCTTCCTCTGTGCTGTATTAGCTCAGTTTGTTTTTGAGCTCAGGAGAGGAGGACACAGAGCGGCAGCAGTGCAAGCCTGATGCACAGTGGCACCCGGTGGCGCAAGGGAGTATTGCAGTTCTGACAAACAGAACTAGCTTTTCAATCTAGCCTAAAAAATTCCTTACAGCAGGTGGATTCTTGCAATTTCTCTTGTGGGGAGACAATGTGATTCCGTAGAGAAAGGGGAAAAGGGACTCAGGATCCAAAAATCCCCCCAAAAAAAAAAAGGGAACACATACTGGTCTCCCCATTGGGTTTTTTGGGCATTAGTTGTTCACTACTGTCCCCTTAAAACCGCATAGTTTTTTCTCCTACCTACATCAGTCGGTTGTTGTAAGTAGGGGTACCTCGGTATTGTACCATGGCTTCCAAAGCATCAGGATCAGGGGAAATGGCAAGAGGTGCCAGAGGACAAAAGGGTTCCCCCTCAGATTCTGAAGGTTCGAGTCGGGATATGCCTGTACTCTCCCCACAAATTTTTCCAGTAGTGGGTGCCTTGGTTGAGCCATTAGGGGGGTCTGGTGCTGAGGCTAGATCAGATCCACCCAACCCTGTGTTTGTCACAGAGGAAATGCTAGCCCTTTCCTTAGGGGGACTAGAGAAGAGATTGGCAACTATGATAGTCAAGTCCATAGTTACATAGTTACATAGTTAGTCAGGTTGAAAAAAGACACAAGTCCATCCAGTTCAACCTCAAAAAAATAAACAAACAAAATAAAAAACACAATACAATCCCATACACCCAACTCCATACCCACAGTTGATCCAGAGGAAGGCAAAAAACCCCAGCAGAGCATGATCCAATTTGCTACAGCAGGGGAAAAAATTCCTTCCTGATCCCCCGAGAGGCAATCGGATTTACCCTGGATCAACTTTACCTACAAATCTTAGTACTCAGTTATTTTATGTACATTTAGGAAAGAATCCAGGCCTTTCTTAAAGCAATCTACTGAGCTGGCCAGAACCACCTCTGGAGGGAGTCTGTTCCACATTTTCACAGCTCTTACTGTGAAAAAACCTTTCCGTATTTGGAGGTGAAATCTCTTTTCCTCTAGACGTAAAGAGTGCCCCCTTGTCCTCAGTGTTGACCGTAAAGTGAATAACTCAACACCAAGTACACTGTATGGACCTCTTATATATTTGTACATGTTGATCATATCCCCCCTAATTCTCCTCTTCTCAAGAGTGAATAGATTTAGTTCTTCTAATCTTTCCTCATAGCTGAGCTCCTCCATGCCTCTTATCAGTTTGGTTGCTCTTCTCTGCACTTTCTCCAGTTCTCCGATATCCTTTTTGAGAACTGGTGCCCAAAACTGAACTGCATATTCCAGATGAGGTCTTACTAATGATTTGTACAGGGGCAAAATTATATCTCTGTCTCTGGAGTCCATACCTCTCTTAATACAAGAAAGGACTTTGCTCGCTTTGGAAACCGCAGCTTGGCATTGCATGCCATTGAGCTTATGATCAACTAAAACCCCCAGATCCTTCTCCACTACAGATCCCCCCAGTTGTACATGTCCATGTCGGGCAAGAAGCGGACTAGGTCTCCATCACCTGGGGGTGTACCCCCAGATGCTGAGGTTCTCTCCCTTGGAGAATTAGAAGCTCAGGAAAATCATTCAGACCAGGACCATGAGGGTTCAGGGAATGAGGAGTCTACTTATGAGGAGCCAGTCTCGGCCTCCCATGCAGAGAGCTTGTGGATTCAGTCATTGACAGACATGGTCCGCCTGGCATTTAAGTTGCCCTTACCGGAGCCTCAGGCTTCGGCGGTATCATCCTTCAGTTCATTGAAAGCGCCTTTGAGCAACGCTGTTTTTCCGGTCCATCCTCTGTTAGAGGAACTGATCTTTCAGGATTGGATACGACCAGATAGAATCTTTTTACCACCTAAAAGATTTTCCACCATCTACCCTATGGAAGAAAATTTTTCCAAGAAGTGGGCTCTCCCAGCTGTGGATGCCGCCATCTCTTGTGTAAATAAATCTTTAACTTGCCCGGTGGAAAACATACAGATGTTTAAAGAACCGGTGGATAAGCGTTTTGAGACACTTTTAAAGGCATCCTTTGCTACGGCAGGTGCAGTGATACAGCCAGCAGTGGCTGTTATTGGGGTTTGTCAGGCGTTAACAGACCAGACAAAACAGATGCTTAAAGACATTCCTGCCCAGCAGGCAGAAGAATTATCGGATATTCCTAGAGCCCTGTGCTTTGCGGTGGATGCTATAAAGGACTCCATTCAGCAGGCATCTCGTTTGTCACTATTTTTAGTACACATGAGAAGGCTCTTATGGTTAAAGAACTGGGCGGCTGAGCCCCCATGCAAAAAACTTCTGGCAGGTTTTCCCTTCCATGGAGGTCGACTCTTCGGAGAGGATCTAGATAAATATATTCAGACTATATCGAGTGGCAAAAGTACCCTTTTACCAGTCAAAAAGAAGTTTCGGGGACCTGCGTTCAAAAGGCAGCTCTCCCCTATTCCGGGGCCCTCCAATTCCAGGCAGTATCGACGGCCTCCTGCGAGATCAAACTTTAGCAATAAGTCGCAGGGACAGGCCTCTGGGGGCAAGAAGCAGTGGTATCGTAAGCCAGCCCCTAAATCTGCCTTATGAAGGGGCGCCCCCACCCACAAAGGTGGGGGGAAGGCTTCGTCTTTTTGCGGAGGTTTGGGAAGCCGATATCCCCGACAGATGGGTCCGGTCTTCCTTGGCCACAGGCTAGAGATTAGAGTTTCTAGAGTTTCCTCCACCTCATTATCAGGAGTCAAGGGTACCGAACGATCCAACAAAAAAGGCCTCTTTACTGGCGGCGTTGGATCATCTGCTTTGCCAGGGCGTGATAGTAGAGGTACCAGCCCAAGAGCAAGGGCTAGGGTTCTACTCCAATCTGTTTACCGTTCCAAAGCCCAACGGCGATGTCAGGCCAATTTTGGACCTAAAGGGTTTAAACGTTTACCTAAGGGTTCGTTCTTTCCGGATGGAATCTGTTCGGTCTGCAGCCGCCGCACTCCAGAAGGACGACTTTCTGGCGTCCATAGACATAAAGGATGCTTACCTTCATGTGCCAATTTTTCAGCCACATCAAAGATTTCTCCGCTTCACGGTGGCCCAGCGTCATTTCCAATTTGTGGCGCTCCCTTTCGGGCTGGCTACGGCCCCCCGGGTATTCACGAAGGTCCTAGCTCCGATCCTAGCCAGTCTAGGGATCCAAGGGGTCACGGTCCTAGCCTACCTGGACGACCTCCTAGTCATAGATCACTCGTCTCCTTGCCTGGAACGAGCAGTGGCCCTCACGGTCCAGTACCTCGAGAGGTTCGGTTGGATCCTAAACCGAGAAAAATCAGCATTCCAACCCACAAGACGGTTGGAATACCTCGGCATGACATTAGACACAGAACAGCAAAGAGTGTTCCTGCCTCTGGTAAAGGTCGAGGCCATCAAAGACTTGATACATCTGGTTCTAAGCAAAAGAGAACCAACTATTCGCCTATGTATGCGACTACTAGGCAAGCTAGTGGCCACGTTCGAGGCGGTACCTTACGCTCAAAGCCACACTCGCATCCTACAGGCAGCCATTCTGTCAGCATGGAGCAAGAGGCCACAGGCCTTGGAATTTCCTTTACCACTCTCATCAGAGTCCGGCAAAGTCTGTGCTGGTGGTTAAATCCTCAATCTACTGAAGGGAAAATCTTTCAGCCCCGTGGCCTGGAAGATAGTGACCACAGATGCCAGCCTGAGGGGCTGGGGAGCGATCTTGGATGGTTGCACTCACCAAGGTACTTGGGCACAGGCGGAGAGGCAGTTGCCCATCAATATCTTGGAGCTCAGAGCTGCTCGGCTAGCCCTCGAGGCTTGGACAGCCAAATTGCAGGGGTTCCCGGTGAGGATACAATCGGACAATGCCACAGCTGTGGCATATATATATATAAACCACCAAGGGGGGACCAAGAGTCAGGCAGCTCAGAGAGAGGTGAGCTTGATTTTCCTGTGGGCAGAAGCTCATGTGCCCTGCATATCGGCAATATTCATTCCCGGGGTGGACAACCTGCAGGCGGACTTCTTGAGTCGTCAGACTCTGTCGCCAGGGGAATGGTCTCTGCATCCGCAAATTTTTCAGATAATCTGCCAGAGGTGGGGAATGCCGAACGTGGATGTCATGGCATCGAGATTCAACAAGAAGCTAGACAGGTTCATGTCCCGGACACGGGACCCTATGGCCTGCGGAGCCGATGCGTTGGTTTGCCCCTGGCATCAGTTCAAATTTCTATATGCCTTTCCTCCGCTACAGTTGCTACCCCGCCTGTTACGCAGGATCAGGGTGGAGCACAAACCAGTCATCCTGGTAGCTCCAGCATGGCCCAGGAGGGCATGGTACTCACTAATCCTAAAGATGGCAGTGGGAGACCCTTGGACGCTTCCTCTACGGCCAGACCTACTCTCGCAAGGCCCGATCCTCCACCCTGCATTACGGCGTCTAAATTTGACGGCCTGGCGGCTGAATCCCTGATTCTCAGGGGTAGAGGGCTGTCTAGGCAGGTAATCTCTACCCTGATCAGGGCTAGAAAGCCGGTCTCCAGGGTGATTTATTACAGGGTCTGGAAGGCCTACGTAGGCTGGTGTGAGTCAAAGAAGTGGCTTTCCCGCAAGTATACCATTGATCGAGTGTTAAGTTTTCTCCAGCTAGGAGTGGATAAAGGCCTGGCATTAAGCACAATCAAAGGACAGATTTCAGCTTTGTCAGTGTGGTTTCAGAGGCCGCTGGCCACCCACTCGCTGGTTAAGACCTTCATACAGGGGGTCTTGCATATTAACCCTCCAGTTAAGTCACCACTTTGTCCGTGGGACTTGAATCTTGTTCTGTCAACTCTACAGAAACAACCTTTTGAGCCGTTGGCTGAAGTTCCTTTGGTTTTACTAACAAGAAAGTTGGTATTCCTGGTCGCCATAGTTTCCGCCAGAAGAGTGTCAGAATTGGCAGCCCTATCTTGTAAGGAGCCATATCTTATTCTGCATAAGGACAGGGTGGTTCTCCGTCCTCATCCTTCCTTTTTACCAAAGGTTATATCCAGTTTTCACCTGAACCAGGATTTGGTACTACCTTCTTTCTTTCCGAAACCCACTTCCAGAAAGGAAGGGTTGCTGCATACCTTGGATATTGTCAGGGCCATGAAGGCCTATCTTAAAGCTACAGAGAGGATTCGGAAAACAGATGTGTTGTTCATTTTGCCAGATGGGCCCAAGAAAGGGCAGGCAGCCGCAAAATCCACCATCTCGAGATGGATTAAACAGTTAATTACTCAGGCCTACGGCTTGAAGAGGTTGCCTCCTCCTTTGTCAATAAAGGCTCATTCTACCAGGGCCATGGGCGCCTCCTGGGCAGCACACCATCAGATCTCTATGGCTCAAGTATGCAAAGCGGCAACCTGGTCTTCAGTCCACACGTTTACTAAATTTTACCAGTTGGACGTAAGAAGGAATACAGATACAGCCTTTGGGCAGGCAGTGCTGCAGGCTGCGATTTAAGACCCTCAGAATCGGGGGCACCCTTGAGTTAAAATTTAAATTTTTCTCGACTAAGTTGGATTTATTATTATTATTTGAGTATACCTCTAAATTAAATCCTTTTGTCTTGGGAATATGTCTCCCTCCCCTCATTAAAGCATTGCTTTGGGACATCCCACATAGTAATGAATATGCCGCTCTGTGTCCCGTGATGTACGATAAAGAAAAAGGGATTTTTAATACAGCTTACCTGTAAAATCCTTTTCTTGGAGTACATCACGGGACACAGAGCTCCCACCCCTCTTATGGGGACTATTTTGGGAGGCATACTGCTTGCTACAAAACTGAGGTACTCCTCCTATGGGAGGGGGTTATATAGGGAAGGGCACTTCCTGTTTGAGATTGCCAGTGTCCATCACCTGAAGGTACTCCATATAACCCACATAGTAATGAATATGCCGCTCTGTGTCCCGTGATGTACTCCAAGAAAAGGATTTTACAGGTAAGCTGTATTAAAAATCCCTTTTTTTCAGTTCTTATAACAGGGGAGACGTTTGACAGGTCAGAATACATGCAGGAGACCTCTATATCCTTATAGATCAGCACTATGTCAGTAGTTTAGAAAGGATGAGTGGGTTTACATCTACTTTAAATTAAATTTGATTTTAACATAGATGTTCCTTTTTGCTCCAATACACATCATAACATATTTTTAAGATTCTTGATTTGCTAATGGCCAAATAAGCTTAAATTTCTGAAAGTCAAAGCATGGATAAGAAAAACTATTTATCTTATTGGGGTTGTGACCACATCCTGTTATGAGAAATGACTGATTGGAAACACGACTAGTCATGCTGATTTTATTCTTGTTGTTCTTTGTTAGAAAAAATGTGCAGAACTTTAGACCTGGCAGAAGTGGCCAAGAGACCAGAAAGAGTACCTTCTACACACATGAGGAATGGGAACTGCTGAATCCTACTCCTAAAGAGCTGGAAGAATCACTCCTACACGAGGAGAAGAAGAGACCTGTGGAAGGAGGCCCAAAAAACTCTGGTATAAAATAGCAATATATACTATAAATAGAAATACCAGACCTATGGCTCTCATATTAACTGCTTTTTATTTCTGTTACTCCTCTTTGTAACTATCGTATAGGTCCCTTTTTAAGGGGGACAATTTGAAGACCTTGTTAGTACTCAGGGGTTCTCGCCAATGTAGAGTGAGGGGTTACAGGGTAGTCCAGGAGTGGACTGATTTGGTAACCTTTATTAGGGACCCAGGGTTTGGAGAGAGATTTGAGTGGGCAAGAACCTCCAAACCCTGACTACTGTACAGGGACTTTGGCGCTGAAAAGGGGTTAACCCATCTACGTGAGTCCAGAAAAGGACATCACATGCATGACGTAGGGGTCCTGCGTGACTCCTTATGTTGTGATCATGCAATAAATTATCGGTTTGGACGCTACTTTGTGTCGATCCATGGTGTGCTGGTAAATATCTACTTTGTGACTTGAAACAGTATCCAGCTGGTTGTTGCTGCAGCACCCAAACTTTGACAGCTAATACAGGAACGTGTGCAAAGGGAATATGAAGTAGTCCAGAAAAGGAAACTCCGATTGCCTCTAAGGCCTCGTACACACGGACGGACTGTCTGCTGAAAAGGTCCGCCGGACCGTTTTCAGCGGACAGTCCGCTGCCGGATTTCTGTCTGATGGTTGTACACACCATCAAACAGAAATCCATGCGGTGACGTGGCCGTGGACCAGTTTCAGCGGACATGTTCGGTCGTGTGTACGGGGCCTAAGAGGTGTGGACTGTTTTTGAATGAAACTGCTGGTGACCTGACCTTTTGGATGCCTGGAACAACAAGGGACTTTAACCCTGCATGGGACACAGTTTTTGTGGGTGGTGAGCCATATCTTTACGATTGAACAATGTTTGTATGGACTATGTTTTTGTCTATACTGAAGAAAGCTATTTTTGTATTACCTGTTTGGAAGGAATGAAGACTAACTGCTTTTATCAACGTGCTTTGCTAATGATCTTGGGCTGCAATATCTGACTATTCTGTGGCGAGACGCCAAATAATTCCTTTTCCACCCTTCAGCACTGTAAAAAGGGTACTGGGCATGCAATCCTTTATATACTAAAGGACCCCAAGGAAAAATAAGGAAATAGAAATGCACATAACAGTACATCTATGTTATTATTTCAAACTGGAAACCCACCTTCCCCATTGGATCATCATCTTCCCCACCATGTACCCTGCTTTCACTATTCACCCCCAGCAGCTCCCTCCTGACAGGTCACCTCCTTTACCCTGCATCTCCCTTCTGGAACCTCGCCTGCTTTGCCCGCAGCTCCTTCTTTGCCTGCAGCTACAGCCTGCCACTTCACATTCCTTACCTGCAGTTTATGCCAAGCACTTCACCTTCACTTCCCCGAATTCCCCTCTTGACACTTAACCCCACCCTCATCCTTTTTTGCCAGGATCACCACTCCCTTGCAGAGGCCAGAAGTATTGTGCTCCCTTCTGTTCCTCTGTTCTATGGGCACTGCTGGAGTGCAGTTCCCGTCCTCAGACTACAACTGCCAGTTCTGCTTGCTGGCTGCACTGCATAGAACAGAAAGTTGCAGGCGGACAGATGACTCGGCTGCATTGACCCTGTACATTGAGGGGTAAACACTCCTGGTCATAATTCATCTCTCAGAGATCAGAATCGCACTCAAAAAGTCTGCGCTGTTGGGAGAAGGTGCAGCAGTGTGAATGGGTGTGTGATGGACCGTCGCTAGTTTCTTCAATGTTATTCATCGATGCCATATACCTATATGTAGATTGCTTAGCTCACCTCCATAAATGTGCTCTTGTTGCATAAGTATTTTTCGTTGATGCCATTTATGTATGTGGATTTTTCAGTTTCCGTATCTGTGTTTGTACTGTGAATGTGTGCAGATTGGAATTGTTTTTTCTCTTTCTTCCATGTGAACACATTGTATTTGCTTATTGCATATATGTTACACAATGAGACAACACAAGAGATGGAAATATTAGTGCACGCAAAAAGCATGTTGACTGATTTAGGTCTTAAAAACAATTGTTACTCTGTATAATTTATGTACACTTTAACAACCATGTTTGTTCATACATATTTACTGTGTTATACATTGTTTACCGGTCTCACAATGCAAGTCCACTGCCTTATTTAAAGCAATACCTTCTCTATGTATGTGACATCTTCTCAGTTGTGTACTGAGTAATTGCACTGAGCAACTTTGGCGACTAATTTGCATATCTATCTATATATTTTAAAAATAAAAAATGTAAGCGTAATCTACTAAGGGCCTGTTCATAATTCCCATTATGCTCAAAGCTGGTTTTAGTCCCCTTTCACACTTGTACGACTTGTCTCACGATTTTGGACTGCAAAATCGTATGACAAGTCATTCTCCATTATTTTCAATGACTACCATTCATACTGGCACGACTTTAAGTTGTGCCTACTTCAAAGTAGTCCTTGCACTACTTTGGTCCGATTTTGATGCCACTTACACAGGCATTCATTGAAATCGCGGCCGCGAATCGTGGCAAAATCACGTGACTTTGAAGTCGTACAAGTGTGAAAGGGGGCTTAGGGCGTGATCAGCTGTCAGTTCTCAAAAAACGAGCCGTAGTGGGTTTCCTTCCTTCCTTTTTTTTTTTTCCCTGTTTAAAACTTTATTCATGTCTCTGCACAGCAGCGTGGTGCATTGCGTTGCTGTGCGATGATCTGTGGCGTCTACCTCTCCGGGCTGTTTTGCAGTGTAAACTGTGAACACAGTCATATTCTGTGTCCTAGTGGTGACTGGTGTTTATCTAGTGTGGGGGGAAAAAGACAGTCATGACGCTGTAATGTAAACAAGCCCCAAAATATGAAAGTCGTATAACAAATGACTTTAAGGGCTCTTTCACACTGAGCGCTCCGTGTTCCTCTATGGAGCCGCGGATGTCAGCGGTGACATGCCCGCTGACATCCGACCCGCCAAAGTGTGACGGAGGAAAAACCTACTTTTCCTTCTGTCTGGCGGATCGGGTGAACATGGAAATACGGTCCGTGTTCATCCGATCCCCCCCATAGGAGGGAGCGGTGAAAAGACAGGGCGGTCCCTGCACAGTGTGCGGGGACCGCCCTGTCATCCGCCGGCTCAGCAGGGATCAACGGAGCGATCCCCGCTGAGCAAACGGAGGTGCACGGGGCGGATCATTACTGATCCGCCCAGTGTGAAAGAGGCCTAAATCCACTCTTTTGCAAGAAAAAAAACTTACAACTAAGTGCTCCATGCCAAGACAAGAATTGATACTTGCCTTTCCCACAATTCCCCCTTGGCTCTGTGGTTTCTTCCACTAACCATTTCAAGTGTACCAACACATAGCTCCCAACTGTCCCTGATTTCGAGGGACTGTCCCTGATTTGGAGCAATGTCCCTCTGTCCCTCATTCCTCCTCATGTGTCCTCATGCACTTTATATCTATCAAAAAGTGTTTCCCAACGCTAAACCTTTTATCTGATTTCTAAATTGCTGCATTTGTAAATTCCAAAAGCCAATATAAAGGAATAGTAGTGGTAAAAAATAACACCTGTGGGTTAAACCAATCTTGTTTTTTTGTACAATTCTCCTTTAAGGGGGCGTAGCAAGGGGTGTGTCCTATGCCTGCATACTTTTGCTGATAGGTGTCCCTCATTCCCATCTCAGAAAGATGGGAGGTATGCCAACATATGCTTCTTGTACAAAGAGTTTTATTGAAAAGGTACATCAATAAACAGAAAAGAATACAAAGAAAAGAAAAAAAACAGTGGTGGACACACCATAAACTATCAGACATCAGAACAGATAGTCCGTAAACCTGAGATTAATCTGGCTTCTAGGGATCCAAAGTGAGTCCAGAAGACCGGCAATAGAATGTTCTCCAGACAGGTGGCCTGCTAAATTAACCTAATGTTGGCTTAGGTAACATACCGGCTAACACGCCGGAGTAAATATAGAACTTGAAAGCAAAGTTGCTATACAATGCGCAACATTACAAAGAGAAAATAAAAAATAAAAAAATTAAGATAATACATAAAATAAAAAATAAAGAAAATAATAAAAAAAAAAAACCTCAAAATTCAAGCAGGCAGATAGCAGAGGACATCTGTTTTTTCAAATATAAAAGGAATAATGCATCCCGTGTCCAGGACCGACAGGACCAAGCCTGAGGGCCCAAGCCACAAAGAAAGGGAGGATGAAAAGAAAGAGAGTCAACTAGATAAGGAGTATGAGCAAATGGCAATAAAGAGAAAGAGGAAAAGAAATGGAGAAAAGAAAATAGAAAAAAAGAAAGAAAGAAAAATAGAAAGAAAGAAAGAGAGAAGGGGGTCCACGGGGCGGGGGGAACAGAGACCTATCAAAGAGCCAACATATGCTTCAAGGGAGATTTGTAATGTAGTCAGAGGCAGCAGCGACAAATAAACCAATGTGCCTTAAAGTGGACCGTCAGTTATTTTTTTCGTCTTCCCATCTATTAGATCTTCTGCCCTTGTTGTTTTTAACTTTGGATAGTAATTTTTCTTCTGACAGTAAATACCTTATACAGCCCACTTTCTGTTTCTTGTCTGGTCATTAGCCTAGGCTTATGTCATCATGCACAGCTTTCTCTCCACCTCCTGTGAGAGTTTGCCAGGAAGGGAGGGGGGATGAGTCATAAGAGGGCCAATGAGAGCTGTAGGGCTGGAGGTGTGTCTGTGTAAATCCAGGAAGTAAACAGGCAGCAGCTTCAGCTGCCCACAGTTAAAATGATTGCAGCCAGACTCAGTTGAGGGAGATTTCTGCAGCATATTTGGCAAGTACAGAATCACAGTATATATAAAATAATATGAAAAGTGGTAGGATGGAAGCTTCAGAATTGCAAAGATGTTTTTATTACAAGTCATGTGAGCGGACTGTAGTTCCTCTTTAAATAGTATCACATTCCCTGTGAAATAACCTGGGGTCCTTAGTTCACGATGATCCCCAGATCCAGTCATTTGGGCAAATCTTAGCAGAAATATTTTTGAATTGCAAATGAGCCTTCTTCGATTCCTTGAGGGACAGGTTATTGCTGCTGAGATGGTATCTATTCTAATCGCTTCAATTAGGGTTGTTCCGATACCGATACCAGTATCGGTATCGGGACCGATACCAAGTATTTGCGGAAGTGCAAATGCCCCCGATGCCTCATCCCGATACTCACACACCCCCCCCCCCCCCCGCAACGAATGCCTCCGACGTCATATACCGCAACAACGCCGCCGCCGCATGGTTAAACAGCGTGCGGGGAATATCACAGCTTTCATTTGAATAGCTGTAGTGTTTCGCGCCGCATATAGACACTCCTCCTTGCTCGGGATTGGACGGATCTGTCCAATCCCGAGCAAGGGGGAGTGTCTATATGCGGCGCGAAACACTACATATGTCTATATGTGGCTGCATATGTGGGGGGACATGGCTGCATATGTGGGGGGACATGGCTGCATATGTAAAAAAAGTATCTGTATTCGGTATCGGCGAGTACTTGGGGAAAAAAAGTATCGGTACTAGTACTCTGTCCTAAAAAAAGTGGTATCGGGACATCCCTAGCTTCAATATTAGAAGGCTTGTACCACTCAGTTTGATTTGAACCCTCTCTAATTGCAATCTTCTGGTTTGGAGTCTGTGCTGCAAGATGTTGACGATTTAAATAAAACCCACTCTGGGATATCCCACGCTCTGCAATGGATGGTACTCTCGACTGGAGACAAATGCAGGGCAAAGGGGCCTTGCAGCCATGAAGATTGGGATGAGGTATAGGACTATCCCTTTCAACGTCTTTTTTTTTTTTTTTTTTTTTTTTTGAGTGAAGGATAGGACTTGTAAAATGCAAAATGGTACCCCAGGTCAATATTACCATAGATAAACCGGGAAGAGTTTTTACCTCCTCCTCCATCGCATATTTTATGGAACTGTACTTTCATTCAATATTATTAGATATCTCTTCCCTAGTGGCCCTATTCATCCCAAAATTTCTGAAGTTCTTCTTCCTGCATTTAGTGGACATCTTGGTCCCATGGAAGCCCTACAGAATCCTACTGGGGCAATTGCTACCATAGTTCTAAGGTGGAAGTCGTCCACCCCCAACTAAGAATCACTGGATGTCTTTTGGTCAATGCTGTTTATTTTCTATGCAGGGTGACCAATAGTAGGGGCTGTCCCAATAAATTCCTCAAGGTCTGCGCTTCCCCTGGTTTGCATCTCCTGACTGGGCATTCTTGGGAACCCTCTTCCTCATTTCTACTTTGCATCATTGAATGTGGTTTTACCTTGGATGTTCCAGGCATTGAGCTGACAACAGTGCCCTCTATGTCCCCTGGCTTCCTCTTTTTGGCCAATCATTGTAGCATGAGGCATCCTATGCTGTTGTGCTTACCCCTTGCAACCTCCTGGGACTATCTGTTTCCCCACCACCTACATACATTTTTGCTTTGAGGATCTGCTGTTCTGTAATCTTGGTTCCTGATGTCATGTGCACCTATGTCTGCTTGTCATGTTTTGTATTTATAATGCAAAACTGTAATTAACTGAACTTTAAAAAAAATAAGCATATTGGTTTTCAGTGTAATTTGTCACATTAAAGCGGGAGTTCACCCTAAAAAAATGTTTTAACCTTAGATTGATGCTCATTTTGTCAAGGGGAATCGGCTAGTTTTTTTAAAATCGAAGCTGTACTTACCGTTTTAGAGAGCGATCTTCTCTGCCGCTTCCGGGTATGGGACTTCGGGTCTGGGCGTTCCTATTTTGATTGACAGTCTTCCGACGGTCGCATCCATCGCGTCACGAGTAGCCGAAAGAAGCCGAACGTCAATGCGGCTCTATGCGGCGCCTGCCCACCGACGTTCGGCTACTTTCGGTTACTCGTGACGCGATGGATGCGACCGCCGGAAGCCTGTCAATCAAAATAGGAACGCCCAGTCCCGCAGCCCATACCCGGAAGCGGCAGAGAAGATCGCTCTCTAAAACGGTAAGTACGGCTTCGATTTTAAAAAAACTAGCCGATTCCCCTAGACAAAATGAGCATGAATCTAAGGTTAAAAATGGTCATTTCCGGGTGAACCTCCACTTTAAGGGATTACTCCAAGCCTATCAATAGCTTGCAGGCATTTTTATTGATGTATCCATAGACAATGGAACCAACCATTGAAGGTTGCTGCAGAATACCTTGTTTTATCAGGCTTTAAACCACATGTAGTTGGAGCTGCACGATTCTGGCCAAAATGAGAATTTGTTATTTTTTTTGCTTAGAATAAAGATCACCAGGGGGTACTTATGCCCTTTTAGGGTTTATTCCTAGAATAACGATCACGATTCTTGCGGCGTAAAATCTTACACATTATACAAGAAAATTGGGCTAACTTTTTTCCCCCAAAAAATTGCATTTGAAAGACCGCTGCGCAAATACAGTGCGACATAAAATACTGCAACAACCACCATTTTATTCTCTAGGGTCTCTACAAAAAATATATATATAATGTTTGGGGTTCTAAGTAATTTTCTAGCAAAAAAAATAAATGACTTTAACTTGAAAACAACTGTCAGAAAAAGGTTTGGTGTTTAAAGCGGAGGTTCACCCTAAGCCCTGGTTCACACTGGGTACGATTTGGAACGATTTGAGATGCGATTTGACATGTCAAATCGCATCTCAAATCGGCGGCATTTGCCGGCAATTGTCGGCAATGGCACTGTCCTAATCAGTGCGACGCCGCATCTGCGATTTCAAAAAGTAGTTCCTGTACTACTTTTTGCGATTTCGGCCGCGATTTACATTAAATTGCGGGCGAAATCGCGGTAAAATCGCGCATTTTACCGTGATTTTGAATTCGCAGCAATGTGAACCTAGGCTAAAACATCTTTATACCATTAAATCCAGCATACCTCCGACATGTACAGTATGCTGGTATTTTTTTTTTCCGCTGTACATACCGTCTTAAAGTTCTTTTTCACCCGGGTTCTCACTACCGCCGGGAGTAGGCATTCCTATGAAGAGGCGTAGATGATTGATGTGCGGATAAGGCGCGTCACGCGTTCCCGAAAATATCCGAACTGGGACTCGGCTCTATACGGCACCTGCGCAGTCAGCTCTACACGGCTCCTAGTCTGTGCGCAGGCGCCGTATAGAGCTGAGTCCCAGTTCGGATATTTTCAGAACGTGTGACGCACGTTAGCCGCACATCAATCATCCACGCCTCTTCATAGGAACGCCTATTCCCCCGCGGGAGTGAGATAAGAAAAAGAACTATAAAACGGTATGTACATTGAAAAAAAAAAAAATACCAGCATACTGTACATGTCGGAGGTATGCTGGATTTAATGGTATATAGATGTTTTTTAGGGTGAACCTCCGCTTTAAGTGGTTAAATGTTCCTAATTTACATACAGAAGTGTATCCCTTTTGATGTAAAAGACAAAATGATACAATGTTTAGATTTAACATTCCACTGATAGTGTTCTAAAACTTGGCAGACTGCCCAGACTTTGACTTTTGATGGCAGAGAGCAGAGAGAAAATTCTCTGCATACCAAAGATTGGAAATAGTTTGTCAAGATCGCAACAGGGAAAAAATTGCGATTTAATGATTCTTGATGATTAATCGTACAGCTCTACATGTAGTGGTACCATGCTTTGCAACTGTGCGAGTAAAAACATGGGGCAGCAGAGTGAACCACCGCTTTCAGTGGGAAATGTTAAATCTGACAAACCCTGAAGTGTGTGGGAGAAAAAACACTGTTCCGACACAGCGGTGCGAGTGGCTAAACAGGCAAGTAATAATAATTTTCTTAGTTGGGAGCCCTTGGTTTAAAATTCTAACAGAGTTGCTTTAAAGTGACTCTAAATTCCAACTTTTTATTCTTCAAAAATAACAAACATGTTATGCTTGCCTGCTCTGTGCGATGGATTTGCACAGAGCAGCCCCAATTCTCCTTTTCTCTGGTCCCCCAACGGCGCTTCTGGCTCCTCTCCACGCCGAGTGCCCCCATAGTAAGCCGCTTGCTCTGGGGGCACTCATGTATTCTCGCCCCTGAGCCAGCTCTGTGTGTCACACCCCCCGCTCCCTCCTCACTGGCTGTCATTGACCGCACCAGTGGCTCCCACTGTTGAGCCTTTGCTCTCGTGCACAGCGCTGGATCGAGATCCGACTCTGGTAAGTGTTTGGGGGGGGGGGAGCTGCTTCCCGAAGGTTCTTTTTACCTAATGCTTGGAGGTAAAATAACCTCCTGCCTTTAGAACCACTATTATAATAACCTAAGGATCAACACTTTTTAATAAGCACTCTGTGTGCCCTTTAATAGTAATATACTCTTTGGTTTATGATTTATTGTTAATACATTTTTAATGATTATAGAAGCAAACTAAACTAGTCATTTGTTTTTTGTCTTTATCAGGAATTGTTTTCCCATTTGATTTTCCACGCCTCCCTGCGAAAGCCAGACGCCCATTATCACATCTGAATAAGCATCCAAGCAGCTTTGAAAATTCTTCTGTGGAATCTTTACCTGGGAATGACTCAAAGAATGACTTTGATCTTCAGTTAAAAGTTCAAAACCAGCAGGGGGAGTTGGAGAGACTGAGGCAGGAACTGAACAGCCAAAAGGTTAGCTGTGTGTGTGTGTGTGTGTGTGTGTGTGTGTGTGTGTATGTGTGAGAGTGTGTGTATGTGTGTGTGTGTGTGAGAGTGTGTGTATGTGTGTGTGTGTGTATGTGTGTGTGTATATATATATATATATATATATATATATATATATATATATATATAAAATTTATATTTCATTGCTTGTTTCTATTTATCAAGTATTTATACAGCATCAGCGTACCATACAGTCTTTTGTTTTGTCGAGTGCATAGAATCCATTGGTGTATGTCCCATTACACCCCACAGTTTTGTTCACACTATGCATGGTGACCCATTTTTTTCTGCAAAAGGAAAATGCAAATCACTGCTGGGGCACATAAAAAAAATCAATTGTTTTCTAGGTTTCTTGTTGATATCACAACGCTGGTGTGGTGTAGAAAAAAGCAGACATGCTGGATTTTTCTGTAGTGCACTGCATATGGTACTACTTGCTGTGTGAAGATGTGACACTTCAAAAAAAGTTATAAAAATATAAAAAAATAAACACTTATTGTGGCCCCCCCCGTGGGACCTCACACAGAAACTAGCGTACATTGGAAATCGAGGTATGTGGTCTCGTGTGAATGAACCCTTCATGTCTCTTTAATACAGACCACACCTGCATTCTTTCAGGATGATTTTGGTTGAAAAACGCATTACATGGTGGAATATTTTAGCATGAATACCGTGTTTTTCCCGAAAATAAGACCTACCCTGAAAATAAAATCTATCGTTATTTTCCAGGAGTGCAGCAATATAAGCCCTTCCCCAAAAATAAGCCCTAGTTCAAAATGCTTGTAAAGTCCTATAATCCACTCTATTACAGTAGTATATAATGTACAATGTGTGTGTGTTTCTGTAATATAATTACGGGGGAAGAGAGCTCTGGCAGGTCACAGAAGTGCAGAGCCGCGTTATAATGTAGGTATTTGGCACAATTATATTACAAAAACACTCACACATTGTACATTCTATACTACTGTAATAGAGTGGATTATACGATTTTACAAGCATTTTAACTCGGTTCCTACTGTGTCTTTTCTTGCCAAAATTAATATAGGACCCAGGCTTATTTTCGGGGAAACACGGTAGCAGTTAGGATGTGGAGAGGCTGCAGAAAGTGCTTTACATTTTGACACAGTTTTTTTGGGGGTGGGGACCTGATTTCACCCCCTCCTTCCCCTGCAGCCTTCTGGGACACATCACAGGTCCCAGAAGACTGCTAGACCAATCAAAGTGCATCGCGGCTCGAGAGTGTACAGTTGGAAGGCTAAGGTTTCCCTTTGTGAAGATGCTGGTGCCTGCACTACAAGGCCAATTGAAGAATATGGAAAAAAAATATGAAAGGTGGCGCTAAGCATATGCAAGGGAATATATAGTATATATCATGAACCAAAATGCAAAAAACGCATATTATGTTGAACATAGCAAGCTAAAAAGTCCATTAGTGATAGGGTTCCCAACACCAAAAATTGATTTTAAATTAAGCTTCTAGTTCTTCCACCACAGGTGCTCAATGGAAAGGTGGCCACATGTGTTTGACCCCCTTTTGCACGGTCAAAAGTCCCACCGTGTGTACGAGGCATTATAAATATTCTGCTTCATTATCAATGACTTTTAACAACAGAAAATTAAGTGCCGATGTCTAGATAGAAGTATATAGACAGATGTTTGGTTCATACTGGTAAATTGCTGAGGGTCTCTCAAAATAGGCAAAATCAAAACTTTGTTCCAGGAAAAAACTATTTGTGCAATGTTGAATTTTGCTAAGAAAGTTACATTTTAGGAAATGTGAGCCGAAGCAGTGTCTTGTGATTAGGGGTCAAACCAGTGGAAATATTCAGCCATTCATCATGTTCATTTGTAAGGATTTAGCAGAGATGTAGTTCTTTCCCCAGCTGGATGTTGTTAATGTCTGGATGCTATAAATAGCTTCCCGATCATGTGAGTTGTGTGCGTATCTCTTTTTCCTTTTGGAAGTGTTCAGGATTTTACATGTGTTTAAAGCATAGTCTCTCTGATCTTGTGACATCCATAAAACTTTCAGCGGTGAAGGCAACCAGACCCAGCTGTAGAAGGGTTTTGTATGTGTGGTTTTATGTGCATTGCAAAATTCCTATTCTGGGTACACTTCGAATTTAGTTCCTTCTGATGAAATGCATCAAACGCCAAAGTACACTTTTAGGCCTCGTACACACGATAGGTTAAACAGAGGACAACGGTCTGATGGACCGTTTTCTTCGGTCAAAACCGATCGTGTGTGGGCCCCATAGGTTATTTGACCATAGGTTAAAAAAAAGCAAACTTGCTTTAAATTTAATCGATGGATTCCTAACCGATAGGTCAAAACCGATCGTTAGTAGGCACGACCATCGGTTAAAAATCCACGCATGCTCAGAATCAAGTCGACACATGCTTGGAAGCATTGAACTTCCTTTTTTTTAGCACGTCGTTGTGTTTTACATCACCGGTGTGTAGGCGCGATGGACCATCAGTCAGCTTCATCGGTTAACCGATGACAACGGCCCATCAGACCGTTCTCATCACATGAACTGATCGTGTGTACGAGGCTTAACAATAAATTACTAGAAGATGATTTCTGATTGGCTGCTAAAGTTTACTGCATGTTTCACATTGCCCTTTGTCTCATTGAATGCTCCCCTGTAGACCTTTTTCTAGGACTGTGACAATATTTACACAAGGGGTCCTAAAACTTTTAATAAAAGATTCCGTTTACTGACCTTCACACTGTTGGAGGGGCAAAATGTATTTATTGGTAGTAAAAATTGCCCCTGGGTCCGAGATCATTACGAGTTAAAAAAAAAATGCCTTGGTGTATAAGTGATCAATAGAAAGTAAAAATGCACAGCATTGTTTAGTGGGAGGAAGGTTAGTGCCCCATTGTTGCTATCCATCAGAGGAATAGTGCCCTATATTGTAGTCAGTGGGAGGAATAAAGTCCCACCATTGACAGAAATAGTATTTGGTATCCGTGGGAGAAATCGTTTTCTATGCCTCTCTGTGGAGAAAAGTGCTCAATTTTTTGGTGTTAGTGGGATCCCCCCCCCTCAGAGTTGGTGTTCAATGATTACTAACCTTTGTATATTTCCATGTCCTACATTGCTCCTCTACTGGCCACATGACATCATGGCCATAACCATGGGCCGTCTCGTACCTCACCTGGGTGCCTCTGCCAAACCGTGCCACCTGCCCTCCAAACCCTTCCAGCAGACTGATGGCTAATACCAGCCCTTTACCCCAAGCATCGTACACAGGCAAGATGAGGTGGAAAAACTAAGGAATATTATTTATTGAACAGAAACGCAGGTTTTTTACACCCGTCAGGAATAGGGGAAGTCACCACATGAACAATGCAAACAGAAATCCAATCCAAATAACAGCTAACGGTGATCTAATTAAATAGTAATCTAATGATCAGCTAGGCACCTAGACAAGTCTTACATAGTCGGGTTGAAAAAATACACAAGTCCGTCTAGTTCAGAAAAAAAAAAAAACATACAATTCCATATACACAATCCTATACACAGTTGATCCAGAGGAAGTAAAAAAAAACACCAGCAAAGCATGATCCAATTTGCTACAGCAGGGGATCCCCAGCCTGATCCCTCAAGCGGCAATCGCATATTCCCTGGATCAACTTTACTTATAAATGTTAGTTCCCAGTTATATTATGTATGCCTAGGAAAGAATCCAGGCCTTTTTTAAAGCCATCTACTGAGCTGGCCAGAGCCACCTATGGAGGGAGGATATTCCACATTTTCACAGCTCTTACTGTGAAGAAACCTTTCTGGATTTGGAGATGAAATCTCTTTTACTGTAGAGGTAAAGAGCGCCCCCTTGTCCTCTGTGATGACCTTAAAGTGAATAACTCAACACCAAGTTCACTATATGGACCCCTTATGTATTTGTACATGTTGAGCATACCCCCCCCCCCTTTTAATCTCCTCTTCCCAAGAGAGAATACATTTAGTCCCTCTAATGTTTCCTCATAGCAAAGAGCTCCTCCATGCCTCTCATCAGTTTGGTTGCCCTTCTCCACACTTTCTCTAGTCCCTCTCTTTCCCCCTCTCTTTCCCCCTCTCTTTCCCCCTCTCTTTCCCCCTCTCTTTCCCCCTCTCTTTCCCCCTCTCTTTCCCCCTCTCTTTCCCCCTCTCTTTCCCCCTCTCTTTCCCCCTCTCTTTCCCCCTCTCTTTCCCCCTCTCTTTCCCCCTCTCTTTCCCCCTCTCTTTCCCCCTCTCTTTCCCCCTCTCTTTCCCCCTCTCTTTCCCCCTCTCTTTTCCCCTCTCTCCCGGAGTCCAGACCTCTCAATACAAGAAAGGACTTTGCTCGCTTTGGAAACCCCAGCTTGGCATTGCATGCTATTATTAAGCTTATGATCAACTAAAACCCCCAGATCCTTCTCCACTGCGGATCCCCCCAGTTGCACTACCCCTAGTATGTATGATGCATGCATATTCTTGGCCCCCAAGTGCATAACTTTACATTTATCAACAATAAACTTCATTTGCCACATAGTTGCCCAATGAAATGGTGCATTGAGGTCGGCTTGTAAGTTGGAGACATCCTTTAACCACTTAAGACCCGGACCATTGAATGAATGACTTGTATAGCGCTACACATGCGAACTGAATCGCCTCTGGGCGCTTTTTGCAGCCAGTGTCTTCCTGGCTGGTGTGTTCATTTACCCCGTAGGATCTCGACACACTTGGGACACACAGTCGTACACACACGTATATACCGGGCAAATTTGGACAGGATTCAATTAACCTACCAGTATGTCTTTGGAGTGTGGGAGGAAACAGGAGTACCTGGAGGAAACCCACGCAGACACAGGGAGAACATGCAAACTCCAGGCAGATGGTGTTGTGGTTACCATTATGCAAGTAAAGGACCGGGCCCCTTTTTGCAATTCGGCACTGCGTCGCTTTAACTGACAATTGCGCAGTCATGCGACGTGGCTCCCAAACAAAATTGGTGTCATTTTTTCCCCCACAAATTGAGCTTTCTTTTGGTGGTATTTGATCACCTCTGCACGGTTGTTTTTTTTTGCGCTATAAACAAAAATATCATATATATATATATATATATATATATATATATATATATATATATATATATATATATATATATATATATATATATAATAAATTTTTTTCCCCCTCAGTTTAGGCCGATACGTATTCTTCTACATTTTTTTTTTTGTTTTTGTAAAAATTGCAATAAGCGTTTATTGATATTTTTGCGCAAAAGTTATAGCGTTTACAAAATAGGGGCTAGTGTTATGGCATTTTTATTAATAAATTTTTTTTTTTTACTAATAATGGCGGTGATCAGCGTCTTTTATTTTTTTTATTTTTCTTTTCGTGACTGCTACATTATGGCGGACACATCGGACACTTTTGACACATTTTTGGGACCACAGCGAAAGGTGCTATAAAAATGCACTGATTTCTGTGAAAACGGCAGTGAAGGGGTTAACCACTAGGGGGCGCTAAGGGGTTAAGTGTGCCCTAAGGGAGTGATTCTTACCGGAAGGGGGCATTGCTGGACTGTGACGTCACTGATCGTCGTTCCCTATAACAGGGAACAGACGATCGGTGACAAGCCACCGAGAAGAACGAGGAAGGTTTGTTTACACACACCTTTCCTTGTTCTTCAGCTCCTGTGACCCGATCGCGGGACATCGGCGGCGATTGGGTCCGCGGTTCCCTGCGGGCGCGGTCACGGAGCTTCGGGTCGCGAGCGTGGCGGCTCGCGGCTGGGCCCTTCAAGGGCAACGTACCTGTACATGCCTGTGCCCAGCTGTGCCATTCTGCCGATGTATATCGGCGTTGGGCGGTCCTTAAGTGGTTAAGGATGTTGTTCCACTGCATAGTTTGGTGTCATCTGCAAAGACGGAAATGGTACTTTAAATCCCAGGCTCTATATCATTTATAAAGATATTAAAAAGTAAGGGTCCCAACACTAAACCTTGGGGTACACCACTGATAAACCTTAGACCATTCAGAGTAAGAATCATTAACCACGACTCTCTGAATTCTGTCTTTTAGCCAGTTTTCTATCCATTTACAGACTGATATTTCCAATCCTGTATTCTTTACCTTACACATTAGCCGTGTGTGGGGAACTGTATTGAACACTTTTGCAAAATCCCAAGTATACCACGTCCACAGCCACCCCTCTGTCCCTGTTTTACTTGCCCCCTCATAATATGAAATCAGGTTTGCTTGACAAGTCTTATCAGTATGACTTACAATCCCAGAAATTTCGCAGCCCAGACAGTCCGGCAACAGTTCCCCAGCAAGAAGACCCAGGGCTGTCCAAACCTCATTAACCAGCTTTCTTTTCACATCCATCTTTTCACTGAGTTTTTAAGTTGGCAGAGACCATCGTGGCTTCCTTGACTGTTTAAATGTGGTAATAACATGTCATCTTGCATTATGTAACAGAACATCTTCCCGAACGCTCATATCTCCCTCAAATGCCAGGACCCATAGTCAGTAGGCAAGAGACTACCCTGCATTCCCCTCCAAAAGCCCTTGTCCTGGTTGGGTCTATCACAGCTCTAGGACATTGCCAAAGACACTCCCAGCCATTACTGTTCATCCCCACCATCACAGGAGTGAGCTCTCAAACCCCTAGTGAGTTCCATCGCTGAGCTCCGAGGTAGGAAGGGATGATGCCATCTCTCTGAAGCCTGGCCAGAAAACTCTCAAAAGGCCTACACCTATCGCAAGGGCATTATTTATTCTTATTATAATGGAGGTCCATCAATGAAGCTTTTACCTTTTTTGAGAGACCAGAGCGAAGCAAACTGTTGATGCCGTGGAAGGAAATCTGTCTCTTATAACGGTGGTTGTCAATCAATGAAGGTTAGGGCACACCTATACCATTTGCACATGGTGAAATGCATTCTGGAATCTTTGTTCACTTGCTATGGTTTGAACTTTGACTCCTTTGGTGAATGTTGGGGGGTAAAAAAAAACAGGAAGTTTTAGTTTTTGGCACAAAAAAGACTTTTCATTGTGTTTTTCTTATTGAAAACATTTTTTTTTTTGGACTGGCATATGAAAAATGATTTACACATGAATTTTGTTATTATCTATGTTGACTATAATCCATTGCTAATCACTATAATGTGATACATGGGTCCTTATGCAATTTATATGGTATGTAAAAATCCTAAATTTGTCAGTGGCGGCTGGTGCTCCATTTTTTGGGGGGCAGCAAAACAACTCAACTCATTGTTCAACTTTGGTCAATGCTGTATATTTTTTTTTTTTTATCTACATCCACCCCCTACTTGAATTAGCAGGTTTTTTTGGTAAATATGAATTAACCCTTTAATTTCTCCATGATGCTTTTATTAAAAATGCTCTTTATTAAGAATTCCGAGCTCCATCTTCAACTAAGCAAAAAAGAATAGAAAAAGCCATGTTAATAAAGTACAAGCTCTGACAAGGAAAACATCTTTACTTCAATTACGCAATAATATGCATATTCGCCTCTCTGCCAACTACAAAACAAAAGTAACAAGTCTTAACTAGTTTTATTTAGTGACTGCTGTAGCATACTTGTTTTAAAATGGGCCTCTTTTTTTCTACTTTTCTGCTCATTTTTCCCCCCCTTCCTTTCACACTATAGGTGATTTTCTTTTTCAAAAACACCTATTTTTTTTTTTTTGTAATTTGCAAGGGCATCTGCCTTTCTCTGCTAGGTGCACGTGACAGTCACCAGCCGCTCGCAGCCTCCTTGGATGCTCACACCATGCATCCAAAGAGGTTTTTGGGCAATGTACTGCTGATGTGAATGCTTCTTTGAGCATCAGGTGCAGGACAGCTCCTGATGCAAGCAAAGTAGATGTTGGCAAAGGACCCAGCATGCAGCAGATTGCAACAGGACGATGCTGGATGTGTGAGTATGTTTTAAGAAAAACCCTACAGGGGGGGGACGTGAAGTTTCTCTTTTTTTAATTTTTTTTTGGGGTTATATTGGAGGTTTTTCTTGATTATAAACACAGGTATCTGCTCCCTCCTCCCCCCTTGAAAGTGCCAAATGTGACACCGGAAGGGGGGGGGGGGGAGGATTCCAAAAAGTGGAAGTTCCATTTTTGGGTGGAACTCCGCTTTAAAATATTAATGGCAGATTTATTTATTTTTTGAAATAACAAACACGTCATATTTATCTGCAGCCCCGATCCTCCTCTTCTCGCGTCCCCCTTTGGCTCTCCTGGCTCCTCCCTTCTGCTCCTCCTGATTCACTGCTCTGTGTCCATTTACACCTGGCCCCCGCTCTCTCCTTATTGACTCACTGACTGTGATTGACCGTAATGGACCCCGCTGTTGTCTCAGCCAATGAGTAGGAAGAGAGCTGGGAGAGCCGCTGCTTTTGTGCACATAACTGGATCAAGATGGGGCTCGGGTAAGTATTTGGGGGGGCTGCTGAACACATAATATTTTTACCTTTATGCATGCTGGGGCTGGGGGGGGGGGGGGGTCATGGGGCGTTAAAAAAAAAAAGAAGGAACAGGTTTGCTTAAGTATTTGGGGGGGGGGGGGGGTGACTGCTGCACACAGAATGTTTTTACCTTCATGCATAGAATAGAGCCTTTACAACAACTTTGAGATCTGTTCAGCCACTTGGAGTTTGTAGACAGAGGCGACTCTTTAATTGGGCAAATTAGACGGTCGCCTAAGGCCTCGCACTCACAGGGGCCTCACGGCCACCTAACTTACCCCAGTTTTGAGGGACAGGGGACCTTAACGCTTCCGCTGCTGTGCTCAGGCAGCGTTAAGAGCCCTGACACAGGGATGCTGGTGGCCCCTCTCCTAACAACCAGTGAATATCGGTGACACCACCCTTTGTGATGTCAATGACCCAGCATGCCCTCAGTCAATGACGTCACAAGGGGGCGGGTTCACCAGGTGACATCACTTCGCCCCTTAGTTATTAAAAAGCAGGATCTGGGGGCCACCTTGTTAAAGGGGGCTTCCAGATTCCAATAAGCCGCCCACCCGTAGACCCCCACAACCACCGGCCAGGGTTGTGTTGAAGACGCTTTTCTTCCTGAATTATTTTTCCCATTATGGGCATGAGTGGGGCCCCATGTCAAGTTTTGCCTAAGGCCTCACAAAACCTAGAGCCGCCTCTGTTTGTAGAGGTTTGTGGACTCCCTTTATGACATCACTGATTGGCTAAGTGTTGTCACATGGAGTAAATCACATGCTCTTCCATACTTAAAGTACCAGAGCCTCCTTCATCTCTCGGTACTGAACAGAATGGTGTGTGAGGAAAGGTGAGTATTTGCCGCTGGAGACGTCTGGGATTAAAGTAGACCTGTTACTTTGTTCTTAATGGTTAAAACCCAGTTTGCTTTAAAACTACTTCTAGAAACCATTGAAACATTCCGTATGGATTTACATTGTATAGCTGTGATTTTCTACAGCCTAGTTTTAGATTTAGGATGTTGGCAGGGGGTATTCTGATATATAAAATGTGTACATACGCTTATGTGTAAATATATGCTTTAACATCATTTAACATCTATTAGTGCTCTACAGATTGTCTGGTTTTCTTGTATTGATCTCCTTAAAGCGGAGGTTCACCCAAAAATCAACTTTCTGCCATTAGATCCAGCATACTGCTGACATCTGCATTTTGCTGTTTTTTTTTTTTGTACCTATCGTTTTATCAGCCGTTGTTATCCGGCTCAGAGCGGGGATTCCTTCAGGGTATAGGCTTTCCTAAGCCAAGCGGAGTTGATTGACGTACTGCTAAAGCGCGTCACGCCTTCCGAAAATACCTGAAGTGACGCTCGAGTGTTTACGGCGCCTGCGCAGTCAGCTCTACGCGGCAGGCGCAGGCGACGTAAACACTCGAGTGTCACTTCGGGTATTTTCGTCAATCAACTCCGCTTGGCTTAGGAACGCCTATACCCGGAAGGAATCCCCGCTCTGAGACGGATAACAACGGCTGATAAAACGATAAGTACAAAAAAACAGCATACTGCAGATGTCAGCAGTATGCTGGATCTAATGGCAGAAAGTTGATTTTTGGGTGAACCTCCGCCTTAAGTGAGTTTTTGTAATAATAATTGTAATACATAATTGTTTTTTTCTTTTATTGCCAGGAACTTGTAAAACTTTTGCAACAGTCACTGAGGTCATCGCAGTACAATAAATACCCTTCTAGTCCAGTTAGTGAAGGGGCGTCTAAAGATTGCTTGCAATTGTTACAACAAAAAGACGATGAGATTCAGGAACTGAATCATCTGCTGGAGAGGAAGGAGCAGGAGAAGGAGAACATTCACCAACAAACTGAGGACCTTAAACACAGCAGGGAGAATTTAAACGAACAGCTAAACATGATGGTGGAGACCATACAAGCAAAGGATGAAGTGATCATGAGGTTATCCAGGCAGATTAGTGACTATGAGCAGTTCTCTCCTTTATCCAGCAAATCCTCCGAAAGTCTGACATTTTCTAACAAGGACCATGAAGACCTGAGCCGGTTACAAGTACGTACCTTTTCTTCTGCGTGGGGGGCAAAAATACAAAATAAGACTGGACCTATGGGTGAACCGGGTGGATAACCCCTCCCCACCCCCCGAGGGTCGGTCCTGTCTGGTCCTCCGCCTCCTTGCCTATCGCCTCATTTTAGAGCCCAACTCCAGGAAATTTTTTAAAATCCATCCTTGCTGTGACCCCCCCACTGGAAGGGTTAAATTCCATTTTAATCTAGGTGTAGAGATTTACTCCTTTCTCCAGCGCTGTTCTACGCAGCCTGCTCTGTAAGCTGTGATTGGCTTCAGTTGCACTCCAGCCACCTCACCCTACCCTACCATACATGGTTAAGATCCCTGTGTTATACAAGGTGATGTCAAGGCTCCGCCCACAGAGTGGAGCTTTGAGCGGAGGAGGAGAGCAGTGGAAGGGGTCATAAGGTAAGTAATAGAGCCTCTTCATCTCTCCCTTAGATATGAGAATTCAGGCTGCATTCACACCTAAACGTTTCAAAGTCGTGCGTTTTGCCATATTTTTTAGCATGATTTTTTTGCGATTTTTGTTCTGGTCCCCAATGTAAAAGGCAGAAAAATGCCCGTAATCTGCCCCAAAGAAGCTGATTTTTTTTTAACCACTTAAGACCTGGACCATTATGTAGGTTAAGGACCTTGTCCCTTTTTTGCGATTCGGCACTGCGTCGCTTTAAGTGACAATTGTGCGGTTGTGCGACGTGGCTCCCAAACAAAATTGGCGTCCTTTTTTCCCCCACAAATAGAGCTTTATTTTGGTGGTATTTGATCACCTCTGCGGGTTTTATTTTTTTGCGCTAAAAACAAATATAGAGCGACAATTTTGAAAAAAATGAATGTTTTTTACCTTTTGCTATAATAAATATCCCTCAAAAATATATAAAAAAATATTTTTTTTCCTAAGTTTAGGCCGATACGTATTCTTCTACGTATTTTTGGTAAAAAAAATCGCAATAAGCGTTTATCAATTGGTTTGCGCAAAATTTCTAGCGTTTGCAAAATAGGGGATAGTTTTATTGCATTTTTATTAATATTTTTTTTACTACTAATGGCGGCGATCAGCGATTTTTTTTTTTTTTTTTTTTTTTTTTTTTTTTCGTGACTGCGACATTATGGCGGACACATCGGACAATTTTGACACATTTTTGGGACCATTGTCATTTTCACAGCAAAAAGTGCTATAAAATGCATTGTTTACAAAACGTTTGTAAACAAAAATAAAATGCATTGTTTACTGTGAAAATGACAATTGCAGTTTGGGAGTTAACCACTAGGGGGCACTGAAGGGGTTAAGTGTGACCTCATCTGTGTTTCTAACTGTAGGGGGCGGGGCTGGACGTGTGAAGTCATTGATCGTGTTTCCCTATATCAGGGAACACACGATCAATGACAGCACCACAGTGAAGAACGGGAAGCTGTGTTTACACACACCTCCCCCGTTTTTCAGCTCCTGTGACCGATCGCGGGACACCGGCGGCGATCGGGTCCCACGGCCGCGGTCACGGAGCTTCGGACCAGGTCGCAGGCACGCGACCCACGGCTGGGCACTTAAAGGGGACGTACAGGTACGTGCCTGTGCCCACCTGTGCCATTCTGCCGACGTAAATGTGCAGGAGGCGGTCCTTAAGTGGTAGCTTAAAACTGTACTATAGGGCAAAGTCGGCAAAGAAAATGTACTTCCACTTTAAAGTACCTAGTCAGAAAATCAACTTTTTTCGCTAGGCATCTTGTTTTTTATTTCCTCCCGTTTCCTATTTATGAACTTTGTCAGTTCATACAGGAAATGCCCTTTTGGGTGTTACTAGTCGTTTTATAATCAGGGAGGAAGGACAGAGTGTTGTAAGTCATGACGGCCAATAAGAATGCATTTTCCTGTAAACTAAAATCTGGTTACTGCCATTTTGTTTTGTGTGCTTTATCAGGCACGCCAGAAGGTGGATAAATGCTGTTGCATACCTGCAGTCCCGATCCTGCATGTGTGATCACTTTCAGATAAATCAGTGATTTGTGATATTTTGTATTGGGTAGGATTTTCAGTGATGATGCCATTATATCTGTATCATGTTTGATGGCTATAGTGTAGTTTTGTACATGTAATTGCTGAAATAAACATGAATGGCGGTTTTAATGGCGCACACATGTTTATTCAGAGTGCAGACACTTCTGGGCTCATCTTAGAGAGCAAGTAGCAGTCATTCAGAAAAATACATTTCAGATCGACCTTTTTTTTTTCTTTTTTTTTGTTTGCCATTTCAATAGACATGCCGTCATTTCCTGATCTGTTTTCAGCTAATAAAACAGATAAACAGATCAAATGGTTTTCTTGCGTCTAAGGGTAGCCTTATGGTTAGTATATTGCAGTTAGGCAGTGTGCTTTCATATTATCACTGTGTTAGATTCATAGGTTCGTTTGTATTTCAGTCATTTTTTCTAAGGTTACTCAACAATAAAATAACAAGCAAGATTATGGATTAAAAAAAGAGGAAGTACACTTCAAACAGCAAATATAATATTGTGAAATGTTGGGATTTTATATTGTTGTGTGGTTTTCCAAAGATCATCCAATGGTAAATGTAGGATTTCAGTTTGTCAAAGAGGATGGTTGTTTTTTCACCACAATATAGCAATTGTTTGTTTAGCTGCAGTAAAGAAAATGTTGTAATGGGAGATTTTAATACCACAGGTTAAAGGATAAGTTCACCTTTTAAAAAAATAAATGAATAATAAAAACCTATATCTTTTGCAGGTAAAGGAATGTGCATTTATTTAAAAAAAAATTTTTTTTTTGATTGGGCACCTTGAAAGCATTGCACCCACAATCAGCAGATCATGGGTGCAATGCAAGGCTATTGCAGAGTCTCAGTGTAAGCTGCCTGGTCGCACATCATACAACGTACAGCCAAGCATTAACGCACGAACAGGAAGCATCGATGAACTACCACAGCACTCAACAGTGCCATAGTGGTTCATTGAGAACTACAAGCCAACAGCCGCAAAGGCTGCTGAACTTGTAGTTTTCCATTCACAGAACTCTGTGAATGAATGACACGGCCTGTTGAGTGGAACCCTGCATGGCCACATTCTTTGCAGATTGGGGGGGGGGGGGGGGATCCCCAGCTCCCTGTCAGAATGGGGAGTAGGGGGGAGTGTGGGGGCTGGTGGATTTGTAACATGTTACAACCTGAATATGGGTGTAATATGTTACAAAAGGTGAACTTATTCTTTAAGGTAATAACTTAGTAGGTGTCGGTAGAAACTTTAAATCTTAATTGTACAGTACTACAGGCAAAGTATTCATAGACCCTGAGTAATAGACTCGTACCTTCAGGTGATTGGGCATTGGTAAAGCTTTTGGGGATGTGCCCACTGGATGCCCCCATGACTGTACCCCACTCTGTGAGTCCTATGTTTTTGCTAGTGTTCTAAGGTGATGGATCTCTTCTCCCTTGAGGATAAATCACTCTTTAGATTAACTTTAACTTAAGCTTAACTAGTTTATTATTTTGATGTTTTGATTTCTAATTCTTCAGCTCTTCAATCCTCTCCTTCACTGCCTTTTACCATCCAAAAAATAAAAGTAGTGCATTTGGATCAGTGCAATGTCAGTGAAACCTTGGTAGTTGTATCTGGACCCCACACCGTGGGACTGGGCACAGCCTGAATGTTGCTTTGGGCACTGGATCCTGCACAGGCACTCACCTTGGCACTTATTGCAACGCGTTGTATTCAGTCACAGGGTGCTATATAGGTCCAGGACCGTGGTGCACTACTTTGAAACCCAGACCCTGAGGACCATATGCACACCATGATGGGTGAAGCTAGGACTTTAATATACAGTCCACTAAGTGGACAGGTAAGTCTAGGGCAGTGGTTCTCAACCCTGTCCTCAAGTACCCCCAACAGGCCATGTTTTGGGCATTTCTCTAAGATAAAATAGCTGTCCAAAATGCCAAGCCATTAACTCTGATTTAAAGCAGCTATGCAAGATGAAGGAAAATCTGCAAACATGGCCTGTTGGGGGTAATTGAGGATGGGGTTGAGAACCATTGGTCTAGCTCACCCTGTAGCTCTCACCATTACGGTAAAACATGGGGCTATGTTTAGAAAGTATTTGATCTTAAAGTGTACATTTTTTAAACTTGGTGCTAAAATTCAACCTCTTAGGCCGCGTACACGCGACCGGTCCAAACCGATGAACACGGACTGAAGTTCAGTTTCATCAGTCCAAACCGACCGTGTGTACGGCCCATCGGACTTTTGTCCTTCAGACCGAAGTTTTAGAACTTGCTTTAAAATCGAACCGATGGATAGTTGACCGATAGGTCAAAACCGATGGTTAGTACGCAAAAGCATTGGTTCAAAACCCTTGCATGCTCAGAATCGACACATGCTTGGAAGCATTGAACTTTGTTTTTTTCAGAACGTCGTGTGTTTTACGTCACCGCGTTCTGACCCGATCGGTTTTGAAAACATTGGTGTGTGTACGCACATCAAACCGTCAGTCTGCTTCAGCGGAGAACCGATGAAAACGGTCCGTCGGACCATTCTCATCGGATGGATCGACCGTGTGTACGCGGCCTTAGAGCTTCATCTCGTATGGACGACCAGGCAGGTATTACATCATACTATTGGTCGCACAATTTACCACCCCTTCCACATCTGAGGATTAGAAGTTCGTGATATTTGGGAGGAGCCTTTTTTTGGTCATTTTTACTTTTACTGGCTTACCTTCCCCTTTAATAATTGAAGGCAATTATCTTACATCTCTTTTTCAAGCCCACATATCGGCCTTCAATGTATCTACCATATATTACATTACAGAAGTTGTAACTGTTTCAATAAATTAACACTATTGTATATTCTTTGCTTGGGGGGATATTGAAAGTCTGAAAAATAGCAATATTTCTAACTCTAATGTATATGTTCTGGCCTTGAATGAGCTGTTTCATGTGCAGAAAGAACAAGACATTTTTGTTTTCTGACCTTCAACTGAAACAAAAAATGATACTTTCTGTAGTATAATATACTCACGTCCTTAATCCTCAAGATCTGTATTTTTTTTTTTCCCCTTGTCACTATCTATCCCCAGGACAGTCTGCAAGGATACAAAGCACAAAACAAGTTTCTTAACAAAGAAATCTTGGAGCTTTCAGCTCTGCGAAGAAACTCTGAAAGAAGGGAACAAGAACAGGAGTCAAAGGTGAGGCTTTTTGAAGTGAAACTTTAGTATACAAGCAAGTCTGATCTCCCAATATAGCTGCCTCTTGTATGGCTGGCATCATGTGTAAAGGTTGGTCCATCTACAAGGCATCGACATAGATGATAATCTGTGCTAAATGTCCAAGTCACTTGAGGTTTGTCAGAAGTGGGAATACTTTTTTTTTTTTTTTAGGGCCTAGTCACACAACAGTGTGCATTGCAACACACCTGTTGTGTGTTGAAGCGCATTGCCTAGAGTCCAAAAATAAATGGGTTGAAACCCAGAGCAATATTTCATATTCCCATTGCACACGTTCCTGGTATAATCTCTCCAAAATAGGGTGCTGTAGATATTTGCCAGCACACCAAGGATCGGCACAAAGTGGCATCCAAACGGGTAGTCACAAGAAAAGTGCAACGTTTTCAGAGTCACGCAGGACCCTTTTGTCACACATGTGCCTGATGAAGGGGTCCTGCGTGACTCCGAAACGTTTTACTTTTCTTGTGTTGTCATCATGCAATAAACTACCCATTTGGAAGCCACTTTTTGCCAATCCTTGGCGTGCTGGCAAATATCTACCTTGAAACCCACAGCAACACACACTAAAATAGGGCAGGCTGTATTCTATCGTCATAATTAATTGCACCGCAGCGCATCATTGAATGTAACGTGCATTTCGGTATTGCACAGAAACGCAATGCAAATGTAGGAATGAGCCCTTGGGGTACCTAAAGACACAAGATGGTTGTTAGGAGCTGGATCAGAAAATAGTCTTATGTGTATAAGAAGGATACATAGGGAAGATCATGTTTCTGAATAGATTTCCCTGGCCTATCACTACTGTTTTCTCTAAAATAAGGGCAGCACTGATCATTGTAATGGAACGCTTTCAATGTCTGCATGTCATTTTGTTAAGCCTGCCATAGACAGACTGAAATTTGGCTGGTTCAGTTGGAACCGGAAGAATTTCAATCAATCTATGGGCAGGCTGGTTGTGCTGAAGGTGATCTATCAATCAACATCAGTACAGCCTGTTGGGGTTTTTTGTTCACTCACTGCCAGTGGCTATGGCCGCCAGCAGTGATCATTGTATTCTGACGTCAGGGAAACCTCCCGCTATCTGAATACAATAACACAGGGGGAGAGATCCCCATCAACAAGGACTGTGGTGATAGGGGAATTTTAAGCAATTTTCTTTCTTTTAACCGTGGTTGAAGAAAATAAAAAAAATGTATATTGCATGGCCTTCCTAACTGTCTACATGTGGTCACAACAGTCTAAATATAAAACACATATAGACCCAAGATGGGGATTTTTTTTTAGCCCATCTTTCCTGCCCAGAACCACATACACTAGGAATGTGAGACTCCTAAATTTGAATAAAATTCTTCTTAAATGCCTTTTTTATTGAGTTTTTTCCTTTTTTTTTGACAAACGCACCATATATTCTGTAATGCTATACAGTGCTAAATCTTTAAATATTAGATGTGTAAAGCATTCAAAATTAGCAGGAGAGACAATCGGAAAAACTTAATACAGAAAGATCCATGTACATATATCTCCTACTTATGAGTCTACACAAAAATACTTTAGCACAGCTGCAGTGTTTCCTGACAGCATAATCCGTACACCAAATGGAAATGGGGAGTATGATGGGAAGACATAACAGATGTAAAATGGTGTGGATCACAAGCCAGTTAAACATGAGATGAGAGCAATCCTTGTATCAGCTTGATAACATGGAAGCATTATAAGATCTAGGTCTTAATATTACATTTCCAATGCCTCGCACACACCGCTAGCTGAGCTGAACAAAAAAAACCTGAGCTGCTGTACTAACAATCCGATATTAGTACAGTGATCTTCCCTACTGAGCTATTGTGTTCATACCTCATTTATGGGAAATGGTGGCAGCCTTAACCACTTAAGACCCGGACCAAAATGCAGCTAAAGGACCTTGCCCCTTTTTGCGATTCGGCACTGCGTCGCTTTAACTGACAATTGCGCGGTCGTGGCTCCCAAACAAAATTGGCGTCCTTTTTTTTCCCCACAAATAGAGCTTTCTTTTGGCGGTATTTGATCACCTCTGCGTTTTTTTTTTTTTTGCGCTATAAACAAAAATAGAGCGACAATTTTGAAAAAAATGCAATATTTTTTACTTTTTGCTATAATAAATATCCCCCAAAAAAATATATAAAAAAAATGTTTTTACTCGGTTTAGGCCGATACATAATTATTCTACCTATTTTTGGTAAAAAAAATCGCAATAAGTGTTTATCGGTTGGTTTGCGCAAAATTTATAGCGTTTACAAAATAGGGGATAGTTTTATTGCATTTTTATAAAAAAATTTTTTTTTACTACTAATGGCGGTGATCAGCGATTTTTTTTTTTTTTTTTTTTTTTTTTTTTTGTGACTGCGACATTTTGGCGGACACTTCGGACAATTTTGACACATTTTTGGGACCGTTGTCATTTTTCACAGCAAAAAATGCATTTAAAATGCATTGTTTATTGTGAAAATGACAGTTGCAGTTTGGGAGTTAAACACAGGGGGCGCTGTAGGGGTTAGTGTTCACTTAGTGTGTGTTTACAACTGTAGGGGGGTGTGGCTGTAGGACTGACGTCATCGATCGAGTCTCCCTTATATAAGGGATCACTCGATCGATACGCCGCCACAGTGAAGCACAGGGAAGCCGTGTTTACATACGGCTCTCCCCGTGCTTCAGCCTCGGGGAGCAATCGCGACGGAGCGGCTATAAACGAATAGCCGCGCCGTCGTCCCGGATCGCTCCCCGAGGGAACCCGCCTGCCGCACGCAGCGGGGGGGGGGGGTCCCGATCGGACCCCCCACCCGCTAGAAGGCAAGGACGTATATATACGTCCTTCTGCCTGTCCGTGCCATTCTGTGGACGTAAATAGTCGTGCGGCGGGCGTTAAGGGGTTAAGCAGGGTATACGCATCCAGTTTTTTTTTTTTTTTTTTTTTTTTCGTTCAACCACCTGGTTGAATGAAAAAAAACTGACAGATCCCTGAATCAATACAGACGATGTTGATGCAGGGATCTCTTGTGCTGTTCTGACATCCTACAGCAGGATTACCCCCTGACCATACAGAGATCAGTGCTGCAGCCTTTGGATGAAAGCACTGATTCAATGGTGGTTTTCCATCATGACCATTTGACAGAAGCTGGTTGTTAGACTGGCTTCTGTTGAACAGTGGTACACATGTAACAAAATGTGTCCGGTTCCTGCTGAACCGGCTGATTTTCGGTCTATGTATACCCTGGTTTAGACATAGGGGTTCGCATGCATAGGTTGCTTAGAAAGGGGTATATTATTTTGGGGATTACTATACAGTAGTATATTGAAAGCTTTGTGCTAGTGTTGGTCAGTAGTGATTCATATACAATAGAAATCTTTTTTTGTTTTTTTTAGCCCCCAAAGAGATAACAAAGAGTTGTTTACAGCTTTTGGAAATCCAATGAATTTTTTTTTTTTTTCCCCCTTTTAAGTTAAAGGACTTTTTTGAATTGTGGCAGCAGACATGGGGAAACGATCTCCCAGGTCTGCTGTCACAGCAGGGATCGGGCGAGGGGGAGGGGGGGGGGGGGTGCATTCATAACATGTTACACGGTACACCCTGAATATGGGTGTAACAATGGTATGAAAGGTGAACTTATCCTTTAAAATCCAAGTTACCTGAAAGGTGGTCTCAAGTTCAGAAAGGTGAACTAAGTAAGGCTGGTAACATCAATGTATGCATCACCTATTAGAAACTCAGCAAATTTTAAATCCTTCCTGAAAGCTAGCCCTGTAGCTGCATATTCTATAATGGAAAATCAGTGGAAAAACCTTCTTGTAATTTGGGTGGAGCCAAAAACTCAGATGCAGAAATATCACTGTCCCCACCACGGAGCCTTTGAGTGAATGTGCACAATGCCTTTTCCCCCGGACTCCAATATCGGCTAGGAGATGGCTTTGCCTTCAAGTTTTAAAAACTGCATGCTTTTAAGTGAACAGTTTTGGTCATATTAATCCACACATGGGCTACCCAAAGCTAAGCAATCTACTTGGGGTGTTGTGGTAGTAATTCCTTTGTTTTGTGATTTTGTAAATATTCTGTAGTTCTGGTAGGCCAAATCTGAATGTATCCTTCTTTCTGTAGTATGCTACCCTTGAGGCCAAAATGTGTCAGATTGAGAGCAAGTACCTTGTCCTCCTCCAAGAAATGAAGACACCAGTGTGTTCTGATGTCGAGGGACCCAGTCGAGAAGTGGTTAACCAGCTTTTGGAGGACGCACTAAAGGTGGAGACAGCGGAGCACACTGAGCACACGTTCATCAGACCGCATGCTATGAGGTATCTAGAACCTTTTTATAGGAGAAGCTGCTATTTGTCTGAGCAGGTCTAGACCCCTGTGTATTATATCCAAAAAGAGATCATCGAGAATGGAATTGATCAGCTAGCCTGGTGGATTATGACCTGCAAAATGCAGCTGCTGCTTAAATGTTCATTGAAATTATTGGCTCTGTAATGATTGCCTTCAGCTTTGTGTACAAAACAAATCTAGACTAAGGCCTCACCTTCTGTATGATGACAAAACATGCCCAAATCTATAGTGAATAATACAGTTGTTGTGAGTAAAGTTCTTAGATTTGTGCATCTTAACCCTTATGCAGCGTACACACGATCATTTTTCAGCATGAAAAAAACAAAGTTTTTCAGCATGTAGAAAAATCGACGTTTTTCCAACTTCATCATTAATACAATGTTGCCCACACTCCATCGTTTTTTAAAAATGCTCTAGCAAAACGTGGTGACATACAACACGTACGACGGCACTATAAAGGGGAAGTTCCATGCGGATGACACCACCCTTGGGGCTGCTTTTAGCTGATTTCCTGTTAGTAAAAGACGATTAACGCTTTTTTGTCTGTTACAGCGTGATGAATGTGCTTACTCCATTACGAATTGTAGTTTTACCAGAACGAGCGCTCCTGTCTCATAACTTGCTTCTGAGAATGCGCGGGTTTTTTACGTAATTTTAGCCCACACACGATCATTTTTTACAACCCGAAAAATGACATAGTTTAAAACGACGTTAAGAAATGCAGCATGTTCGACAAAAAAAAAAATTGTCGTTTTTAAATGACGTTTTCTAAAAACAACGTTTTTTTTCATGCTGAAAAAAATGATCTTGTGTACACAGCATTACACTTATTTTATACTATGTTATCTTTGTAGCTATGAAATGTAAAGTGACCAGACCTAACCAAGAACATTTCTAAGGTAACAGGCTGACGTGTAGCTACCTTGTGGTGGCTACTAGTGAATGTCATTGCTTACAAATGTTCTAGGCTAGATTAGGTTTGCTTGATCTGGCTTTAAAAAGTTTTCGAAAAAAAAAGGGAAAGGGCTAACATTACCACTTTAAAAATGAGTTACAAGTCTTTCATATCACAGTGACTGTGGTCTGAACTCCTGGTAAATATAAAATGATCTACGATATGTAATTCAGTTGAAAGAAAAATCCTTACAAATGAGAGAGGTGGGTACAGTGTGTATGTTCTTCACACTTTGTTGCATTGCGTAGTGCAGGCTTCCTAGCAGAAGGAGAAGCAGAGTGATGACTTCATCTGTATCCTGCTGCTCCTTCACGATACAGATAGAGGCTGGGATAGGCTCTAGACCAGTCTGTATTGCTTGGCTTAAAGTATAAAGGGAGGGCACAGAGAGTGCAAGGATAGCTGTGCTTTCTGGAAGAGGGAGCTGGATCACATGAGCAGCTGTAAGTAAGCAGAATGTGCTCAAGTCCACTATAAGCCCTGCTCCACGCCAGTGCGGCTTTGAAATTGCGCTACTTTAGTGTGATTTCAAAGCCCCAGATCAGCGTGATTTCATTGCGGCTTATGACTTAATTTAACAGAAGTCAATGCAAGTTGCAATGAACTTGCAATAAAGTAGTGCAGAAACCTATTTCCGAGTCGCTGTGACCTGCGCCGCAAGGATTTAAACGGTTCCATTGGCGGCAATAGAGTGCGATTTGTCACAGGATTTTAAACTGTCAACTCGCGTGACACATCACACTGGTGTGAACCAGGGCTTGGACTTGAAGGAGTAAGGCTCCATGCACACTGAAGCTGATAAACTGCAGTTTATTGGCGTTTTGGCTTTTTTTTTTTTAAAGCCCATAAACTGAACTCTATGTTGGCCTATGTGCCCATGCACACCTGGGCGTTTTTTAGTGTTAATGAGCTTTGGAGTTTATTGGCTTTTTTCTGAACGCCCGAAATTTGCGTTCAAAGTGCAATTTTTTTGGTGGGGAAAAAGGCAAAACGCTCAAAAGCTGGCGCCAGCGTTTTTTTTTCATTTTTTTTATCCATTGAAAAAAAAAAAAGCTACACTGAAAACGCTGATTAAAGCTATTGCAAAAACGCTAAAAAACGTTGAAAGGCTCCCTGCAAAGCTACTGGTGTTTTTTTATAGCTTTTTTTTAGCTTCAGTATGCATGGAGCCTTAGAAGAACAACATTCAGATTTAGAACTTGCTCAATAATTGGCCATCATTAAAGTGACACATTAACAGTTTTAAATCTTTATTTTTTCCTAAAAGATCACGCAGAGGTCCGAAAAGCACCTTTGGTCTCAATCTGGAGCATCTTTAATTATTGGACTTAACCCAAAGAGTATCAAATATTACAGCTTTTCAGTTTTAATTTGACCAGTCAAAATGCAAAGTGATCACAGAGGCTGCCAATAGATTCTTATTAACATTTATGTGAACCCTAACATAGACAAGTTTAATATCTCAATTTTTTTTTTCTTTAAAATCCACCTTTTACAAAATAATAAAGGCACATACAGTCGATAGGTACAGTATTTGCAGAGAAAAAAAATTGCATTTTATTGCAAATCAGCCAGCAAATCATTGCAACCCTGATCAGTGGATGGTGGATGCTTTGCCAAGTTCCTACAGACTCTTACTCCAGCTCCCTGTCCGTACCAAGGTTAGAGTTAGGGCACTTTCACACTGAGGCGCTGGGGCGTCGGCGGTAAAGTTCCACTATTTTTAACGGCGCTTTAGCTGTGCTTTTTTGGCCGCTAGCCGGGTGCTTTTAACCCACACTATCAGACGAAAAAGGGTAAAAAGCGCTGCTTCGGTGCTGCCTATAGATTTTAAAGCTATAGCGCCTGTAAAGCGCCTCAGTGTGAAATTAGCCTTAGTGAGCTAGAGGAAATGTCAAAGGACTACAGGTGTTATTATTACAGCAGTCGTGTTCCATTGAGAACTATAAGGCCGTCTGCTGCGATGGAAGATGGTACTTGTAGTTCATTCATTCACAGTTCTCTGTAAGGCCCCTTTCACACAAGCGGATTGATCAGGTTTGCCTGTCCTTCTTTTTTTTTTTCAAGCGGACCCGAGTGGCAGATGTTAACGGACTTGTGTCTGTTTACACCTGCCCTACCTCCGATTCGATCAGACAAAAACAAACGGAAGGGGATCCGTACCCTTCCATCTGGCAAGATCGGAGGGCAGTTGGTGTTAACGGAGAGCGGGCCTGTTTACATCTGAGTGCCCATAAAGCAGAGCGGACTGTATTTGTTTCCGTGATTGTATGACCTGTCATCCACCAGCTCCACTCAGCATAGCAGGGTCAGATCCCCTGCTGAGAAAAATGGATCTGGCCCATATGAAAGGTGCTTTAATGCATGACTTGTCTGTGTGAGACTCCATCCGCAGAGCTGCACAAATTAAAAAGGTGACAGCAGGGGAGGTGACCTGCTAAATCTGCCTGAAATCTTGTGAGCTGAACTTCCTGTGCTCTCTACCTGTGCTGACTGGTATCAGTTAGCATTGTTTGCAGTTACAAAACACCTCCTCCCTATTTTATAGAAAAGAGGCGAAGGTGAGGTGTTCTGGTCTTTTCTAGGGTGACGGTGCTGCTCCCCCATAGATGCAGTACAAAGCGTGAGCAGCGTTACCCTAGGAAAGGAAATATTACTGGCAGGATCACCGGGTGTACAAAAAATGTAACCAAAAAGAAAATTAATGCAGCCACTTTATCTTGGAACTGGTAATCTGCAATATTTAACATTTTTGTTCTGGGTTTTGATACACTTTAACCTCCTTGGCGGTATCCCCGAGCGTGACTCTGGGTGGATTTTCCATGCTAGGATCGGTATCCCCGAGTCACGCTCGGGGTAGATGTGCAGAGCGTGCAGCGGCGCGGCTTACCTTCTCGCTGAATCCACAGGCTTGGTTTACTTACCTTGTCTCTGGATCCAGCGTTGCATCCCCGCTGTGTGAGCGAGCGGGTCCTCGCTCGATTCACAGTGTCCCCGTGTGCCGCCGATCTCCGCTCCCTGCGATGTTACGACGCACGGGGGCGGAGAACGGCGCCAAAATTCAAAAAAGTAAACAAACACATTACATACAGTATACTGTAATCTTATAGATTACAGTACTGTATGTAAAAAATACACACACCCTTGTCCCTAGTGGTCTGCCCAGTGTCCTACATGTTATTTTATATAATAAAAACTGTTCTTTCTGCCTGCAAACTGTAGATTGTCCATAGCAACCAAAAGTGTCCCTTTTATGTCAAAAATGGTTTTAGAGCAGCTAGAAAACAGCGATAATAAATTATAATCACTTGCAGAATTGTGCGATAGTGATTTGTGGGGAAATTCGTCATAAAAAAATAAAAGTAATGACGGCGACAATTCTGCAACTGAGCAAATTTCAGTGATTTTGAGTTGATTACATTATTGAATAATTTTTATTATAATTATATTATTTGTTATAAGTATTTATATTTATTTATTATATTATTTATCATTTTGTTTTTAAAAAAAAATCATACCCGGGATGCCTACTAGACTCTTGTTTGGTCAGATTTAAGTGAGTTATTCCTAAGAATTGCAGGCCTACAGTATAAAACGCCAAATCTCCTTGCAAATAATTGTATCGCTTTTGGTACATAATTCCAGACAGAATCATACCGCCAGGGAGGTTAAGGGTCCTGTCACATGGGCTTTCCATTCGGGTTCACCCGTCAGTTTTTTAGGCGAAAGCTTTGTGCAAATCTATGGGCAAGAGAATGTAAATGGATGTGTAAATTACATCCACTTCCCTCTGCATTCATCCAGGTCCAGGAAAAAAAAATATGAAAGGACTGCATTCTTTTCTTGTATCTGGACCTAAACGTGATGGATTGAAGGGTGCCTGATGTAAACAGATGCAAGTCTGTTTTTATCTGGCCGCCCATAGATCAAAAACAGGTCCGCAAGGGTTCACTGTCGCAATACAGAAGAAAATTGAATGGGTATGAATGTCGTGTTAGTGGCATCCATCCTGTTGTGCTCTGATTTATAGGGGGTTCTGTTTATGGAACTCCTGCTAAATAGACCAGACATGGCCTGCGTGAAAAGAACCCTAACGCATGCATAAAGTATTCTTTGGGTGTTGTATGGTTAGAATGTAATAAACTATGCTGACGCATAAAATCTGTAACGGCAAAATAAGTGCCATTATTTTTTAACTTTCCTTTTGTAATCCCATGTGCAGCAAATACGACATCTTCGGATTCCAGATCCTCCCTGAGGATGAAGATGATGAGGAGAGATTGGTGGCCAAAGTAAGGGCCCTGGATATAAAGTCTTTGTCCCTGTCGGATAACCAAGAGATTTCAACAGTGGTGAAGTGGGAAAATTATTTTGCCAACATGGTAAACCGAGAAATGGTCCGTTCACCAGAGCTCAAAAACCTTGTCCGGAATGGAATCCCACACCAACATCGTTCTAAAATGTGGAAATTGTTTGTAAACCAGCACATCAAGAAATTAAAGGATGAGGTCGCTCCTGATTACTTTGAGACCCTTCTCCGAAATGCCCTTGAGAAGCAAAATCCAGCCTCGAAACAGATTGAACTGGACCTTATGAGGACACTGCCAAACAACAAGCACTACACATCGTCCACCTCTGAGGGTATCCAGAAGCTACGCAATGTCCTGCTAGCTTATTCCTGGAGGAATCCTGATATTGGCTACTGCCAGGGACTGAATCGGTGAGGGAGGTTAGAGAAAGCTGCTTGCGCTTTATGTATACCAATGGCTGCAGCACAGCATAACGCACTGGTAACAATGCATGTATTCACATTCTGAGATGGGAAAGAGGGTACCTTTTTCTACAGGCAATATTTTTCAGTGATAGACACAAGTATACTACATCCTCCGTTTCATCTTTATTACAGATAAGAGAAAACAGAGAGATATTTCATGTACAGGAGCAACATACTTATACATTTAGGCCTCGTACACACGACGGGACATGTCCGACGAAAACGGTCCGCGGACCGTTTTCATCGGACATGTCCGCTGGCGGATTTTGGTCTGATGGCTGTACACACCATCAGACCAAATTTCCCGCGAACGCGGTGACGTGGCCGCGGCGACGTGCGCGGCCCTGGAAGGTCAATGCTTCCACGCATGCGTCGAATCACTTCGGGCATGCGAGGGCTTTCGGCCGAGCGGACATGTCCGGTGAGTCGTACAGACGACCGAACATGTCTGACGGACAGGCTTCCAGCGGACATGTTTCTTAGCATGCTAAGAAACATTTGTCCGCTGGAAACCTGTCCGATCCGCCGGAAAATTGTCCGGTCGGCCATACAGACGACCGAACATGTCCGCGGAAACTGGTCCGACGGACCAGTTTCAGCAGACATGTTCGGTCGTGTGTACGAAGCCTTACAGACAACTGCTATGATCCGCAGAAAAACAATACTACAAAAAAGTAATATTTCTTGAAGTGGAACTAAATCCACAGTCTACCCTAGAGCATTTGCCATTATGGCATAACATATGGCTCCTTCATGATGTGAGGTCCACACTCTCCCTCATCACTTTGTATTCTGGGTTTAGCATCTTCCTTTTTAGGACCTTTGGATAGTCCCTACACATGCACACTGGAGTAACATGGCCCTGAAACCTGACTCCATTTGCAGCATCTTACAAATGCTGGGAGTGTGCACTGCATAAGCACTTCAGGCAGTTGAAAACATTTGATAACAGACAAGTAAAGCAGTTAATTTTACAGTACAGGACACAGGCACCATGGGTTATAGGCACTGTACCCTAAGGTGATTGGACAATGGCAAGCCCCCCAGCCACTCCCCTATAACCCTACCCCTCTCCGTGAGTCCACAGTTTCTTTGCTAGTTTCTGTAGGTGATGGACATCATCTTCTAGAAAAAAACTGCTTCACTAGTTTTATTATTTTTCTTATGTTCTCTTCCGATTTTCCAATCAACTCTCACTGTCTTCACAGAAGCAGTGCATCAAGATAAATGTATCCTCACTGTGAGGACGGCCTGTAATGTTTCTTCAGGCACAGAATCCTCCGTGGATTGCATACGCTGACAGTTGGTGCAACACGCAGTTAGCCGCACGGTGCTATACAGGTCTAGGTACGTGGTCTATCACCATGGAACCCAGTCCCTGAAGACACCTTGAGGGGTATGCCCACAGTGATGGATGAAGCCTGGACTTTATATACATTCCAGCGTTGTGGATAGGGTCACCCTGTATCTTTGACTGTTGGGCCCTTTTCACACAACCGTTCCATCAGTTGTATTTAGGTTACTCACATTTAAGATTGGGCACATTGTGGCCCTGATATATATATTCCACTTATGGTTGAGGGTGTATTATATTAAGTCACAGCTCACATTTCCAGAGACTAAACCCTCTGGATAATTAGATCAGCGCAGTAACATTTTTTCCTATGCAGGTTTTCAGGAGGACCTGATTGGACGTTCCATTCACCCCTATGGACCTCCAGGTGTAAACGGAATTGTGTCTGTTTAAACCTGCATACCCCCAATCCAATACAGTCCCCTAAAAACAAACGGAAAGGGATCCACCCACCTTCATCTAAGTGGATCAGATTGGAGGTAGTTGGGTGTAAACGGACAGCAGAGTCCTGTTTAAACCGCTGCCTATCATCTTCCCACTTTGCTCTGATGAGCAGGGGATCTGTGAGCGGTTCCCCTGCTGATTGGAACGGAGTCTGCTCTGTGTTAAAGGGGCCTTCCTGTTTAAAACTGGGCTATGTTTGGAATGTATTCACTTTAGAGTGTAAACTTTTCAAACTTGGCACTAAAATTTAGCTGCTCAGAACTTCATCTGGATAGTCTGATGTTACATCGTACCGCTGGTCTCACAGTTTAACACTGCTTTCGCCTAGAAACATTATACAGTAAGGTATTGAGGCTTTTTCTCCAATCATTTTGCCGCAAGGATTTTTTTCAGGATAGTCTACACCTGGGTTACTGCCTACTCCTACCAAACATGCTTACCCAATCTCCCACACCTCACTCTGAGTAGCCCAGAGGGCAGGGGTATTGAATTAAAATTCAGTACATTCCTGTCCTCAGCCCCACTACCCCTTTACATTCCTGTCCTCAGCCCCACTACTCCTTTACATTCCTGTCCTCAGCCCCACTACCCCTTTCACATTCCAGTCCTCAGCCCCACTACCCCTTTCACATTCCAGTCCTCAGCCCCACTACCCCTTTCACATTCCAGTCCTCAGCCCCACTACCCCTTTACATTCCAGCCCTCAGCCCCACTACCCCTTTCACATTCCAGTCCTCAGCCCCACTACCCCTTTCACATTTCAGTCCTCAGCCCCACTACCCCTTTCACATTTCAGTCCTCAGCCCCATTACCCCTTTACATTCCAGTCCTCAGCCCCACTACCCCTTTACATTCCTGTCCTCAGCCCCACTACCCCTTTACATTCCAGCCCTCAGCCCCACTACCCCTTTACATTCCAGCCCTCAGCCCCACTACCCCTTTACATTCCAGCCCTCAGCCCCACTACCCCTTTCACATTCCAGTCCTCAGCCCCACTACCCCTTTCACATTCCAGTCCTCAGCCCCACTACCCCTTTCACATTTCAGTCCTCAGCCCCACTACCCCTTTACATTCCAGTCCTCAGCCCCACTACCCCTTTACATTCCAGTCCTCAGCCCCACTACCCCTTTACATTCCAGCCCTCAGCCCCACTACCCCTTTCACATTCCAGTCCTCAGCCCCACTACCCCTTTCACATTCCAGTCCTCAGCCCCACTACCCCTTTCACATTCCAGTCCTCAGCCCCACTACCCCTTTACATTCCAGTCCTCAGCCCCACTACCCCTTTACATTCCAGTCCTCAGCCCCACTACCCCTTTACATTCCAGTCCTCAGCCCCACTACCCTTTTCACATTCCTGTTTTCAGCCCCCCTTCATATATCATCCTCGGCGTTATCCACATCATTCACAGCAGCAACAGCTATATTTAATGTCCTACCTACACAAGGCGGGAGACACATCAGTCTAGAGCTGACACTGGTGTCAGGAAAGCTTTGCATTGGACGGCGGAAGACAGGAGGCTGACATCAGAAGCAGGACAGCTCCGGAAGGAGGGTGGGATCTGCAGAACTTTCCCTAGTAACCAGCTTGTGATTGGTTACTAGCAACCAATAACCTGCTAATTAACGTGAACTCCTGCCCTCCATCTGGAGCTGTACTGCCTTTGATATCGGCCTCCTGCCTCCCGCCGTCCATGCGGAGCTGTCTCGCCACCAATGTCAGCTTGATGATGACAGCAGTGAGGACAGTTGAACGGGCTCCTAAATGGCAGGCTGGTCCAAAAAGAACCGTGACTTGTGGCGGACCGTGGTCTACCATTTAGTGATGACTGCCATAGGGGAATACCCCCACTTGTAGCTATGGCAGAGACCAGATAAAAGGTAGCCAATTCTAAACGGCAGGCAAACATATTTGCTGAAGGCCGCACAATACTCAAACTCAGAATAATGGTGCAGGACCTGGTTTTAACACTGATCTCAGGGGAATGATCTCTTCACCCAGATGTGTTTAAACTGATATGCCAAAAATGGGGGACTGTGGACCTGGACATTGTAGCCTCCACATATAACCACAAACTTCCTCTGTTGGTATCCAGAACCAGGGATCCTCTAGTTCTAGCCTTGGATTGTTCCTCGCCTGCTCCATAAAATAGAGCAAGACCGGAAAACAGTGATTCTTTTGATACCAAACTGGCCTAGGAGAACCTGGTACACAGACATACTTTCCCAACAGGCCAGATCTGCTGTCTCAAGACCCTCTATTCCATCCTGCTTCACAGTCTGGCTTTACCAACATGGCTGTTGGAACCCAGGTCTTGAAGGATTGAGGGGTCTTATAGGAAGAATTATTATCATACCTGGAAATCTTACTTTGCTTGCTATCAACTTGCAGTCACTTCAGTCCCAGAGATTACTCACATTCTGGCCTTCCTACAAACAGGTGTAGACCAGAATCTTGCTCTTTGCACCCTGGAAGTGCAGGTTTTGACATTATCCATGCTTTTCCATAGGCTTCACATTCCCTTATAAAAAAAACTTTTATTAAAGGTATTTCTCATATCAGACCCCCCCTTTGCAGCACATTGCTTTCCTGGGAACCCATTAGGGAGATTGTTGCTAGTAAAGTAGCTTTTCTGAGTAGCCATCACATCTGTCAGACTTATCTCTGACCTGGCAGCTCTTTCCTGTAAAGATCCCTTCCTCATATTTCACAGCAACATGCTTGTTTTATGCCATAGACCACCCTTTCTTCCAGAAGTGGTTTCCGCATTCCATCCCAATGAGGATGATGTTCTGCCATCTTTGTGCCCTTCTCCTAATGATGTATCCAAAGGAAGTCTCTCTACATTGCCTGGACATCCTCTGAGCCATTAGAATGTACCTAAAAGCTACTTCTTCCATTGGAAAAATGGATTCCCTGTATGGTCTTTCCTCCAGACCTTGCAAGGAGCAACCTTTTTTTTAAAAATTCATCATTGCATGGTGGAAAAAACATTTGATTAGAGGAGATTATGCTCAAAAGGAAAAAACTTCTGCACCCACTCCACCAGATCTGTTGGAGTGTCCTGGGCCTTTAGGTACCAGACGCGTCTTTAGCCCGACACTGTTAGGCCACCATCTGGTCTTCCGTTCATACTTTTTTAAAGTATTACCAGGTAAAGGTCCAATCTTTCGCCCACATGGTCTTGCAGCTGCACTTTTACCTCTGTTGTTTTTGGGCCCATTGGCACAGCTCCATCTGTCTAGTTGTTGGCCACCCTTGTATTCAATACTCCAGATGTTTCATGGTGTAGGATGCCTGGGTCTTGTACTGTACAATTAAGATTGGAGGTATTTTGACTTGCCTGTAAATTCCTTATCTTAAGAGTACAGTACAGATCACAGGACACCCTCCATAAACTCACCTTGTTACTTTGCATTGCTTGCTACAAATCGAATGACTCTGAGTGGCAGTGGCGGCTGGTCCAAATTTTTTGGGGGGGCGCAAAGAAAAAAAAATTGCAGTCTCACTGTGCCCAAACGCAGCCACTGTTACATGCCATCAAACGCAGCCACTGTGCCATCAATTTGCACCACTGTGCCATGCCATCAAATGCAGCCACTGTGCCATCAATTTGCACCACTGTGCCATGCCATCAAATGCAGTCACTGTGCCATCAATTCGCACCACTGTGCCATGCCATTAAACGCAGTCACTGTGCCATGCCATCAAATGCAGTCACTGTGCCATCAATTTGCACCACTGTGCCATGCCATTAAACGCAGTCACTGTGCCATCCATTGTCACCACTGTGCCATGCCATTAAACGCAGTCACTGTGCCATCCATTGTCACCACTGTGCCATGCCATTAAACGCAGTCACTGTGCCATCCATTGTCACCACTGTGCCATGCCATTAAACGCAGCCACTGTGCCATCCATTGTCACCACTGTGCCATCCATTGTCACCACTGTGCCATGCCATTAAACGCAGCCACTGTGCCATACATTGTCACCACTGTGCCATGCCATTAAATGCAGCCACTGTGCCATCCATTGTCACCACTGTGCCATCCATTGTCACCACTGTGCCATGCCTTTAAACGCAGCCACTGTGCCATCCATTGTCACCACTGTGCCATACATTGTCACCACTGTGCCATGCCATTAAACGCAGCCCTTTAATGGTCGCCGCTGTGCCAATTGTCCCCACTGTGCCCTGTAAATTGCTTTCCCCCCCCCCCCCCCCGCCCGGCACTTACCTTTACTGGTTCTAGGCATCCACGTCCCACGATGTCTTCTCCCGCCCTCGATGACTGACAGGCGTCTCAGCCAATCAGGTTACCGGTAGCCAGAACCGGCCAACGTGATTGGCTGAGACGCCTGTCATCTTATTCAAGGGGCGTACAGTCTGTGCGCTCCGAGAATAAGCTTCCGGGACCCGAGGGCTGTATTGGGAAAGCCTATCAGAGCTGTTGGCTTTGATAGACATTTCCGTACAGCCAACCAGCTGGCGTTATTCAGATGGCCGGACATTGAGCGCCGACCATCTGAATAACAGCGGCGAAAATAACATAGATTCGTGCAATGCATGAATCTATGTTATTTCACTCAGTGGCGGTGAGAGCCAGAGGGGGCGGCGCTCCAGCGCCCTCTATGGACGAACCGCCACTGCTGAGTGGGGTAGGGTTATAGGGGAGGCACCTTGGGGGAGAGGGGGCTTTGGACTGGAACGTGTTTAAAAAGCTTGCCAGTGTCCAATCACCTGAAGGTAGGAGCCTACAGCCCGTGATATATGAATAAGTGGCCAGCGTCCTTTACGGTACTCTGTGCAATTTATCTGTAAGTCACAATTCCTCTCTTTTGACAGAAGAGATTTATAAAGCCTCCTCTACCCTTTTTTAGGTTTAGTTTCACGTAATGCTCACATTTTCATTCCATTCAATCAAGATGGAATCAAACTGATCTATTGAATTTACCACAAGCATTTTTTGATGATTGATTTTTTTTTTGATGGAGCAAGCAAAACATTTTTTTGTTATGATTATTGTATGTATTATCTAGCTGGCGTTCATGCCTTGTACACACTGGCTGCAGCTTGTATTCATACAGTCTGTACAGAATAGCGCTTGTATAGCTTTCTTGAGATCCAAGCCACACTGGAATCGCACCGGAATCACATGTGGCATGCATTCCTGTGAGATTCCTGAGCGTTCCCCCCTGCTGTGCGATATTTCAGCTCATTCATTTGAATGGGCTGCATATTGCACCAGAACATAGAAGTAGCACATGAATACTATGGTATTATGCGATTTGAAGTAGCAAATGCACTGCGTTTGCAATCTGTTTGGAGGGACGGTAAAAATACATCGGCAGCAGATTGCAAGAGCAGTGCATTTTAGCGTGTTTTGGAAAACCCGCGGAAGATGCCTTTCCTGTGTTCTGGTGTGAACCAACCTGGAAACTTTTAAAGTAGCCCTTCGCCAGTTTGAGAGGTTATAGGTACTCAGACCTGTTTGCTGAGTGTCACAATAAACAAGGTGTGGGTGGGCTTGACTTTACTCTGGCGCTACTTAAAATTCTTCAGATGTCTGCTAGTATCTTGTTTAAAGTTAGTCAACAAATTGCTTTTTTGTTACCTACATTTTTGTTTTTAACATTGTAAACTAGAGGTGAAGGGTGCTTTTTTGAAAGCTTTGCAGGTGCTTTTGTAAAAGTTTGATACAAACTGCTCTTCTAAAATCTGAAGCTCATGTGTTCAAAGCCTAAGGCTGCATTCACACCTGAGCGTATCGTTTTTGGTATTTTTTTCCGGCGTTTTGTCGCGCGTATTCGAGCGTTTGCATACAGCGTCGTCCGACGTTTTTGAACTCCGACGTTTTTGAACTCCGACGTTTTTGAACTCCGACGTTTTTGAACTCCGACGTTTTTGAACTCCGACGTTTTTGAACTCCGACGTTTTTGAACTCCGACGTTTTTGAACTCCGACGTTTTTGAACTCCGACGTTTTTGAACTCCGACGTTTTTGAACTCCGACGTTTTTGAACTCCGACGTTTTTGAACTCCGACGTTTTTGAACTCCGACGTTTTTGAACTCCGACGTTTTTGAACTCCGACGTTTTTGAACTCCGACGTTTTTGAACTCCGACGTTTTTGAACTCCGACGTTTTTGAACTCCGACGTTTTTGAACTCCGACGTTTTTGAACTCCGACGTTTTTGAACTCCGACGTTTTTGAACTCCGACGTTTTTTATTTTAGCCAATAGGAGAAATGATCATCTTTTCATCACTTGTTTCTATGTTTGTAGATTTTTTTTTTATCTTCTGCCTGGGTGAAATGTTCTATTGATTAAATCGACAAAACGCCCGTAGAAACGCTTGTTGTCGCGCTAGACGCTTGAATCGAGCGTTTCCATTACTTTCTATGGGAATACAAACAATCTAAAATGCCCAAATCCGCCCAATTCGCGTGACAAAAAAGGGTCCGGAACTTGTTTGAGCTTCAGGCGTTCGGCGTCTTGGAGTGGAGATGTGAACCATCTCCATTGAGAATAATGTATTTTTTCCCCTCTAGCGTTTTTGAGCTTCACGCTTCAGGCGACAAAACGCTCAGGTGTGAATGCAGCCTAAAGCTAGCCATACACAAGTAGAATCTTATGTAAACATTTGTATAGGAATTCTGAAAAATCTGAGCACACAATACCAACAGTGACTGAACAAATGTTGTTAGAAAACCCTTAACGTGGTTCTAAAGACTGAAGTTTTTTTTTTTTTTTTTTTTTACTTTCATGCATTCTCTGCATTGGGTGGGGGAGGAGCCAGGAGCATTGTTGGGGGGGGGGGCAAAAAGAGGAGGATTGGGGCTTCTATTGTGAACAGCAGGTAAGTATAACATGTTTGTTGTTAAAAAAAAAATGGGTTTGAATTTTAACATTCGAATCTGGGATGTAATGTTTATGCCTGTGACCCTACCACATACCATACATAAAACTAACAACGGTTCAGACAGCAAAAGTTCTACTTCAAGGTCAAACTTTACCAAGAACATGTGCATTAAAATAAAGTATGCACCCACATTACCAACAATTCGAATTCCATTCGTTCAGATAGGAAACAAGAACAATTTTCCATCCCTCTGCTTTGATTTTTCTTGTCACTCTGCTTGAAAACGATCGTAAAACTGTCCCTATTAACCAATAGAAAGAAATGAAACACTTCATAAACCATTTTGGGGAGAAAATCTATCCTCTTATGCCTAGCCTTACAGTAAGATTTTTTGACGTGTTTTTAATAATAAGAGAAAAAGAAGAGCTGCTTGAGCAGGCAATAAAATACTGATTCATAAGTATAGATTCTCAGTAGTTAAAGGTTTAATTTCTGCAGAACAATAATTTTAGTGAAGTGCGATGTGTTTTTTTTTTTTTTTTTTAAACTGATTTATACAGTAGTACCTTGGATTACGAGCATAATTCGTTCCAGAAGCATGTTTGTAATCCAAAGCACTCGTATATCAAAGAAAGTTTCCCCATAGGAATCTATGGAAACTCTGCTAATTCATTCCAGTGTCACTGCTAGTGTATGCAGTACCGCATGTGGCCAGAGGTGGGGGGGCGCCAGAGACACTCAAACGCTCAAAGACACTCGGGAACAAAGTGTTTCTGAGTATCTCCGAGCTTCACCAGCCCCCCCCCCCCCCACCTCTGGCCACATGCGATTCACCCCAGAGGCTTGAATCCTGCTCGTCTTGCGAGACAACGCTCGTAAATCGAGTCAGGATTTTAGAGGGAAAAAAACGTCTCGTACTGCGAAACGCTACTCGCAATCCAAGGTTTTATTGTATTTTTTACAAATATTATCCCAAGCTAAAGGAGTGTACAGAATATATAATAGTAGTTGGTCTCCTTTTAACTGAATTTGTTCTGTACTGTTGAAGATGCATCACAGCTTCTCCAAGGGGTTGTTTTCCCAAAACTGGAGAGTGCAAAATCTAGTGCAGCTGTGCATGGTAGCCAATCGGCTTCTAATTTCAGCTTGTTTAATCAGGCTTTGGAAAAAAAACCTGAAAGCTGATTGGTTTCTATGCAGAGCTTCACCAGATTTTGCACTCTCCAGTTTTAGTAAATCCGCCCCTATAGTTCATTCATGTCACTGCACAGCAGCTATGTGCGTTGTGCTGCTGTACGGTGGCATGCGGTGCCATCCAGTGTTGATATACTGCATTTTGCATCACTACACCACAGCTTTGTGGTGTGAACAAGCTTATGGAAAAAATAGTTTTCTGTGTGCAAGAAATGACCTGTGTTTATCCAGTGACGAAGAACATAGGTCGCCACAAGTCCTAAGAACAGGATGGAAGCAGTGAAAGTTGTCAGTTCATCCTGTTCTAGTTACATGATCCTAAACCTGGGTGTCAAAGGCTTTGTAGATGTTAATTCTTCAAATTGCATGGCAGCCGGTGTGAACGGTCAAATTTCAGCATAGAGAGATTTCTGCACACAGGCCAAATGTCAGACGGCATTCGCCGGTCCATCGGAAACAGGCTGACAAATTGAAGTTGTCAAGTGTACAAAATAATTGTGGCTTCCAAGCTCTTGTGTTTGTATCCCTGCCCCTGACAACCAAATTCCACCCTATTCCATCATTTATCTAAAAAAGGAAATGATTTTGTTGCTTTGGGTAAAATTGCTTTATTTATATCATTGTTTAATTTTCTGTTAGAGGCCGATCCTTTAATGTCTTGCTTCTAGTCAAAGTCATTGCTGTCAGTTTGCTAAATTAACTGTTCTGCAAGTATATGCAGGTCCTTCAAAGGGGCTGCATTCCATTTACATTACAAGCTTAGCCATTTCTTAATACTGACACATTAGGGGAATATGTTGTGGTTTTGTGCATATTATTATTATTATTTTTTTACTATAGCAAGGACCAAAAAAAAAAAAAAAAAGTATCTACCTAGTATATATGTTTTTTTAAGGCTAACTCCACCTTCCATACCGTGTTAAATGTCACACCCATATTTAGGATGTACCATGGTGCCAAGCCTAGCCGCATCCCCAAACTGCACTCACCCTCCTCTCTGGCAGGATCAGAGTTCTTCTCATTTCTATTATTCCACTATTCTTGACTTAATTATCTGATTGTTTATAGATAATCAATCACAAGTGTATTTATTTAAAACATTAACTTTTATTTTAATAGTGCAGGCTAAGGGCTCTTTCACACGGGGGAGACCGTTTTCGGGCTCCGCTTTGCTCAGCGGGGATCGCTCCGTCGATCCCCGCTGAGCCGGCAGATGACAGGTCTGTCTCTGCACACTGTGCAGGGACCGACCTGTCAGAGCGCCGCTCTCCCCTATGGGGGATCGGATGACGCCGGACCGTAGAGTCCGTTGTCATCCGATCCGCCAGACGGATGGAAAATAGGGTTTTCCTCCATCACACTTTGGCGGATCGGAGCGGGTCATCCGTCACTCCATAGAGGAACATGGAGCGCCCGTTCAGGTCCCCCTAAAAAATTGGCAGGCGGACCTGAACGGTCCGCCCGTGTGAAAGAGCCCTTACTCTGATTGCTCCCTTAATTGGCTTTAATTAATTTGCTTGAAGCTTCGTGTTACAGATGTGAAGCCTGACAGTTGTTGCCTTGCCAGCTTCCTGGTCTCATACCTATAACACATGCTGTCTACCGACTCTGGAGTGTGCATTAGGCCCTGTACACACGACCGAACATGTCCGCTGAAACTGGTCCGCGGACCAGTTTCAGCAGACATGTTCGGTCGTGTGTACGGCCGACCGGACAATTGTCCGGCGGATCGGACAGGTTTCCAGCGGACAAATGTTTCTTGGCATGCTAAGAAACATGTCCGCTGGAAGCCTGTCCGTCGGATATGTTCGGTCGTCTGTACAGACTCACCGGATATGTCCGCTCGGCCGAAAGCCCTCGCATGCGTCGAAGTGATTCGACGCATGCTTGGAAGCATTGACCTTCCAGGGCCGCGCACGTCGCCACGTCATCGTCGCGGCACGTCACCGCGTATCCTGTCCGGGCGGATTTCTGTTTGATGGTGTGTACAACCATCAAACAGAAATCTCCGAGCGGACATGTCCGCTGAAAATGGTCCGGTGGACCGTTTTCAGCGGACTGTCCGCTCGTCTGTACGGGGCCTTAGAGTAACAAATAACAGTATCCCACAGTTTAGGCAAAGACAAAAGGGTGGGGTTACCATTGCTGACCTTCTCTTGAAAATGCTAGTTTTCTGGTTGTCATAATAACCCATTGGGTTTGTTCCCGCCTGAGACACTGACCCAGAACCAGTTTGCAGATCAGGAGTTTTAATTTTCCTCTGACTTTATTTGCTGCAAAACCACTCTAGGTTTGTTTCTGTGAAAGTATTGAAGCCAGAGACAGAACAGCAACTAGCATTTTCAGAATGAGTTCAGCAGCAGCATTCCCTGTATTTTTTTTTTTTTTTTTAATAAAAGAATGGTAATTAAATTGTTCATCAGTAAATCTTCAATTAAGAACAAAAATAAAGCATTTTGTGTAAGTCCAATTGTTAATGTTTCTCTTTAACTGTTGTCAATTTATCAGGTTACTGGGTCTTGTGTATATAACACCATTTGCCCTTTGTTCTAGGTTGGCCGCCATAGCACTCCTTTACCTTGACCAGGAAGATGCATTTTGGTGCCTGGTTACGATTGTAGAGGTGTTCATGCCACGAGATTATTACACCAAAACACTTCTGGGATCCCAGGTATGGGTTTCTGTTCTACAAACATGTTTATTATTCAACTCTAAAAAGAAAAGGGTAATGTAATTGGCAGAAAGTACACGCATATGAGCAATGATGATTGTGCCCTGAATTTAGACAGATGCATGGTCGCCGTTCACGGCAAGAAGGCTTTGCATTTCCGTTGAAATATTTGGGAGTACAAAACCCGTTTAAAGCAGGTCAAACATACCTATTATTGAATTATGAATGATCTCAAAAGCATGTCAAACTGACACCATGAACACAAATCCAAAGACTGTTGGAGGATAAGTTCACCTTTGGAAACCTGTTCCACACAATTTTAGGGTGGAAGATGTAGCATGTTCCCAGTGCAGCAGCCGCCGCTCGCTGCTCCCCTCCTCTCTGTGGCAGCAGTACAGGGAGAAGTTCCCCATACTAGCTGTCAGTTTTTGATAGCAGACTCCACCCACACGGCCGCGTCATTCATACACCGAGCTGTGTGTGTGAATAAACTAGCGGCTGTTGGCTTGTAGTTCTCAGTGACTACCACAGCACTGTGGTAGTTCTTCCTGTCAGCGAGTATCGGCTTACCTGTAAGGGATGTACAGGTAAGCAGATACACTGACAGTGTGCAGGAGACCTGCATGGCACCAGTGATCTCCTGATCACTGGTAGAATGCTTTACAGTCTCCTAATACAAAAAATAATAAATGTACATTTTCTTACCTGCAAAAAGATGTGCATTTATTATACATTTTTTTTTTTTTGCAGCTTTGATGACTAGTTTATTATACATTTTTATATTTTTTTGTACAAAGGTGAACGTATCCTTTTAAACAAGGCCGTAAACAGCAGTAACCCAAAAGGGGCCCTAATTCTTCACTTTGTTCAAAACTAAAAGAAAACGTTTTGGCTGGACATACTATACTGGTATAAAGTGTATATGAATAACAAGGACTAGCAAAATGACTTAAAGGGGTTGTAAAGGTTTTTATTTTCTAAATAGGTTCCTTTAAGCTAGTGTATTGTTGGTTCACCTCCCTTTTCCTTCTAAATGTTTTTTTTTCTTTGTCTGAATTTCTCACTTCCTGTTTCTCCTCAGTAAGCTGTTCTGGCTGACTAACCCCCAGCCAGAACGGCTCGGATGATGGGGGCAAGCTTACTGAGGAGGAACGGGAAGTGAAAAATTCAGACAAAGAAAAAAAACATTTATAAGGGAAATTGAAGGAAAAGGTAAGTGAACAAACAATGCACAAACTTTAAAGAAACCTATTTAGAATTAAAAACGAACCTTTACAACCCCTTTAAAACGAATGTTTCTTATAAGCACATAAACTTATGGTGTGTTCCATGGCCTTCCAATATATAAAGACTGTATTGGGCCAGATGATGGTCTATGTTGATTCTTGTTGCTCACACTCCAGACAACGTTTTAGTGGTCCTGCAGTTATGCATAGGCACTAAATATTCACCTTCTTTCAGCTTTCATTTAGGCCACATTCACACTTATGAATACGCCAAATACTGATTACATGGGAGAACCCCAGCAGGGGCTTCCGACAATGAAAATAATGGAAGGCTGCTGGCTCCCGCAGCTAATTGTGATCGGTCCTGCTGGCTTTCTTGTATGTAATCGGTGTCTGGACCATTCGCAAGTGTGCCTATTCAAAAGTATAAAACTTTTTCTTTTAATATTTGTAATTTTTATTTAATTTTTATCTGCAGGTGGATCAGAGGGTTTTCAAGGATCTCATGAGTGAAAAGCTGCCCCGTCTCTGCGCTCATTTTGAGCAGCACAATGTGGATTACACACTGATCACATTTAACTGGTTCCTGGTGGTGTTTGTGGATAGTGTGGTCAGTGACATCTTCTTCAGAATTTGGGACTCTTTCCTGTATGAAGGGTCAAAGGTAATAAAAAAGTCTTTGCTATGATTGATATACACTCGCCGGCCATTTTATTAGGCATACCTGTTCAATTGCTTGGTAACACAAATTGCTAATCCGCCAATCATATGGCAGCAACTCGATACATTTTTAGGCATTTAGAAGTTCAAACGGGGCATCAAAATGGGGAAGAAAGGGGATTTAAGTGACTTTGAACGTGGCATGGTTGTTGGTGCCAGACAGGCTGGTCTGAGTATTTCAAAAACTGCTAATCTACTGGAATTTTCATGTACAATCGTCTATAGGGTTTACAGAGAATGGTCCGAAAAAGAGAAAATATCAAGTGAGTGTCTGTTGTGTGGACAAGATTGGGCAGAGTGGTTTGAGATGATAGAAAGGCAACAGTAACTCAAATAACCACTCATTACAACCAAGGTATGCAGAATACCATCTCTGAACACACAACACATTGAACCTTGAAGCAGATAGGTTACCACGGCAGAAGACCACACCGGGTGCCACTCCTGTCAGCTAAGAACAGGAAACTAAGGTTACAATTCACACAGGCTCACCAAAATTGTACATTAGAAGACTGGAAAAATGTTGCCTGATCTGATGAGTCTCGATTTCAGCTGCAGCATTCAGATGGTAGGGTCAGAATTTGGCGTAAACAATATGAAAGCATGGATCCATCCTGCCTTGTATCATCAAGTAGAAAAGGATACATAATGAAAACTCCATTTGATGTGACTGCATTTAAAGTAGAAGTCCACCCTAAAACTAAAATCCCTGTATCTACAGTCTTTGACGATCTAACGCCAACCTATCTAACCCAGTGAAGAAAAAAAAAATCAGTATACATACCTGTAACGGTCACCACCATTTACGATATTCCCATTCCATAGCCCCACGACAGCTTATCTGACACTCCACAATCTAGCAGACATCAGACACGATCCATCCCATTTCCCAGAATAATGAGACTTCCACACAGCTCTGTTACTGGATTCAAAATGTATGAATGAACTTTAATGGTATCATGGCTTTCTTATATACAGTTTTAGAACCCAAGTGAACAATGAATCAACTCCACCCACACGGCACTTCAATACACACTCTCTTAGACAATAACATTCAGTTGAGTTGATTAATTAGTCATCCCCCACATGTCCCGTCTCCGCATTTAGAGGGGTTAATTACTACAGTTTGACAAGTTCCCCTCACCTGTTATTCCTATCACATATTATCATCAATAGACGTTTCACACAAACACATTCCTTTACTAAACATAATTGACATGCTAATTCCCTACCCCTGAAAGGAGACATCTGACATTCCAGACTTAATCAGTACAATAGACACAACACAGTATTAGCATCACACAATGGACAATGGAATGTCTTTCAGGAGTCTACGCAATTAACACCTCAAAAGCATGTGTCCCCCCATTGAATGAAAACACTCCATTTGGAGTCAGACTTTAACAACCTGTAAAATTCCAAGATATCCTGCAAAACATGAATTATCAGTAATGTCCCATCTCATGTAATTTATAATTAATATTTTGCAGTCACCCTATGCTCAAAAGGGGCACAGGATGACCCTAGACCCAAGAGTTATTAGTCACCCTGGCACAGGAGTACCCCTCATCCTTCAAAAGTCTCTGGGTGTCATGGGTCATTCTGTTACAATACCTTTTCTGCAGGCTATCAGTCCCGATCCCACACTGAGCTGTCAGCCGCGGCTTCGCTGTGGAGGCGGGTGCAGAGGACACATCCGACAACAGAAGCTCCATAGTAACTCTATGGGTGATGTCACTTTCCATTCATTTCACAGCCATTGTCAGCTGTGTCCTCTGCAGAGCTTTCCCCGCTGGAGATCGGTTCAGCTTCAGAAAAGGTATGTATACTGATTTCTTCTTTATAGCGCTAGATAGGTTGGTGTTAGAATGTGCATGTCTGTAGATGCAGGGATTTTAGTTTTATGGTGGACTTACACTTTAATCATTCATTGGGTCATTGCCTCTTTGACAACCATAGTGGATTCTCTATAGAAGTAAATGATGATCTCACTCAGTGTGGTGACATACACTAAAAAAATGGAAAGGACACACAAGATATTCTAATTTTACCCACAATGTGTGGAGTTGCTCTTTAATGCTGTTTTTTTAATCAAATCTTTTTTAGCCGTCGTATTCACTCCAGTGAAATCCTTTTCTGATAACCTCTTCAATTTCTTGTCCATATTTTAGGTGATCTTTCGCTTTGCCCTGGGGCTGTTTAAATACAAAGAGGAGGAAATATTAAAAATCCAAGACTCTACTTCGATATTTAAGTATCTTCGATATTTTAGCCGGACAATTCTTGATTCGAGGTATGTTTCCTGCTGCTAGAAAGAATATGAATTACTTTCCTGTGGAAGGGTGGCTCCCCCAAGGTAGCACTTGAAACACTACGGTTGCCAGCGCACTTGGCAGGCCTGGCATTTCCCAAATTCTTTCTATATTATTTGGCATCCCAGTTGGTGCACATCCACGATTGGCTGGGCCAGATTCCGGCCAATGCCTGTACCTCCACGGAGGGAGCCATCGCATCTTCTCTGGAAACCCTACATAATATTATCTACAGAGGCCGGGTCCCTGATCCCCCCGGAACCTCCCTACTTGCCACTTCCCTTTCCTCTTTCCGTTTTATATTGTCACAAATGTATCCAGGCACACCTGGCTGAAATCTCCCAACAACCCCCTGTGATTTAACCCTAATCTGCGGGAACTATACTCCCTTCCTGATCCCAATCGCTGATACTCCAGGGGGGTTAAATATTTATGCCACCTGTACAACGCTCAGGGCTTTAAATCTTTTTCTCAGCTACGTTTAGACTTCGATCTACCAAGATCGTACCTATTTTATTACTACCAGTTTAGGCACGCTATTCGTGCCCAGTTTGGCTTCCTGGATGATCCCACTGACCTGCCCCCGTTGGAAAAACTGCTCAGACAGCCAGATCCCACTTAACTTGTCTCCACCGATTATGCAGCCCTAATGACTGACTTTAACCCCAGATTTCACAAAGCTCAGGTAAAATGGACCTTTCTGGACATCTCCCTGGTAGGAGAGGACTGATCAGAATTTTGTGATGCGTATAAAACCTCTGTTATTGCTTCCCGGGACTGCATCATACAGGTCAAAATTTTCCATCAAACCCACCTCACTCCAGGTTACACAAGATGGGTCTCCTGCCCTCAGCTGCCTGTTTCCGCGGCTGTGGCCGGGAGGCCGAATTCTTACACTGCTTCTGGACATGCCCGGTACTCCGGGACTTCTGGGAAGAAGTGGGTGCTTTCATCTCATTGGCGCTAGGGCTCCCAAACATAATCCATCCCAAGAACTGCCTATTAGGCATTTGTTAAAAAAGCAATTTTACTGTCCTGGAAGGGCGCACAGACCTCTCTGAAATCCCTCTGGTTAAAACTTATTAATGACGCTATTCCACTGTATAAACTTACTTTTGAACTCCGGAAACGGAACTAAACCTTCCACAAAATTTGGGGTATATGGTTGGCTAGTCTGCTAACCCTCTCACAGCACTGATTGTATTACTCTTGCTTGACCATTGATGGGCCGTGCCTCACGGATCTCTAATGTCTGGACCTCCGCTTTTGCTATTTACCACTGTGCCTACTTTATATAGTGCACTGATGTCAGTTTTTTTTTCTATGTTTGAGTGTATTGCCTAACGTTAAGCACGCCTAATTCAAATGTGGATGATGTGGGCGTGTTTTATTTAAATTACTTGTGACCCCATGTAATTGACGTTTCTTACGAACGGCGCATGCGCCGTCCGCGAACGTTTCCAAGTGCGCATGCTCTAAATTACGCCGCAAACTGTCAATGCTTTCGACGTGAACGTAACTTGCGTACAGCCCTATTCGCGAACGACGTAAAATACGACGCTGTTCGTACGTTTCCGACGTCCATGCCTAACATGACTTACCCCTGCTTTATGAGGGGTAACTTTACGCCGGAAAAAGCCTTACGTAAACAACGTAAAAAAATGCGCCGGGCGGACGTACATTTCTGAATCGGCGTATCTACCTAATTTGCATATTCGACTCGGCAGTCTAGGGAAGCGCCCCTAGCGGTCAGCGTAAATATTGGACCCTAAGATACGACGGCGTAGGAGACTTACGCCGCTCGTATCCAGGCAACATCGAGGCGTATCTGATTCTATGAATCAGACGCCGAGATGCGACGGCCCGCACTCAGAGTTACGACGGCGTATCTGGAGATACGCCGTCTTAACTGCTTTCTGAATCCGGGCTTTTGTGTACATGGAATCGGGACATTAATTTTTATTTTTGTAATAAAGACACTTGTAGTGTTTTTGTTTTTTTGATTTTCAGACAATTGTAGTTTACTAGTCTGTAGAGGAATGTAATTACATTGTTACCACAATCCATTAGATAAAAATAAAATTGCATTGTGACTTTGGAATGTTTCTTATGAATTTCAGAAAACTTGGCAACATTGCATTTGTGGACATGAATCCATTTCCATTACGCCAGATCCGCAACCGCCGCACATACCATTTGGAGAAAGTGCGTCTGGAGCTGTCTGAACTCGAAGCCATACGTGCAGATTTCATAAGAGAGCGAGAGACCAACCCAGAGAGAAGAGACCTCATCAGTGATGATGATGAAGACAGTTAAGCTGTGGCAGGTGCTACAGAAGACATTTATAAAGTATCTGCTCATAGATAGTCCTGAATAACCTTTGGAAATAACGCTGGGCGTATTTCAAAGTAATGGAATCTTTCCTTCAGGTGTCTGCTGTGGCCAAAATCACCTGAACACATTCTCTGAAGCCAACCTTTGAACCCATTAAAGGGTAAAAGGGGTAATATGTGTCAGACCACTGTTACAAGAAAATTCTCTTGTCCAAGATGGACAATGTTTAATACGAAGCCTATATGTCCTCTGGTGGTTGGCCTTCCTGCAGTAAGAAAGGAAAATATGCAGACTTATCTATCATGCTGTCAACTAATCATATTTCTGTTTCTAATGCTCAGATCAGTAAAAGAAGATTGCTGATGATTATGGCACTTTGCATAAGCAGTATTTGTAGTAGGCAAAGCAAGACTCATCAAAACGGCTTGCTTCTACCTGGATAAAATACGACTCAAAGCACTTGGATATGCTTGTCAGCCGTTCTGTTCTTCACTATAATTCCAGGCGTTCCGATTTCTGATACTTTTTTTGTATCTATAACTGATATAAGTATTTTTTTCTATATTTTGTTAATTTTTTTATACTTTCATTGACCTTCCGTGTATCATTGTAATACTTTGAATATGTAAACAACATTAACTGAAGCAGTATTAGAAAAATGTTGGTCTACTTGTACCCAGAACAATCAGGGGGTAACATGCTGGATAAATCTAGGACCAAAGTAATTTAACCACTCTTCTTCATCTTGTTATTAAATAGTTATAATTAAGTGTAACTCGGACTGAAATAAAAAAAAAAAAAAATTGTAATACTGTCCACATCACAAAGGCAATGACTTGTGAAACTATCAGTTATGGTTTCCCTTCCTGTGAATGGGTGACAACACTGTAATATGGCCCATGAATATTCATAGAGCATTGTCGCCTAAGCAGCATTAAAAGCCCCATTGGACCACGCTGCAATATCTTGACACACAATAGGGTTAATTTACTAAAACTGGAGAGTGCAAAGTTTGGTGCAGCTCTAAATAGCAACCAATCAGCTTCTAGACTTTTTTTGTTAAAGCTGAAGTTAGAAGCTGATTGGCTATCATGCACAGCTGCACCAGATTTTGCACTCTCCAGTTTATTAACCACTTACATGATGGCCGGGCGGTGGTTGAATTATCCTGATTGGACAACATATGATGTCCAGCAGGATAACAGCCACCGCGTGCCCATGTGTACACGCATCGCGACGATCGGTGGTGCAGTGTGTCATTCTGTCCAAATTACGGCTGATCACGATGTAAACAGGAAGAGCCATTGATCGGCTTTTCCTCACTCGCATCTGACAGATGCGAGTAGAGGATAGCCAATCCGCTGCTCTCTGATGGGGGGGGGGGGTTGTGCTGTTTTTTTTTATCAGTGCAGTCCCCCCCATCGAATCCCACCCAGGACCAACAGGATGCCGCCCAGGACCACCAGGATGGCCATCCACACTGGACTACCAGGTACGCCCCCCTAGACCACCAGGGAAATGCAAATATGTGCCCAGGCAGCTGCCAATCAGTGCCCACCCACTATGCCTACCACTGCCAGAGCCACCAGGGATACCTATCAGTGCTGCATATAAGTTCTGCGTATCAGTGCCATGTATCAATGCCCAGCAGTGCCAGCCATAAGTACCCATCTTTGCAGCCTTTCAGTGCCACCCATGAGTGCCAATCGGTGCTGCATATCAGCGCCCACTCATTGGTGCCACCTCATCGGTGCTGCCTTATCAGTGACCATCAGTGAAGGAAAAACTTGCTTATTTACAAAATTTTATAACGGAAACAAAAGCAAAACTTTTTATTTTTTTTCAAATTTTCTGTTTTTTTTTGTTTGCTTAGCAAAAAATATAAACTACATAGGTGATCAAAAACCACCAAAAGAAAGCTTTATTTGTGGGAACAAAATGATAAATATTCTGTTTGGGCACAGTGAAGCATGACCGCGCAATTTTTATTTAAACAGCGACCGCGCAGAAAGCTGAAAGGAAGGGGGGTAAGTGCCTGGTATTGAAGTGGTGTGGACATTCCACTGTTCACCATTTCAGTATCACCTCGGACCTTGCAATATTACCCACCTCACACAATGATCTTTGGAGGTAGTTTATAAAGCCACTTCTGTTTCATAGAAAGATGGCATAGAGGTGCTGTAACTCCTCCCCTTCCAGCTGTACCGCATTTGCTGCCAAAAAGTGCGTGAGCCACAAGAAAACTTTAAGGTACTTCCACTTGTTCACAAAATGACATGGCAGTCTGCATATTGGCATGATGATGCATACTTGGAGAAGGGTGCAGGGAGACTTTAAAAAAGGAATTTTGGACAATAGAATTTGTCACATCTATGTGATGTACAGCAACCTTATGCAAAGTAATACTGACATCAGGTAAGCTTTTCCTAAGCAAAAATAATTGCTTTCGCTGGTACAACACAGATGGACATGAGTGTTCCACTTTCAGTACAAAGTGCCTGAAAGTTCCATTCAGGGGTTCGGTCTCGTCTAGACCTAAACACTGATTGTTACAGTATGTGCTCTGCTGGTCCAGAGCAGTAAAGACTTGAAATTGGTGGGACCAACGTTAGTCTTTTTCTCACCCAAACATTCTCCCATTATGGTCACTGTCCTTTTGAATGGGTTTCCACTTCTTCTTTAACCACTTAAGACCCCGACCTTTAGGCAGCTAAAGGACCCGGACAGTTTTTGCGATTCGGCACTGCGTCGCTTTAACTCCCAAGCAAAATTGGCGTCCTTTTTTTCCACAAATAGAGCTTTCTTTTGGTGGTATTTGATCACCTCTGCGGTTTTTATTTTTTGCGCTATAAACAAAAATAGAGCGACAATTTTGAAAAAAATTAAATATTTTTTACTTTTTGCTATAATAAATATCCCCCAAAAATATATATATAAAAAAAAAATGTTTTCCTCAGTTTAGGCTGATACGTATTCTTCTACCTATTTTTGGTAAAAAAAATCGCAATAACCGTTTATCAGTTGGTTTGCGCAAAATTTATAGCGTTTACAAAATAGGGGATAGTTTTATTGCATATTTATGAATTTTTTTACTTCTAATGGTGGCGATCATCGATTTTTTTTTTCGTGACTGCGACATTATGGCGGACATTTCGGCCAATTTTGACGGCGCCACAGTGAAGAAAGGGGAAGCTGTGTTTACACACAGCTCTCCCCGTTCTTCAGCTCTGGGGACCGATCGAGGGACTCCAGCAGCAATCGGGTCCCGGCGGTCACGGAGCTTCGGACCGGCTCGCGGGAACCGGCTGGGCACTTAAAGAGGACGTACCTGTATGTGCTTGTGCCCAGCTGTGCCATTCTGCCGACGTATATGTGCAGGAGGCGGTCCTTAAGTGGTTAAAGAAAGTGAAAAAAACACTTTAAGCCTGTATTGAATGAATGAGCATGACATAATATAAAATTTGATTTTTGAATGATTAAAATACATTACCCTAAACACTTGGAAATTACAGATGTGGATTATGGTTGGTGGAGTCGCCGAAAATGTTCAAGACTGGGTTTCAAATTGCCTCAAATTGTCTTTCGTTTTTCAGCAGTCCACTTCAGCATTCATTTTTTGATGTAAGAAGAGCAGTATTCATTCCATTTGGTTGCTATGGGAAAACACCGGCAGTTCTTTAAGCACATTAAATATCAAACACATTGATAATTACAGTTGCACTCAAAGGTCAATTATGGACGTGCAACTAAATTGATTTGTCCATGTGGAGGCATTAATGTTGTAGTAAATGGGAATTTTTAGCCATTTATCTGTGAATAATAAAAGATCCCTTATAAAAGGGAAAATGTCATTTCCACAGAGGGAAGGGTGAAGGTTTTTGTATACCTGATGATTAGACTTGTTTTTGTTGAATGGTTTCCAGTGACGGTGTCCAGGTGTTTCTAAACAGGGAACATTCCAGCTTTATATCATTTGATTGAAATTGTATGAAATAAATCCAGTCTGTAGCCTGTCTGATATTGCATAATTCAGGAGCTATGACTTTTCTTTCTGTGGACCAGAATCTTTCAGCAGCCAGGCCAAGTCTGTACATTCGCCCTTTTACAGTTTGCCACATTACAGCTGAACTCTGGAAATCCTATTTTTTTGCATACTTGCATTGGGCCAGCCTGACTTACTGTAAAGCCTCGTACACACGATCGGTCCATCCAATGAGAACGGTCTGATGGACCGTTGTCGTCGGTTAACCGATGAAGCTGACTGATGGTCCGTCGCGCCTACACACCATCGGTTAAAAAAAACAAAGTTCAATGCTTCCAAGCATGCGTCGACTTGATTCTGAGCATGCGTGCCTACTAACGATCGTTTTTTTCCCATCAGTTAGGAATCCATCGGTTAAATTTAAAGCAAGTTGGCTTTTTTTTAACCAATGGTTAAATAACCTATGGTGCCCACACACGATCGGTTTCAGACCGTTGTCCTCTGGTTAACCAATCGTGTGTACGAGGCCTAAGTATGCATGTGTGATGTTTCAAGGGCTGCTGGTGATACTGTAAATAACTGTTGTAGCCGGCACTACATACAGCGAGAGCAACAATCTTCCAAGTTCTGTGCTTCTCTCTGCCACTCGCCATAGGGGTCCCTCACTTGGCAACTCTGCCATTCATAGAATGCCTTGTCATTTTTTTCAATGAGTATAAAGCCTCATACACACGATCGGACTTCCAACTGACTGTTCCGTGGATTTTGCTCCAAATGGGCGTTGGCCATTTGCATAAACACGGCAGCCAACAAACACGAACGTAGTGACGTAATAGACGTACTACAAGTTTTTTCTGCTCTTTACCGCCACCCTTTGGGCAACTTCTACTATTGATGTCTGATCTTTAGCATTGGTTCTGAGCATGCGTGTTTGGACTTTTAGCGCAATGGACCTGTGTACACACAATCGAATTAGCCGAAGTAGGACATTTTTTCCGGGAAAGTTTGCACAGTGAATATTTGTCCGAAAAACAAAAAGGTTGTCCAATGGAGTGTACACACATGGTCGGATTGTCCGATCAAACAGGTCTGTCGGACATTTGTTGTCAAAAAGTACTATCGTGTGTATGGGCCTTTAGGCGTTATCTGATTGGATAAGGTGGGGATTATCATAGGCGTGCGCACAGGGTGTGCCAGGTGTGCCCAGGCACACCCTAATCACCCTGTGCAGCACAGATTCCCCCTACTGCCCAGGCTCGCCCCTCCACAGCACTACCGGCTTCCTTCCTTTCCTCTCTTGCCGGCTGTTGCTGCAGGGATTTTTAGGATGAGTGAGGCAAGGGGCTGGTAAATATGTATTTATCAGCCCCTTCCCTTCCTGAATGAACATGGTGAGTGATCGGTAGTATGTTGAGCTTTGGGGTGCACACCCTAATACAATAGGCTGCGCACACCTATGGGGATTATGATGTCACCACCTCACCCCTCCACCTTGTTCAGATTATTTCTTGTATGTATGAAAACATACAAGGTATTCCATGAATGGCGGCAGGGCTGAGCGAGTGATACTTTGGTCAGTGAGCAATGGGAAGCTGCTCTCACAGAACCTGGAAGATTGCGGCTCCCGCTGTATGTAGCATGGGCTGCTACAGACATATGTCGCTACCCCCGTGGCCTTGATATCAGAAATGCATACTTTCATTGAGCCAAGAGTATGGGAAAAATATAATTCCTGGATTTTAACTTTGAATTTGGCAGTAGTCTGGGCTCCATCTCTAGTACATTTTACCAGTCTACCTTACAATATTTAATCATTTATTTGGGTTTGTCTCATATTTTGACAGTCGGTTAAGATTACCAATTATAGGTCACAAGTTCTAAATTAATACTAGATGGTATTAAAATTTGTTAGAAACTTTTTATCTGAAAAAACTATGTTGATGTCTGACATGAAACAAGATACTAATGCAATGCCAAAGACAGAAGCTGCCATTCTCTAACTCTTGGGCAGCTTACCTGTGCCATCATTCATGGAGAAAGTGGCTTCCTTGCCCCAGAATTCGAAGACAGAACAGGAGGAAGAGAATGGCAGCGTCTATCACCGGTCTCTCATGTAAGTAGTTAACTTGTATCAAATTATATTTAACACATTGAGCCATACAGATCACTATTTCTAGTGCTTCTATGGTCTTGTAGTGTCAAAAAAAATAATTTTGTAAAATCGGAATTCCTGTTGCAAGCTTTGCATCTTGTATTGGGATGTGAAAAGTTGGGTTTTGTTGTATAAGGATCTACTATTGCTTTTTAATGTCTCTTAAAGCGGTTGTAAACCCACACACATCAATACTATATTCATAATATTCTGAAAGGCAAATTAAGTATGAATCGAATGACCACTTTGTGTATATATAAATATGTTAGCTTACAGCATATGTTCTTAATAATCCAAACCTTATTTCAGTACATTCGCCAGCGCCATCTTCACTGTGGTCTTTTGCATCTAAATCTGCTTTGTATTTCCGCCCACAGAACGTCCTTCTCTCGATAATCCCACGCATGCGCACTAGTAAAGAGACATTCCAAGCCTTGTTTCCGGTTACTATGGAAACGTATAGAAAATAAATCACAGCGTGCTTCAGAAAGGAGTGACAATACCTCCGGGAGCACGCTGTGTAAGCACATTCCTCAGACACATTCCACGGACTTTAAAACTGGCTGTCTGTCTGCCGTCTGGCTCTCCTGTACCATGTGACGTACAGGTCACATGGTAACCATGACGCTCTTGTGCATGTAGTATAGCAGGATGTCGGGGCTGACGTCTAAAGCAGGAAATGACGCAGCCCCGACATGGACACTGAATCTTTCCGGCCAGGTCTCAGCTGGCCGGAATGAAGGATGACACGGCGCATGCGGGGTATACGTAATGACTCAAGAAAATATCGATAACAGGGACAGGAGGCAGGTACAGAAAAAATGACTCATGGCAATTCATTGTTAAAAAAAAACTACAAAATGATATGCAAAGATGAAATTTTGGGTTTACAACCGCTTTAAATATTCCATTGTAGGTTACTATACAGTGTTACACGTTCCCCTTAATCAGTTATGTGAATTTTTTTTTTTTTTTTTTCATATTAAATATGCTGGATTTTCCTGTTAATTGTGTGTCTTTTATTTTAAAATTAATTTTACAGCTTTAAAGATAATCTCCCGCACTGCAAGGATTAAAGTGTATCTAGAACAAAAACAATGCATCACAGCTTACCTTTTCTTTAGAGGTGGCTGAATTTTTATATGTTTTTTTATTTAACTTTTTTTCATACTTTTTTTTTTCTAGTTTATTCTTCTTTATTTTCACCTGGTGAGCCTGCCAGGAACACACTCCCTGCCCTGGACTGACAACCTTACTGTATCTAAGAGGAGCAGCATTGTCACCACAACTCTCCATAACATAGGGGGAGATGTTTTCTGCTCCGTGAAGTTTACACTTAACAACCACCGCACGACGATATACGTCGGCAGAATGGCACGGCTGGGCAGATCGACGTACCGGCACGTCGTTTACATCTACCCAGCCGTGGGTCGCGGGCGCACGAAGCTCCGGGACCACGAGACCCGCGGACCCGATTGCTGGAGTCCCGCGATCGGTCCCCGGAACTGAAGAACGGGGAGAGCCGCATGTAAACACGGCTTCCTCGTGCTTCACTGTGGCGGCTGCATCGATCGTGTCATCCCCTTTATAGGGAGAGACAATCGATGACGTCACTCCTACAGCCACACCCCCCTACAGTTGTAAACACACACTAGGTGAAACATAACCCCTTCAGCGCCCCCTGTGGTTAACTCCCAAACTGCAACTGTCATTTTCACAGTAAACAATACAATTTAAATGCATTTTTTGCTGTGAAAATGACAGTGGTCCCAAAAATGTGTCAAAATTGTCCGAAGTGTTCGCCATAATGTCGCAGTCACGAAAAAAATCGCTGATCGCCGCCATTAGTAGTAAAACAAAAAAAAATTAAATAAAACTATCCCCTATTTTGTAAACACTATACATTTTGCGCAAACCAACCGATAAACACTTATTGCGATTTTTTTTTATTTATTTTTTTACCAAAAATAGGTAGAAGAATACGTATCGGCCTAAACTGAGAAAAAAATAGTTTTTTTATATATTTTTGGGGGATATTTATTATAGAAAAAAGTAAAAAATATTGCATTTTTTTTCAAAACTGTCTCTCTATTTTTGTTTATAGCGCAAAAAATAAAAACCGCAGAGGTGATCAAATACCACCAAAAGAAAGCTCTATTTGTGGGAAAAAAAGGACGTCAATTTTGTTTGGTAAAAATGACGCACGACCGCGCAATTGTCTGTTAAAGCGACGCAGTGCCGAATCGCAAAACCTGGCCTGGGCATTTAGCTGCCTAAAGGTCCGGGGCTTAAGTGGTTAAACTGTCTTTTAGAGGATAGTAAGATCACTTTTACTTACCCGATCTTCCACTCCTCCTGCAAACGGCACTCACCTCCACTCCTGCAGTGGACTGTCCCTTGGCGTTTATGTCCAGTGCAAGGCTATGGTTCCTTCATCCATCTTAATGACATCAGAAGACCTTTAACCACCAGACTGCAGGGCAGAAGAGGCTGCAGGGACCGGTCTAGCATTGCAGAGAAGCCTGCTGGAGCCGAGGATCAGATAAGTAAAACTGCTGTACCTGGTCCCCCCAGGCATAAACAGTTAACCCTTGAAGTGTGGACACCACCCCACTGCAAGGTATGACTTTCAGTTTCCCTGGAGTTCAGCTTTAAAGGTAAAGCAAGGTAAAAATGGCTGAGAAATGTAATATCCGGTTCTATTTTCTTTGGATGCAAATTTTATAAACCAATAGCATTTATTGGTTACAAGAATGAAGAAGTGTAAGGGAGTACCATGAAAAAATGTACTTCCTAATCCAAAAAAATGGATAATGTGATGTCTTAAATGTGAGTTATTGCCCTTTCACACTGCCAGCGCCCGAAAAACACTGGTAAAGCGCCTCTAAAACTAGCAGCGATTTACCGGAATTTTTCGAGCGCTAGCGGGGCTAGTAGACGAAATAAAGAGTTAAAGAGTGCAGCGCCATAGTGTGAAAGCCCTCGGACTTTCACATTGAGATTGCAGATGAGGCTTTCAGGTGCTATTTTTAGCGCTAAAGCGCCTGAAAAATGCCCCAGTGTGAAAGGGGTCTAAAGGTCCACTTTAAATGTCCTTGCTTTAAAGGATATCCAAGCTTCAAAACAGAAATTAAATTTACTGAAACTCACCGGTCCTTGGATATGGAGGCTGTATTGGTTTTTCTCTTTTTAGGCAAAAATGTTCTGCAAGTACAGAAAAAAAACCTGTTGTTCTTACAAGAATTCAAATGACCTTGTAAGCTCCTGTGCACTGAACTGATCTCAAATAATGTTATCAGTTTTCCCAGCTTTCTTCTGTGACCTACAGAACACCTTATCCCTATGTAATGATGAAAGGGAGGTGTTTGTAGCCCAAATCTGGAGAGCAGATTAGGGCGACAACACTACTCCTACATGAAGTGCAGTGTTGTCATTCTAAGACATGAAGTGTATGGCTGGCAGAATCAATAAGTGCAAGTAAAGGGGAAAAAAATCCTAAAAAAGGGAAAACTAATGCAGTCACAGCATATATAGCTGGTAATATATGACATTTTTTGTTTTTGGGTTTAGATAAGCTTTAGGATTCTGTTAACCTTATGTAGAATTTTTTTTTACTCTAAAGTTCACACTAAATGCTCTTAAATTAGAACTGAACACAACAAGTGAAGATCTGCTGTGTTATAGGGAACATCTAGAAATGTTTAATGTGCCTAAGCAGTAGCCTCAGGAGCAATCGTGGGTGCCTGGCAGACATGGGCTCCTAGGTGACGCGACAAGGCATGCGCCCCCTATACCGGCGGAAAGTGGAGGACATCATATGACGCTCGCCCAGGATGGGAGATCCCATCTGTGGACGTTATTTGACAATACGCCAGAGGGAAGTGGTTAAAATAACAAACATGTTATACTTATCTGCCCTGCGTAGTGGTTTTGCACTGATTAAGTCGAATCCTCCTCCTCTGGGGTCCCTGGCTGGAGCTCCTGGCCCCTCCCTCCTGTTGAGTGTCCGAACAGCAAGCAGCATGCTCTAGGGGCACCCACGCCCAGCTCTGTGTATCCATTTAGACATGGAGTTGCGCATAGGCCCCGTCCCCTCTCTCTCCTGATTGACCAACTGAGTTTGATTGATGACAGCGGGAACCAATGGAGCCGCTGTGTCTCAGCCAATCAGGAGGGAGAGTCCTGGATGACCGAGGCATTTGTGTATATCGCTGGATTGAGAGGGGGATCAGGCAAGTATTAGGGGGGCTGCTCCACATATAATGCATTTAAGATAAAAAACCTTCTGCCTTTACAATCACTTTAAAAAACTCTAGTAGCGCTCCATCAATAATGTAACCATTTCTTAAAAACAACCAATAGTTGTGACCCTTTCAAGTCTATCTGGGAGAGTTACATCCATAAGGTGATAATTGATCTCTTGATGCTCCATGAATCCCAGAATCACCAGAATCACACCAAGTGAGTCCCCCTCCTCTTTGACTCAACACTCACCAAAAGGCAACGTATATTAAGCAGTTGATCAAAGTTACACTCAAGATGTCATCCAGGGACTGGTAATCCACAATCACAGGATCTACATCAAGTGCTGTAAAAACAAAGAGTGCTTACAATAAATCCACATATGAAGCAGTCAGATGTCCACCACATGTCTGTAACTGGCATCTCACCACACTTGCTTCTTGCTATGGGGCGTGTCCGTCACATCCAACGGGGTGCTGGCGTCACTTCTGGTCGATGTATGGTTCCCACACTGACGTGTTTCGTCATTGTAACTTTTGAGTATGTGGCTATACAGCATGGCAGAGTGATATTTGTAAAACGCCAATCACAGCCCTTAGCTCTTTATGGTACAATGCGCTCAGGCTTCAGAATCTTGGCAACATCCACTGAAGCTCGGAGCCGCCTGAAGCACAACTGTGTCATTGCAGTACAATCAAACATAGTGGCTAAATGAGTAATTGTCATTCTAAATGTGTCATGGCTGAAATATGAAAATTGGCCTGGATAGGAGAGGGGTGAAGTGGTTAAGGTAGGGATAGACAAAGTGTAAAGGTTTTGTATATATATATGTAGAAAAACATTTGTAATACATTTAGGGTGGGACCACATTAGTACTCTTGTGCCCTTAGCTTGTTTTATGTTATACTGGTGTAAAATGTGTTACCAACCAGACGAGCAGTATTTCTTTGCTCTTCGTGATGTGTGCTAGACAATGTGCACTAAATATGCTGTTGGGTTTTATAAAGCTGAGGTGTTTGTTGTTTTGCTGAGTTAGCAGTTCGTTGCTCTCTTGTAGGCAAACCGCAATCGCATGACCAAATAATTGCCAAGTGTTTTGCTGCCAAATCAAAATTGACCTAATTCCATAGCTGCTTGCTTACAATTTTTTGTATTTGTGCAGAAAACCATCTTTAAAAATCTGTGTTGCCCTCATTTCCTGCTTGTTGCTAAGTATATTGTGATTCTTCACCAACTAAACCGCAAATGTCACTATTATACAGGATTTATAGAGCACCAACAGTTTGCGCACGCTTTATAATGTTAGGGCAGACAATACAGTTTCAATACAGGAGGAGTCAAAGGACCCTGCTCATTAGAGCTTATAATCTTCTAGGGAGAGACAAGTTATACTAAAGTTAATAACTATGGGGGATGAGCAGATGAAGAAAAGGAAAGTCCATTTGTTAGGAGGAGGCAGGATAGGCTTCTCTGAAGAGAAAAGTTTTCAGGGATCGCCTAAAAGTGGATAGAGTTTGAGATAGTCAGATTGGGGTAGGGAATTCCAAAGGATGGGAGAGGCTTTGGAGAAGTTCTGGAGGCAATGCTGTATCTTGGCCTAGGCCAACAAGGCCCAGGCCTAGGGTAGCACTTTGCAGGGCGGCAGCACGTAAGAGTCCCCGCCGGCTTGCGGTACACTTCATGGGGCAGACTGGGCTGAGTGGCAATTTAGTCTAGTGCCCCCATAAAGCGGCCGCACCGCTTCCAGTATGCGAGCGGTCAGCATTCCACAACTGTGGGGAGTGCCGCTTCTAATTTTGACTGTCCTATTACCCTGGACCACAAACCTTCCCCACTGTGCTATATGTTTCTGCTGCACCATGGCATGGTTATATCTTGGTCCTCTCCATAAAATTATCAGACATTTGTGCTTAAAGTAGAACTATAGGCAACACTTTTTTTTTTTTTTTAAGTAAGGGGGGGGGGGGTTATAGCCCCTGTCAGTTTATTTGTTACCATCCCTGTCCCATTGCAGACTTCCTTTCACTTCCTGTCCCATAGCCAAACAGGAAGTGGGAGGAAATCTATGCAAATGAAGGGAATCCATTGCCCCCATGGCCTTGACAGGAAGGGGTGGGCAATATTTAAATTAGGGGGTGCACAAGTTTAGTCGGGCCTAGGTCAGCACAAAACCTAAATACACTACTGCCTGGAGGCGAGTATAGGAGGCGGTGACGAGGGAGTAGGAGGTCTTGGGAGGAATGAAGAGGGCGATTTGGTTGGTATTTAGAGACTAGGTTAGTGATGTAGCTCACTAGACCTCAGTTGCACCTTACAGACATACGAGGAAATCTTCCACATGTGCATGTCATTGCATTACCTTCTCCTTGTTCATAAAAATTGGAATTGGCAGTGATGCCTGCACTCGATCTTAATATTGGAATACTCAAATCCAAGAAATTGGAATTGGCAATTATGTGCTTTACCAAAACACGCTTCTTCACCCACTGGACATGGAACCTAACCTTACAGTGGGGATCGAAAGTTTGGGCACCCCAGGTAAAAATTTGTATTAATGTGCATAACGAAGCCAAGGAAAGATGGAAAAATCTCCAAAAGGTATCAAATTACAGATTAGACATTCTTATAATATGTCAAAAAAAGTTAGATTTTATTTCCATAATTTACACTTTCAAAATGACATAAAAACTAAAAAATGGCGTCTGCAAAAAAACTTTTTTTGACATATTATAAGAATGTCTAATCTGTAATTTGATGCCTTTTGGAGATTTTTTCCATCTTTCTTTGGCTTCGTTATGCACCTCAATACAAATTTTTACCTGGGGTGCCCAAACTTTCAATCCCCACCAGGGGCGGACTGACCATTGAGTCACTCGGGCACTGCCCGAGGGCCCCATGCCACTAGGGGGCCCCATCAGGGTTGCCAGGCTCAGTAAAACCAGAGAGAGTATGTAAAAATCTGTGTTTTTTTTAGATCTGTCCCTGATATGTCCGAAGCCGACATGCTTTTGATGTGAAAATCCCGAGATTTTAGCTGCCCTGCCTCTGCACTGCCTCCCGGCGTGGTGGCCATCTGTAAGCCCAGGGGCCCCATAATCTTCTATTGCCCGGGGGCCCCATGAGTTGTCAGTCCGCCCCTGGTCCCCACTGTATGGATACTTCTAAAAAAGCTTCTATAACCCTCAGAAATCACTTTTATAATTGTCTACTAAAACAAATATTCACCACTTAAAGGAGTTCCAGCCGTTTTTGTGTTTATTAAAAGTCAGCAGCTACAAAGAGTGTAGCTTCTGACTTAATAAACAGACACTCACCTGTCCCAGGATCCAGCGATGCGGCCAAATGAACACTCGGTTCTTGCTCTCGCCTCTCCCTGGCGCCGGCATCACAAATGTGGGCACCTGGCCGTGACAGCTTACGGCCTCGCAGCAGGGTGCGTATTGTGCATACGTGAGTCGGACTACGCCTTCTCAGTGGCCGGGCAATCTTCTGGGACCTGTTATGTGTCCCAGAAGATTGCAGCAAGGGGGAGAGTGGAACGCCTGGGCAGCCCAAACGAAATGGGTAGCGGGGTATCTGTCAAAACTAGGTACATGCTCACCCCCAAAAATGACATGCCAAAACGTGGCATAGAATGGGTTGAGTGCTTAAAGTGGAACTTTAAATTAACTGCGCTTTAAATTATCTTCCATAGTCAAATCCAAATAATGTAATAATGTGTCACTAATCAATACACTAAAGCCTCATGCACAAGGGTGTGAGAGGCAGTGGTGTATTTAGGTTTTGTGCTGCCCTAGGCCTAACTAAACTTGTGCACCCCCTAATTTAAATATGACACACCCCTTCCTGTCAAGGCCACACCCCTTGCTGTTTAAGACCTGCCCTGAAAATTTAGAGTGGGGACACTAGTTCTGAGGGCCTGGGGGGGGGCAATGAATTCCCCTAATTTGCATAGATTTCCTCTCACTTCCTGTTTGGCTATGGGGCAGGAAGTGAAGGGAAATCACTGCAATGGGACATGGATGGTAAAAAATAACCTGACAGGGACTATAACCCTCCCTTACTCTATCCAAAATGAAAAAAAAAGTGTTGCTTATAGTTCTACTTTAAGCACAAATTTCAGATAATTTTATGGAGAGGACAAAACATATATAATCATGCCAATGGTGCAGCAGAAAACATAGCACAGTGAGGAAGGTGGTCCAGAATGATAGGACAGTCAAAATGAGAAAACTAGAAGCACCTCCTTCCCCCCACATACGTGGAATGCTGGCCGTTCCCATACTGGAAGCAGTGCGGCTGCATTATGGGGGTGTAGACTAATTTGCCTCTGCCCAGTCTGCCCCAAAAGACTGGCACTACACTAACAGTGTAATTCAAGCCGGCGGGGATTCTTTCCATGGTGCCCCCCTGCAAAGTGCTGCCCTAGGCCTGGGCCTTGTTGGCCTAGGCCAGGATACAGCATTGGTGAGAGGTATAAAAAAAGCTGGGTGTAAAAATTAAGTCTAAAAAGAATGGGACTAGTATAAGAAAACATGCTTGGTGATCTGTGGCTGCAGTGATCTTTACAATAGTAGTTATACCTGAACAGCACAACCTCTATCAGCAGGTTTAACTTTTATTTCTTTATTATTCAACAAGCTATGCAAGCTTTTTATTGTGGTGTAGGAAAGTCCCCATATCAATCCCGATGTCACTGCTTACCTGGAGCAGCGGGTTTTCAGCAGACCCAGACACACTATTTGCTGAAGCTATTGGCATCCTCTCCCCCCCCCCCCTCCATCTACCTTTTATCTGGTGATTTGTGGAGTCATCATCTTATGAGATATCTTCTTGTGAGAGCGCTTGTTTGGGGCCCCTTCTGTGTACCCCAAGGAGGGACTGAGGCTTTTTGGTTTGTATTCAAGCAGCTTACTCTATTCAGGTGCTTTTTGGTATTTGATTTCAGCAAGACGGTATGTCGATGAAAGTCTCCCCTTGGCATGAACACACCTGATGCTCTATTTGGAGATTTAGAGAGTCAGACACAGAGAATGAAGCCCTGAAGAAGCAGCCTCCGCCGTGAAACATGTAGGCAAACGCCAAGTGGTACATCTATGCCACGTCTGACTGCTTCTTATACACGTGTACTCTTTTATCCATATGTGGGCTTGTCTATGCCCCTTTTTTTAATTCTTGTCTTATGTAAAAATAAAAAATAAATTCTACTACTTAATTTATGTGTATATATGTGATATATAATATCCGGGGAACTACCATTCAATGTCCATCCTACCAAATTTCTCCCCTCTTTTGATGGTATTTAAGTCGTTTTTCTCTTTCACTAATGTGCACTGATAAAGTTGCACTGATAGGCTGCACTGATGGTCATTGATGGGCACTAATAGGCTGCATTGGTGGGCATTGATGAAGCTGCACTATTAGGTGGCACTGATAGGTGAAACTGATGAGGTGGAACCGATGGGCACTGATTGGCACTACTAGTGGGCACTGATTGGCAGCAGTGATGAGCACCGATTGGCAGAACTGGTGGGCACTGATGGGACTTCACTGATAATCAGGACACTGATAATCGGTGCCCTTATTATCAGTGTACATGTCCCTTTTACACAAGCCGGTTATCGGCTCTCCTCACACTGTCAGAGTGAGGAAAGGAGTGCCGATAACCGGCTTCTGTTTACCTTTGTGGTCAGCTGTGATTGGACGCAGCTGATCACGTGGTAAAGAGCCACTGATTGGCTCTTTACCTCAATCTGTGATGAGCAGTGTCTGGAGGACACTGTTAACACAGAGCGCACCACCCACGCCCCGCAGCGGGCACGATCACACATAGACTTCATGTGACGGCCTCCCAGAACTGGACGCCTGCGCTGTAGCCTTCATTTGCCTGTAGCTTGGTTGGCAAGTGGTAATGCCCCATCTCTCCGTCTTGTCTCTCCAGTCTGTCCCTTATCTCCATCTTTTCAAAGGCTGCCCATAATGTCCTATGTATAATCCTTCTCCAAAGAAACAACTATAAATGAATTTACTTACAAACAGAGGGAGACATCAAGAAATGAGAGGAAATCTACCCCTAGCAAGTGAAATCCACCCCTAGGAAGCGGTTTTCCCATCAGGAAAAAAAAACAATGGAATTCCTCTCAAGCCTGCCTTGCATACACACGGTCACACAAAAGTTCAGTGAACTTTTGACTGCCAAGAACACGGTGACGTAAAAGACTACAACGAGACGACAAAATTAAGTCCTATGCTTCCAAGCATGCGTCTAATTGTTTCCTGAGCATGTGCGTTTTTTTTACTGTTGCAAAAGCATACAGACGAACGGTTTTCCCGCTAGGATTTTTTCCTTGCGGGAAAAAAGAGATCCTACTCCTTTTTTTCCGGCAGTTTTCCTGTGGGAAAGTCATTTCCCGACAAAAAGCTCTCATCACAGTTTTTCCGACAGGAAAACCGGTCGTGTGTACGGGACATTAGAGTTATCTTGGGAAGAAGGTGTCCCCACTGAGAGCCGGTTCACACTGGGGCGGCACAACTTCGGGGGTGACTCGGCAAGGTGTCCTGAAGACGACTTCAGAGGCGACTTGCAAAATGACTTCTGTATAGAAGTTAATGCAAGTCGCCCCGAGTCGACCCAAAGTCGTACAAGAACATTTTTCTAAGTCGGAGCGACTTGCGCCGCTCCTATTAGAACGATTCTATTGAATAGAATGGGACGCGACTTGTCAGGCGGCTGAGTCGCCTGACGAGTCGCCCCAGTGTGAGCCGACTCTGAAGCTTTATCACCAATCCTTGTTTCCACAACAACCCAACTTTTTTTTAAATTCAACTGTCATTGGGACAGAAATTGAGGTGAAATCTTCTGAACAGGAGCAAAACAAATGTTACAGGGGTGATAACCCTTCCCTATGCTATCCAAAAAAACATAATTATTATTTTTTGGCTGGAGTTACACTTAAAAAATATACCTGTTCCGACTTACATACAAAGTCAACAGAAGAACAAACCTACAGAACCGATCTTGTTTGTAACCCAGGGAATGTCTGTATTTTGAAAAAAAGTAGTGACCAGGGGCGGACTGACAACTCATGGGGCCCCCGGGCAATAGGAGATTATGCGGCCCCCAGGCAATAGAGTATGGGGCCACACAGTATACACACGCACATACAGTATACATACACACTATACATACACACAGACAGGGCCGATTCTAGGGTCACAGACGCCTGGGTGCAGAAATATTTCTGGTGCCCCCCACATGGGCGTGGTCATCTTACCAACTCCTCCCCTTTAAAATGTTTCTATGGCAATGACTCTAACACAGAGATGCTCCCCTAACACGGACAAGGAGAACACGTCAGGCACGGACCGCCCTTCAGCAACGTCACTGCACGACTGGTCTCTCTCCACACAGGGACAGCCGCTGCTTTGCTCTCCTCCTCTGACAGGAGGAGAGAGGGGGGACAGGCTTGGGCAGGAAACACAGTGGCAGTGCCCCCACCTCTGTGGCGCCTGGGTGCACTGCACTCCACGCACCTGCCTAGAATCAGCCCTGCACACAGAATACACACACACAGACACACTGAAAAGATACTGAAAAGATATCTGAAAAGATACTGGAGAGGCGGAGCAGCTATATTCTTGGGATTTAAAAAAATAACACAGATTTTTACATATTGTCCCTGGTTTTACTGAGGCTGGCAACCCTGATGGGGCCCCCTAGTGGCATGGGGCCCTCGGGCAGTGCCCGAGAGCCCGAATGGTCAGTCCGCCCCTGGTTGTGACAATTGATGAGCCCACCAGCAGCAATTGATGGGCACAGTAGCGGCAACTTATGGGTACAGTGGCTGCATTTGATGGGCACAGTGGCTGCGTTTGATGGCACAGTGGCTGCGTTTGATGAGCACAGTAGCTGCATTTGATGGCCACAGTGGCTGCATTTGATGGGCACAGTGGCTGCGTTTTATGACACAGTGGCTGCATTTGATGGGCACAGTGGCTGCGTTTTGATCGCACAGTGGCTGTAACTGATGTTTTTTTTATTTTTTTCAGTTTGTTCGTTTGTTTTTCAGCAGCCGCCACTGAATTTGAATGCCAGAGGTCACAGTAAATTCACCATTACATATGTATACTCACAATTACTTGTCCCAAAGTTTTACTAGGTGTAGAAATCAAAGTTCATCTGTGAAAAGTCCCATTATTATTCCTGAGTCAGTTGGAATAGAGAGTAACCAAATCTAGTGTCAGAACTGTACTCCCTGGGCTGGCACTGCAACCATTGGTCACACTGCCTTGCTTTTCCTTTTCCTCTTTAGTCTGGATAAACATTGGTCACATATATGAATATGGAATGATGTGTTTTTCATAGCAGGGAGGAATTCCTGTGCTCACCCAGATCTGCATTTCCCTAAATGTCCGCTAGGTGTCGCCTGGGCTGCATCTTTCAGCTCCCTGGGCTGAATGCACTAGGAGAGCAATCAGAAGAAGGGTTTCCCTTGTGGGGGAGGAGGGAGCACTAAGTCTCTGCAAGTTCTCTAAACTCTCCGGACCATCCTGACGGCTCTCCCAGGTAAGTCTGCTATAGTGATCAGTCTGTCCAGATCCAGGCCAATCCCCAGTGAGATCCTTGTGTCTGGATCTGGCACAGACTCAGATCATTTAGCTGGGTGATTGACCATTTATAATGTGGGTGATGGGAGGTGGGTGATAAATAACCTTCATAGACTGAGCTGGGTGATCTACAACCAACGACGAAGGACATAGTCATCTAGTCATCTGTATACTGGGGTATATTACTTCTATGTACTATGAACTTTATCCTACTGAAATATATATATATATATATATATATTTTTTTTTTTTCCTTTTTTTCTTTCTTAATTTTTTTTTTATATATATTATTATTATTATTATTTATTATTATTATTATTATTATTATTATTATTATTATTATTGAGCACCTTTCACTTCTATTGCATATCATTATTTTCTGCATGCTGAGATCTCACTTATTGATCCACAATCATGATTTACTACAGATGACAAATGGGGAACTTCAGCATTGCAGAGTTTGGTTTGAAGAATTCTTTGTATTTGTTGCTTCTCTTATGTTGTGTGACTTTGTTCTGTTTAATGAAATGTGACTTTCCCCACCCAAATGATCCTCTGGCCACACCAAACTGCACCGTGGTAAATTCTGCAATCCTTTGCACCTTTAATCATAACCGGGGTGGAGGACGGTGCGCGTCCCATGAGCCGTGATGATTATGATCCCATTATTAGAGAGAGTTTGTAAAGGAACATGAACAGTTGTTTTATGTATAGATCTCTGGTAATAAATGTATGATCTACCTACAAAAAGAAATATATTATGCAAAAAAAATCTAATTTCCTTAACTAGTATAATGGAATAGTAGTGATAAGTGTCAGTGGGTTTAACTGATGTTTTCCTTTTGGGTTTGTTCTCCAAGATGTGGATACCTGGGGTTGTGGTAGAGGGGAGTGATCCTTGTCCTTTATACTATGTGCTATAAAATGCTCCTCTATATACCATCTTGAGAAGGTAGCAAGGTATGGAGTACATTTTTTCTGTAATCCAGAAGAGAGTTTAACCCTGTTTAATGTTCAAAGAAAGCCTAGAGATTGTGTGCTGGACATCTCATAGTCAAAAGCCTTTGTCAACCAGGGTTCCTCCAGAGGGTAATAGGGGTCCCTTCGGCATTCAGCTAAGGGGACATAATAGTGACCACCAATATAACAAATCATTTTTCCAACTTACCCCCAATGTAAGGTTCATTGCTCCCATTGACCCCCAATCTAAGGACCATTCTTCTCACTGACCACCAATCTAAGGACAATTCTTCCCACTGACCACCATTCTAAGGACCATTCTTCTCACTGACCACCAATCTAAGGACCATTCTTCCCACTGACCACCAATCTAAGGACTATTCTTCCCACTGACCACCAATATAAGGACCGTTCTTCCCTCTGACCACCAATCTAAGGACCATTCTTCCCACTGACCACCAATATAAGGATCATTCTTCTCACTGACCACCAATATAAGGACCATTCTTCCCTCTGACCACCAATCTAAGGACCATTCTTCTCACTGACCACCAATATAAGTACCATTCTTCTCACTGACCACCAATATAAGGATCATTCTTCTCACTGACCACCAATATAAGGATAATTCTTCTCACTGACCACCAATATAAGGATCATTCTTCTCACTGACCACCAATCTAAGGACTATTCTTCCCACTGACCACCAATCTAAGGACTATTCTTCCCACTGACCACCAATCTAAGGACTATTCTTCCCACTGACCACCAATCTAAGGACTATTCTTCCCACTGACCACCAATCTAAGGACTATTCTTCCCACTGACCACCAATATAAGGACCATTCTTCTCACTGACCACCAATGTAAGGATCATTCTTCTCACTGACCACCAATCTAAGGACCATTCTTCCCACTGACCACCAATATAAGGACCATTCTTCCCTCTGACCACCAATCTAAGGACCATTCTTCTCACTGACCACCAATATAAGGATCATTTTTCTCACTGACCACCAATATAAGGATCATTCTGCTCACTGACCACCAATATAAGGATCATTCTTCTCACTGACCACCAATATAAGGACTATTCTTCCCACTGACCACCAATCTAAGGACTATTCTTCCCACTGACCACCAATCTAAGGACTATTCTTCCCACTGACCACCAATATAAGGACCATTCTTCTTACTGACCACCAATGTAAGGATCATTCTTATCACTGACCACCAATGTAAGGATCATTCTTCCCTCTGACCACCAATATAAGGATCATTCTTCCCACTGACCACCAATCTAAGGACTATTCTTCCCACTGACCACCAATATAAGGACTATTCTTCCCACTGACCACCAATATAAGGATCATTCTTCTCACTGACCATCAATATAAGGATCATTCTTCTCACTGACCACCAATATGAGGACCATTCTTCCCTCTGACCACCAATCTAAGGACCATTCTTCCCACTGACCACCAATATAAGGATCATTCTTCTCACTGACCACCAATCTAAGGCCCATTCTTCCCTCTGACCACCAATATAAGGATCATTCTTCTCACTGACCATCAATATAAGGATCATTCTTCTCACTGACCACCAATATAAGGACCATTCTTCCCTCTGACCACCAATCTAAGGACCATTCTTCCCACTGACCACCAATATAAGGATCATTCTTCTCACTGACCACCAATCTAAGGACCAATCTTCCCACTGACCACCAATATAAGGATCATTCTTCTCACTGACCACCAATCTAAGGACCAATCTTCTCACTGACCACCAATATAAGGATCATTCTTCCCTTTGACCACCAATCTAAGGACCAATCTTCCCACTGACCACCAATATAAGGACATTGAACAATGTGTGGGGAAACCATTATGTCAAATCTAATTTCAGTTGTTTTGCTGTTGTGCTGGTGACACTGTGTATGGTGTGACTGGTTTATTATCTGTATTGCTCAAACTGGAAATCCAGCCAAAACTTTTTTTAGCTTTGAATAAAGAGGGCAAGGGTCAGAAATCTTACATTCTTATCAACATAGGTTTTCCTGGGAAGGGAAGATTTTCTTCACTTTCTGTCCCAGTGACCACAAAGGAAGTGAGGGGCATCTTCTCAGCGGGGACACACAAGCAGTGAAATCTTAAAACTTTCCACACTTCACCACAAAATTATGTTTTATTCATTTTCACTAGCCAGGTAAAAGTAGTGACGTTCCTGGTATGCATTCTAGGGTTAGACAGAAATCCTTTTACAAACATGGATATTTGTATTAGTCAGTGAACTGCAACACTGGGCGTCAACTTAATGGTCCCTTTATCTGTAGATATATCAGGGATGGACTTTCACTACGGCACACGTACAACACCACCATACAAGCCAAAGGGAAATACTTCTGGCTTGTCAATTGCCAGTTTCAGATTGAAATGCTGACTCATACATATAATAAAAAGAATGATTATTTTGTTAGCTTAGTATGTGAATTTAACCTGGTATGAGCCTCTTGCAATCCACTGTATAGCGGAGCTGGAGTATGAGAGGAAATCTGTATAGATTGTATAGAGATTGTACGGTCAAACACAAACTACTTTTTTCCAAGACAATTTTGAACCATGATATTGATGCACTTTATACATTGTTTGGATAAGTGACTCTACCCCTTTGTGGTTATTAACCACTTGACCACTGGGCACGTAAACCCACTTAATAACCAGACCAATTTTCAGCTTTCGGTGCTCTCACAATTTGAATGACAATTACTCAGTCATACAACATTGTACCCAAATGAAATTTTCGTCCTTTTTTTCACACAAATAGAGCTTTCTTTTGGTGGTATTTAATTACCGTTGTTTTTTTTTTTTTTGCGCTATAAGAGAAAAAAGACTGAAAATTCTGTAAAAAAAAATGAAATTTTCTTTGTTTCTGTTATAAAATTTAGCAAATTTAGTATTTTTTCTTCATTCTTTTGCATAAATGTGAAAGATGAAGTTACGCCGAGTAAATAGATACCCAACATGTCACCCTTCAAAATTGCGCACGCTCGTGGAATGGCGCCAAACTTCGCTACTTAAAAATCCCCATAGGCGACGTTGCAGGGTATTGTGGGGTATTGCAGAGTATTGTGGGGTATTGCAGAGTATTGTGGGGTATTGCAGAGTATTTTGGGGTATTGCAGAGTATTGTGGGGTATTGCAGAGTTGGGATGGATGGCTGGATCTGTGACTGCATTTGTCACAGATCCAGCCCACAGCAGCTGCTGCTGCTGCATCCGCTCCCTCCCCTCTCCTCTCACACTGTACCGTTCGGTACAGAGAGGGGAGGGAGGAACCAGCGTCATCACATGACGCCGGTTTGTTTACAAGTGACCGCTCCGTCATTGGACGGAGCGATCACGTGGTAAACCGCCGCTATCAGCGGCGATTTACCATGATCCGTGATTCGCCGGGTCCTGAGGACCCGGTGGTCACGGACATTCCCGTGTGCGCGCCCCAGAGGGCGCGCGGGAGCGCGATTCTTGGAGGACGTCCATGGACGTCCTCCCAGAGTTAAGCAACCACCTTGTAGACATATTTCGTCTATAGGGCGGTGGTTAACTGGTTAAAGGAGTTCCAACCTGGGGGGTCAAAGAGGAGAAAGTCCCATGTGCGAACTCAAGTTGCATTCACACGCGTAAATTAACATTTGCGTGCATGCACACTTAGACCCCGTACACACGGTCGGACAAAACCGATGAGAATGGACCGAGGTTACGTTTTATCGGTCCAAACCGACCGTGTGTATAGCCCATCGGTCTGTTTTCCTTCGGTCCAAAATTTTAAAACATGCTTCAAAACCGAACCGATGGACCGCTGCCCGATCGGTCCAAACCGATGGTTAGTACAGAAAGCATCGGTTCAAAACCCGCGCATGCTCAGAATCAAGTCGACGCATGCTTGGAAGCATTGAACTTTGTTTTATTCAGCACGTCGTGTGTTTGACGTCACCGCGTTCTGACCCGATCGGTTTTTGGAACGATGGTGTGTACGCACATCAGACCATCAGGCCACTTCAGCGGTGAACCGATGAAAACGGTCCGTCGGACCATTCTCATCGGTTTGGTCCGACCGTGTGTACAAGGTCTAACAGTGCATTCTAGTGGGGGAAAAATGCAGCACCATAAAAATACTGCAGTGGTGTAAACTAAGCTCATTGAAATACATTTTCATACATATGTGTTTGAACTAAGTTTATGCTGCATTTAAAAATGCCCCTGACTACATCTAATGTAAACAAGCTGTTGGGGTTTAGGAGCAGCGCCCTCTAATTTATCGTGGTCAATAGAGTCCATTGGGTTGGGATTGAACTGTTACATACCCACAGAGCCGCTGATAGGGGGGGGACCACCAGTCCTCTTGTAGGGGACCCGAGCACACAAGGGGGCCCACGCAGGGAGGGGGATTAGTGATGTATGACGAGAGAGAGAAATATTTCCTGCATTGTAGCCATTTAGGAGGGTATACTGATCTGTACAATCTGTTATCAAGGAAAAATGCTTCTAAATTAAATTGCTAATGAACGCCGCTAAACACAGCATGTAAAAGTGGTAAATTGGAAGTCTTTAAACGTTGCTTACTTGCTGTCACGTTCCAGTGTTCAGAAGAGGTTTTCAAATGTCCTGTGTACATGATACGTTAGCTGTGCTCCTTAGTTTGTTATTTCTGTAACTTTATTTCTCTCCCTCTGTCTGTCTGATCTGAACTGCCCAGCCTGTATATTTTTTTCATCTCATCTTCATTTTTTTTATTAAAGTGATTGTAAAGTCTCGTTTAAAAAAAAAAAAAAAACATGTTATACTTACCTCCTCTGTGCAGTTGCACAGAGCAGCCCAGATCCTCCTCTTCTCTGCTCCCTCTTTGCTGCTCCTGGCCCCTCCCTCCTATCGAGTGCCCCCACAGCCAGCAGCTTCCTATGGGGACACTGGAGCTGAGTTAAAGCTCTGTGTGTCCATTTAGACATGGAGCCCCGTCCCCTCTCTCCCCTGAGTGACTTTGATTGACAGCCGCTGGAGCCAATGGCACGGCTGCTGTGTCTGTCAATCGGGAGTGTCCTGGACGGCTTTGACATTCGTGGACATCGCTGGAGAGAGATGGGGCTCAGGTAAGTAATTAGGGGGTGCTGGGGGGCTGCTACATACAAAAGTTTTTTTATCTTAATGCATAGAATGCATTAAGATAAAAAAACCTTCTGCCTCTACAACTCCTTTAAAGTGGAGTTCCACCCAAAAATGGAACTTCCGCTTTTCGGAATGCCCCCCGGTGTCACATTCAGGGCTGGTGCAAGGAGTTTTGACACCCTAGGCAAAATCTCATTATGCCGGCCCCATTGGCTCGGCCCCCTTTGCCCTGCCCATTTGACAGTACATGCTGCCTAGTTTGCCTAGTGTTAGCACCGGCCCTGGTCACATTTGGCACCTTTCGGGGGGGGGGGGGGGGGGGGAACAGATACCTGTCTAATCCTTTTATACCCTCTAAAAAAATGCTTTGATATACAAGTGCTTTGGATTACAAGCATGTTTCTGAAACGAATTATGCTCACAAACCAAGGTTTTACTGTACTTCTATTGTATTTTTAGAGAATTATAGCTTTAATATTTTCTTGGAGAGGCACTGTCAGGTAGTCTGGACGGGGCCCCACCATTTCTATACCCATAGGTATTTAGGAATGTGGGTACAAGGGGCAAGTATAGGACTGTGGAAAGTAAAACCCTGCATATAATCCCAGGATATATTTGTGACCATACCTTTTATTTTTCACCACGGAGCGAATAAGTGATCTCTATTTTGGATATAATAGCAATTTATTAGTTTTATTGTAATCAGGAAAACAAAGGGGAACTTAAAGGGTCACTAAAGGAATTATTTTTTTAGCTAAATAGCTTCCTTTACCTTACTGCAGTACTGGTTTCATGTCCTTATTGTTCGTTTTTGCTTTGAAGTAGCTGTAATTCTGCTGTGATCTCCACACTTCCTGGTTGCCTGTTTCCTTATAACCATCGTACTGGGAGATTTTCACGGTGGTCTAAGCTGTCATTACTGTGTGTCTAAAACTCCTCAGAACCAATCAGATTCATTTTAAAAACAAAACACTGCCCTGGATTTGTTGTTTTTGTTCTGTGAGTCTTCCCGACTCACCTCTCACCCGGAACTTCATGTATGTACCTTTAAAACGAACGTGAAACTAGAGGCACATTATATGATAGATTAAATTAAATTTTTAATCATTTTTAAAAGGAATCAGTTAACTTTTATGTCTCTATACCCAATAAACAGTCATTTCAGCAAAAAAAATGTTTTCCTTTAGTAACCCTTTAAATATATATATTAGGGCTGTGCAAATTAACTTTTAATTAATCGATTAATCTTTAATTTTTTTGATCGATCAAAATCTTTTTGATCGATTAAAATTCTTTTGATTGGGAGTTCCGTCGGAGATCCAGCCGGTGGGTCTTGCTGTGTCCATCTGAAGGGCTCCTTTGCTGTGCCTTCATATCTGCATGTCGACGGGACCTCACTATCTGCCACACGCAAGGGCTGTTACACTTCCCTCTATCACTTCCCTCTATAAACCTGGGATTCTACAACCATCCACTGGGAGTTGTGATAGTTCCCTTCATGGGACATCTACATGCTGACGGACTGATGTTAACCTCTCCTCATCTGGCTTCAGCAGTGGTATCGTTGTACACATTTTATACCAGTATCATACTTAGCTACATGTTTTTATAACTGCTTTTGGTACTGTTTGGTATCACTCGCACCATTTTTACAGTTTATGTAGCTATATCGATTTTATCTGCAATATTTATTTGGTTACCTAGACTATAAAAGTTTTAATGCTATTGCCATAGAGCACTGCCTTTGTGTGTTTTTTGTATCCTGCTATCCATTTTTCCAGTGGTTGGTAGCTGCATTGGGAATCAGCCTGCAAGGAGATCAGCTAAAAGTAGTTGGATATGTATGTGCGTTATAATTAATCAAAATTAGTCGATTAATCGGTTAAAAAAAAAAAAAAAGATTAATCGAACAGAAAAATTTTGATCAGTAACAGCCCTAATATAAAGACGTAAACTATTGATTCTACATACATTTTGCTGTCCAATTGGGTTCACACATAAAGGGGTTGATTTATACATTGACCATAATAAAAAATAAAAAAAATAAGAATAACAGAACAGTATTATTTAAATATTAGTTTATATTACATCAACTCTAAATGGTAGAAAAAGAAAAAAGGGGTAGTGGAGCTGTGATAACATGAGCGATGGTCGTGCATTACCCTTGATTATTCCACGTGCACACTTTCATTCATAGGGCTTATGTGGAGTTAGGTGCACGCGTAGCGACATGATATAACTTGACTGATGAGAAGAAAACATGTGAGAAATGTGCTCAGTGATGAGCGACACGGCGTGATTCAAGTCTGTGCTGGTAATATGAAGGAGAGGGCAGTTTATGTACTGAGATCATTTGTACGGTTCGCTGTATGCCAGTCAGAAGGTCCCAGGGTACCAACTCCTCTGCCCAGGAATCTGCTTGTCATATGTGGAGTGTTACCAGCCGATTCCTATACACTCTTCTCTGATCTCTGCAGATCTCTCCAATGATGTCCCTGTGATGTGAAGAGCCAGCATGGCTGTATTCAAACAGCAGAAGGTGGAAGACCTGTACGTCATATCAAATGAACTTGGAAGGTAACCTGAAGCTTATTTACTATGATTATAGAGGCTAAAAAAATAACCTGACTCATCTGACTGCTTCACATAGTGCTTCTGTAGTTAACCCTTTCATGCCTGAGCCTATTTCTGACATTTGTTGCTTACAAGTTCAAATCTGTATTTTAGCAGAGACCATAGAGAATAAAATGGCGATCTTTGCAATATTTTATGTCACACGTTATTTGCGCTGAGGTCTTTCAAACTCAATTTTTTTGAGAAAAAAGACACTTTCATGAATTAAAAAAAATCGAAACAGTAAAGTTAGCCCAATTTTTTTTGTATAATGTAAAAGATGATGTTATGCCAAGTAAATAGATACCTATCATGCTTTGAAATTGCGGCAAACTATGGTACCTAAAAATCTCCATAGGCGACGCTTTAAACATTTTTAACGGTTACCAGGTTAGAGTTACAGAGGATGTATTTTCCTAGGCCCAGATTTAGATACATTTGCGTATCTTTCGGCGGGCGTATCGTATCTCAGATACACTACGCCGCCGTAACTTACAGCGGCAGGTCCTGTATTCAGAAAGAACTTGCGCTGTAAGTTACGGCGGCGTAGTGTAACTGGGCAGGCGTAAGCCCGCCTAATTGGGCGTGTGGGCGTGTTTTATGTTAATTACTCGTGACCCCACGTAAATGACGCTTTTTATGAATGGCGCATGCGCCGTCCGTGGACGTAACCCAGTGCGCATGCTCCAAATTACGCCGCAAAGCCTCATTGGTTTCGACGTGAACGTAACTTACGCAAAGCCCTATTCGCGAACGACTTGCGTAAACAATGCAAAATTCGATACTGGCCCGACGTCCATACTTAACATTGGCTACGCCTCAAAGAGCAGGGGTAACTTTACGCTGGAAAAAGCCTTACGTAAACGACGTAAAAAAATGCCCTGGGCGGACGTACGTTTCTGAATCGGCGTATCTACCTAATTTACATAAATATACGGAAGCGCCACCTAGCGTCCAGCGTAAATATGCAGCTAAGATACGACGGCGTAAGAGACTTACGCCGGTCGGATCTTAGGGAAATCTATGCGTAACTGATTCTAAGAATCAGGCGCATAGATACGACCCCGCACACTCAGAGTTACGACGGCGTATCTGGAGATACGCCGTCGTAACTCGTATCTGAATCCGGGCCCTAGAGTTTTTGCTCCCACTCTGATGATTACAGGGATACCTCACATGTGTGATTTGAACACCATTTACATTTGTGGGCGCGACTTACGTCTGCGTTTTCTTTGCTGTGGGAGCACGCGGGGACTGGGCACTTTAAAAAAATAAAAAACTTTTTTCTTATTTATTTTTTTTGTACATTGTCGCTTTAAAAAAAAAAAAAAGTCTGATCACTTTTATCCTTTGTGACACTAATAGGTGGCGACAGGTCCTCTTTATGGAGGGATTGTGGGTCTAAAAGTATTCAAAACACCAAAATCAGCGATTCTGAATACTGTCATTCTGTTTAATATCGGTGCCACTGGCAGCCGAGTGAACCGGAAGTGATGTTGTGATGTCACTTTCGGGATTTTACATTGGAGACACGATTAAAGCTGAATCCGACTTTGTTTTGGTCTAAGTCTAGGCAGCGGATGCGCCGGCTAGTAGCCCGGGTCTCCCGGTCGGATGGGAGGTCCAGGAACGTGGCGGAATGCGGCGGGAGGGGGGTTGTATATTAAAGGGTTATTTTTTATTTTTTTGGGATAAAGTAAGGGAGGATTATAACCTGTCAGATTTCATTTCACCATGGTTGTTATGGTGTCAGGCTGATTGAAGCACATTATTTCTATTATAACATTGTTATATAAAATGAAATTGTTCAACTCACCATGCAGAATCAGTGGGAGCCCTGAGCATGTCACTTGACACCAGATGCAGCATGTCACTTGCCACCGTCGCCTGCCACCACATGCAGATTGTCACATGCCACAGTCGCCTAGATTCATAGAGTGACATGTTTGCACATTACTAGGCAATTATTCCATAGAGCTGATTGTTTGATATAGTCAGGTAGAGCCCTAGAGATAATAGTGGCAGTACAGGTATGTACTGAGAGAACTATATGCCAGGTTTACATTTCCATATGAAAACCCAAATTTCTGTGTGAAGATCAGAACTCATGACATGCAGGCATAGCAAGGGGACTAGTATTTTTAAAAGCAGATCAGCAATGGCCACTACTTAAATGGGTTGTAAAGGTACATATTTTTGTTTTAAACAACAAACATATAGGGCCAGATTCTTGTAGATCGCCCCATCTTTGCGGCGGCGTAACGTATCTCATTTACGTTACGCCGCCGCAAGTTTTACGGACAAGTGCTTGATTCACAAAGCACTTGCCTGTAAAGTTGCGGCGGCGTAGCGTAAATCCTCCGGCGCAAGCCCGCCTAATTCAAATGATCCGGGTAGGGGGCGTGGATCATTTAAATTATGCGCCGTCCCTAAAATTTCCCGACGTGCATTGCGTTAAATGGTTTTGCAAGGACGTCATTGGTTTCGACGTTAACGTAAATGGCGTCCAGCGCCATTCACGGACGACTTACGCAAACAACGTAAATTTTCAAATTTCGACGCGGGAACGACAGCCATACTTAACATTGACTGCGCCTCATATACCCAGGGGCAACTTTACGCGTCGCAAATCTTACGTAAACGTCGTAACTTCACTGCGTCGGTCGGGCGTACGTTCCGGAATTCGCGTATTTTGCTAATTTGCATACTCGATCGGGAAAACGACAGCGGCGAAAAAAAAATTGCATTTAATATCCGACAGCGTAAGAGCCTTACACCTGTCGGATCTAATGGTTATATATGCGTAACTGATTGTATGAATTAAATACGACGGGCGGACTCAGAGATACGACGGCGTATCAGGCAAAACGCCGGCGTATCTCTTTTGAGAATCTGGCCCGTTATACTTACCTCCACTGTGCAGTTCATTTTGCACAGAGTGGCCCCGATCCTGGTCTTCTGTGGTCCCTCGGCGGCTGTCTCGGCTCCTACCCAGCAAGAGCTAGCCACCTTCTTGGGAAGAGCTCTCCCAAGGGGGTTAGCGGGTGCTATACCCGCCGACTGTATCACTTGGCCCCTGCCCCTGGTGTGCCGCATCATTGATTTGATTGACAGCCGCAGGAGCCAATGGCTGCGCAGCTATCAATCTCCAATGATGAGCCGCCTCAAGCTGGGGGAAACCATTGTGGGAACAAGCCCACAGAGTTTCGTGGCTTAGGTAAGTAAAACGGGGGGGGGGGGGGGTTGGCTGGGCGGCCCAAGATTGCAAGGTGTTTTTTCACCTTAATGCATAGGATGCATCAAGGTGAAAAAACACAAAGCTTTAGAATCCTTTTAAGTCTCTGGGTCAGCCATTGTAATCAGGGTTCTGTGGAAACCGAAGGCACCTCCAGAGGTTACTAGGGGTTCTTTGAGCTGTGACTTTCCAGTTAATGGTGCCTACAGTTCCAGTCAGCGGCATGACATCAATGACCTTTTTAGCTATCTGTAAGGGTGTAAGGGGGGGGGGGGGTATTCTGACCAATGACCAACCGCCAATGTAAGGAGCATTCTACCCACTGACAATGAATGCAATGGGTATTCTTCCCACTGACCACCAATGTAGGGGGGCATTCTTCCCACTAACTACCAATATAAGGAACATTCTTCCGACTGGCTACCAATGTAGGGGTATTTTCCCAAATGGTCAACAATTTAAAGGGGCATGCTACCCACTCACAATCAATGTAAGGAGTAGCCTTCCCACTGACCGCTAAAGTAAGAGGTATTTGTCACGGACTTTGGTCTCAGGTAGGAAAAGGAGTACTCACTCCCTGGGGACAGAAGACCTGAAGAAGTCCGTGCCCTTGAGCGTCTATGACGGCATCGCGCTCGGCAGTCTCTATAGACATGCGCCCATCCAATTGCCACTGCCAAGTAGCATAACGGTGGAAACTCTCATGGCGAATCGCACAGTGTTGATGCTGCAAAAGACTAAGAACTTTTGGAGCTGGTGGATGCAGACCATAGATGCCGTATGGACTCGAGCCTTGATCCTCACGGGCTGGAGCTGCGTTCCCTGTATCCAAGTAATGGTCTGGTGAAACTAAAAACGTTTTGCCTTTGCTGAATGGCCATGCTGGGCTTCAGCACATATTATAAGGTTCCTCACTGGCTCTCATCTGTCTGCCTCTACAGTGTGCCATTACATCCCACTGCTGCCACCAAAGGTGATGGATTCCGGACACCCCTATGGGGATTTCCACCAAAAAGCTGCTTCCCAAGTCCTGGAACACGAGACCTGACTATAGCACCCCGAGAACCAGACAACACCAGTCTTAGAGTACACCAGAAAATAAAACTGCTTTATTTTTAGAAACACACTGAATTTATACAGCAAACCATCAGATAAGTTCCCATTATCTCAGACAAAGATCACCATAGACAGTAGAGCTAATCCTATTATCATAACAATGTCCATCTTAGACAGTCTGGTTTCCCCATAGGACTAACCTATGCATAAGAAGCCAAAAGCAATTAGTGTGTCCAGCTCTGTCTGTAAAACCTAAGAACACATTAAAACACAAAATTCTCCAGGCAATGGTTTTCCTGCAGCCCAAAGTCCGTGACAGTATTCTTTTCACCAAGCACCAAGTAAGAGTATTCTTCCCACTGACCACCAATGTAAGTAGCTTTCTTCCCACTGACCACCAATGTAAGGAGCTTTCTTCCCACTGACCACCAATGTAAGGAGCTTTCTTCCCACTGATCACCAATGTAAGGAGCTTTCTTCCCACTGATCAACAATGTAAGGGGACATGCTTCCCACGCACCATTAATGTAAGGAGTAGTCTTCCCACTGATCCCCAAGGTAAGTAGTATTCTTTTCACCAAGCACCAAGTAAGGGTATTCTTTCCACTGACCACCAATATAAGGGGACATTCTTCCCACTGACCACCAATGTACAGATCGTTCTTTATTCTTCTCACTGAACACCAATGTAAGGAGCATTCTTCCCACAGTCCGCCAATATAAAGGGACATTCATCCCACTGACTACCAATGTAAAGGGATATTCTTCCCACCGACCACCAGGGTAGGGATCATTCTTCCCACTGACCACCAATGTAAGGAATATTCTTCCCGCTGACCAGCAATGTAAGGAACATTCTTCCCGCTGACCAGCAATGTAAGGATCATTCTTCCCACTGACCACCAATGTAAGGAACATTCTTCCCACTGACCAACAATATAAAGGGACATTTTTCCCACTGACCACCAATATTAAGGGATATTCTTCCCAATGACCACCAATGTAGGGATCATTCTTCGCACTGATCACCAATGTAAGGAGTAGGGGTTCCCCAAGACTTGAAAATTATTTCAAAGGTTCCTCTGGTGTAAAAAACGTTTAGAAATGCTGCTCTAGTCAGGGCCGTTTGAAGGAATTAGGGGGCCCCAAGCAAAATGGACATGGAGGCCCCCCCCCCCCCCCCCGCACGCACAACAAAGAACCACAGCAAGCAGAAAACCAACAGCCGGGTGGATGAAAGGGGTGATGGTGGGGCAAGATGAATCACTAGTGGCCCAGCATAGCATGAAATATAAAAGAGGGCTCCATATGGTGTAAATCAACCAATGAATTTTATTTATAAAAATATCTTACAAATCAGTGTAAATATAGCCAATAAAAGTGATCACAAAATGGTAAAATATGAATAAAAGCCATGTGGGAAGCATAAAGATGTCAGCATCTTTATGCTTCCCACATTGCTTTTGTTCATATTTTACCATTTTGTGATCACTTTTACTCCCCCCCCCCATGTTTTGTTCTATTCTCACCTTCCCTTCTTACCTGTAGCGTGGCCAAGCTCCTTATCCTCCCGTCAGTCAGGTGTCCTGCCGTATTTTTGGAGACTCAGCGTCGCGCATGCGCAGTACAAGGGGGGTCCTTATCCCTCGGGCAGAACTTATTTGGCAGAACACCGGCCGGTTCCCTGCGCTACAGGAGATTCCGTTTCCTGTTCCCGGCCGGACTGAAAGGAAGTGAGCACTCAGGCCCCATACACACGAGAGGATCCATCCGCTGAAAAATCTCAGCGGATCGGTTTCAGCGGATAGATCCCCTGGTGTGTACGTTCCAGCGGATATTTATCCGCGGATATTTCTGATTTCCAGCAGATAAAAATTTGTAGACATGCTAACAAATCTATCTGCTGGAATCGGCTCCAGCGTTTCGATCCGGTGGTCTGTACAGACTCACCGGATCGATCCGTCCAACCCATCCCTCGCATGCGTCGTAATGATTCGACGCATGCGTGGATATCCTTATATGACAGCGTCGCGCACGTCGCCGCGTCATCATCGCGGCGACGGCGCGACACGTCACCGCGATGGGAATTTGGCGCGGATTTTGATCCGATGGTGTGTACACTCCATCGGATCAAATCCTCAGAGGATTTATCCGCGGATACGGTCCGGCGGACCGTATCCGCGGATCAATCCTATCGTGTGTACCAGGCCTCAGTGTGCACTTCCTGTCAGTCCGGTCGGGAACAGGACACTGAACCTCCTGTACTGTGCGGTACTCGGCCGGACTGACAGGAGCTCAGCCACGCTACAGACTGGAAAGGGGAAGTTGGGGGCCCCAGGCCAGCTCAGGGCCCCAAGCAATTGTTGCTTTGCCTGTGCAGTAGCGACGGGCCTGGCTCTAGGTAAACATGGATGACATTTTCATGGAGAAATGTCATTGTAAATAAAGTCACAATGATGTCATCACACTAACTAGATTAGGTTTTGTGTTAGGCAGGTGAAAGCTACACTTCTGTTTCCATTTCTGCTTTGTGGCAGTCGTTTTTTTATTTTTTTATTTCTAGAAGCACACTGAGGAATATAGATATTACTAAGAATCACATTAGTTGCTGATCCTTATGCTTTGCAGCTGTGGTTATCCAACAAGCTCAGAACACGATGTTTCAATGAGTTCCTGTGTTGTTGATGTCAAGGCCGTCTTTCCTGTCTTTTGGATCCTCCGCTCAGTCTTTGTGTATGATTCATATGGAGCATTCAAAGCACACCAGACCACACACGGGCTTAATGGCTTATGCGAATGAGCTCTTAAGTGAGAACACCAATAAATGCCAAAATCTGAGCTGATAAGCAGGCAGCTGACATTACAACTTGTTTTTTTTTTTTATATATTTTTTAAAATATGAAGGTGTGACGCAAAACTGCTGCGGTTTGAAATCGCTCTGATGAAGTTGCTGATACTAGAAATCCCCTTTTAGGAGAAGGTTTAAAGAGATAGCGAGTGTTTGTCATCATTGTCCCTGTGCCATGAGACTGTGGTCAGCATGATTTATAGACGTCTGTATTACATCAGATAGTGTGCATGTTGGACAAGAGGAAAGAAAGGCCAGTGCCCCGGCTACAGGAGGAAGATGTGCAAGAATGTGGCAAATGCTGGGATGATTTACATCAGCGCTGCGACTAATCTAAGGAGCCACATTTGACCCTCGTCCTGTCACCCTCGAATTTAGAAATAGCAGAGAGAGACCTTTTCTGAGCTTGCAATAGCGACCGACCGACGGGACTTTCCATACTCACCAACTCAATAACCTTTTCTGTCTGCTCTTATATTTCAGTTTTTCATCTAAATAAATGCGGCTTTAGCATAAGATGACCCGATTTTTAAAATGAAATCCAGGGACATATTTTTATTTTTATTTTATTGGCAAACGGTAAACTATTTTACACGCATATTTTCCTCAAATTATATATGCAGTCAGTGGTGTGTAGTGTTGGTTGTCAGCGCCCGGCATAGGGCAAGAAATTTGCACCCCTGCCAGACTTTTAGCACTCCCTGAGTCCTTTCCACTAGTACAGTAGTACTGACCAACTTGATTCCTACACCTACCTGACCACTGCACTAACCTACCTGCTTCCTACTCTGACCCAGGGACGTTTAAAGGAATTTGGGGGCCCCAAGCAAAATGGACAACGACATTTGTTTTCAAGTTGAGAAGGGGGGGGGGTTTGCTGCTGAGTTTATTCAAGCAGGGGTGCTCCTGGGGGGGTTAATTCAAGTTGGTTCTTGATTCTTCCAACATCCACATCCACCTTCCTTCTCCGGTACAGCGAGCAAGTTGAAAGGGAGGGGCCCCAGGCCAGCATGGGGCCCCAAGTAGTTGCTTGGTTTGCCTGTCCTGTCGCAACGGGCCTGCTCTGACCTACCTGACCACTACACTGACCAATCTTATCCCTAAACTCACCTACCTGATTCCTACACTATCCACTACACTAACCTACCTGATTCCTTCACTGATCTACCTGTTCCCTACACTGACCACTACACTGACCTACCTGATTCCTATAGTGACCACTACACTGACCTACCTGATTCCTATACTGACCTACCTGAGTTCTATACTGACCTACCTGATTCCTATACTGACCACTACACTGACCTACCTGAGTTCTATACTGACCACTACACTGATCTACCTGTTCCCTACACTGACCTACCTGATTCCTATACTGACCACTACACTGACCTACCGGATTCCTATACTGACCACTACACTGATCTACCTGAGTTCTATACTGACCTACCTGATTCCTATACTGACCTACCTGAGTTCTATACTGACCACTACACTGACCTACCTGATTCCTACACTATCCACTACACTAACCTACCTGATTCCTACACTGATCTACCTGTTCCCTACACTGACCACTACATGGATCTACCTGTTCCCTACACTGACCACTACACTGATGTCCTGTTCCCTACACTGACCACTACACTGATCTAACTGTTCCCTACACTGACCACTACACTGATCTACCTGTTCCCTACACTGACCTACCTGATTCCTATAGTGACCACTACACTGACCTACCTGATTCCTATACTGACCTACCTGAGTTCTATACTGACCTACCTGATTCCTATACTGACCACTACACTGACCTACCTGAGTTCTATACTGACCACTACACTGATCTACCTGTTCCCTACACTGACCTACCTGATTCCTATACTGACCACTACACTGACCTACCGGATTCCTATACTGACCACTACACTGATCTACCTGAGTTCTATACTGACCTACCTGATTCCTATACTGACCTACCTGAGTTCTATACTGACCACTACACTGACCTACCTGATTCCTACACTATCCACTACACTAACATAGAAGATTCCGACACTGATCTACCTGTTCCCTACACTGACCACTACACTGATCTACCTGTTCCCTACACTGACCACTACACTGATCTACCTGTTCCCTACACTGACCTACCTGATTCATATACTGACCACTACACTAACCTACCTGAGTTGTATACTGACCACTACTCTGATCTACCTGTTTCCTGCACTACTCACACCCCCTCCCCCTCCACATGAACAGTGTATATCGGTTGATTTTGCTCACCTGTCCATGGCCTCCATGATAATCTATTCGGAGCAGGGCTCTCCCCAGCACCAGGTACTGTTCCTGACACCCAGCCACACCTCAGTATCCCCTGCCAAGAGCTTCTCCAATAGCCGCGCCAGAGGGATCATGGGGGACAGGCTGGACTACAGGAGTCCCTGGGCAACACAACACATTTGGGGGGGCACAGTAATAATTGTGTGCCCCCCAAAATGTTGCACCCGGGGCGAGAGTACCAGATGCCCCCCCTCCATGCCACTGCAATCCGGAGACAGTGTTGTCAATCCGGGGACTGTCCCCGGAAACCGGGGATGTCTGGTCACCCTACTTTAGAAGTCCTATGGCAACCTGGTATTAACCTCCTGCCACCAACGTATCGCATACGGCGGCTGAGAGGGTGGGCTTTTGCCGCACATATACATCCATGGATAGGTGAGGTTTCTGTACTGGGAGCATGTTCCCAGCACAGTGGCTAAGCTGTCAAAGACTCCAGTAATAATTGGGATCTGATGTGATGGGTTCCCGATCCTGTAACCACTATGCCAACCAGTCACGATGGTCACGTGATAGGGCAGTCCATCCCAACCCACGGGCTTATAGAACTATCTAAATTAAAATGGAGTTGTGCGGGAAGGGGTTAAGGAAATGAGTGCTTGTAAAATGCTACAGGGTCTGTTTTATCTAGTGTCTAGCTGCTGTGGTAGGTGGACCGTTAAAGAGGATCTTTCTCCACTTTTGCCAATATCTATGTAGCTCTGCATGCTATTGTGAAATCATCTAACTGTAACTTTAAAATATTCTTCTTAGGCTCTGGTGATGTAACCAAAGCCTCTCAGATGCCCCCGGGAAGGCTACGTGACCAGTGCCTTCCAGGAAGATCTTTTTCCTAAACTGTGGGAAGAGAAAGACTTTCAAAAGATGTGTTGTACATCGTACTGCCATGCTGGCATTATGGTGCAAGCTGCCCATTCCATAGGCCAAGTGCCCTCATACTATCAGAGATGCAGGCTTTTGAACTGAATGCTGATAACAAGCCTGAAGGTCCCTCTCCTCTTTAGTCCGGAGGATTCGGTGCTCATGGCTGCCAAAAAGAATGTCAAATTTTGATTCGTCTGACTACATAATGGTTTTCTACTTTACAACAGACCCTTTTAAAAGAGCTTTGGCCCAGAGAACATGGCAGCGTTTCTGGGTCACCTATGACTACTTCTTTCCATGATAAAGCTTTACCTTGCATATCTGGAAGGCACTGCAAACTTTGTTCACAGACAGTGATTTTTGGAAGTATTCCTGAGCCCATGCAGTGATGTCCATCACAGAATCATGCCTATTTTTATTGCAGTGCCATCTGAAGGCCAGAAGATCATAGCATCTAATATTGCGTTTCAGCCTTGTCCCTTGCGCACAGAGAATTTTATGATAATACGTACTGTAGGTCAGGGCTCAAAATTTCAAGTCCTGAACTAGTAGCCAGGCCTCAAGTGTTACTTGCAACCCCCGACCCTGCCCCGCCCATAATTCCACCCCTAAACACACCCTCATAAATGATCTCATAATATGACACTTAAATGTTTTATGCAGAATTAAGTTATAAATATTACCAACAACTTTATCTGTGCCCACCAATGGGCACCTGCCTGTGCCCACCAATGCAGCCTGCCTGTGTCCACCAAAACAATACTGTGAAGGTGTCCAATGTTGTAAGAAAGCACCTAAATCTTACCACATCCCTAAATATAGACTATGGGCTAGATTCACATAGATCAGCGGATCTTTAGATCCGCGTGACCTATGTGATTTAAGATCCGCTGCCGCAAGTTTGAGAGGCAAGTGGGTAATTCACAAAACACTTACCTCCAAACTTGCGACGGCGGATCGTAAATCCCCCGGCGGAATTTAAATTCCGCGGCTAGGGGGAGTGTAGCATTTAAATCAGGCGCGTCCCCGCGCCGATTTAAATGTGCATGCGCCGTCCGCGAATTTTCCCGGCGTGCATTGCTCCCAATGACGTCGCTAGGACGTCATTGGTTTCAGCGTGAGCGTAACTCGCGTCCAGCGCGTTTGAGAATCGGCGTACGCAAACAACGTAAAAAAAAAAATCGACGCGGGAACGACGGCTATACTTAACAATGGCTGCGCCTCATAGAAGCAGGGGTAAGTATACGCCGGGAAAACCCCTACGTAAATGTCGTAACAACACTGCGTCCGGCCCGCGTACGTTCGTGAATTGGCGTATGTTGCTGATTTACATATTTCTCAACTTAAATCAGCGAGAACGCCCCCTGCGGCCATTTTTAAATTGCAGTTAAGATCCGACGGTGTAACAGTTACACCTGACGGATCTTAGGCATATCTATGCGTAACTGATTCTATGAATCAGGCGCATAGATACGACGGGCCTAAGTCAGAGATACGACGATGTATCAGGAGATACACCGTCGTATCAGGAGATACACCGTCGTATCTCTTTGTGAATCTGGCCCTGTCTACGTACACCCCAAGGAGTGTGTTTCCTCGATGGGACTTTAAACTGGGAAGACTAGGTTACAAAATGAGTCACAAGATATATAGAAACATATAAATTTATTAGCAAAACATTTTTTACATCACTGGTGTGACGGCCAAGCTTGTCATTAGAAGCGCATCCAAGAGATTGGAGAGAGCAACACAGAAAGCAACACAAGGTCGGCGGCAAGAATATTTGAATGAAAATAATTGCAAAGCATAAACAACAAATGATGATGCAAGACCCAACACTGTCTGTAGAGTGAAGACAGGTGACCCAACGTTTCGAGGCTTCTTTACTTTATATGACCTCTTCTTCAGGGGAGGGGTATTGCAGTTTATGTTGACAGCAGGGGCGGACTGACAACTCATGGGGCCCCCGGGCAATAGGAGATTATGGGGCCCCCAGGCAATAGATTATGGGGCCACACAGTATACACACACATACAGTATACATACACAGTATACACAATATACACACACAGTATACACACACACAAATCACACACACTGAAAAGGTACTGGAGAGGCGGGGAAGCTATAATCTTGGGATTTTTTAAAAAACACAGATTTTTACATACTGTCCCTGGTTTTACTGAGGCTGGCAACCATGATGGGGCCCCCTAGTGGCATGGGGCCCTCGGGCAGTGCCCAAGAGCCCGAATGGTCAGTCCACCCCTGGTTGACAGCAAAATCATGTTGCGTGCTTATGCATATTCTCAGAGAGAAATAAATTGCCGGTTATTAAAAAAAGGCATCCAGGTTCAAAAAATGTTGAACAAAGTGGTAAAATCCTCAGCTGGAGCGTGCAATCTCTATGAGCGTGAATGAATTGATGCTTCAGGTGGCATGCAAGGTTACGTGTTCCCCTGTCAGGGTGATGCCTATGATTGTTAGAAAACAGGGGGAGAGAGGGGTCATTCATCTGAGACCATGCTCTACTGCCAAATCGGCACCTGCCTGGTTTTCCAGTATTGGTCCCCTTTGTGCCTATATAGACTGATACATTGGAAACGGACTGCAGGTATATGGCTTGATGGTGTGGTCCACTGACTTGAAGGTATGTCTAATAAGGTGTTCTCTTCGGAAACATGCCCTGACTGCAGCGTCAGTGTCCACCAATGCAGCCTGCCTGTGTCCACCAATTCAGCCTGTCTGCGTCCACCAATGCAGCCTGCCTGTGTCCACCAATTCAGCCTGTCTGCGTCCACCAATGCAGCCTGCCTGTGTCCACCAATGCAGCCAGCCTGTGTCCACCAATGCAGCCTGTGTCCACCAATGCAGCCTCTGCCCACCATGCAGCCTGTGTCCACCGTGCGGCCTGTGTCCACCGTGCGGCCTGTGTCCACCGTGCGGCCTGTGCCCAACACGCTGCCTGTGCCCAACGTGCGGCCTGTGTCCACCATGCAGCCTCTGCCCACCATGCAGCCTGTGTCCACCGTGCGGCCTGTGTCCACCGTGCGGCCTGTGTCCACCGTGCGGCCTGTGCCCAACACGCTGCCTGTGCCCAACGTGCGGCCTGTGTCCACCATGCAGCCTCTGCCCACCATGCAGTATGTGTCCAACATGCAGCCTGTGTCCACCATGCAGCCTACCTGTGCAGGGGAGGAGAGGAACAGGAGATCCGCCCAGATGATCAGAGCGCAGGGAACACAGCGATAACAGCCTTCATTTCAATTGCTGTTTTATCGCCACTCAATGACGCATACAGCCCCACCCCCTGCCGGGGAACTTTGATTGACAGATTGCCTGTGCCGGGATTAGACAGGTGATCTGTCTATCAAAGTCCCGGGACCAGGAGAAGGGGCAGTATATGACAGCGAGCAGCGGGGAAGACAGCAATGTCAAATTAAAGCTGTTATCGCTGTGTTCCCTGCGCTCTGATCATCCGGGCGACTCTCCTTCCTCTTCCCCTCCGTGATTGCTGGGAGAAGGACTCCTACTCAACCCAGGCTGCCGGCGGTGAGTGGGAATTTTTGAGGGCTGCTGCTTGTGATGATAAATTTAAAGTCTTAGCAATTTTACCTTGAGGAACATTAATATTGACAATTGTTAGGCGCAGCTTTTTACAGATTGGTGAACCTCCTCTGCCCATCTTTACTTCTGGAACACTGACTCTGATGCTTTTTTTATACCCATTCATATTACTGGCCTGTTGCCAACTAACCTAATTGGATACAAAATGTTCTTCCAGCTCTACCTTGTTAGCACCACTTACTTTGCCAGCTTTTTGCTGCCCAACGATTTTGATACATTATGCTGTCATCAATTCCAAAATTACTTAAATTCTTAAAATGGTAAATTTTCTCATTATAAATATTTAATATGCTTTCTATTTTCGTTGCGAAAACAAAATTGAGTTTATGAGATTTGCAAATTATTGTATTGTCTTTTTGGTAGATTTTATACAATGTCACAACTTTTGGAATTGGAGTTGTACAACCCATGTAATCAGTAAAACAAACATTTGTAATGTATTACACTATAGTGGTGTGCTTACGTGGATGGGTTTAATATATAGACAGCCATATATCAGGAATATGAAATGTTGGATTTACATATTCTTTAATCTGTTCACAGTTTGACAGGCCAGATCAATTGCTGTTAAATGCAGTAAAGAAACCCATGCACCTGTCTGAGCTTCAAGCTTTGTATGTTTTTCAACTGTGCTTCTTTCCATGCATAAAATTGCACATTTTGCATTTTTACTTTTGGGATGCCCTTAACAGTGAGTGGCCCCTAAGTGCAAATTTTTTTGTGCAGTTTGTGAACGTGCGATTTTGCGCGCGTCCAAAATCTACACAAGTGTGAATGCAGCCTTGGGTACATACACTCTTAGGTAGATTCAGGTAGAGTTAGGCCGACTTATCAGTAGATAAGTCGACTTAACTCAGAATCTACGCCGACCTATGTTTAAGCGTATGCTCAAACAGAGATACGCTTAAACATATCTAAGATAAGACGGCTTGCGCCGTCCTATCTTAGGTTGCAATTTTTCGGATGTCCGCTAGGTGGCGCTTCCATTGCGGTCGGTGTAGAATATGTAAATGAGTTGATACGCCGATTCACGAACGTACGCCCGGCTGCCGCAGTAGTTTTACGCCGCTTCCGTAAGGCATTAGCAGGCCTAAAGTTATTCCACCTATTAGGTGGAATAACAATGTTAAAGTATGGCCGCCGTTCCCGCCGCGAGATTCAAATTTTTTACGTTGTTTGCGTAAGTCGTCCGCGAATCGGAATTTACGTAGTTTACGTCCACGTCCAAATCAATAGGCCCGTGCGGCGTACGTAGCCGCATTGCACACTGGGAAATGTAGGTGCCCGGCGCATGCGCATTAAAGAAAACGTAAAAAACGTGAGGTCAAACCTCATTACCATCAAACACGCCCCCCTCCAACACATTTAAATTCGGCGCCCTTACGCCCGCCCGCTTTAGGCTACGTCGCCGTATATTAGCAGGCAAGAGAATCATGTACTTGCCTAGCTAACTTACAGCGGCGTAGCCTAAACAGGCTAAGCTACGCCGCCGCAAGTTTAAGCCTTCGTACCTGAATCTACCTATCTATTACCAAAGGTATTGGGACACCTGCCTTTACACGCACATGAACTTTATTGGAATCCCAGTCTTAGTCCGTAGGGATCAATAATGAGTTGGCCCACCCTTTGCAGCTATAACAGCTTCAACTCTTCTGGGAAGGCTGTCCACAAGGTTTAGGAGTGTGTCTATGGGAATGTTTTACCATTCTTCCAGAAGTGCATTTGTGAGGTCATGCACTGTTGGACAAAAAGGCCTGGCTCGCAGTTTCCGCTCTAATTCAACCCAAAGGTGTTTTTATTGGGTTTTCATTTTGTGGCTTCTTCCATTGTCTTTACATATGCATTGTGCATGCAGTACGTTTTGTACTTCTCCGAGACCCAAACTCAGCAGCAGTTGTGAGCCAAAGTGCTGATTCTGTGTCCAGCGCAGAAACATGATAACCCTGCCATGCTCAGCTTATGTAACCTACATACCACTCATAGCAGTGCTACTATATTAAGATACCCATAATCCTTTTGGATTTGGAAATTGGTTACTAACTAAACACTGTAGTAACCATTTTGTCATCAAAGTCCATAATCTGATTCCTGGGAAAGTGGATGTGATTTAGTCTCTTTTTACCTAACTGGGTATGAACAACTGCTACCTATTAATACACAGAGGAGATAGAAGAGACTGACAAGGGGACAGCCAGGGGACACATTATTTTCACACGTGAATTTATCCTCCTCGCTCCAGAAGTCACAGGGTAAGGTCAGCTTATCAAATGGGAAATCACTCATTACCACAACAATAGTTAAAGAAGAGCTCTGGTCTTAAAGGGTCACTAAAGGAATTTTTTTTTTTAGCTAAATAGCTTCCTTTACAGTCCTGCAGTCCTGGTTTCATGTCCTCATTGTTCGTTTTTGCTTTCATGTTGCTGTAAATCCTGTCTGTTTTGGACACTTCCTGGCTGTCTGTTTCCTGATAACCACAGTACTGGGAGATTTCTCACGGTGGTCACTAATCAAGGAGGTGTGATTACTGTGTGTAAAACGAAACTGGATTGGTGCTGAGGAGTTTTAGACAAAGTATCACTGCTCTCTATTGGCTGACTGCCCTCTAGTGGCTCTCTGTACATCAGAGAACCAGGAAACAACAGCAAAAACGAAACTACACTGCAGGCACATTATATGATTGTTTTTTTATCCATTTTTAATCATTTTTAAAAGGAATCAGTTAACTATTATGTCTCTATGCCCTGTAAACAGTCATTTCAGCTAAAAAAAAAAATTCCTTTAGTGACCCTTTAATAAAAACCCGGGAGTTTGTTTGTTAGCAGGAGGAAAGTAACTATTATAGAAACTATTTTTTCAACCTTATATAGAAGAATGTTAATTACATAATCGACTAATAAAGAAACAAAACAGGAAAGCAACCTCCCCTCCCCCCAATATTTTGTGAGTGCAAGCAATGCAACAGACAAGAACAAGAACTTCACATTTCTGCAAATGTGTCTGGTAGGTGAAGCTGGGCACATAGGGCCAGATTCACGTAGAATTGCGGCCGTGTAACGTAATCCTTTTACGTTACACCGCCGCAAGTTTTCAGTGTAAGTGCCCGAGCCACAAAGCACTTACCTGTAAACTTGCGGCGGTGTATCGTAAACACGTCCGGCGCAAGCCCGCCCAATTCAAATGGGGCGGGTACCATTTAAATTAGGCGCGCTCCCGCGCCGGACGTACTGCGCGTGCTCAGTTTTGGAAATTCCTGCCGTGCTTTGCGCGATGTGACGTCATTTTTTAGAACGGCGACATGCGTAGCGTCCATTCGTATTCCCGGACGTCTTACGCGAAAACAAAAAAAAATTTAAGTTCGACCTGGGAACGGCCGCCATACTTTAACATGGCTCGACTAAAGTTAAGCCATGTTAAAGCAGGTGTAAATTTGCGACGGGAAAAAATTACTAGCGACGACGTAACGACGGGAAAAACCTTTGTGGATCGCCGTAAATCCTCATTTGCATACCCGACTCTGGAATACGACGCGAACTCCCCCCAGCGGCGGCCGAAGTATTGCATCCTAAGATCCGACAGTGTAAGTCAATTACACCTGTCGGATCTTAGGGCTATCTATGCGGAACTGATTCTATGAATCAGCCGCATAGATAGGACAGGAGATACGACGGTGTATCAGGAGATACGCCGTCGTATCTATTCTGTGAATCTGGCCCATAAACTTCAATCTAAAGCATAATTCAACAATATCCCTAACTAGCTTTAAAACTGCCAACCCCCCCCCCCCCAACACCTATGCTAACTAACTGCAGCTCACTGAGAGGCTGAGCCGGGTGCTGGTTCAGGCATGCGGGCAGATTCTGAATTCATTGTCGCGATCTTGCCCGAGCCTGGACCGACCCTGTGGCGTCAGACTTCAGCCCGCTGTCAGCAGGCCACAGGAGTGCAGAACAGAATGCACTCCTGTGGTCCACAGGAGAAGTACAGCCAAATAAGCTTTAGCTGTACTTCTCCTTTAACCACTTCCTTACTGGGCACTTAAACCCCCTTCCTGCCCAGAGCATTTTTTGCGATTCGGCACTGCGTCGCTTTAACTTACAATTGCGCGGTCGTGCGACGTGGCTCCCAAACAAAATTGACGTCCTTTTTTTCCTACAAATAGAGCTTTCTTTTGGTGGTATTTGATCACCTCTGCGGTTTTTATTTTTTGCGCTATAAACAAAAATAGAGCGACAATTTTGAAAAAAAATTTTTTTTTTACTTGTTGCTATAATAAATAGCTCAATTTTTTTTTTTTTTTTTTTTTATCCTCAGTCTAGGCCGATACATATTCTACATATTTTTAGTAAAAAAAAATTAAAAAAATCGCAATAAGCGACTGGTTTGCGCAAAAGTTATAGCGCCTACAAAACAATGGACAGAATTATTATTTTTTATTATTTTTTTTTTACTAGTAATGGCGGCGATCTGTGATTTTTATTGCGACTGCGACATTATATCGGACACTTTTGACACATTTTGTGGGGGAAGGGGGGTGACTGGGGGAGGTGACCGATCTGTGTCTCTATGTACAAGAGACACAGATCGGTATCCTCTCTCCCTGACAGCACCGCTGTCTGTGAGAGCCGGGAATGAGAAATGATCTCATATGTAAACATATGAGATCATCTCTCATTGGCCGCACAGATCGCCTAGCAAACGGACACTCCGATTGGCCGTTCACGGCGATCTGTGATTGGCTGTGTCCAAGGGACACGGCCAGCACAGCAGTTCCCCACTGCGCGCTCGGGAGCGCGCGCGGGGAACGCGGAAAGGGGCAGACGTCACATGACGGCGCCCCAGAGAACTAGAATCACCCTGCGGCCGTATATAGTTGTACGGCCGTCGGGAAGTGGTTAAAACACTTGAAGACCAGGCCTTTTCTGATGCTTTTTGTTTACATGTGAAAATCAGTATTTTTTGCTAGTAAATTACGGATGGTGGCCCTGAATTTCGCCTACTGAAAAACTCCTCCTCTCAGCACCTCTGTAGCTCAGAAAGCAGGCTCTGTAAAATGTGTGACACAGCAGTCAAATGTGTGGGGATCTTTAAGTTTATAATCTTCAACATTGTTCACATTAATAGAAGTAGGCTAGAAATAATTGAAATACAATGTGGAAATGTATATACCATTTTACATTTTGACCATAGAAATGCTTTAAAGGCCTCTAGAAAAGGGAACATAGTGCACATATTGTTTTATTTACTTAAATTGAAAGCTCCGTTCCCTTTCTGAGGCCCCGTACACACGACAGAGGAACTCGACGTGTTCTCTATTTTCTCGTCGAGTTCCTCGGCGGCTCCATCGAGCCAAAACTGTACAGACGACAGAGATTCTCGGCAGAATCCGGGTTTTGACCGAGTTTCTCGGTGAATTCTGCCGAGAATCTCTGTCGTGTGTACGAGGCCTTACAGTTTGCTCCACCAGCCAGACATTTGCCTGGTCATTGTGTGAACTGAAAGCACGTCCCTTATTGGAGTTTGTAGCTTTCTCTGTATACTTGTCACTTTGCCCGAAGCAGAGATGGCTTGACATAGAAAGAGGTCACAGAAGGAATGAAACAATGTATGTTGTTCCCCTGCATTTTTCTACTGTTTGTACATCACCTCTGTGGTTTGTACATTCCAGTGTAATGGTCGGTTGGCTGTTAGATACATTATTCTTTACTTCTTTGAAAAATGTGATCTGGGTTTCAAGTTTTTTTCAGTAATCTGTTATAAATATTGGTTTATTTTTTGTTCACCAATGACGTGTTTAGCTTATCCTGAGATTTTTATTATACAGCAGGGGTAGGCAACCTTTTGAGCATAGTGTGCCGAATTTCTTTTTTCAAAGAAATTGAGCGTGCCGATTTTATAACAAAAAAAAAATGTAGTAGTAGTGAGAAATTAACATCCTGCACTCTCACGCCTCAGATCAGCCCCAATTCCTACAACTCCACACCTCAGATCACTGTCCCCCCTGCACATCTGTCCCACCACTGTAACCCCCTGCACTTCTGTCCCACCACTGTAACCCCCTGCACATCTATCCCATTACTGTAACCCCCTGCACTTCTGTCCCACCACTGTAACCCCCTGCACTTCTATCCCATTACTGTAACCCCCTGCACTTCTGTCCCACCACTGTAACCCCCTGCACATCTATCCCATTACTGCCCCCCCCTGCACATCTGTCCCACCACTGTAACCCCCTGCACATCTATCCTCCCACTGTTCCTCCTGCTATTTTGCCCACCACTGTAACCCCCTGCACTTCTATCCCATTACTGTAACCCCCTGCACATCTGTCCCACCACTGTAACCCCCTGCACATCTATCCCATTACTGTAACCCCCTGCACATCTGTCCCTCCACTGTAACCCCCTGCACATCTATCCCACCACTGTAACCCCCTGAACATCTGTCCCACCACTGTAACCCCCTGCACATCTATCCCACCACTGTAACCCCCTGCACATCTATCCCACCACTGTAACCCCCTGCACATCTATCCCACCACTGTAACCCCCTGAACATCTGTCCCACCACTGTAACCCCCTGCACATCTATCCTCCCACTGTTCCTCCTGCACATCTATCCCACCACTGTAACCCCCTGCACATCTATCCCACCACTGTAACCCCCTGCACATCTATCCCACCACTGTAACCCCCTGCACATCTATCCTCCCACTGTAACCCCCTGCACATCTATCCCACCACTGTAACCCCCTGCACATCTATCCCACCACTGTAACCCCCTGCACATCTATCCTCCCACTGTTCCTCCTGCTATTTTGCCCACCACTGTAACCCCCTGCACATCTGTCCCACCACTGTAACCCCCTGCACATCTATCCTCCCACTGTTCCTCTTGCTATTTTGCCCACCACTGTAACCCCCTGCACATCTATCCCACCACTGTAACCCCCTGCACATCTATCCCACAAGCGATCGCTTGTCACTCTGCTGCCCCCCCCCCCGCCACCCTCGGTGAGGGAACCAGGAAGTGAAACGCTTCGGCTTCACTGCCCGGTTCCCTACGGCGCATGCGCGAGTCGAGCTACGCCTGGCGATTGGCTCCCGCTGTGTACTGGGAGCCGAGTGTTCCCAGAACACAACGGGGTGGGGCGGGAGGTGACGTCATGCCCGCAGTCTGCCCGAGACTGTGTGGCCGGAAGTGGGTGCAAATACCTGTCTTTAGACAGGTATCTGCACCCCCCTGAAAGGTGTCAAATGTGACACCGGAGGGGGGGAGGGCTCCGATCAGCGGCAGTTCCACTTTAGGGTGGAGCTCCGCTTTAAGGTGAAGAAAAAAAAGAGGGGAAAAAATGCGTATTCAGAAACGCATCTCGACTGCGTTTCTATGGAATGAACCGCCCCTAAACAAAATATTTTTTACTATACAATCAACTTTTCTTTGGCCCTCCACAACAGTCCCAGTTTCTCATGTGGCCCCTTGGGAAAATTATTTGCCCATGCCTGGTTTAGAAGATCAAGCCATTATAGGATAAAACTTTTTTTTTTTTTTTCTTGCTTTTTCCTTGAAAATAATGTTATTAAAACAAATTATTGGAATTTGCTAAACACTTTGTATTCCTTTTACATCATGTTTCTTTTTATGAAAAAGGTCAAACGGAGAGAAAAGCAACCTTCACTTGGCACAGTGTTGCATTTGCATGAAAAGTGCAATAAATAACGCATGACACAATGTAGGTCAGTTTCAGAAAGCTGTTTTGTCCATGCTCATATCTGAGCTTGTGCACGTCATTTGATGAAAGGAGTCACATAAGATACTTGAGTTGTGAACAGACTTTTTTACTACATTACCAATTACCTTTTTCTAATAAAAAAAAATAAGTCATACACCTGTTTAGATCTGTGGAATTTTCTGCTGTAACCAAGGTGGTAATTACTCTGTTATGGAAGAAAACATACAGTGATTTACAGCCAGATATCTACCAGCAAGGACAGTGAAATAGCGAGGAACCCAAATAGACTGTCGTATTAACTGGAAAGGACCTTTACATAAATAGAATGTGACAGAGAGGCAATTTAACCACTTGAGGACCAAGCCTCTTTCTGAGATTTGGTTTTTACATGTTAAAAACTGTTTTTTTTTTTGCTAGAAAATTACTTTGAACCCACAAACATTATGGGCCGGATTCACAGACGACTTACGCCGACGTATCTATTGATACACGGCGTAAGTTCTGTGATGCGTCGTCGTATCTATGCGCCCTATTCAGGGAACAAGATACGCCTGAATTTGGCCAAGATACGACCGACGTAAGTCTCCTACGCCGTCGTATCTTGGGTGCATATTTACGCTGGCCGCAAGGGGCGCTTCCGTAGATTTATGCGTCGAATATGCTAATGTCCTAGATACACCAATTCACGAACGTACTTGTGCCCGTCGCATTAAGCTACGCCGTTTACGTAAGGCTTACGTCCGGCGTAAAGTTACCCCTGCTATATGAGGCGCAGGTAATGCAAAGTATGGACGTCAGACAATGTGATTCTGAGCATGCGCACACATGCGCCGTTCGTTCGGCAATGCATTTACATGGGGTCACGCTTCATTATAATACTACACCCCCACTGCCTTGCTACTTTGAATTACGCAGGCTTACGCCGGCCCAATTATGTTAACGCCGGCGCACATATGGGAGCAAGTGCTTGGTGAATACAGTACTTGCCTCTCAATGTTACGTCGGCGTAGCGCATATGAGATGCGCTACGCCAAACTAAAGATGCGCCCGTCTCTCTGAATCTGGCCCTATATATTTTTTTTTCTAACACCCTAAATAATATGGCGGTCGTTGCAATAATTTTTATCACACCGTATTTGCGCATCAGTCCTACAAGCGCCCTTTGTTTGGAAAAAAAAAATCAAGTTTTTGAATAAAAAAAAAAGACAACAGTAACGTTAGCCCATTTTTTTTTTATTGTGAAAGATAATGTTACGCCAAGTTAATTGATACCCAACATGTCACGCTTCAAAGTTGAATGGCAACAAACTTTTACCCTTAATAATCTCCATAGGCGACGTTTAATTTTTTTTTACAGGTTCCATGTTTTCAGTTACAGAGGAGGCTAGAATTATTTCTCTCGCTCTATCGATCGCAGCTATACCTCACATGTGTGGTTTGAACACAGTTTTCATATAGCGTGTGCTGGTCACATATGCATTCGCTTCTGCCCGCAAGCTCGTCGGGACGGAACGCTTTAAAAAAAAAATCTTATTTCTACTACTTACATTTTTTTATTTCGACACTGTTTTTAAAAAGAAATTGGGTGACTTTTATTCCTTTTACAATGTAAACACCCCTTGTAATAGAAAAAAGCATGACAGGTCCTCTTATATATGAGATTTGGGGTCAAAAAGAAAATGCAATCAAAATAAAAAAATTCAATTGTCATTTGAATTCATTGTTATGTCATTTAAAAAAAAATTCCCTTTAATTGCATTGGACAGAAGTGACATTTTGACATTGCTTCCGCCCTGCAATGATATGGAGACGGGTGGGGGCCATCTTCCCCTCACTCATTCCCATACCCAGCCAGGGACATCGTCTGTTCCCCTCCGCCGCTGCCGACGGCTCCGATAAAACAAATCTTGTGGCGAATCCCCAACAGAGACCACTTTTATATGAAAGTGGACCGTCCGCTCTTGAACAGGGTACCGGGGCTGCTACCATAACAACTGTATTCCTCTTCAAAGTAGCGACATATTCCTGCAGGGGGCGTTCCGTAAGTGGTTAAATGCTTTGGGCGAAACCAGCCCCAGGCACTGGTGTTATAGCCAAATTTATGGCTGAGCTGAAGCTGAAAGCTTTATGTTTAAAGATCAACTAGAACTCATCCTGATGCCTCAAACACACGATCAGATAATTCGTACAACTTATTGTTCGCTATTTGTTGCATAATACTAATATCGAATTCAACAGTACATTTTGCGCTCTACAAAATGTACTTTTTGTTTGTACAATTCTGAAATACCTTCCTGTTTGCGTATTTACGTATCAGAAAGGATGTCAAATACGTGTGACCCATGTGTATGCCACGCCTTTTGGCTATTTCCATTCGTATTGTAGAGGCATATTCATGTACATTGTGATAGGCTGCAAACGGTTTTCTGTTCGTATGTTGGAGCATTTTCGCGGTACGAACGTGGTTTATGTTCTTTCTCCTTCCGGGTTATTTTCGTGTTTCTGATCACCACATTGTGTCTTTGTGTAAAGAAAATACAGAATTCTTTAAAGCAGGGGTTCACCCGAAAAACACATTTTTAACATTCGATTGAGGCTAATAACGGGAAGCACAATCGAGTGTTTTTTTTTTAATCAATGCAGTACTTACCGTTTTAGAGATGTTCTCCGCCGCTTCCGGGTATGGTCTTCGGGACTGGGCGTTCCTATTTGATTGACAGCCTTCCGACCGTCGCATACAGCTTGTCACGAGTTGCCGAAAGTAGCCGAACGTCGGTGCGCAGGCGCCATATAGAGCCGCACCGACGTTCGGCTTCTTTTGGCAACTCGTGACGCGCTGTATGCGACGTTCGGAAGGCTGTCAATAAAATAGGAACGCCCAGTCCCGAAGACCATACCCGGAAGCGGCGGAGAACATCTATCTCTAAAACGGTAAGTACTGCATTGATTAAAAAAAAAAACACCCGATTGTGCTTCCCGTAATTAGCCTCAATCTAATGTTAAAAAATTCGAGTGAGCCCCCGCTTTAAGCCCAGGTTCACACTGACAATGGGAATGAAATTGTGTGAGTTCAACTGAACTTGCACAATTTCATTCCCGCATGTCAGTCTGACTTCAGGGGCCATTTTAGAGACATCTGTGCCAGTTTCTGCACAGATGTCTATTGAAATCAGACCCCAAAGTCGCCAAAAGTAGTACATGTGGCATCGAACTGATTCAGACAGTGCCATTGCCGGAAATAGCCGCATGCCAAATCACTTTATTGTGAACCAGGGCTTAAAGCGGAGTTCCACCCAAAAGTGGAACTTCCGCTCATTTGTCTCCTCCCCGCACCTGAGGGGGGGAGCGGGTACCTGTCTTTGACGGGTATCTTGTCCCAAGTTTCGGGAGTCTGGGCCGCAACCCATGACGTCACCGCTCAGCTCCCTCCTCCTCCCCCTGCCACCGGGCCAGTAAAAGAGAGGAGCGGAGCCTCACGCATGCACAGTAAGGTTCCCAGGCGTGAAGCTTTAAGGCTACACTGCCGCGTTCCCTTTCCCGCAATGGCGGTGGTAGCACCCGACAGATAATGGTAACAGCTGTGTTGCTGACATTGCTGGACTCCAGGACAGGTAAGTGTCCATTTATTAAAAGCCAAAAGCTACAGTATGTGTAGCTGCTGGCTTTTAATTTCTGCAGGGGTGGGCGGAACACCGCGTTGAGCAGATATCTACAGACAGGAACCTTATGTCAGCAGGTACAAAGAATGCAAAAAAAAACCACATTTAAACCTAAATCAGCACCTACTTACAGAGCAACATACCATAAGTGTGGAGGAGTACTTGTTTCTATATTGAAAACCAATAAGGAAAAGTCATAGATAAACGATGTTGGTGGTGTATAGACAACAAGATGTTTCAGGAAATCCTTCATGAGAGGTGTTGATCCATGTCAGGCATTTGTTCACCTATGAAAAACACTCATTTCAGGATCAATGTTGTACTCTGTCATCTACTGACTGAGAGGTACTCAACCTAAGATACCTGACCAAGGTGACAAAGCATTATCAAAGCTACAGGAGGCACAAAAAGACAGCTGTGATTCCAAGGGCCTGCCTATGTTTCTTTAGTAAAAGTCAATCTAGATATTTTTTTGTTAGTTGGTGGTGTTGTGTTAGGAGGTTTTTGTTTTATTTAACCACTTAAGACCCAAACCAATATGCAGGCCCCTTTTTGCGATTCGGCACTGCGTCGCTTTAACTGACAATTGCGCGGTCATGCAACGTGGCTCCCAAACAAAATTGGCATCCTTTTTTTCCCCACAAATAGAGCTTTCTTTTGGTGGTATTTGATCACCTATGTGCTTTTTATTTTTTGCGCTATAAACAAAAATAGAGCGACAATTTTGAAAAAAATTCAATTTTTTACTTTTTGCTATAATAAATATCCCCAAAAAATATATATAAAAAAAACATTTTTTTCCTCAGTTTAGGCCGATACGTATTCTTCTACCTATTTTTGGTAAAAAAAAATCGCAATAAGTGTTTATCGATTGGTTTGCGCAAAATTTGTAGCGTTTACAAAATAGGGGATAGTTTTATTGCGTTTTTATTCATTTTTTATTTTTTTACTACTAATGACGGCTATCAGCAATTTTTTTCGTGACTGCGACATTATGGCGGACACATCGGACAATTTTTACACATTTTTGGGACCATTGTAATTTTCACAGCAAAAACTGCTATAAAAATGCATTGTTTACTGTGAAAATGGCAATTGCCGTTTGGGAGTTAATCACTAGGGGGTGCTGAAGGGGTTAAGTGTGACCTCATATGTGTTTCTAACTGTAGGGGGCGGGGCTGGACGTGTGACGTCATTGATCACCTTTCCCCATATGAATGATCAGACAATCAATTACAGCGCCACTGTGAAGAACAAGGAAGGTGTGTTTACACACACCTCTCCCCGTTCTTCAACTCCTGTGACCAATCGCGGGACTCCGGCGGCGATTGGGTCCGTGAGTCCCGCGGTCACGGAGCTTCGGAACCGCCCGCGACCCACGGCTGGGCATTTAACAATCACGTACAGGTACGTGATTGTGCCCAGCCGTGCCATTCTGCCGATGTATATCGGCGTTAGGCGGTCCTTAAGTGGTTAAAGTGGAACTTTAGTCAGAATAATAAGTCCTGCTAGATCACTTCATGCTGGCAGATTTTGTAGATATAGCTGTAAAACATTAAAAATAAGTGTGTATACTGTTTGAAATCCAGTAATACACGGTCTCACCCTGCTCTGCACATGCTCAGTTGCTCTCTATTTTCAGGCACTGTGCCGAATTGGTAAAGGGCGATCTGCTGAGAGCCTAAGGATTTACTGTTTAGGGGCTTTGGGCTTCAGCAAAATGCCAGCCTCCTGCAAGAAGTAAGAGTAACAATGCTGAAGGCAATTTACAGCACACACTTATTTTGTTAGCATTATTATTAATATAAAATGTACAGTATGTTCCTTGGTCCTCTTGCCCTGCTGCTTTATTAACAGGAAAGGCCACAAAAAGATGGGGAGGGGTTAGACAGTGGTACTGTATAACAGCAATGCATATTCAGTTTGACATGTGACACAGATTGCCAATCAGCTAATTCCCCAGTAAGCAGTCAGAATTGTTTGTTATGTGACAATATACTGTATATATATATATATATGTAGCAACCAGAGAAATTAAAATGGCAATAACCCCTCAAACAAATATATAAAACAGCAGCAAATAGAGTATACAGTTGGTAAACAAAAAAATATATACAGTAGCTCAATGTATACAGTTGGTTAAGAAAATGGACCCACAGAAATTACCCCTAATATTTATACTAGCGAGGGTCCTGCCTAAGCGAAAATTTTGCAATAATAGCCTGTCAGTGTGTATTAAACCCTTTCCCTGCTGGTCAGCACGTTGGGGCCCAGTTCTGGTGTTGGAGCGCTCAAAATAAGTTCCTCCTAATCAAAGTATAGGCGCCTGATGCAATAACGAATAACTCTCTGCGGTGACTGGGGCTTTCCTCTGTTCTCTCTGTGGCTGCATACATTCCTTAAAGTGGTATTAAAACTTTGGTTTTAGCAGCTCCGATCCTCTTATTTTTGGGTCCCCCCTCCGGTGCTCCTGACTCCACCCCCTCGAGCAGTGTCCCCAGAAAAAGCTGCTTGCCCTGAGGGCACTGCTGCATGCTCACTCCTGAGTGTAACAAGCGCACCTCGCGATGTCGTAATGCGTTCCACGCTGGAGCGCATACGGCGACCGCGCGATGACGTCATCGCCCGGCGCCACTGCGTTCCACCGTGGAACGTGGAAGTGTGCCGCAATACACAGCGGTTTTCTTGAATCAGTGCTTATGCACTGCACCTGCCTCTACCCTACAAACAGAGCGGTGTGCAGACTGTACACCTTTCTATAATTGTCAGCCGTAGCTCGGCCACACTACAATCATTGGTGCCATCGCTCCCCATGCTGCAAACTACACCAAGCTGCAACTCCAGCATTTCTGCTGTTACCTTGACTGCTTCTGACTGCCATTGCTGGGGACAACCTAAGAGATCTTCCTTGCTGACACCCTACACTAAGGAATCCCTTGTTGCTACACTGAAGCCCTGCAAACGCATAAGTAGCAATTGTTTCACTTCTAGTACTTTAGAAAGATCTGCTGCATATATTCCTCCTAAAACAATTGCTGATATTTATTATGGCTTGTAGCTATTAACATACTACTTGGGACCGACTGTTGTGCCTATGGTTGTTTGCAGAGGAACATCTTAAAGGGACATCTACTCTCAAAATGACCTGAGCTATATTTGCCTCTCATATGAAACTATTAATTGTCTTTACAATTCCTATTTACTACGTGCTTGACAAAGGTGTTATTTGATTATGGGCCTTGCCCTAACTTGCTGAACATGTTCGCCCTAACTTTTCTATGCTAAGGGTTGATGGCATTTCATACCAACTCCCTTAGTGGCCTAATGCATTTCTATATGTTTAAGTAATATGATATAGAGAATGCCCAAACTCCTGTTTGTGTGGAGTGACGCCTGGGGTCCGTACTGATAATCACTTGCATATAGAAGTGCATTGGAATCTTTAAGTGTATGCTATAATTTTAAACGCTAAGCTCTGGTCGCATGTTGTAATGCGTCCAACCTTAGTAGCTCAACGCCTTTCTTTATGTGAGGGAGAGATGATGTAGAGAACCCCCAAACTCCTGTTTGCGTGGAGTGAGTTTTATATGCATGCAGTTATCCTGCATGGGTGAGATCTTCAGTCCAGTGTCCTCTCTTGCCCAGCTGGCCAGAATCTGCATATTTCAAGATGAGGCCTGTTCTCTGAAAGAGCATACATGGAATTTGACACATTGATCGTGTTGATTGTTTACGTGTTCAGCACTTTGTGTTCTGGCAGCTTATATCAGCCTCTTTTTCAATAGAATAGGTCTGTAGATGCTAATCAGTGATACCAAAACCCAAACAGCCTTGCATACCTTGCATTTTAACCTCCATAAGCATAAAAACAAAGATATTAGTGATCGCAATGCTTGCATGATTTTATTCTTTTTGAAACACAACTTGAGCAAAACTGCATAAGGCCTCATGCACAAGTGCATATTAAAAAAAACTATCTATACTGTATTTTTCTGCCAAGAGATGGCAATAAATTTAAGCGTAAACATGCTTGTTTTGGTGTGTAATTATGCATGTTTATGCACATTTACAGGAGTATGGTGTTTAGAAGAGCATAAACTCTACTATTCTCCTGCAAAAGAAAACCCACCCAAGCTCTCCCGCTGTATAATGTAGTTAGTGTGCAGAGTGGTCGGTGCTCTGGCTAATTGAGTTCACAGAGAATCCATAACAAGTACAAGCCGGCAACTCAACAGCTTCTCCATAGAACATTTTATTGTAGCATTATAGCAGTAACATCATCAAAATGCTGACGCGTTTCAGCCTTCTTTAACCACTAGCCGACCGTGCACCGTCATTATACGGCGGCAGGTCGGCTCTCCTGGGCGAAAGCCCGTAGCTATACGTCCGCTCTTCGAGCGGCCACTAGGGGGCGCGTGCGCGCGCCGCCGGAGGGGCGCGCGCGCGCGCCCCCCGCTCGCCCCCGACTCCCGTGCGTGTGCCCGGCGGGCGCGATCGCCGCCGGGCACACGTGATCGCTCGTTACAGAGCGGGGACCGGGAGCTGTGTGTGTAAACACACAGCTCTCGGTCCTGTCAGCGGAGGAAATGCTGATTTTCTGTTCATACAATGTATGAACAGAAGATCAGTGTTTCCCCTAGTGAGGCCACCCCCCCCCCCCACAGTAAGAACACACCCAGGCATACTTAACCCCTTCCCCGCCCCCTAGTGTTAACCCCTTCACTGCCAGTGGCATTTTTATAGTAATCCAATGCATTTTTATAGCACTGATCGCTATAAAAATGCCAATGGTCCCAAAAACTTGTCAAAAGTGTCCGAAGTGTCCGCCATAATGTCGCAGTAACGAAAAAAAATCGCTGATCACCGCCATTACTAGTAAAAAAAATATATTAATAAAAATGCCATAAAAATACCCCCTATTTTGTAAACGCTATAACTTTTGCGCAAACCAATCAATAAACGCTTATTGCGATTTTTTTTACGAAAAATATGTAGAAGAATACGTATCGGCCTAAACTAAGGAAAAAAATTTTTTTTTATATATTTTTTGGGGGATATTTATTACAGCAAAATGTAAAAAATATTATTTTTTTTCAAAATTGTCGCTCTATTTTTGTTTATGGCGCAAAAAATAAAAACCGCAGAGGTGATCAAATACCACCAAAAGAAAGCTCTATTTGTGGGAAAAAAAGGACGCCAATTTTGTTTGGGAGCCACGTCGCACGACCGCGCAATTGTCAGTTAAAGCGTCGCAGTCCCGAATCGCAAAAAGTGCTCTGGTCTTTGACCAGCAATATGGTCCGGGGGTTAAGTAGTTAAAAGCAATATTTTGATGAAGGCTTAGGCCAAAACGCGTCAGCTTTTGGATGATGTTACTGCTGTAATGCTACAATAAAACATTTGATGGAGAAGCTGTTGAGTTGCCAGCTTCTACTATTTCACTGGCCTGACTATTCATTTATTCTAGCTACTGGAGTAAATTATTGCGTCTAAACATGCGTAAATTATGCCCATAAGCTTCTCTCTAAAAACAGCTTTGGGGCAATTTATTAATTAGTGCGCTTGCGGGACGTTCTGAAAAGTCCTGCAATAAGCATCTTTGGGGTGGTTTGGGAGCAGTGTATACACCACTCCCAAAACGCCCTGCTCATTAAATTAAATGGGCAGTGCTGGCAAAGCGCCGCAACGCGGGCGATTTTAACCCTTTCTTCAGCTGCTATTGGTGGTTAAAAGCACCCCTCTAGTGTCCGAAAACCGCCGCTAAAATGACGGTAAAGTACTGCTAAACCGCTAATGCCAGGCAGTGCCGCGACACGGGCGATTTTAACCCTTTCTTCGGCTGCTATCGGTGGTTAAAAGTGACCCTCTAGTATCCGAAAAGTGCCGCTAAATGACGGTAAAGTGCTGCTAAACCGCTAACGCCAGGCGCTTTCAGTGTGAAAGTAGCCTTCATGCCACATTTCTTCCTACTTAAAGCGGAGGTTCACCCGTACATAACATTTTTTAGCCTTAGATTCCTGCTCATTTTGTCTAGGAGAATCGGCTAGTTATTTTTTAATCTAAGCTGTACTTACCGTTTACGAGATGCATCTTCTCCGCCGCTTCCGGGTATGGGCTGCGGGACTGGGCGTTCCTATTTTGATTGACAGTCTTCCGAGAGGCTTCCGACGGTCGCATCCATCACGTCACGATTTTCCGAAAGAAGCCAAACGTCGGTGCGCAGGCGCAGTATAGAGCCGCACCGACGTTCGGCTTCTTTCGGCTACTCGTGACGCGATGGATGCGACCGTCGGAAGACTGTCAATCAAGAAGGAACGCCCAGTCCCGAAGACCCATACCCGGAAGCGACGGAGAAGATCGCTCTCTACAACGGTAAGTACTGCTCGGATTTTAAAACAACTAGCCGATTCCCCTAGACAAAATGACTACATACGGTTACTGTCAGCGGCTATAGGCATTAGCAGTAGCCACTGTATTCTGCCTGCGCCCCCTGCTGGCAGAATACAATAGCACAGCGGGAGGCATTCGCCCATTAACACTGACTATGTTAATGGGGAGAATCAAGCGATTTTCTTTTCTTCCACCCTTCGTATCATCTATGGTCAGTCTTAGACTGAATTTTAGGTCTACCACAATGATATCTGGACTCTGACTGGTTACTATAGACAGCATCTGCATGTGCTTTCTTAGTTTCTTTCTTGTTTTCATAAATAAATAAGCCTTTTGACTACACTCTATAGTAAAGGAGCTCCATATAAAAGCAGTAACAGCCAGGTGCCTCTATCTGTTAGGTGAAAGGTGATATGGTTGGGGAACTGTTTGCTACGTGACGATACACCTGTTGTTGGGCAAACAAAATAAATAAGTATTGTGAATAATACTTTATGAGTACAGTACATTAGACATCATATCACTTTATTGTACATACTATATTCTAATCTTGCAGCAATTATCTTGTTACTGATTACAGAAAAGTTTCAGCAAAGACAGACAACTGTATGATTTGGAGAAATATTAAATACACACCAGGAGCATTATACATATAACATGAAAATGTCGTCTGCAATGCCGCACTCCAGGCAACAGTGAAATGCACAATACAATACATATAAGGGAGCTGTTTTCCTTCAAAAGATGTTTTCCCTTTGTCCAGTCAGTCCTGAGATTTACATACACAGCATAGCCAATATGGTGACCTTGCTATTTTTTACTGCACTTAGAGTTGAGCTTTTAAATACACGTTAAGTGCCTTAAATACACGTCGCGTGTCTTCTGCCGTAGACGAGCGCCGTCACCACTCCTCTCTTCTGTGTGCGCTGTTTGTCACCGTCCCCTCTCCTCTGTTAGTTCTATCACTCAGACCTCATTAAAACATAGGGCTTGATTTACTAAAACGGGAGCACTCAGAATCTGGTGCCGCTGTGCATGGTAGCCAATCAGCTTCTAACTTCAGCTTGTTCAAATAAGCTTTGACAATAAAACCAAGATGCCGATTGGTTTCTGTGCAGAGCTGCACCAGGTTTTGCACTCCAGCTTTAGTAAATAACTCTTAGGCCTCGTACACACGACAGAGTTTCTCGGCAGAATTCACAGAGAAACTCGGTCAAAACCCGGATTCTGCCGAGAAACTCTGTCGTCTGTACAGTTTTGGCTCGATGGAGCCGCCGAGGAACTCGACGAGAAAATAGAGAACATGTTCTCTATTTTCTCGTTGTTCTATGGGAGAAGGCGGCCCGCCGAGCTCCTCGGCGGCTTCATCCCAAAACTCGACGAGGAACTCGACGTGCCAAGCACGTCGAGTTCCTCTGTCGTGTGTACGGGGCCTTATAGTTTCCCTCTGAGCAATGTGGTCAAACAGCCTGGGGAGAGGAGGGGGCGCTGTTGATCACCCTAGCTCAGCATACGGAGTACAGATCAGTACGGAACCAAGTGCTACATGAAGTATTTGATAACTATTTTGTAGTAATAGTGATTCTTCTTTAAACCACTGTGAAAAAGTGGGAAAAAAACTGCGCTAGAACCCAAATAAACAAAGAAGGGAGCTGCTAGCACTCAACCAAACAAAGTCTGGTATAAATGGTGGGTAGTAAGTGCAGTGCTAATGATCAACAATATAGAAAGTGCACACTGGCACTTACACAATGTGAATTGTGAAATGTAAACAAAGATATAAACTAATAATGAAGGTTCAGAGAAGCTTCAAATAACAATGTGAGAGAAGTCCATGTGAAGATTTCTTTAAGCCACTTTAAACCATTTCTTTAAACCACTTCCTGCCCGTAGTACGTCATATGACATCCTGGAATTTCAGCGGGGATCACAGGCATCATTCAGATATCATTATTTTCTGCCGGCAAATCTGTGCACAGAAAGAACAAGTTCCGCCACTTGATCGTTCTTACAGGCGACGGGAGGGGACCTCCCGCCACCATCTGTTGCTTCTCCGGGCTCTCCCGTGCCATCGGGGACCCGGAGAAAAAATCAGCTGGCGCTGGATGACGACCATAGAAATTTCCAGTCATCTCTATGATCGTCGGAGGCCTGGGCGAGACGTTATGACGTCACTTCTGGGCCAAGGATGTAAACAAAGACCCGATTGCGACCGTCAGCATGCGATTGGTGAATTTTTTTTCTCGATCTCATGCTTTTCAGCCTGGAGGAGAGATATAAGGTCTTACTGACCCCGCATCTCTCCATAAATAGGACCTGTCACGATAGATTCCTATTACAAGGGATGTTTACATTTCTTGTAATGGGAAAAAAAGTGATCAAAAAAATGTAAATGTAAAAAAAAGTGTAAAAATAAAAAAAATTAAGTAAAATACAATTTAAAACGCCCCTGTCCCCGGTAGCGTGCGCTCAGAAGTGAACACACACACGTATGTCCCGCCCACAGGGCTTTTTTTATCAGCAAATGGATACAGGAACTACCCCCTCTCAAGCCACCTTTTGTCCCCGCCCCCTACCCAACCCTTGGTTCCACCCCCTACTTCCAGTATTGCCCCTTTTAGAGAATTCAGAATCAAGTGTAATTTTGTGGTATTAAGTCATTTGTATGGAATTTGTTAATAATAACAAGAAAGGTAGTAAAATACAGTTGTATTCAAAATTATTCAACCCCCACTGAAATTGATTGTTTTGCCAAGTTTGACATTGATTTTGATCATTCAGTCATCCTGCTTACAATTAAATCAAAGAGGCACGTGTAGGTCAGACAAATATAACATAACATTTATAATGAAATAACCACAAATGTCTTTTCTGTGCTCACATCATAATCAGTTTTATTCAACCCCCAATTGACATTCAATCTTAGTTCTTAGTACAACATCCTTTTACAGTTATAACAGCTTTTAAACTTGAAGCAAAGCTTGACACAAGTGTCTTGCAGCGATCTACGGGTATCTTCACCCATTCATCATGGGCAAAAGCCTCCAGTTCAGTCACATTCTTAGGCTTGCGCACTGCAACTGCTTTCTTTAAGTCCCACCAGAGGTTCTCAATCGGATTTAAGTCTGGTGACTGCGATGGCCACTCCAAAATGTTCCAGCCTTTAATCTGCAACCATGCTCTAGTGGACTTGGAGGTATGCTTGGGATCATTGTCCTGTTGAAAGGTCCAACATCTCCCAAGCCTCAGGTTTGTGACGGACTGCATCACATTGTCATCCACTATCTCCTGTTACTGAAGAAAATTCATGGTACCTTGCACACGCTGAAGCTTCCCTGTACCTGCTGAAGCAAAACAGCCCCAAAGCATGATTGACCCCCCGCCATGCTTCACAGTAGGCAAGGTGTTCTTTTCATCATAGGCCTTGTTCTTCCTCCTCCAAACATAGCGTTGATCCATGGGCCCAAACACTTCTAATTTTGTTTCATCAGTCCACAGAACACAATCCCAAAACTTCTGTGGTTTATCCACATGATTTTTGCATACTGCAGTCGACTCTTCTTATTCTTTGGAGACAGCAAGGGGGTGCGCCTGGGAGTTCTGGCATGGAGGCATTCATTACGCAGTGTGCGCCGTATTGTCTGAGCAGAAACTTCAGTACCCACATCTGACAAATCTTTTCTCAGTTCCTCAGCAGTCACAAGGGGACTTTTCTCCACTCTACGCTTCAGGTAGCGCTCAGCAGTCGAAGTCAGCATCTTCTTTCTGCCACGACCAGGTAGCGTTTTAAACAGTGCCCTTTGGCTTGAATTTGCGAATGATGCTTCCTATGGTGTCTCTTGGTATGTTTAACATCTTTGCAATCTTCTTATAGCCATTACCCTTCCTGTGAAGAGTAATCACCTCTTCTCTTGTCTTCCCGGACCATTCTCTTGACTTCACCATGTTTGTAACCACACCAGTAAATGTCTAGAAGGAGCTGAGTATCGCAGTCATTTTAAAGCTGCCTGATTGGTGCTTATTAGGCTTTATTGCTGCTCCCTGACATCCACAGGTGTTTTCAATACCTGATTGAAAACACTTCAATGAACCTCTGTTCTTCAGAGTGGTAGTCTTTAAGGGGTTGAATAATTGTGTAAATGAAGAATTCACAAAATAAACATTTACTACTGTATTACAAAACCAATTGATGTCATTTTAGTTGCATATGGTTCTTTAAGAAGTCCTTGTAGGATTTCATTCTGAATACAATTACAAATGTACACTAAATTCCCTAAAACCCTTTACAGCATTGGGGGGTTGAACAATTTTGAACACAACTGTAGATCTATTGTAGCTAGCAACAATGAACACCCCCCACCGCCTTTCAACAATAAATTCATCCATCAACAATAGATTTACAATAACAGCATCAATAGACACTCCAGTAGCCAGCAACTATAGACCCCTCCCTCAACAGTAGATCCATTCCAATGATTGTCTCATGGCAACATAAGATAAATCCCTCCATTAATAATAGATTCCCCAGCAGCCATCATTAATAGACCCTCCAGCACACCCCAGCGCCCCTTAATATTACAGACATACAGTGCTGGAGGTGCCGGAACTGTGTTCCCCCATGTTCCTGCAAAAGAAAAGCCCTGCCCGCCCACATATGTAAATGCAGTTCAAACTACACATGTGAGGTATCGACACGTGCGTTAGAGCGCAAGCTACAATTCTAGTACTAGACCTCCTCTGTAACTCTAAACTGGTAACCTGTAAAAAAATGTGAAGCGTCGCCTATGGAGACTTTTAAGTACCGAAGTTTGGCGCCATTCCATGAGTGTGCGCAATTTTAAAGCTGACATATTGGGTATCTGTTTACTCTGCGTAACATCATCTTTTACATTATATAAAAAAATTAGGCTAACTTTACTGTTTTGTTATTTTTTAATTCATGAAACATTTTTTTCTCAAAAAAAAAAAAAGGTGTTTGAAAAGTTATTGCACAAATACCGTGCAAGATAAAAAGTTGCAATGCCTGCCATTTTTTTTTTTTTTTTTACATTAAATGACAATGCCTGCCATTTTATTCTCTAGGGTGTCTGCTAAAAAAAAATAATGTTTCGGGGTTCTGAGTAATTTTCAAGCAAAAAAAAAATATGATTTTTACTTGTAGGAGAGGAGTGCCAGAATAGGCATGGAAGTGGTTAATGTCCCAATAACCAACTGTGCATCCAGGACTATCGGTTTAAAGCCCCGATATAGCTGTTTATCTAACTTCATGCAATTGTTTCAGCCCATTGTCCATCATCATGAATACTGATGAGGAGTGAAAAGATAGCATAGCTGTTGATAATATTGATACAGTAAAACCTTGTTTTGAGAGTTACTTGGTTTGAGAGCGTTTTGCAAGACAAGCAAAATATTTTAATACATTTTGCCTTGATATACAAGCGATGTCTTGATATAAGAGTAGCGTCATGTCACAACTGAGTATAAAAAAGAAGAGAGGAGCCTCTAAGTGTAGCAATATGGTTACATTTAATAAAGGTACAACTTATTGCTACACTTAGAGGTGCCTCTCTTCTCTTTTATACCCGGTAAAAAAAAAATGCTTTGATATACAAGTATATAAAATAGGAAGATACTGCGCAGGTCTATGAGTGAATTAGTGATGACACTATAAACATATGTGAGAAAAATAATAAAAATAAAAATAATAAATATAAAAATAAAAAAAGGCTGCTGCAACTTATATGTAAGATACACACACAAATACAATATAAAAAGAAAAGCTGCGCTGCAAATTGAATTAACATAAATGTTCAATTATGTATTATAGTGCACAAATTCCCAGTGCAAAACTGAAAGGTAAATAAGTGCAAAAAGTCCATATATGAAGTATCACAGAGGAATGCAGGAAGTGACAGGAAGTTCTCCGAATAAGTGAAGCTAAATATCCAGGCATAAATCTTGTGACTCAGATGACAAATCCACCACCACTTATGTATCAGCTGCTTACCAGAGCAAGAATAAATTCAAGCATGTACAACATGGGTCAATATGGATCCTGGATAGACTGCCACTCTCTCTCCTGTATCACCAATCCTCTATGTCAGACCAACTTTCTCCATAGATGTTACCCAAAGGAGAAAAACACTCACATGGTGTGATATCGTTTTAAAATTGTTTAATGTAAAAAGGTATTGCACTCACATGAAAAACGGTTAAAAAGTGCGATCGATAATCGTATAGCCGGCCGGCTCTGCTGTCTGCTCGTCCTTCAGGGTAGACAGCGTGGATCGTGGTGACGTCAGCACGTCACCACGATACTGATGATACGTGCTGACGTCACCACGATCCACGCTGTCTACCCGGAAGGACGAGCAGACAGCAGAGCCGGCCGGCTATACGATTATCGATCGCACTTTTTAACCGTTTTTCATGTGAATGCAATACCTTTTTACATTAAACAATTTTAAAACGATATCACACCATGTGAGTGTTTTTCTCCTTTGGGTAACATCTATGGAGAAAGTTGGTCTGACATAGAGGATTGGTGATACAGGAGAGAGAGTGGCAGTCTATCCAGGATCCATATTGACCCATGTTGTACATGCTTGAATTTATTCTTGCTCTGGTAAGCAGCTGATACATAAGTGGTGGTGGATTTGTCATCTGAGTCACAAGATTTATGCCTGGATATTTAGCTTCACTTATTCTGAGAACTTCCTGTCACTTCCTGCATTCCTCTGTGATACTTCATATATGGACTTTTTGCACTTATTTACCTTTCAGTTTTGCACTGGGAATTTGTGCACTATAATACATAATTGAACATTTATGTTAATTCAATTTGCAGCGCAGCTTTTCTTTTTATATTGATATACAAGTGCTTTGGATTACAAGCATGCTTCTGGAACAAATTATGCTCACAATCCAAGGTTTTACTGTACATGCTCAAGTTTGTTACCCAGAACTGAAGGTTATACCTAAATACATTGCAATATGTTATCATCTAACCTCCCCTCTGCATTGCTCTGGACTTACAGCTTGTTTTCTGTTTCCCCAGTGGGCAATTTGCCATAGTAAAGAGGTGCAGAGAAAAGAAGACGGGCATAGAATACGCTGCAAAATTCATCAAGAAGAGACAGAGCCGCGTCAGTCGTAGAGGTGTAACTCGGGAGGAGATTGAAAGGGAGGTGAACATCCTACGTGGTATCCAGCATCCTAACATCGTCACCCTTCAGGATGTATATGAGAACAAGACTGATGTGGTTCTCATCCTGGAGCTGTAAGTTTCATGGGTTCCCGAAGAGAGGATGACAGTACAATGTGACCTAGGTGACATTGTTTTATGTAATGGGGTTATAGAAAGAGTATGTAAAATCTGATGACTATGACATTTGAGGGAGCCCAGGACTAAGTAATCAAATGGTAATACCACATAGGAAAACCATATTTAGGCATATAAAAGCTGTCAAGAAAGGGAATAATAATGCTGAGATGAAGGAAACATTAAACACAGAGACAGGAAGCACTACTGGACAAGTCATAGTGCAGAAGGAAATGAAATAATTCTTCCTTCCTTTAGCTTCCTCCTCATCTTCCTATGTCATGTCTTTCACATAATATCTTTTGTACAGATGCCCAAGGATCACTGGGGGAGGGTGCCTTCCATGAAAGGACTTTGCTTACAGAATGTCAGGATGTTGATGAGGTTATTTTCATGATGTTCCCTTGTTAAGGTCACAGAATCACTAAAACTGGTATTTACCAAGCTGCAAAGATCGTGGTCCTACAGTATCAGTGCTGCGGCAGAATTTGACACTTTGTGAACAGAAAAACATATTTGGAAATAGGACGTTGTATGACAAGTTCCTAGATTTTCTTCTAAGTCCTCCTGCACACTGCTCGTCTTACAAGCGCTTGACTATTTTTTTCCCTGCCTCTAAATGCCCTATGTTAGCCTAGGTATCCATGCACACATGTGCGTTTCGAGGCAGGGGCGTTTAGGGGCACCAATCTGAATGCACCAAAATCACATTGAGAGACAAACATTTGGTCAGAAGCAATGCCCAGCGTGCCCAAACATGTTTAAACACACCTAAACGCCAGGCTCATTTGGCACTTGAGCATTCATTCACTTCAGTGGCCAGAATAAATGAATATTCTGCCCAATGACATGATTAAATGCCTGAAAGTATCCAAACTCACCTAAATGCATTTAAAAAAATGCAGCTTTAGGTGCGTTTTTAACGCTGCCTTTCTCCTATCAGGAGATAGGCGTTCAGAAAAACCTAGTGTGCATGATGCCAAAGGTGTATATATATAAAATCAACTTTAAAAAAAAAAAAAAATACAAATAACTGTAAATTCTGGGCCAGATTCTTAGAGGAGATACGACGGCGTATCTCCAGATACGTCGTCGTATCTCTGCGCCCGGCCGGTCGTATCTATGCGCCTGATTCTTAGAATCAGTTACGCATAGATATTTGTTAGATCCGACAGGCGTAAGTCTCTTACGCCGTCGGATCGTAACTGCATTTTTAAGCTGACCGCTAGGGGCGTGTATGCTGATTTACGCGGCGAAATATGTAAATCAGCAAGATACGCGAATTCCCGAACGTACGCGCGGCCGACGCAGTAAATTTACGCTGTTTCCGTTAGGCTTTTCCCGGCGTATAGTTTACCCCTGCTATATGGTGGCGTAAGTGCGGCGTACCAATGTTAAGTATGGCCGTCGTTCCCGCGCCGAAATTTTAAAATTTTGCGTCGTTTGCGTAACTCGTCCGTGAATAGGGCTGGACGTAATTTACGTCCACGTCAAAACCAATACGTCCTTGCGGCGTATTAGGAGCAATGCACACTGGGAGATTTCCACGGACGGCGCGTGCACCGTTCGTGAAAAACGTCAACCACGTCGGGTCACAGAAGATTAACATAAAACACGCCCCCCTGTCCCACATTTGAATTAGGCGGGCTTACGCCGGCCGATTTACGCTACGCCGCTGCAACTTACGGAGCAAGTGCTTTGAGAACACAGCACTTGCCCGTCTAAGTTGCGGCGGCGTAACGTAAATCGGATACGTTACGCCGCCGCAAACATACGCGCTCCTACGAGAATCTGGCCCTTAATTGGCTGTAATGCCATTGCACATATTACCTGAATATATTACCAACATTAAATATTAAGAAAAAATATAACAAAAACCTTTTTCTGATTTTTTTTTCTCTTTCAGCAGCTTAGTGGATGCCCCTTACTTATCCTTATGCGGCAGTGGAATAGTGCAATTACATGTTTAAACTTTAATATGCTATTATTATAGACTCTAGATGGAATTGTGTTGCCAATTCAGAAATGGTCAGCAGAGTAGTGTTAATTTTGATGTCAATTTTTTATTTAGTTTTAGTCATTTTGACTAAAATGCTATTTAACCACTTAAGGACCCCTTCACGCCGATTTACGTCGGCAGAATGGCACGGCTGGGCACATCAACGTATATGTACGTTGCCCTTTAAGCCCAGCCGTGGGGTCGCGCACGCATGCACGCGACCCGGTCCGAAGCCCTGTGACCACGGCCGCGGGACTCGCGGACCCGATTGACGCTGGAGTCCCGCAGTCGGTCCCCGGAGCTGAAGAACGGGGAGAGCTGTGTGTAAACACAGCTTCCCCGTTCTTTACTGTGGGCCGTGATCGATCGTGTGTTCCCTTATATAGGGAATCACAATCGATGACGTCACACCTACAGCCACATCCCCCTACAGTTAGAAACAGACATGAGGTCACACATAACCCCATCAGCGCCCCCTTGTGGTTAACTCCCAATTGTCATTTTCACAGTAAACAATGCATTTTAAATGCATTTTTTGCTGTGAAAATGACAATGGTCCCAAAAATGTGTCAAAATTGTCAGAAGTGTCCGCCATAATGTCGCAGTCACGAAAAAAATCGCAGATCGCCGCCATTAAAAAAATCGCAGATCACCGCCAAAAAATTTAAAAAATGGAATAAAACTATTTTGTAAACGCTATAAATTTTGCGCAAACCAACCGATAAACGCTTATTGCGATTTTTTTTACCAAAAGTAGGTAGAATACGTATCGGCCTAAACTGAGGGGAAAAAAATGTATATATATTTTTGGGGGATATTTATTATAGCAAAAAGTAAAAAATATTGCATTTTTTTCAAAATTGTCGCTCTATTTTTGATTATAGCGCAAAAAATAAAAACCGCAGAGGTGATCAAATACCACCAAAAGAAAGCTCTATTTGTGGGAAAAAAAGGACGCCAATTTTGTTTGGCAGCCACGTCGCACGACCGCGCAATTGTCAGTTAAAGCGACGCAGTGCCGAATCGCAAAAACTGGCCGGGTCCGGGTCTTAAAGCGGAGTTCCACCCTATTTTACAACTTCTTTGCATTCGTTTTTACACTGCCCCCTTAAATACATTTGGGATGTTTTTTTTTTGTCTTTTAAAAACTCACGTTTTTATCTGTGAGTCTCTTATTCCCCCGCCGCGGCGGAATGGCCCCCCCCCCGCCGCATCCAGCGCTGCTATGCCTCCTGGGATATGTGTGTCATCAATCCCAGGAGGCTGGGCTGAACATCGCAGCCGTGGATGAACATCTCGGGGGGCGGGAGGGAGGGAGGGCAGTGCCGCCCATAGAGGTGGTGTCCTTCCTCTTCTCCCTCTCCAACTCCTCCCCCGTCCTAGCTTCTCCACCCGTCCGTCACCGCCGCCGTCCTCCTCCCTCCACCACCCGCCCACCTGCCATCTGTCTCCGATGCACGGAGATACAGATCATCAGACAGGCAGAGCGGATCTCTGTCTGATAGGTCTGTATCTGAGAGCACCGAGCATAGTACAGCCCCGCCTCCCTGTACATAGAGACAGCGCTCTGCACTGTGTGTTACAATTCTAGTGCAGGGAGGCGGGGCTGTACTATGCTCGGTGCTCTCAGATACAGACCAATCAGAGATCCGCTCTGTATGCCTGATCATCTGTACCTCCCCCACTCTGCACATAATGTTGTCACCGCACTAATGTCACGCACTGATGTCACCGCACTAACATCACCGCACTAATGTCACCGCACTAATGTCACGCACTAACATCACCGCACTAATGTCACGCACTGATGTCACCGCACTAACATCACCGCACTAATGTCACCGCACTAATGTCACGCACTAACATCACCGCACTAATGTCACGCACTGATGTCACCGCACTAATGTCACGCACTAACATCACTGCACTAATGTCACGCACTGATGTCACCGCACTAACATCACCGCACTAATGTCACGCAATGATGTCACCGCACTAACATCACCGCACTAATGTCACCGCACTAACATCACCGCACTAATGTCACGCACTGATGTCACCGCACTAACATCACCGCACTAATGTCACCGCACTAACATCACCGCACTAATGTCACGCACTGATGTCACCGCTCTAATGTCACGCACTGATGTCACCGCACTAACATCACCGCACTAATGTCACGCACTGATGTCACCGCACTAACATCACCGCACTAATGTCACGCACTGATGTCACGCACTGATATCACCGCACTAACATCACCGCACTAATGTCACGCACTGATGTCACCGCACTAATGTCACCGCACTAACATCACCGCACTAATGTCACGCACTGATGTCACCGCACTAATGTCACGCACTGATGTCACCGCACTAACATCACCGCACTAATGTCACGCACTGATGTCACCGCACTAATGTCACCGCACTAATGTCACCGCACTAACATCACCGCACTAATGTCACGCACTGATGTCACCGCACTAACATCACCGCACTAATGTCACGCACTGATGTCACCGCACTAACATCACCGCACTAATGTCACGCACTGATGTCACCGCACTAACATCACCGCACTAATGTCACGCACTGATGTCACCGCACTAACATCACCGCACTAATGTCACCGCACTAATGTCACCGCACTAATGTCACGCACTGATGTCACCGCACTAACATCACCGCACTAATGTCACGCACTGATGTCACCGCACTGATATCACCGCACTAACATCACCGCACTAATGTCACACACTGATGTCACCGCACTAATGTCACGCACTGATGTCACCGCACTAACATCACCGCACTAATGTCACCGCACTAATGTCACCGCACTAACATCACCGCACTAATGTCACGCACTGATGTCACCGCACTAACATCACCGCACTAATGTCACGCACTGATGTCACCGCACTTACATCACCGCACTAATGTCACCGCACTAATGTCACGCACTGATGTCACCGCACTAACATCACCGCACTAACGTCACGCACTGATGTCACCGCACTAACATCACTGCACTAATGTCATGCACTGATGACACCGCACTAACATCACCGCACTAACGTCACCGCACTAATGTCACCGCACTAACATCACCGCACTAACATCACCGCACTAACGTCACCACACTAATGTCACCGCACTAACATCACCGCACTAATGTCACCGCACTAACGTCACCGCACTAACATCACCGCACTAACATCACCGCACTAATGTCACCGCACTAATGTCACCGCACTAATGTCACCGCACTAATGTCACCGCACTAACATCACCGCACTAACATCACCGCACTAACGTCACCGCACTAACATCACCGCACTAACATCACCGCACTAACATCACCGCACTAATGTCACCGCACTGATGTCACCGCACTGATGTCACCGCACTAACATCACCGCACTAACGTCACCGCACTAATGTCACCGCACTGATGTCACCGCACTAACATCACCGCACTAACGTCACCGCACTAATGTCAGCGCACTAACATCACCGCACTAACATCACCGCACTGATGTCACTGCACTAACATCACCGCACTAACGTCACCGCACTAACATCACCGCACTAATGTCACCGCACTGACGTCACCGCACTAATGTCACCGCACTAACATCACCGCACTAATGTCACAGCACTAACATCACCGCACTAACATCACCGCACTAACGTCACCGCACTAACATCACCGCACTAACATCACCGCACTAACATCACCGCACTAACGTCACCGCACTGATGTCACCGCACTAACATCACCGCACTAACATCACCGCACTAACATCACCGCACTAATGTCACCGCACTGATGTCACCGCACTAACATCACCGCACTAACGTCACCGCACTAACATCACCGCACTAATGTCACCGCACTGACGTCACCGCACTAACGTCACCGCACTAACATCACCGCACTAACATCACCGCACTAACGTCACCGCACTAACATCACCGCACTAACATCACCGCACTAACGTCACCGCACTGATGTCACCGCACTAACATCACCGCACTAACATCACCGCACTAACGTCACCGCACTAATGTCACCGCACTGATGTCACCGCACTAACATCACCGCACTAACATCACCGCACTAACGTCACCGCACTAACGTCACCGCACTAACGTCACCGCACTAACGTCACCGCACTAACGTCACCGTACTAACATCACCGCACTAACAAAATGAATTTATTGACAGTGCACATGTCTAGTATATGTATACACACCACATATATAACAAGAGATGTATATAATCTTGTTATGTAGATATATCTGCACAGGAACAAATTATTTATTATATTTACTGGTTCCTGGAAGGAGGGGGGAGGAGAGGAGGGGAGGAGGGGGGGAGAGGTTTGCTTGCATAGATAAGGGGCGGTAACTTTCTCTGACTCTCCCGTTGCTATTGAAACCTGATCTGAAACCATTACACTGCTTGTACAGCACTGAGCATGTGCGAGGCTGAAATCCAGGAAGTCATACAGTCTGGCTTCATGATGCCCACACTTAAGATGGCCCCAGTCAATTTCTGTTTTATAAAGTGTCTAAATGCTGTAACAACCTAACAAAACGGACCTTAGTTTACAGACTAACTGTAGTAGAATACATTAAGCTTGTGTATTACAGGGGTTTTCATATTTAAAAAGTTTTTATTTTTAAATTTGTGGCCGGAACTCCGCTTTAAGTGGTCAAATTTTTGTTGTATTTTAGTCATCTGAATTGTTTTAGTCGCATTTTAGTCAACTAAAATAGTGTTAATTTAGTAGAGGAAATTAACTCTGCAGGGCACATAGAGAACAATTGTTTTTTTGTTGTGCCCTTGCAGAATGCATGCAGAAAAATTGACGTTTCTGCACCATGGTGTGAACAAGGCCTTAACTTCTTGAGACCCGGGCCATAGTAAAAAGACGGCCACAAGGTGGCTCTATAGATCCAGGAGGATCTATAGAGTGGCCTCGGGTCCTCCGGCCACTGGGGGGCGCACGCGTGACCGGTGCGTCACTGAGATGCTGATGCGTGTGCCTGGCTGCCGCGATGTCCGCCAGGTACCCGTGATCGGCAGTGACAGAGCAGGGACGTAGATCTCTGTGTGTAAACACGTCCTGTCAGGGAGAGGAGACCGATGCTGTGTCCCTTGTACATAGGGACACAGATCGGTCACCTCCCCCAGTCAGTCCCCTCCCCCCCACAGTAAGAATTACTCCCATGGTACACATTTAACCCCTTCCTCGCCCCCTAGTGTTAACCCCTTCCCTGCCAGTCACATTTATACAGTAATCAGTGAATATTTATAGCACTGTTTGCTGTATAAATGTAAATGGACCCAAAAATGTGTCAAAAGTGTCCGATGTGTCCGCCATAATATGGCAGTCCCAATAAAAATCGCAGATCGCCGCCATTACTAGTAAAAAAAAAAAAAAAATTGTCAGAATTCTATCCCCTATTTTGTAGCCGCTATAACTTTTGCGCAAACCAATCACTATATGCTTATTGCGATTTTTTTTCCCCAAAATTTGTAGAAGAATACATATCGGCCTAAACTGAGAAAAAAAAATGTTTTAAAAAAAAAAAAAATTGGGATATTTATTATAGCTAAAAGTAAAAAAATATTGTGTTTTTTTCAAAATTGTTGCTATTTTGTTGTTTATTGCGCAAAAAAATAAAAACCGCAGAGGTGATCAAATACCACTAAAAGAAAGCTCTATTTGTGATAAAAAAGGATGTCAACTTTGTTTGGGAGCCACGTCGCACGACCACGCAATTTTTAATTAAAGCGTGACAGTGCCGAAAGCTGAAATTTCGCCTGGGCAGGAAGGGGGTATATGTGCCCAGTAAGCAAGTGGTTAAAAAACAAAACCATGAACCCTTATGCCGCGTACAGACGGTCGTTTTTTGTGATGAAATAAAACGATGTTTTAAATCATGAAACAAAACGACGTTTTTCAAACTTCATTTTCAAAAACGATGCAGCATACACACCATCGTTTTTTCCAAAAGCTCTAGCAAAGCGCGGTTACGTTCAGTGCGTACGGCGGCACTCTGTTCCATTCAAACTCACTTCATAACTTGCTTCTGAGCATGCGCGGGTTTAAAAACGTTGTTTTAAACGTTGTTTTGCCCACACACTATCATTTTAATTGACACAAAAAACGACGTTTTGAAAAACGACACAAAAAATTCAAGCATGTTCGAATTTTTTTTTTTGTCGTTTTTCAGAAGACATACAACGACGTTTTCCCCACACACGGTCATTTTAAATGACGTTTTCAAAAACTATGTTTTTTTTCATCACAAAAAACGAGCGTCTGTACGCGGCATTAGAATTTTTTCTTCTATAAAATTAGCTCATAAGTTGTTTTTTTACTCAATCGAACAAAAAAATATTATAAAAAGGCAACAAATCAACCCATACTTTTTAAGTTAAATTTTTTTATTAGACACAATATACAGTACAATGTACAGAAAGGAGATATGCCAAGCAGCATAGGCCATAAGGTAACAACAGACAAAAAAATACTCTCTAATACCAACGACGACCACAAGACTGGAGCAATTATCCATCAGTTAGCAGATATACTTTATGGAAAAAAGTGCATTACCGAATGGCAGTAAAGAGATAGAATCTGAGTACAAAGAAGGAAAGCTAGAAGTAAGGAAAAGACGAGTTTCAGACCTATTGACCTCCAGAGTTAGTCAGGCCAATCATGGGCGTCCGCTCATAGGGTTAAGGGGGGGCGAGTGACCCCCCCTGGAATCAGCAAGGGTCTGCCATGCTCGGATCTGTAGCTGTGCAGACTCTGTGTTTGTGTGAGTTAGCTCCACAGCTGTTGTAAAATCAGTGTCACGGAGATTACAGAGCTCTTTACTGCCACCTCTGGCTGCTTCTTGTATGTGCACCCTCGTGTTTGCTTTGCTGCCTGTAATGTTTTTTCAAAGGGACATGTGGAAACAGGACTTGGGAGAAGGAAGACCACCAATGACCTTACAAGTGGGGGCTGTGAGTACAAGTGAAGGGAGGAGGCTGATTGTGTACTGGGGGGGGCTGACATATATACAGATGAGGGGGGCAGCTCCGTGCATACAGGTATGATCAGTGAAGGGGGGTGCCAGATATAGGAAATATCATATAATCTGTCCTGTCCTGTATATAGCTATATACACCCATCTTCCTTCCTGTATTCCTCCATCATCACTGACTGCAGATATATATCATCTGTCCCGACTCCTGTATATACCCACCTTCCTTCCTCTATATACCAATACCATCCACTCCTTCTATATACACATACTGTACACCCTCTGTATTGTACATTTGATAAGGCTGCATATCATGGGCACATGCCTGCGCTTTATGGGATAATGACTAAGCCCCTCCCCTTCATGACATTGTCAAAGAAGCGGAGCATAGGTGACCGTAAAATGATGCCCCCCCCTGGAAAAATTTCAGCGGACGCCCATGAGGCCAATATGGAGCTAAGAGGACAGCTGGACAATCATATATTGGGCCCACGTGTCCCACGTCTTCTCAAACAGTTTTATAGTATGATTCATTATACTCGTTATCTATTAATGGGTCATAATCCATGATATCTTATGTTTGTCTTGAGCGAAGACTCTGGCTATAATAGTTTTTGCTGCCAGAAACCCACACTTTTTACATTGCCATATTTATATTGAACTAATGACCAACTAAAGGCATTAATGAGACATGTACAGTATGTAGATTTGTGTGAATCCTTATATTTACTACTATATATCTTCATTGGCAATAATCTCTGCTACAAGAGAAGTATGGGATTTTTTTTATCCCATTATCTTACTTACCTAGATGCTACATCTGTCCCCTGCCGCCTCTCCACTGAGAATCGAGCCACCAAACACCGCCGATTGCTCGATTCTCTCACCTCCCAGAGTGGAGAGCTGCTGCCTGTCAATCAGCAGTTCTCCTGCTCTGCTCCTCCACGCTCACTGGAGCGCTGAGCTGTGGAGGGCTGAGAGGCTGAGAAGCCTATCGGTCCAGGTACCTGGCGGATCCAGACTTCCAGAGTCACGATGACGCGTTGCCTGGACTGATCTTTGCGACGTCCGTAGAGAGCGGACTTCAGACCAATCTCTGCTGAAAATGGGTCACAGGAGTGCAGAACGAATGGCACTCCTGTGACCCCTAGAAGAAGCTTCAGGCTGGACTTCTCCTTTAAATGTCTTCTTTAGCTGCTGATCTTACCTGTGCAGCACGAAGGAGGAATTCTGGTTTGTTTTTCTATTTCATTTTTTGTACATTTTTCGGAAGTCTTATTTGAACAGTCTTCTTCAGCATTTCAATGGAACTGAGGTCTAGACCTGAGCAAACTAAACAGCATAAAGACAACAAACACATAACAAGTTACATAATACTTTTTTCCTGTTTAAGGCCATGTAGGTATGGCCTATTACATGTTGTACTTTCCAACACCTGTTTCCACATCTGAAAGCAGTTACTGAGACAGAAGGCTTATTACACATGCCTTCATATTATATTTGTAGATGTTTTCACACAAAATTCACACAACTTTCACCTATAATTCACACATTTTTCCAGCTAAATTCTATTAAAAATGCCTGATTCTTGGGTGAAATTTGTGTGAATCTTGTGTAAAATTTTGAAAACAGCTTTTCAAAAGGGTTGGATTGAGTTACAGCACCACCATAGGGCAAAAAACCTGTACACATCTCCCACTCTGCCAGTAGCCAGAGGAGTGAGTGCTGGACATAGCACCATGCCTCAGAGGAGGTCAGATACCATCTGACTACAGGCAGTGCCAGGGATGGACTGGCCATTGGGACTACAGGGAGTTTCCCGGTGGGCCGATGGCTCAGTGGGCCGGCTTCAGTGACACCGGCCTGGGAGTTTCTCACTTCTGCCTAATCTTGTCCCATGAGGGGGGGCCACCAAACTGATTCTTTGCCCTGGGAGAAATAATGTCTAGCTTCCTCACTGGTACTGCCTATAAGAGTACCAGTACCAGCCATTCTACTCTAATAAAGTAAAACGGCTAGTGGCTAATGAAGGGGGAGAGGTGGCTTGGGTGGCCGGTGGGGTCCGGTAGTTGTCCGGCCGCTGTGGGAGAGACCTGTCAAAGTGGGCCGGTCTGAATGAAGTCCAGGGCCAAATTTTTGTCCCAGTCCAGCCCTGGGCAGTGCACAGGTTACAAACAAGATCAGTTCTCTAGGTTTGTTCGTTAGTCGAATTCGTATGTAAGTTGGAACAGGTAAATTTTTTAGGTGTGACTCCAGACACCAAATTTTTTTTTTTTTTTACGTTTTTTTTGAATAGCATGGGGAAGGGTTAACACCCCCTGTAACGTTTGTTTTGCTGTCTGTGCTCCTGATTTTGCCTCACTTTCTGCCCCATGACAATTGGATTTTAAAAAAATTGGGTTGTTGTGAAAACAAACAAGGATTGGTGATAAAGCTTCAGTGGAGACACCTTTTTCCCAAATTAACTCTTACTGGAGTGAATTTCCCTTCCTTGGGGTAGATTTCCTCTCACTTCCTGTTGTCTCCCTCTGTTTGGAAGTATGAGTTTATATGGAAATCGGATGGTTGTAACTCGGGTCTGCCGGTATTAGTTTAAAATTGTCAAGCTAGCTAAAACCTGTCTATTATTGTTGATGGTCCCTTGGCGGGGGAAAATCATACCCTCAATTAGACCCTTTTCACACTGGGGCAATTTGCAGGCGCTATTGCGCTAAAAATAGTGCCTGCAAACCAATCTGAACCAGCGGCTGCTTTCCGACCTGAAACAACGATGGCCTTTCACACTGGAGCGGTGCGCCAGCTGAAAACCCTGAGCAAGTGCCAAGTTGATCCTAGTTGGAGCTTACACAGGGCTGATGACTCTCTCTCTCTCTGCCCCATGTGACAGCAATGGTACCTGAGCAGCCAGCTGCCAAGCACCAGCTTTGTCATGTGAGAGGAAACGTTCACTTACTTCGTATATCCAGAAGTACCAGGTATTTCTCTTGAAGTATTTCCCTGTTTCACTTCCCTGCTGCTCTGGTAAACAGAGCAGCAGGGGAATGAAAAGAAGGTGAGTATGTGCTACTACGGGAAGCTGCACTGGTTGCAAACCCTGAGGCCTCGTACACACGACCGGACATGTCCGCTGAAACTGGTCCGCCGACCAGTTTCAGTGGACAGATCCGATCGTGTGTACAGGCTAGCGGACAGATTTTCAGCGGACAAATGTTTCTTAGCATGCTAAGAAATATGTCAGCTGGAAAGCTGTCTGGCGGACATGTCCGCTGGTTAGTACGTCTAACCAACGGACCGAAATCCCGCACATGCGTCGAATTGATTCGATACATGTGTGGAAGCATTGAACTCGCACGAGAGAGAACGTCGGTGTCGTCTACGTCACCGCATTCTCTGTCCGCATGGATTTCGGTTTGATGTTGTGTACAGCCATCAGACCGAAATCTCCGAGCGGACATATCCGATGAAAACGGTCCGCGGACCGTTTTCATCGGACATGTCCACTGGTGTGTACGAGGCCTAACATTTACCCAGTGCTGTGACAGGCCTTAGGTAATACACAGAGATTAAACAAATCCACCTAAATAAGTTGTACTTGTCTATAGTCCGTCTTCTCTACATCTGTTCAAAGTCCAGAATTTATAAACCTTGTCTAAGCTGTCAGAAAAAAGGGGGAGGAGAAGTGAAGTTACACTATGCAGAGCCCAAGGGTGAGAGCTGATTGGGGGGAAAGGGCACACCCCCTTGCACAACACACAGGAATAGAGCTGAGGCTGTCAATCACAGGCTGTGTGCTGGAGATCCCTCCCCTGCACCTTTTTTCACTTGTTGTCAGGAAAACGTTTCAGAAGTGACTGCTGCAGATAGCATAGGAAAGAGGCAAACAAGAGAAATTACATTTCGTGTTCTGCAGTGAGACAAGTACACACTATGGAGAGATATGCTTTGTTCATATTTCATGTCTGAGGTTCACACTCACTTAACCCCTGCAAAAAAGAAAACATAGATTTTTTTTCAAAGATACAGCAATATAAACTATTATGTATGGGTACAGTAATGCCAAATTTATAGTTAATTAGATGTGGATTTGATCCTTGGGAGGCATTCATACAGAAATCCTTTGCAAAAGGTTTACAAAGGTTTTCACAAAATCTTTATTGGAAATAATTGAGTTGGTCCTACAAATGCTTTGTGAAAGTGTCGTGCACTTTGCTCTTTCCTGTTCTTTTATATTTCTGCTATACTTTACTATTTGCTTTTTGTGTCATCAGAAGCAGAACTAAAAGCCATAGTTCCCTTTTGCATTATCAGAACAAAAATCCCTTTTATTTTATACAACCATCAATGGTCCCTGTCAGCAATTGGGTTAAAGTGGAGGTTCCTCCTAAAAAAAAATTCTAACAATACATTGAGAAGACTGATTACACTGCGGGTATGCTGTTTTTTTTTTTTTTCGTACATACCTCGATATCGCCATTTCATCCCTCGGCTTCCGGGTATGATTCTTGTGGGGCTGAGCGTTCCTAGTTGATTGACGTTCCTCCGACTGACGCATACTTGACGTCACGACTTTCCGAAAGAAGCCGAACGTCGCTGCGCAGGCGCCGTATAGAGCCGACTCTATACGGCGCCTGTGCAATGACGTTTGGCTTCTGTCGGAAAGTCGTGACGCGGAGTATGCGCCGGTCGGAGGAACGTCAATCAACTAGGTCCAGCAAGAATCATACCCGGAAGCCGAGGGATGAAACGGCGATAACGAGGTATGTAGGAAAAAAAAAAAAAAAACAGCATACCCGCAGTGTAATCAGTCTTCTGAATGTATTGTTAGAATTTTTTTTTTAGGGGGAACCTCCACTTTAACCACTTAAGGACCAGCTCCTGTACATATACGTCAGCACTTTAAAGATGGCTATCTCGGTAACGGCAGCAGCTGTTTTTTTTTTTTATTATTGCCTATAAGTCCAAATATGAGATCTGAGGTCTTTTTGACCCCAGATCTCATATTTAAGAGGACCTGTCATGCTTTTTTCTATTACAAGTGACCCAATTATTATTTTTTTTTTAAACAGTTTTAAAATCAATACAATTAAGTAAAATAAATAAGATTATTTTTTTTTTTAAAGCGCCCCGTCCCGACAAGCTCACGCGCAGAAGCGAACGCATACGTGAGAAGCGCCCGCATATGAAAATGGTGTTCAAACCACACACGTGAGGTATCACCATGATCGTTAGGCCTTGTACACACGAGAGGATATCCGCTGGAAACAGTCCGCCGGACCGCTTCCAGCGGATAAATCCTCTGGCGGATTTGGATCTGATGGCTGTACACACCATCAGATCGAAATCCCAGCAGAATACATCCGCGGTGACGTGGCCGCCCCGACGATGACGCGGCGACGTGCGCGACCCTGAAGGTAAATACTTCCACGCATGCGTCGAATCATTACGACGCATGCGAGGGATGGGAGAGGACGGACTGATCCGGTGAGTCTGTACAGACGACCACCATTTTATTCTCTAGGGTTTTAGAAAACAATGTGCCAGATCAACATAGAGATTTGACGGTGTATCTCCTGATACACCGTCGTATCTCAGAGTTGCGTCTGTCGTATCTATGCGACTGATTCATAGAATCAGTTACTCATAGATATGCCTAAGATCCGACAGGTGTAACTGTGTTACACCGTCGGATCTTAACTGCATTTTTAAAATGGCCGCTGGGGGCGTTCTCGCTGATTTACGGCGAGAATATGTAAATCAGCGAGATACGCCAATTCACGAACGTACGCGGGCCTGACGCAGTCACTTTACGCCGTTTACGTAAGGGTTTTCCTGGCGTATAGTTACCCCTGCTTCTATGAGGCGCAGCCAATGTTAAGTATGGCCGTCGTTCCCGCGTCGGCTTCATTGACGTTTTCCGACGTGAGTTGGAGCATGCGCACTGGGCTATTTTTACGGCCGGCGCATGCGCAGTTCGATCGGCGCGGGGGCGCGCTTAATTTAAATACAAGCCGCCCCCTTTGAATTACGCGGCCTTACGCCGGGCCATTTACACTACGCCGCCGCAAATTACGGAGCAAGTGCTTTGAGAATACGGCACTTGCTCCAGTAAGTTGCGGCGGCGTAGTGTAAATGGCTTACGCTACGCCGCCGCGGATTCTATGTGAATCTGGCCCAAAATGTATAATGTTTGGGGGTTCTAAGTAATTTTCTAGCAAAACATTTTTTTTTAACTTGTAAACACAGAGTCTGAAAAACAGGCTCGATCCTTAAAGTGGTTGTAAACCCACTTTTTTTACTTTTACCTACAGGTAAGCCTATAATAAGGCTTACCTGTAGGTAAGGAGAATATCTCCTAAACCTGCACGGTTTAGGAGATATTCCCCTCGCAATGCGCCGTGGGGGGATCTACGGCGAAAGGACCAGCAGCCGCCGAACCTTGCCGAATTTAAATCTCCCGCGCGCACGCGCGGGAGTGACGTCATCGCCGCTCCAGCCAATCACAGCGCTGGAGCAGCGATACCCGGAAGACACGCCAGGCAAGAGGACATCTCGCTCGGTGTGGACCAGGTAAGTTCTACACACCTCGTTCCGAAGTAAGTATTTCATAATGAGCTAATATGCGGTGCATATTAGCTCATTATGACTTTTGCCTTGCAGGAGAAAAAAAATAAAACAATTTTGATGCGGGTTTACAACCGCTTTAAGTGATTAAATAAAATATATCTTGAATAAAATGTGATTCAGGTCCTTGTTCATCAACAAATCTAATCCACATCCTAGAATGTATAGGAATGTGAGGAAAGGAGAAACAACCTAGCTTACCACAGCTCAGCTTACATCACCAGCATGGTCCCTGTGTGCCAGGATAACGGACTTCTGAAAATACACAGGAGTTACATCATCCTGCGCCGGCCAGTGGAAGTGTCCGAAAGCCGGCACTAGGTACCTGAACTGTTAAGGATGAGGTAAGTACAATGCCCTTAGTTCCTCTATTAGGCCTTTGCCAACTTAGCCTAAAGCTTGCCACGCATGTTACAATCTGACTGTACAGTCACCTTTACATCTAACAACAACTATATAGTACAAGGGTCTGCCTGACTGGCTGCAGATTGATTAGGTAGTTTAGGTTGGTCCTACAGAGCTTCGGTAACGCTTGGTAAAGTTGATTGTACAAAGATTGTATAGTCAGATTATAAAATGTAACGTGAGTTGGTAAGTCATGTTCAGAATAAATGACCCCACTAAACCACTAATACTTCATAAACGTATTTAAAGGGGTTTTCCACCTTTTTTTTAAGTTTATTAAAAGTCAGCAGCTACAAAAAGTGTAGCTGCTGGCTTTTAATAAACAGACACTTACCTGCTCCACGGCTCCAGCGAGGCGTCTTCATTCTTAGTGTGGGCACCCGGCAGTGACAGCTTTCGGCTTCACGGCCGGGCACCCACTGCGCACGCGCGAGCGGCAGTGCGCATGCGCGGCGCCGTCTGATTGGACAGGCGCTCGCCTACAGGGAGGGGCTGTGAAAAGGCGATTAAGCTAATCGCCTTTCCAGCCCCTCGGCGGAAGGAGGAAGTGGGACAGGAAGTCCCCTTCTCCTGAAGCCCCCACTCCCCCCCCCAAAAAAAATTACATGCCAAATGTGGCATGTAAGGGGGCGAGGAGTGGTTTAAGCGGAAGTTCCATTTTTAGGTGGAACTCCGCTTTAATATATTAACGCAGAAGTAACGTTTGCAATACTTACCTTCTCTTCAATTGTCTGGCATCCGCAAGGTTCCTCTTCTACGCTGGCATCTTCCCCCCAGCTTTTACAAGATGCCAATCTTTTCCATTGATTGATAGGGACTGGATGGAGAAACTCCCGTGCATGCGTAGGAGTTCCGTTATCCCGGTAGACAGGCACCGTGCTGGAAATATAAACCTAGCTGTGCATGTGCAACTCAATTCACCTTCTACAGAACACTTACAGTTACATTTATTTTCTTGCAGAAGAAACATATCAGGTCTCTTCTGCATTAAATAGCCTGCCCGTCCATACGGTTTTTAAATTTCATTGAGTTTTCTTTAAGCAGTATTGGTGTTCATAGAAGTAACCCCAGTTACATGTAATCCCATGTACTTGCCTACAGGAATGGATATGCATTTCTTTGCTTCACGAATAAGCCAGACAGGGACGATGTATTACCGATCTTGACAACTGTGCTATATCTGGTCTGTGGTTCACCAGGCGGATATTGCAGGTTCTTCACTTCCCCCGGTTATGCTGTCCTCTGTTACATTTACTATAGAGCATGATATTCTATTAACTGTATACTGCATCAGTGTAAAGAGAACGGACAATACATCTAACAGTTAATTTGTGAAATTGGCAGCCTTTGATATTTTTAGTTTATTCTGTATCCTAAGTTGTATAATTATATGTAGTTCATTATATAACAGCAAATAAGCTTAGTACATAACAGAAAATAGGCTAAGTACTTCTGTATTTAGTGTTACCACTTAACTAGAAGAAGGAAATCACTTAAAGCGGAGGTTCAGCCTAAAAACATGTATATAACATTACATTCTGCAACATTTACAGTATGCTGTTTTTTTTGTTTTGTTTTTTGCTGTACATACCGTATTATTGCTATTTTCCACCCGGCTTCCGGGTACACACTCCCACGGGAGTAGGCGTTCCTATGCAGAGGCGCAGTGTCATGTGGGACTTCGCCTAGATGATTGACGTCTTGAGAAAAACTTCCCCCCAGCGGATAAGGCGCGTCACGAGTCTCTGAAAGTAGCCGAACTGTGAGTCGGCTCTATACGGCACCTGCGCAGTCAGCTCTACACGGCTCCTAGTCGGTGCGCAGGCGCCGTATAGCGCCGTATAGAGCCGACTCGGAGTTCGGCTACTTTTGGAAACTCGTGACGCGCCTTATCCGCCGAGGGAAAGTTTTTCTCAAGACGTCAATCATCTGGGCGAAGTCCCACATGACACTGCGCATCTGCATAGGAACGCCTACTCCCGCGGGAGTGTGTACCCGGAAGCCGGTTGGAAAATAGCAATAATGCGGTATGTACAGCAAAAAAACAAACAGCATTCTGTAAATGTTGGAAGTATGCAGAATGTAATGTTATATACATGTTTTTAGGGTGAACCTCCGCTATAAGTGTGACTACCTTTTGGATTCAAACCAGCATCCATTCTTATGCCCTGTACACACGATCGGTCCATCCGATGAAAGCGGTCTGATGGACCGGTTTCATCGGTTAACCGATGAAGCTGACTGATGGTCAGTTGTGCCTACACACCATCGGTTAAAAAAACGATCGTGTCACAACACGGTGACGTAAAACACAACAAAGTTCAATGCTTCCAAGCATGCATTGACTTGATTCTGAGCATGCGTGGATTTTTAACCGATGGACGTGCCTACAAACGATCGTTTTTTTTTCGATCGGTTAGGTATCCATCGGTTAAATTTAAAACAAGATTGCTTTTTTAACCTATGGATAAATAACCGATGGGGCCCACACAAGATCGGCTTGGACCGATGAAAACGGTCCATCAGACCGTTCTCATCGGTTTAACCGATCGTATGTACGCGACCTTACACTTGCACACTTTGTACACTTGCACCAAGTCAGGGATTTTGTAGGATTATGCCGCGTACAGACGGTCGTTTTTTAGGATGAAAAAAAAACACAACGTTTTAAATCATGAAATAAAACAACGTTTTTGAAACTTAATTTTTAAAAACGATGTTGCTTACACACCATCGTTTTTTCACAGTGCTCTAGCAAAGCGAGGTTACGTTCACCACTTTTTTCCATTGAAGCTCTCTTCATAACTAGCTTCTGGGCATGCGCGGGTTTAAAAACGTTGTTTTAAACGTCGTTTTTTGGTACACACGGTCAATTTCTGTGAAACAAAAAACGACGTTTTGAAAAACGACACAAAAAGTCCAAGCAAGTTCGAATTTTTTTTTTTGACGTTTTTTTTAAGACATAAAACGACGTTTTGCCCACACACGATCATTTTAAATGACGTTTCTTAAAACGTCGGGTTTTTTTCATCACAAAAAACGACCGTCTGCACGCGGCATTAGAGTCAGATGTATGATTAAAGGGGTTGTAAAGGTTCATGTCTTTTCACCTTAATGCATCCTATCTGACGATTACCGGCTGAAAATGTGGTGCCACGTCCCGCCAAAAAGGTATTTCCAAAAAATAAAATATGAAGGGGAGGAGGTAAACTATGGAAAGAGACGGAAGAGGGTGAAGGTCCGCTTTAATCCTTCTGTACCAGCAGAGTGCAAGCATCAAAAGTAGACAGCAGTAGAAGCAAATACACTTACTTTCTTCATAAGTGTTTCAAGTTTTTTGATATGCATCTTAAGTTTGGGCTCATATACTTTTCATGTTGGGTGGGTGTTACATCTTCAGCTGTACCAGAAACGTGGCATGATATGTACTACTGTTAAACGAGAGGTGCCACTTTAAATGTAATTTTCTTAGGAAATAAAATAAATTAGATTTTATGATTACATCTGTAACGTGATGCTTTAACCACTTGAGGCCCGCGCTGTAGACGAAAGATGTCCACAGCGCGGCTCTCAACTGCCAGGTGGACGTCCCTGGACATCCTTTTATTTGCATGCCGCTGGGGGCGCGCAGCCGGGAAAAACTGTGCCCGGCGCAATGTTGAGATGCCGATGAGCGTGCCTAGCGGCCGCGATGTCCGCCAGGTGCCAGCGACCGGCAGTGACAGAGCAGGGACGTGGAGCTCTGTGTGTAAACACAGAGCTCCACGTCCTGTCAGGGAGAGAGGAGACCGATGGCGTGTCCCTTGTACATAGGGACACAGATCGGTCACTTCCCCCAGTCAGTCCCCCTCCACACACAGTAAGAATCACTCCCAGGGAATACATTTAACCCCTTCCTCGCCCCCTAGTGTTAACCCCTTCCCTGCCAGTCACATTTATACAGTAATTAGTGCATTACTATAGCACTGTTCGCTGTGTAAATGTGAATGGTTCCAAAATAGTGTCCAATGTGTCTGCCGCAATATCGCAGGCCTGACAAAAATCGCAGATCACCGCCATTACTAGTAAAAAATAAAAAATAAATCATAAATCTATCCCCTATTTTGTAGGCGCTATAACTTTTGTGCAAACCAATCAATAAACGCTTATTGTGATTTTTTTTTACCAAAAATATGTAGAAGAATACTTATCGGCCTAAACTGAGGAAAAAAATAGTTTTTTAAAAAAGAAATTGGGATATTATTATAACAAAAAGTAAGAAAAAAATTGTGTTTTTTTTTTCAAAACTTTCTGCCTTCTGTGTTTATAGTGCAAAAAATAAAAACCGCAGAGGTGATCAAATACCACCAAAAGAAATCTCTATTTGTGGGAAAAAATTATAAAAATATAATTTGGGTACAGTGTTGTATGACGGCGCAATTGTCATTCAAAATGCGTCAACGCTGAAAGCTGAAAATTGGTCTGGGCAGGAAGGGGGTTTAAGTGCCCAGTAATGAAGTGTTTAAAACCTAGTGAGTAAGACTTAAATATCTTTAGTTTAGCAGTCATTGATGTTGATGGAGAAAAGTCGACGCACCATGTATTTGATTTTAGATCATTTAATACCAGTGCCTTACATAAAGTCGTTTTTTTTTTGCCCCTGTTTAGGGTTTCAGGAGGAGAACTTTTTGATTTCCTGGCACAGAAGGAGTCACTAAGTGAAGAAGAGGCTACTAGATTTATCAAACAGATCCTGGAAGGAGTTAATTACCTGCACACTCGTAAAATTGCACATTTTGACTTGAAGGTAAGAAACCCTACATAGTTACCAGCGTATAATGGCAATTTTTTAAGTTCACAGTGGTCCATAACAGATAATTAGTGCACACAAAGTAAACAATAATCCACAGTCCTATAGGAAGGCCTCACAATATAACCATTACCATAGCCCAACAATTTAGGAAAAAAGTCTTATGCTGCGTACACAAGATCGGACATTCCGACAACAAAACTGTGGATTTTTTTCCGACAAATGTCGGCTCAAACTTGTCTTGCGTACACACAGCCACACAAATGTTGACGGAAATTGCGAACGTCAAGAACGCGGTGACGTACAACACTATGACGAGCCGAGAAAAATGAAGTTTAATGATTCCGAGCATGCGTCTAATTGATTCCAAGCAGGGCTCAAGTCCTGCGGGAACGGGTGGGAACGGAGTTCCTGCACTTTTTTCACAGCAGGAACGCAGTTCCCTTTGCAGGACTAAAGCAGCCGAGCCGCATTAGCCAATCCTTCACTAAGCGGCGATACCCAGCTTGAGTCACTGTCAGGGGCAGGCGAACCTTAGTAATCCATTGTTACAGGCCGCTTCCTGTATATGGATTCATCAGGTAGTGTGTGGGTATTCCGTCACTTCCTCGATGCCGCAATGTCTCCTGGGAGCTTTTGTCATTGTTCCCAGGAGACATTGTGGAGGGCTGCCGCGAGTTATCACAGGATTTAGAAAGAACTTGCGGTTTAGTAGTTATGCATATGAGTGTATCATTTTTTTTTTTGGTGGAGGAGTGGATCTTGGGTGGGAGTTCCCACACTTTTTTTCCCTAAGACTTGACCCCTGATTCCAAGCATGCGTAGAATTTTTGTGCGTTGAATTGTGTACACACGGTCGGACTTTCCGACAAGAACTTTTGTTGTCAGAAAATTTGAGAACCAGCTCTCAAACATTTGTATTCGGAAATTCCAACAGCAAATGTCCGATGGAGCCTACACAAGGTCGGATTTTCCGACAACAAGCTCACATCGAACATTTGTTGTTGGAATGTCCGATTGTGTGTGCGCGGCATAACAGTGTGAAGATACATTTAAAAGAAAATATTTCTTCCTAGTCACAAGTCATCTAGGTCTTTTAGATACACACAGAGCAGCCTTTTTAAAACAGAGGAACCCTAGAAATAACTTTCTGGTTTTAGGGAACCCTTGCTAATAATTACCGTATTTACAGCTCAATGTACATTAGTGGGATGGCCAATAAGAAGAATTAATTTGAGGTCAGTGGGAAGAATTCCTCTCTAACAGGCAGCTAAAATGAAGGCCTCTTTGGAAAGAGATTCTTGACTGATAGGGGCATGGCCAGGAGGTGGGGGTAAGCAGTATGGAAATGGTCACAGAGGATTGGATGGAGTCACGGGGTGATGGGGTTGGGCCTGAGCTCAATAAAAGACTGTCCCCAGGGAATTCTGGGCCTTTTAAAGAACATGTGACTGAAAGAGCTACCCACCCTTTGAATGGTCTGCGACAGCTTAAGCAGCATTTTTTTTACCTTGCCAGCATTTAAAGTTGCTGTAATGGTCTATGCATTTGATTGGATATTGGAAGTAGGCTGTCTGTCCAGCACTTATGGTAAGGACAGATTCCCTTTAGAATTTATTTAGGTAATGTTAAAGTGTGCTCATAACACATCTCTGTTAAAAAAAAAAGTGTGCTCACAACACTTTAAACCAGTGACTGGCACTGGTTTAAAGTGTTTACATGTTCTGTGTTGAAAATAACTAAAGCTGTGGTCTTGCCCTTTTCCAACTCAATGCTTGTAAGTAGGGTTGTCCCGATACCGATACTAGTATCGGTATCGGGACCGATTCCGAGTTTTTTCGGCGGTACTCAGACGCCGATACCCCGCCCCGATACACAAATAGAATACTTGCCTCTCCCCCCCCGCCGCCGCCGCTGCCGACCGCCGCCGCCGACCGCCGCAATCCGCCGCCGTTACGACGCATCCCCGCTACCGCCGACTGTGTACTACGGGCGGAAACATTACAGCTTTGAATCGCTGTAATGATTTGCGCATAGACACTCCCCCTTGCTCGGGTGAACTGTCCAATCCCGAGCAAGGGGGAGTGTCTATACGCAGCGCGGGGCCAATCGTTACAGTGATTCAAAGCTGTAACGTTCCCGGCGTATTACACAGTCGGCGGCAGCGGGGATGCAGGTAAGTGGAACATGGTTGCATGGGGGGACTTAGACTTGCCTCTGGGTCTTGTGGGGTAATGATGCTGATGGGCTGTCTTGTCTGTCTTGGAACCTACAAAGTGATGTAGATTTGGAATCCCAACTTGATGCTAAGTAAATTGTGCATCTTTGTCAGACAGCGCGCATGACGTCGCGCTGATTGTTTCTGCTGCCTACGTACAGTATGTTGCTGTGTGTTATGTCCCATTAGGTTACTCAGAGCTGTCTTGTGAGCCTACGATGGATCTGCAGATTTCCAATGCTGGGATTGCATTTCATATATTGCGCTGCATTGTACAAAGTCTTACATTAGTAATCTAATCGGCCTTCACTGGTGACAATCTCACACGCATAATGATTAATGTAAAAAATATATATATGCATGGGGGGGAGACATGGTTGGATGGGGGGAGACAATGGCTGCATGGGGGGATACATGGCTGGATGGGAGGAGACGATGGCTGCATGGGGGGGAGACATGGCTGGATGGGGGGAGACAATGGCTGCATGGGGGGAGACGATGGCTGCATGGGGGGGAGACGATGGCTGCATGGGGGGGAGACGATGGCTGCATGGGGGGAGACATGGCTGGATGGGGGGAGACAATGGCTGCATGGGGGGAGACGATGGCTGGATGGGGGGAGACGATGGCTGGATGGGGGGTTACATGGCTGCATGGGGGGAGACATGGCTGCATGGGGGGATACATGGCTGGATGGGGGGGAGACATGGCTGCATGGGGGGGATACATGGCTGCATGGGGGGATACATGACTGCATGGGGGGATACATGGCTGGATGGGGGGAGACATGGCTGGATGGGGGGAGACATGAATGGATGGGGGGATACATGAATGGATGGGGGGATACATGAATGGATGGGGGGATACATGGCTGGATGGGGGGAGACATGGCTGGATGGGGGGGAGACATGGCTGGATGGGGGGGAGACATGGCTGGATGGGGGGGAGACATGGCTGGATGGGGGGATACATGGCTGCATCTGTGGGGGGACATGGCTGCAATATGTGGGGGGACATGGCTGCATTTGGGGACACATTTAAAAAAAGTATCGGTATTCGGTATCGGCGACTACTTGAAAAAAAGTATCGGTACTTGTACTCGGTCCTAAAAAAGTGGTATCGGGACAACCCTACTTGTAAGTGTTGTTTCTTATACAGGGGGGCATGGCTTTTATTTTATTATGTTAATAGTCGGTTTTGCCTAGGTCTATGTGCCTCAGCAGTCAAGATCATTGTTGTGTTTGGGAACTTATCTGAGGCCTCGTACACACGACCGAACATGTCTGCTGAAACTGGTCCGCGGACCAGTTTCCGCGGACATGTTCAGTCGTGTGTAGGGCCGACCGGACCGCATTCCCAGCCTAGCGGACAGGTTTCCAGCGGACCAATGTTTCTTAGCATGCTGAGAAACATGTCCGCTGGAACCATGTTCGTCGGACATGTCCGATGGTCAGTACGACTCATCGGACATGTCCGCTCGGCCGAAATCCCACGCATGCGTCAAAGTGATTCGACGAATGCGTGGAAGCATAGAACTTCCGCGTCAGAGAACGTCGGTGTCGTATAAGTCACCGCGTTCTCTTTCTGCTGGGATTTTGGTTTGATGGTGTGTACAACTATCAGACCAAAATCTCCGAGTGGACATGTCCGATGAAAACGGTCCGCGGACCGTTTTCATCGGACATGTCCCCTCGTCTGTACGAGGCCTGAGAGGAAGAAAGTGTCCCTTACTCAAGGAAACCCTAGCAACCTCTGGAGGAACCCTAGTGTTCCACAAAATCCTCATTGACAAAGGCTGACCCAGGGAGATGGAGATCATCATCACAATCCATTCGGTGTTGAACATATTATGGGGCCACCTGTAGGATTGTGCGTTGTTTACTATTTGGGATCATTCACACTTTGCCATTCTTGTTAATTGTCTTAACACATGTACATTAATGCATGTTGTGTCACACGTTACCGAGTATTGCGTTGAGGCTGCCAATTAATTTTGAATAGGCTGCCAATGCATAACAGTGGGAAAAAAAAACACAAACGCACAATTATGTGATGCAGCGCACCACAATATGTACAGGAGCACCTTACTATGTGTTAGGGCATGCTGCAGTGTATGCGCATCACAGCTGCATTGTCTTAATGTGACCATTCAAAATGAATGCAATACTGTATGTGTTAATGTACATGTTACTGCAACCCACCACAATGTAAAATGTGATTTGGCCCTAAACTTTCGATCTGGCCTAAAACTAGTAGTAGCAGAGGTATCAGACCATTGCAGAGAGATTTCTATTGTCACACAGAGAGCAATAATCTTGGGCTAATTAAAGTGGTTTGAAACTCTAAAGATTTTTATTTGTTTACCTTAATGCATTCACTGCAGTAAGGTAGAAAATAGGGTTGTCCAGATACCGATACCAGTATCGGTATCGGGACCGATACCGAGTATTTGCGCTAGTACTCGTACTCGCGCAAATACTCCCGATACCAAAATAGAATACTTTTTTTTTTTTTTGTGACATCGAACACAAATTGGATGGCACCATTGGATGGCACTGCTAGGTGGCACTGGCATTGATTGAATGGCACTCATAAATGGATGGCACTGATAGGTGGCACTGGTATTGATTGGGTGGCACTGATGAGATGCACTAATAAGCTGCCTCCCTGCACTGATGCACTAATGGGCACTGATCTGCACTGATAGGTGGCACTGGCTAGCTGCACTTTTGGGCACTGGCACCGATGAGCTGCACTGACAGTGATCACTCCTTCAATGACATGTAGTTTTCCAGTACCGTATGCTAAAAAACAGCCCCACACCATGATGTACCAGTTCTTCATAATTCTAAAGAAAATATCTTTGGTCTGTATTGTGGTTTGAAAACGGTCACATGACATTAAAAAAAAGTATCGGTATTCGGTATCGGCGACTACTTGAAAAAAAGTATCGGTACTTGTACTCGGTCCTAAAAAAGTGGTATCGGGACAACCCTAGTAGAAAACCTTTCAATAAATGCCCCCTTCCCCCCAGCCATCCCTAAACACTTACCTGACTCCTTCACCAATCTAGCGTTGTCCTGTGTGCAGCAGATGCTCTCTCTTTTCCTGCTATCACAGGACACACTAAGAGCAGCGGAAGCCATAGGCTCCTGCTGCTGTCAGACAAATCCTATGAGGAGAGAACGGGGAGCGTGGCAGAGCCACAATATGTGTGTCTATGGATACACACAGCCCAGCCTCTGAGCACACCCACAAGGGTGCCCCCTCAGAGGAGAGGAGGAATGGACGACACCGGTGAAAGACTCCAGAAGAGATAAGGTCTTGTACACACGACCGAACATGTCCGCTGAAACTGGTCCGCGGACCAGTTTCATCGGACATGTTCGGTCGTGTGTAGGGCCTAGCGGACAGTTTTCCGGCCTAGCGGACAGGTTTCCAGCGGACAAAAGTTTCTTAGCATGCTAAGAAACTTGTCCGCTGGAAACATGTCCGTCGGACATGTACGATGGTTAGTACGACTCATCGGACATGTCCGCTGGTTATGACGTATAACCAGCGGCCCGAAATCCCGCGCATGCGTCGAATTGATTCGACGCATGCGTGGAAGCATTGAACTTCCGTGTTAGAGAACGTCGGTGTCTTCTCTGTCCGCAGGGATTTTGATCTGATGGTGTGTACACACATCAGACGAAAAGCTCCCAGCAGACATGTCCGATGAAAACGGTCCGCGGACCGTTTTCATCGGACATGTCTGCTTGTGTGTACAAGGCCTAAGGGACCGCTCAGTGCAATACCATTGAACAGAGCAAGTAACTATAACATCTTTTTTATTTTAATGAAGAAAAATTAAGGTTTACAATTACTTTATTTAACAATTAGGTAATATAATAACAAATGTCAATTGGGCTTGCACATTTACAGTATAGGTATACTGTATAGTAATACTGAAAATAAAGAAAGTGTCCAGGAGTCTTCAGCTATAATCCTGAGTTTTCTGATTCTATTTAGTTCAATGGAAGGGATTATCAATATTACTTCCCAAAATACAAATTGATGGAGGTTTTTCAAAACTGAGCAGCCAAACTTGGGTTGGCCATAGTTGGGCAGATTTCTTCCAGAGAATGTTGAGCATCGAGACATCTGCCAATCCTCCCACCATGCCGGGACACATCGCAGTGTAGCTTGTAATTTAGCCAATAAATGATGATAGAACACATCCTTCCCTGACAAAAGAAGTGAATCGAGTCAATCGACAAAATAAAATTTCCCTGTGTATATAATAATCATGTCTGATAACACCTAGACATTTCCTGTATATTTTCCATATATATTAGTAGTCTACTATGGGTGATATTGCAAACCAACTATGTAGTTTGCACTTAAAGGGGAGTTCCAGCCTTTTTTTAAGTTTATTAAAAGTCAGCAGCTACAAAAAGTGTAGCTGCTGGCTTTTAATAAACAGACACTTACCTGCTCCGCTCCTCGCCCCCCCTCTCCGGCCGGCGTCTTCGTTCCTAGTGTGGGCACCCGGCAGTGACAGCTTTCGGCTTCACGGCCGGGCACCCACTGCGCATGCGCTTGCGGCGCGGCGCCGTTCGATTGGACAGGCGCTCGCCTACAGGGAGGGGCTGCAATAAGGCGATTAAGCTAATCGCCTTACCAGCCCCTCGGCGGAAGGAGGAAGTGGGACAAGAAGTCCCACTCCTCCTGACCCCCCCCCCCCCCAAAAAATGACATGCCAAATGTGGCATGTAAGGGGGGAAGGGGTGGATTAAGCGGAAGTTCCATTTTTAGGTGGAAAGCGGAGCTCCACCCTAAAGTGGAACTCACGCTGATCGGAACCCCCCCCCCCTCCGGCATCACATTTGACACCTTTCAGGGGGGAGGGGGGTGCAGATACCTGTCTAAAGGCAGGTATTTGCACCCACTTCCGGCCACAGACTGCGGGCAGGACGTCACCTCCCGTCCCCCCTGTTGTGTTCTGAGAACACTCGGCTCCCAGAGCACAGTGGGAGCCAATCAGCAGGCGCAGCGCTAATCGCTCATGAGCCGTAGGGAACCGGAGCGCTTCACTTCCTGGTTCCCTCACAGAGGATGGCGGGGGGGGCAGCAGAGTGACAAGCGATCTTTTGTCCTCTACTGTGGACGCCGCTGGACTCCAGGACAGGTAAGTGTGCCGATATTAAAAGTCAGCAGCTGCAGTATTTGTAGCTGCTGACTTTTAATATATTTTTTTTCAGCGGACATCCGCTTTAAAGTGGTTCGTAAACCTCAGACATGAAATATAAACACAGTATACCCACCTATAGTGTCTGCTTGTCTCAATCCAGGGCACGTAATTGTAATTTATGTATGTTGCTTTGATCCTCTCCTATAGAGTCACTTCTGAGAAGTTTACCTGACACAAAGAGAAAAATGGTGACAGGGGAGGGACCTCTAGCTGATTGACAGCCTCAGCTCTGTTCCTGTGTGCTGTGTGAAGGGGGGGATTCCCTTCCCTCCAATCAGCTCTCAGAGCTCTCCTCACTGATGTAGCTTCAGCTCCTTACCCCTTGCTTTTCAGAGCTAAGATATCTTGTGTAAATTCTGCACTTTGAATAAGTAAAGTAACATCTCACCAGCGGCGCTTAGACGCTCACTTCACAGTGGGCATTTGGCGCCTAACTAAGCTCAAAAATCAATCAATCAATAGATGTAAAGGAAAGACAGCTGTCAGGTACAACTTATATAAGACGATTTGTTTCATCTCTGTGTATCACCCAATGCCAGTCACTTCACTGGGTATATATAGGGTTTTACAACCACTTTAAGTAAGTAAATTACTGCCCATTTTAACTTTAAGGTGCTATAATGTAAAATTCCACTTACTTGCTTGATTCTAATATGTTTCTTTTTTTTTTCAGCCAGAAAACATAATGCTGTTGGATAAAACAATTCCTGTACCCCACATAAAACTTATTGACTTTGGTTTGGCACACAAAATTGAAGATGGAGTAGAGTTTAAGAATATTTTTGGTACACCGGAATTTGTAGGTTTGTATTGTTAACTTTATTTTTTGAAAATATTTGTAGTGTGTGTATTCCAAGTACTGCGCTATTCTCTAGATGTGCTTCCTAATAAATGTGTCTTGTCCCCTTTAAAATTTATATACATAATATAAGTGACTTTGAAAGTATACAAAAATCCCTTCACAATAAATTACATCAAATACAGGAAAATATGTGACCATATTAATTCTGTGATCTAAACCATGCGCCTAAATACTTCCACTTGTCACCACGTATGGAGATTGCTGATCGGAACCTGGTTCATCATTTACCTGTACAGAGCGCATTTTGCCCATTGAGTATGTGAATTTTTACCTGCTTATTAATATACTCTGATTTACACTATTGGGAGCGGTTTACTGTGATTTTATATGGCTAATTGCATGAATAGCTGGAGTAGATGGAGGATGCCTTTATTGTCCATAGGGGATTATCCACATCTCTGGACGTTGTTTGATCACTCACAATATGGGGGGCAATGATTTTTGTTCTTTGTAAGGTTGAGTCTTATCACAGTGGTGATGTGAAATCATGGACCCAATTTCCGAGTATTTTTTGGATTGCACTTCTAGAAAACTTTCTAATGTTTATTGGACATTTGGATAAACTAAATTAATATGTTGTTTTGGTCGCATATTATGGTCACATGTTATCCTTTCTGTATTAGATGTTTTTTTTATTGTGAAGGATCTTTTGAATGCACTCAAAGTCACATGGTTATATATGTAAATTTTATAGAGGACATGGCACATTCATCAGGGAGCACATCTAGAAAACAGCAAAACTTGAATACACTATATTTATACAGTATACATCTGGATATTGTGCTTTTTCCTTCTATTTTTGCTGAAGTGTGAAATGTGGTCATTATATATTTGAATGAAAATAATTAATTGATGCACATAAACTACAGCCTCAGTTACAACACTAGAGTATAACTATTTTTTCCTGGTATATCCTTCTTCTGCATTGGATATATTGGGGGTTATTTACGAAAGGCAAATCCACTTTGCACTACAAGTGCAAACTACAAGTGCAAAGTGCACTTGAAATTGCACTGAAAGTGCCTCTCGGAAGTGCAGTCACTGTAAATCTGAGGGGTAGATCCAGGGGCGTTGGGAGGCCCAGACTTGGGAGGCTGGAGCCCCGAATGGGTCCCCGAAATGCCCCGAGTCTCAGGCACTTAGGTCTTCATTATTAGCCCCGAGCGGCGAGCGCCGGGACCGATCTGATCCCGAGCGCTGCCGAATGTGGCTGAGTGTGGCCGAGTCCTGCCAACTCCCTGGCACCGATCTAATCCCGACCCGAGCCTTGCCGAATGTGGCCAAGTGCCGCTGAGTTTCATAGCAGGTCCCGCCTTCTGGAGCCTGGGCAACGCCTATGATGGACGTCCCACTGTTCCAATGCCGGGACGTGTGAAGTACATCATAGGCGCTGCAGACTCCAGAAGGCCGGGAATTACAATGTGGCCGCGCGCCACATCGGCGCTTGGGCGGGTGGCTCTCCTCTCCCCCGTCTCTCCTCCCCTCATGGAATGAATGACTGCAGTAGTGCCTGCTGTGACACTGCTGAGCGGAGGTAGGTCAGACAGCACAGTGTAATGTGTATGTAAATGTCAGTGTAGGTAGGTCAGGTCAGTGTATATAGGTCACTACTGTCAGTGTAGGTAGGTCAGTGTAGATAGGTCAGTGTATGTCAGGTAGGTCAGTGTATATAGGTCACTACCGTCAGTGTATGTAGGTCAGGTAGGTCAGTGTATGTAGGTCAGGTAGGTCAATGTATGTAGGTCACTACCGTCAGTGTAGGTAGGTCAGTGTATGTAGGTCACTACTGTCAGTGTATGTAGGTCAGGTAGGTCAGTGTATGTAGGTCACTACCGTCAGTGTATGTAGGTCACAGGCCAGCCAAAATGTGCAAGCTAAAATGCTGTTTTTTTATTTTCCTTGCATGTCCCCCTCAGATATACAGCGACTGCACTTCCAAGTGTACTTTTAGTGCACTTTCAAATGCACTTTACACTTGTAGTTTGTACTTGTAGTGCAAAGTGGTTTTGCCTTTAGTAAATAACCCCCATTGTGTCTTATTCCCTTTGATGTTTTTAATTATGCTTTAATAAAATCTTTATAATTTTGTAAACATTTGTCGATGGTTATTGGTGCCTCAAAGTCTCCATCCCCCCCCATGGTTGTATACATTTGTACTGTAGATCAGTGTTCCCCGACCCCCGGTCCGCGGCCCACTACCCGGCCGCGGCACTTCTGCAGCCGGGCCGCGAGCAGGCGGCATGAGAGGGCCCCACATGCGGACTGCGCCACTCTGCCATTCGGACCGCAAGGAGACTTTGCTTCCTCCTGCGTCGCTCATAGAGCCGACAGCGGGAGGCGGAACAATTCTGGGTGGAGGGCGGAGCTGCCTGAGGTTATCAAACAGGCGATTGGCTGCTAGGACTGTCCTTCATCCTAGCAGCCAATCACCTGTTTGTTACCTCGGCCCTCCATCCAGAACTGTCCCGCCTCCCTCCCTGCAACTTTTCTCCTCATGCTGTGCCTCCCTCCGATCTGTCCCTAAGTGTGGGGGACGGAACCGAGGACTGTAATGTGTGGGGGACGGAACCGAGGACTGTAATGTGTGGGGGACGGAACCGAGGACTGTAATGTGGGGGGGACGGAACTGAGGACTGTAATGTGTGGGGGGGAAGGCTGAGGACTGTAATGTGTGGGGGGGGGCTGAGGACTGTAATGTGTGGGGGGGGAAGGCTGAGGACTGTAATGTGTGGGGGGGGAAGGCTGAGGACTGTAGTGTGTGGGGGGGAAGGCTGAGGACTGTAGTGTGTGGGGGGGAAGGCTGAGGACTGTAATGTGTGAGGGGGGAAGGCTGAGGACTGTAATGTGTGGGGGGGGGACTGAGGACTGTAATGTTTCTGGGGGGAAGGCTGAGGACTGAAATGTGCGGGGGGGAGGCTGAGGACTGTAATGTGTGGGGGGGACTGAGGACTGTAATGTTTGGGGGGGAAGGCTGAGGACTGTAATGTGTGGGGGGGACTGAGGACTGTAATGTTTCTGGGGGGAAGGCTGAGGACTGTAATGTGTGGGGGGGGCTGAGGACTGTAATGTTTGGGGGGGAAGGCTGAGGACTGTAATGTGGGGGGGGGGAAGGCTGAGGACTGTAATGTGGGGGGGGGGAAGGCTGAGGACTGTAATGTGTGGGGGGGACTGAAATGTAGGGTTATGATATAAATAGGGGCAGATGACAGTACTGTTAATGGGGGAGCCCAGAGTATGACAACACTACCAGTGACAGGGTGAGTGTGAGCAGGGCCTAGTGGGGGCACTAGCTTCATCTGTTGGGGCCTTACCACATCTGGTGGCAGGCAGCATGGCAAGTGACAATCCACATCTGGTGGCAGGCAGCATGGCAAGTGACAATCCACATCTGGTGGCAGGCAGCATGGTAAGTGATAATCCGCATCTGGTGGCAGGCAGTGTGGCAAGTGACACACTCAAAGCTCCCACTGATTCTGCATTATGGTGGGTTTAACTTTATTTATTACTACAATGTAATAAATAGAAATAATGCGCTGACAAATTGCCCGCGAAAAATCGCTTACCCCCCGCATGCCATCCCCAACCTCCCCCCAACCGGGCGGGCCTTGGCAAAATTTTCTTCCATGCAGCCGGTCCCCGGTGCCAAAAAGGTTGGGGACCACTGCTGTAGATGATAGATAGATAGATAGATAGATAGATAGATAGATAGATAGATAGATAGATAGATAGATAGATAGATAGATAGATAGATAGATAGATAGATAGATCGATAGATAGTAGTAGGACTATTTCTTTATCGTACATCACGGGACACAGAGCGGCATTCATTACTATATGGGTTATATGGAGTACCTTCAGGTGTAGACACTGGCAATCTCAAACAGGAAATGCCCCTCCCTATATAACCCCCTCCCATAGGAGGAGTACCTCAGTTTTTCCGCCAGTGTCTTAGGTGTTAGTCATGGTTTAGCTTGCCTCCACATCCTTGGGATTAGGTGAGCTAACCGGTTCTGTCCAAAAAAGCCTCAGCGCTAAAGTGGTCAGTAACCGGACCCCAAACCCTTGGGGTATAGCCCATAATGCTTTTCTTTTTAGAGAGCTGGACCCTGGGCCCAGAACTTAGAAACCTTTGGGTGCCTAATGTTTCTGTTGCCAGAGTGCTATATGGGCCCAGGACAGTGGATCCTTCATAGGAACCCAGGGCCTGAAGGTCTAGACATCCCCACCGAGATGGGGGAAGATTGGGCCTCTTGCTTGGCAAAGTCCTGCGGCATGGAGCAGGTAAGTGAGGGGAAAACTTGCGGAACTTGGTTCTTAGCAGGTTTTTTCTGGGGGGTCACAGGGGACATGCCTAAAGTTATGCACTGCATCTGGCAAACTAGTCACATATCATAAAGATAGGATGGCTCTATATGTATTATTCCCCATAAGATGTGACCTCCCTTGTAGTGTTGGAAAAGCATTGAGTGGGGCCTGTGTTATATAAAAATATATGTGTGTGTCAGAGAGCTGTGCTTACCTGCAAGCCTCCAGGCGATGCTCCATTCAGTCTTCCTCCTCACGGCCTGCAAAGCAGGCAAAACGCTGACCTCCTCATGGTTCCAGGCTGCAGGCTGCAGTTTGCTGGAGCAGAGAGGTCCCTTCCTCCCAACCCCACCCCCCCCCTGTCGGGAGGGGCATTTCCTGTTTGAGATTGCTGGGGGGGAAGGGCGGGTCAGTGGCTTAAGGAAGGGGCGGCCCTTCCTTGTTTGTTCCATATAGCTCATTCAATACTTTGGAACTGAGGAGGAAAGACCAGAACGGCAAGCACGGGGCGCCGAGGACACACAGTGGCCAGAAAGAATATTGCAGTCTTCAGAAAGACTGTTTTCAAGCCTAGGAATAGGCTGTTTCTTTTCCATCTCATAGTTTTTCTTGCAATACTACTCAGGGGGACAGAATGTTTTTTCTTTCCTAGATTTGAAAAAAAAAAAAAAAAAAAAGATTTTTTTTGAAAAAAAAAAAAAAAAAAGAGAAGTGTCATCTAGGGGAGAGGAAGCATTTTTTATCCCCCAAACAGGTGTTTGGGCATTTAACTATTTATAAGTCCCAGGTACCAATAAGTAGCAGGTGTACCTCGGTATTGTACCATGGCATCAAAAAACAAGGGTACAAGAGGTGGGGATTCCCCCAGAGAGTCTGAGGTCTCGGACAATGCTATGCCGCTGCTTTCCCCACAGGGAGCCTTGGGGCCATCGGGATCTGGGGCTGGAGCTGACGCGGGTCAGTCCAACCCTAAGATGGTCACGGAGGAGGTATTACTCACCTCTTTAAAAGAGATGCAGAAAAGCATGGGTAAAATGATAGCCGCAGCTATGCGGGGCAGTAAGCGGAATAGATCTCCGTCGCCCGAGCGCGGACCCTCAGAAGAGGAGGTCCTTTCCTCAGGGGAATTGGACGACCTCTTGGACAAGGACCAAGTAGGTTCAGGGATCGAAGATCCGGATACAGAGGAGTCTGGGGCAGTCTCCCTGAGGGAGAGCTGGTGGATTCAAGGATTGTCGGACTTGGTCCATAGGGCATTCAACTTGCCAGTACCAGATCTCCAGGTATCGACGGTTTCAGCTTTGGGCTCACTGAGGGCGCCTCAAAGCAATGCTGTGTTTCCGATCCATCCTCTATTAGAGGGAGTTTTGTTCCAAGATTGGAACAAGCCAGATAAGATCTTCTTACCACCTAAGAAGTTCTCTGTCCTATATCCTATGGAAGAAAATTTTTCCAAAAGATGGGCTACTCCTGCAGTGGACGCAGCCATCTCATGTGTTAACAAATCGTTAACATGCCCTGTAGAAAACATACAGGTGTTCAAGGATCCAGTTGATAAGCGCTTGGAAGCACTACTTAAGAACTCCTTCACTACTGCAGGGGCAGTAGTACAGCCAGCTGTGGCTGCGATTGGGGTCGCTCAAGCATTATCGGATCAATTTAAGCAGATGCTTAAACTTATTCCTGCCCAGCAGGCAGAAGAATTTTCGGATGTCCCTAAGGCCATATGTTTTACGGTAGACGCAATCAAGGATTCTATCCAGCAAGCGTCACGTTTATCGTTATCCCTTATCCATATGAGAAGACTCTTATGGTTAAAAAGCTGGGAGGCTGAGCCCCCATGCAAGAAGCTCCTGGTAGGGTTCCCCTTCCATGGAGGACGACTCTTCGGAGAAGACCTAGATAAATACATTCAGACCATTTCAAACGGCAAGAGTACTCTCTTGCCAACTAAGAAGAAGGTTCAGGGGCCTGCGTTTAAACGACAGTATTCCCCTGGGCAGGGGCCCTCTAATGCCAAGCAGTATCGACGGCCTCCTGCAAAAGCAAACTTCGGCTTCAACAGCAAATCACAAGGACAGGCTGTTAGAGGCAAAAGGCAGTGGTTTCGCAAACCAGCAAAACCAGCCCCCAAGCCAACCTTATGAAGGGGCGCCCCCACCCACGAAGGTGGGGGGAAGGCTGCGACTCTTTTCAGAGATTTGGGAAGCCAGCATTCCCGACGAGTGGGTACGGTCTTCCGTGGCCACAGGCTACAAATTAGATTTCCTAAGGTTTCCTCCTCCTCATTTCCAGGAGTCGAGGATTCCAAACGATCCGCCTCGGATTCCGGCCAGCCTGGAACAGGGGCTGGGTTTCTACTCCAACCTATTCATCATCCCCAATGGAGATGTCAGGCCAATTTTGGACCTAAAGATGGTAAATGCATATCTAAAGATCCGCTCATTTCGGATGGAATCCGTGCGGTCAGCAGCTGCCACACTCCAGAAGGACGACTTCATGGCGTCCATAGACATAAAGGATGCCTACCTTCATGTTCCAATTTATCAGCCACATCAAAGATATCTACGCTTCATGGTGGCTTCGCGTCACTTCCAATTCGTGGCGCTTCCCTTCGGGTTGGCTACGGCCCCCCGGGTGTTCACGAAGGTCCTAGCTCCGATCCTAGCCAAGCTAAGGATCCAAGGGGTCACGATCCTAGCATACCTGGACGACCTCCTAGTCATAGACCACTCGTCTCCCGGCTTGGAGCGAGCAGTGGCCCTCACGGTCCAATACCTCGAGAGGTTCGGCTGGGTCCTAAATCGAGAAAAGTCAGCTTTCCAGCCCACAAGGCAGTTGGAATATCTCGGCATGAGATTAGACACAGAACAACAAGGAGTGTTCCTACCTCTGAGGAAGGTAAAAGCCATCAAGGAATTAATCCTACTGGTTCTAAGCAAGAAAGAACCGACTATTCGCCTATGTATGAGGTTACTAGGCAAGATGGTGGCCACATTCGAGGCGGTACCATACGCCCAGAGCCACACTCGCATCCTACAGGCAGCCATCCTGTCAGCATGGAGCAGAAGGCCACAGGCCTTGGATATCCCGTTGCCGCTCTCATCAAGAGTCCGACAAAGTCTGTGTTGGTGGTTAGACCCTCAGAATCTACTGAAGGGGAAGTCTTTCAGCCCAGTGGCTTGGAAGATAGTGACCACAGACGCCAGCCTGACGGGCTGGGGAGCAATTTTGGATGGTTGCACTCGCCAAGGTACTTGGGCAAAGCCAGAGAAGCAGTTGCCCATCAACATCTTGGAGCTCAGAGCTGCTCGACTAGCCCTCAGGGCTTGGACGTCAAAATTGCAGGGGTTCCCGGTGAGAATTCAATCAGACAATGCCACGGCCGTGGCATACATAAATCACCAAGGGGGAACCAGGAGTCAAGCCGCTCAGAGAGAGGTGAGCTTGATTCTCCTATGGGCAGAGGCTCATGTGCCCTGCATATCGGCAATATTCATTCCAGGAGTGGACAACTTTCAGGCGGACTTCTTAAGCCGCCAGACTCTATGGCCGGGGGAATGGTCTCTGCATCCACAAGTCTTTCAAGCACTCTGCCAAAGATGGGGAGTGCCGGACGTGGATATCATGGCATCGAGACTCAACAAGAAACTAGACAGGTTCATATCCCGCTCAAGGGATCCGATGGCCTGCGGAACCGATGCGTTGGTTTGCCCTTGGCATCAGTTCAAACTTCTTTATGCGTTTCCCCCGCTCCAGTTACTACCCCGCCTGCTGCGCAGGATCCGGGTGGAGCACATACCAGTCATCCTGGTAGCTCCAGCATGGCCCAGAAGGGCATGGTACTCACTAATCTTAAGGATGGTAGTGGGAGACCCTTGGACTCTTCCTCTACGGCCAGACCTGCTATCGCAAGGTCCGATCCTCCACCCTGCCTTACGGCATCTAAATTTGACGGCCTGGAAGCTGAATCCCTGATTCTCAGGGGTAGAGGTCTGTCTCAGAAAGTAATCTCTACCCTAATCAGAGCCAGGAAACCGGTCTCTAGGGTGATTTATTACAGGGTCTGGAAGGCCTATGTAGGCTGGTGTGAGTCCAAGCGATGGCTTTCTCGCAAATTTACCATCGATAGAGTATTAAGTTTTCTCCAGCTAGGAGTGGATAAAGGATTGGCATTAAGCACAATCAAAGGACAGATTTCTGCTCTGTCAGTGTGGTTTCAGCGGCCGCTGGCCACCCACTCGCTGGTTAAGACCTTCCTTCAAGGGGTCTTACGTATTAGACCTCCAGTTAAATCCCCGCTTTGTCCGTGGGATTTAAATCTTGTTCTGTCAAGTTTACAGAAACAACCGTTTGAGCCGTTGGCTGATATTCCTTTGGTTCTACTGACAAGGAAGTTAGTATTTTTGGTTGCCATAGTTTCCGCAAGAAGAGTTTCGGAGCTGGCGGCCTTATCCTGTAAGGAACCATATCTTGTTTTTCATAAGGACAGGGTCGTTCTCCGCCCTCATCCTTCCTTCCTACCGAAGGTCATATCCAGTTTTCATTTGAACCAGGATTTGGTATTACCATCCTTCTTCCCTAAACCTACTTCCAGAAAGGAAGGGTTGCTGCATACCTTGGATATTGTCAGGGCCATGAAGGCCTATCTTAAAGCTACAAAGAAGATCCGGAAAACAGATGTGCTGTTCATTCTACCGGATGGGCCCAAGAAGGGGCAGGCAGCTGCAAAGTCCACCATTTCTAGGTGGATTAAGCAATTAATCACTCAGGCCTACGGCTTGAAAGGGTTGCCTCCTCCAGTATCATTAAAGGCTCATTCTACTAGAGCCATGGGCGCCTCCTGGGCAGCACACCACCAGATCTCTATGGCTCAAGTTTGCAAGGCGGCAACCTGGTCTTCTGTCCACACGTTTACAAAATTCTACAAGTTGGACGTAAGAAGGAATACTGATACTGCCTTCGGGCAGGCAGTGCTGCAGGCTGCAGTTTGAGACCCTCGGATTCCGGGGGCTCCTCTTTTTTGAGTTAAATTTAAAATTTAAAATTATTTTTCTCAACTAAGTTGGATTTATTATGATTTGAGTATATCTCTAAATTAAATCCTTTTGTCTTGGAGATGTTCTCCCTCCCCTCATTGTAAGCATTGCTTTGGGACATCCCATATAGTAATGAATGCCGCTCTGTGTCCCGTGATGTACGATAAAGAAAAAGAGATTTTTAATACAGCTTACCTGTAAAATCTTTTTCTTGGAGTACATCACGGGACACAGAGCTCCCACCCCTCTTTTTTGAGGACCATTTTGGGAGGCATACTGCTTGCTACAAAACTGAGGTACTCCTCCTATGGGAGGGGGTTATATAGGGAGGGGCATTTCCTGTTTGAGATTGCCAGTGTCTACACCTGAAGGTACTCCATATAACCCATATAGTAATGAATGCCGCTCTGTGTCCCGTGATGTACTCCAAGAAAAAGATTTTACAGGTAAGCTGTATTAAAAATCTCTTTTTTGCCCTTATTAAATCTACTACAAAGTAATAGTGTGCATAATCAGATAAGGCCAATTGTGTCAGTTTGACTGTTTTGCTCAGTAGAAAGCGATGGCATTTATTTAGTCAGCTGTACACAGTCCTTGTGTAATAGACGTATGTCTTCAGGTCAGCTTACCACATGTCAACTATCAAACAGATAATAGGCCTATTATGTAACCCGTGCAAAGTGCAGTTATGGTATACCGCATTTAGTAACCAGTTTCAGTTTACTAAAGTCAAAGCAGTTAATAGAAAATGCCAGGCTGCTAATGGTTACCACACTTCACCGAATAATTAGGGCTCTTCTATTGATCGGTTTAAAAACATTAATTATTTACTGAACAAGTAGCAGCAGTTTATATTCCACCCATATAGCTTAGCAACCACTACTGCACATTTCAGAGTCCTTCAGAGATGCATACGAATATGCTATGTAACCATTATTGCAATTCTTGTTGTTACAGCTCCTGAAATAATCAATTATGAGCCACTTGGTCTGGCAGCAGATATGTGGTAAGTTTGCATGTAAATAAGTCACAGATGTCAGATGAGAGTGCTCTTTAATGAAGGATATAATATAAACATGGTTTTCTGTTTTAGGAGCATTGGAGTGATCACCTATATATTGTGAGTATCTGACTTATTTTAATCAGTTTTTAGTAAACGATCTAAAATGACGAAATTATAGTTACAACCATTTCTACATACAAACATATAACAAACCAATACAAACACATATGATAGAAGTAAAGAATCTGAGGCCCCGTACACACGTCCGAGAAACTCGACGAGCAAAACACATCGTTTTGCTCGTCGAGTTCCTTGTGAAGCCGCCGAGGATCTCGGCGAGCCAAGTTTCCTCATTGACTAACGAGGAAATAGAGAACATGTTCTCTATTTGGCCCGACGAGATCCTCGGCAGTTTCCTCGGCCAAAAGTGTACACACGACCGGGTTTCTCGGCAGAATACGGCTCCGATCGAGTTTCTGGCTGAATTCTGCCGAGAAACTCGGTCGTGTGTACGGGGCCTGAGAGTTATATACAATACAGTTTCTTTTTTATTATTATTATTTATTGCGACTCCATAGACCAATTAGTAACATGTCAGACAATCATCCCAGACAAGTGATGCCTTAAACATCGATCCTTACAATAAGTAGCATATAATGTAAATTTTGACACTGGGGAGGCTGCGATCAAGGGCCTGAGGTCCAATGGACTTGCATGGAACAAGGTCTTAAAGGAACACTAAAGGTTCGTTTTTTATTAGATCAATTGATTGCTGTAAGCTAGAGCATTTAAATATCACTTACCCCGTTTTTCCTTTTGACCTCCAAAATACAGGAATCCAGGTTTGAAAATGCCATTTCCTGTCTCTCCTCTACTTGCTTTCCACCAGCATCTGAGCTGTTTTGCATGGTGGAAAGAAGAATGTGCCCACCCCCTCCCTATGACTACAGCCCTGCGTGAAGATGCTCTCTTATCCCTCACAGGCATGGAGGCTAAGCCTAATGGGAACTGTAGTTCCCATTAGGCCGTGATGTAGCAAGAATGAATGCGCACCGCAAACCAGGAAGTCAGTGAGAATAATGATTCAGGAGTGCTGAAGGTGAATAAAACAGCTAGATTTTAACAGGTATCAAACTAGTTATAATGCAAAACATTTCTTTTTACTTTATCAGCTACTGTCAGACTTTAATTTAAAATTAAAATATTTTTGTCTTTACAACCCCTTTAATTCTAAGCTTCTGAGCAAGTCAGACAAATATGTGAAACCGAAAAAACCCAGGAGTCACCTGTAGGGGAACTAAACATAGGGCCTTAGTAAAAATGTATTTGTTATATAAAAACAAAATAAATGTGTGGTTGTAGGACATGATGGGGAAAAGGAGGAGGGGAATAGAAGAAACAGAATGGAGGTGAGAAGAATACAATTAAATAAATAGAAAAAGGGGATGGGGGAAACAAATTAATAGGTGATTAAACACCAAGGGGAGAAGAAGTAGTCCGCTTAGGTGGAGTCCGATGTGACGAGATCACAAAATCTCTCAGAAAATATAAATTGAGTCCAGTAAGACCACATTTTCTTGAAGCAAGCTTCTTGCTTACGTAAGGAGGCTGTAAGGTCCTCCATATGCCAAATAGCGTTCTATGGGTGGTAGTGAGGACTTCCACTATGCTGGGATGCATGCCTTGGTTGCGTTTCCGAGTTGTCTCACCAAAGAGTTATGATTACAATGCAATACATTTTCCTAATGCTGGCATGTTGAGCAAATGAAAGACAATTAAAACAATATCCTCACTGACTTGCAACCAAAATTCCTTAAAGTCTAGGAACCCTGGCTTGGATGTTTGTTCCCTACATTGAATACATTTAGCTTAAGATATCTATAAGAATTTTAACCAGCTTCTTGAGCTGGGCCTTTGGGAGTTGTTGGCCCTCCTTTCTCTTTTTCTTTCTTTTTTACTGCGCCCTGTGTTCTTACTCCCCCTCTCGCTTTCCTTTCATCCATTGCCCTCAATTACCCTTTTTTTTTTCAAATTTGCATGTGGGGCATGGAATGTGGGCCATCTATTTGGATATTCAAAATGTTTTATATTGTATTCGGTTTCAATAGTTTTTATTGTTTTTAAAAAAAGCACAAAGAGGAGGAGGAGTTCCCTTCCCCCTTTTTTTTTTATCTCCCTCGTCTGTTTGTCTCTTTGTTTGATTGTTTTCTTAGGAGTGATATAATGGTGATCTGGACATTATTTGAAATTAGAGAAAGTCATTGTAAAAAAATAACATGCTTAATCGGCAGAAAAAGAATTGCAATATGCTGACTTGTTGTAATGTTTGAAAAAACTTTAATAAAAAAAGGAAGTTTAAAAAAAAAAAAATACAAAGAGGTACAAACATGCAAGGAAGACAATGGTCTAAAACACCATACAATATGCAAAGAGTCACGTGCATGAAAAAATCACCCAATGTAAGCTTGTGTAAAGAGTACAAAATACAGAGTTCTGGAGCCTCCCATTGTTACTTGGGGGAGAGAACACAGAGGCGCCACTCTTAGTGCAGTATGGTGCATATAATTTATTAAGCAAGTAAAGCAAACATACTCACAAAAGTAGATCAAATTGAGCGTGTAAAACCATGGAACGTCCGAGAGGAAAGTCACTTTGAATGGCTGTGATCTGGTGTAGTGAAGCAGGTAGCGCCGGTGGATGCCGACGCTTCCTGTATCTCAGTCACACAGGGAGCCGGGGCTGTGACGATGACGGCACTTACGGGTGACTCGAGGGACCAATAGGCGACGCGTTCAAGGCCTGAAGAAGGAGCGCATGCTCCGTAAATGCGTCGCCTATTGGTCCCTTGAGTCATCCGGAAGTGCCGTCATCGATGCGGCCCACCGCTCACCTGGAACGGCTCCCTGTGTGACTGAGATACAGGAAGCGTCGGCATCCACCAGGGCTACCCGCTTCACTACACCAGATCACAGCCATTCAAAGTGACTTTCCTCTCGGACGTTCCGTGGTTTTACACACTCAATTGTATCTACTTTTGTGAGTATGTTTGCTTTACTTGCTCAATAAATTATATGCAACATACTGCACTTAGAGTGGCGCGTCTGTGTTCTCTCCCCCAGCTGATTCAAGATTTGCTTCATATCTTCACTGGGCTGCCTTCAAGTGCTTTAGCACGGACTATAAGGACTTTAACAGTCTCATGTTTTTAACCATGGAAAAAGGAAAAAAACACATTGTGCAGAGAGATAATGCTGCTCATCCCGAAATTGTTGTCAAGGGTATTTCCCCCAATGGGGTTTTTGGGCAGCTCAATTAATGGATTATAGACAAAAAGAAGGAAGTTTGTATTGTGTGATCACACATACAAGGGGGATATTCAAATAGTTAGGATATGAGTTACAAAGGTACAAAAGTGGTTAAAATTCCCATACATATAAATAAATGACAAAAAACAACAACTGTCGAACAGCTTGACATACAAGCATATAACAATTTCTAACGCGTTTCGACCTTTAAAAAGGTCTTCTTCAGAGGTTTTGTTGTAAAAGGAGTCACCGAATAAGGGTAGCACACCTGATGATATTAGAGGTATGACTCTGAATACCTCAGTGTGCGCTGACATCTCCTCATGATTGTGGATTATTTAATCCTGTGTTTGTTTTTTATGAAACCTGGATTCTATTAATCTGCTGAAACAATTCCATGGATATGCCAGTGCCTCTGGCTTACCAAGGTGTCTGATCCTCCCCCTGGCCTAATATCATCAGGTGTGCTACCCATATTCGGTGACTCCTTTTACAACAAAACCTCTGAAGAAGACCCGTATAAAGGTCGAAACGCGTTAGAAATTGTTATATGCTTGTATATACACATGTCAAGCTGTTAGAATTTTTTGTTATTTATTTATATGTATGGGAATTTTAACCACTTTTGTACCTTTGTAACTCATATCCTAACTATTTGAATATCCCCCTTGTATGTGTCATCACACAATAAAAACTTCCTTCTTTTTACATACGTTGTCTATAATCCATTAATTGAGCTGCCCAAAAACCCCATTGGGGGAAATACCCTTGACACACATGTTTTTAACCATTGCCTTGATTTTAAGAGTTTTCTCCTTTTCTATTTAAGTTATTTTACATCGCTGCTGGTGCAAGCGCCAACTCTCTCCTATGTCCCATCGTTACATACATTTGGTTCATCCGAGCTCCATAGACACATGGAGCCTGGCTTGGTGCTGCCCCCCTTCTCTTCACTTGACTTGATTACCAGCAGCAGGAGCCAATGGCTCCCACTGCTACCTCCATGTCCAGTAAGGAGAAAAGATAGAGCACTGATGCTGCTCACTAAGGATCTCTGGCGTGTTCGCATAGTACACGTGCAGAGCCCGCCAGGAAGAGTGCACGGCGCTGCGCTAATCACAGTCAGGGAGACATTGTCCTGATGCTCGGCTGCAGGGATCGTGAAATGTCCCCCTGGTTGTGATTAGCGCAGCGCCGTGCACACTTCCTGGCATGCTCTGCACGTGTACTGTGTGAACACGCCAGAGCTCATCCTTACTGCTCACAGGCACAACACTGGATTGAGATCAGGCTCAGGTAGGTATTTAGGGGGGCTGGAGTGGGGACTAAACTTGAATTTTTTTTTTACCTTAATGCAGAAAATTCCTTAAAGTGGATGTAAACCCGAAATTTTATTTTTATTTTTGTTGATCTGATCCTTTCATCTGTGCTCAGTCTTGCCACACAGAGTTAATCCAGCTCTGAGCAATCCTCTTTTATTGTTCAGTGAAATAAAATGGACTTACAGAGAAAAACCTTGCCCCCTTGCTGTGAGTGACAGGTTATTTACATATCTCATGCACTAGCTTGGAGACGGGCATTATTTTTTAATTCCCACCCCCACTCCTTTTCTGAAGTCATGTGGTTACTTTTCTGGATTTTGACTGGATGTTAGTGATCATAGCAGAATTCAGTGTAAGGGGAGTGTAGAGGTGAGCAGGGAATCTACTGACATCACGACTCCACCCATCGAGCTCCAGACAACAGATCCACCCACAGAATCTGCAGTTTTTCAGTTCTTATAACAGACAGAGGGGAGACATTTAACAGGTGAGGATACATGCAGGAGGCATCTATATCATTAAAGATCAGCACCATGGCAGTAGTTTAGAAAGGATGAGAGTGGGTTTACATCCACTTTAAGGTAAAGAAACCTACTTCTTTTACAACCACTTGGTGAAGGCCAGCCCATTGCATATCATCACTTTTATACTTGCCTTTCAACAAACAGGCAAGCATAAACATTGCCATGCTTTCAAACCTTTTTTTTTTGTTCTCAGTTACATAATTCCCCTTCCTACCTGAGCCCCTTATAGTACACATTGTTACTGGCATGCCAACTAGACAAGAGGTCTTTACCAGGATGCTGTGCATAATAGAGTCATTAGTCAGTTTACGTTGCTTGTAAAGGTGGTTCAGCATTTATTTGGTGGAATTCCTTCACTTGACAACATGGCTTGAAAAGAAAAGACCAGCTTGGTCGTTTTTTTAAAAACATTCGCGCTTTTTTTTTTGCTGTCTGTCCCCGCATTAGGGAGATTCATCTGTATTTGACTTGTTTAAATTTTGGGTTGTCCCCATAAAAAAATAGAGGGTAAACCTTCCAATGGGGACTTGGGGGCCCTTAAGGGATTCCCTTAATTTACAGGGATTTTACTGTTACTTCCTGTTTTGGCCGTGGGACAGGAAGTGAAGGAAAATTTCCCCAATGGGACAGGTGGCTAAAAAAAACTGACAGGGGTTAGAAACTTCTCTTAATCGGTCCAAAATGAAAAGAAAAGTTTTGCCTATAGTTCTACTTAGCGCTAATTGTTTATATTTTATGTTATTGTATCAATCAGGCTGAGTGGAGCATCGCCATTCTTGGGAGAGAATAAGCAGGAGACTCTCTCTAATATTACTGCCGTTAATTATGAGTTTGATGAAGAATTCTTCAGCCACACCAGTGATCTGGCAAAAGACTTCATCAGGAAGCTTCTTGTGATGAATACAAGGTGATATAAATGTCCGTGTTATGTTAATGGCACTTTAGTACACCCAGGGAAAAAAATTGGATAAATAGAATAAAAAATACATTATATTTAAGTGGCTTTCCAGGATAAACTTAACTGCACTTAAAACTGTCCCCTCCCCCTTCTAACACCTATGCTTAATAACTTGTGTAAGAAAGATGTGCATACCTACCTGTTTTCGGGTTACTCTGGTCCAGTCACATAATCCTGCTCTCCTGAGTCAGCCAGCATCTCTACAGAGGAAAGGATGGAGTGTCGACAGCAGGTGGACCATACTAAGCCTATAGGTGACGTCACTGTACTAGCCGTTGTTGAGCGCTCTCTCCTCTACCCCATAGCTAGCATTGGCTGACACAGGAGATCACAAGACCGGACTAGAGCGGCCTGAAAATAGATACGTATAAACTGTACTTTATTACACAAGTTAGTAAGCATAGGTTATAAGAGAGGGGAGGGGACAGTTTTAAGAGTAGTTGGGGTATCCTAGAATTCAACTTTTAGGCCTCATGCACACTGGACGTTAAAATAACGTTATAAAAACGCCAGTAGCTGTGCAGTGAGTTTTTCAACTTTTTTCAGCTTTTTCAAAAAAAATTCAATAGCGTTTTTTCGCGTTTATTAGCATTTTTCCACGTGAGCGTTTTTTAACGTTTTTTGTTGTTGAAGAAAATTTTTTTTTTCTTTTTTTCAATGGATCAAAAACGCTAAAAAACGCTGGTGAGTAAAGTTTTTGAGCGTTTATCGGCATTTATCGATCGACGTTTATCAGCATTAGAGCGTTTCCAGTAATAGGTGTACTCTACTGATCCCAGTCTTCAGTGCTTGTCACTGGGAGAGAGTTAACTTCATCAGCATGTAATAGTTAACACACAATTACTCATTCTCAGTTAACAACAGAAACAGTAGGGAGCTTTTGGTATTTTCAGCGAGTATGGTACTAATTGCTAAGTTTTAGTGTAGGAGTTTGACTTTATTCTTTCTTCTTCTTTTTTTTTCACAATAAAGTTTATTGTATATGTACAAAATGAAATACAGAGTATAATGGGGTATTAAAAATACAGAAGATGCAAACAAATAGAAAAAATTCAAGTTTTATATATATGTATGTATATATATATATATATATATATATATATATATATATATATATATATATCTGATATAATGCTATTCTTTTAAGCATTGTTTGCTTAAAGGTAATATCAAATTGACTTTTACAGCTATACACTTTAATTGCACAATAGTGGGCTTTCATCTGATATGTTATTCCTTTATTTTTAAATGCCATTGGTCACTATAATACATGTGTATGTGTTATGTATGTACAGTATATCACTAGTAGGATCTGTGCTCATTTGTTTCACACTTGTTTTCAGGAAGCGTCTCGCTATCCAGGAAGCCCTGCTTCACCCATGGATCACAGTGAGTATTATAGGATGTCCCTGCATGAAAATGATATATTACTTGTACAAGCCGGCGTGCTGCTGACTAACCTAAAGAGCAATAATTTTGTGTTTTTATGTGGATCGAAATTTGTATTTATAACAAGAAGCTTAATTGCCATCACCCTGTAGTAGTTAGGGTAGTAGGTATGCATTTAATAGACAGATGTGCACTACAAACCAAACATTTTTGTGGCACCCCATAAAAGCATGCATTAATATGTGTTGATGAGCATTTCATTAACCACTTTCCCCTCAAACCTGTACACCCCCTATGGACCAGTTCCTTTTTACATTTCTACTATGGACCTGTTTTTTGACAATAACTTTGTAATTAAGAAAAACCACAATAACAAAGAAATACATATATATATATATATATATATATATATATATATATATATATATATATATATATATATATATATATATATATATATATATATATATATATATATATATATATATATATATATATATATATATATATTTTTAACCACCTCAATACAAGGCTCCCTTCCTGCCCAGGCAATTTTTTAGCTTTCAGCGCTGTCACACTTTGAATGACAATTGCGTGGTCATGCAACACTGTACCCATAATTATTTCTCCACAAATAGAGCTTTCTTTTGGTGGTATTTGATCACCTCTGCGGTTTTTATTTCTTGTGCTATGAACAAAAGAATAGGGACAAGTTTGAAAAAACACAATATTTTTTACTTGTTGCTATAATAAATATAAATATTTTTTTTCCTCAGTTTAGGCCGCTATGTATTCTTCTACATATTTTTGGTAAAAAAAAAATCACGATAAGTGTGTATTGATTGGTTTGCACAAAAGTTATAGCGGCTACAAAACAGGGGATAAATTTATAGCATTTTTTTTTTTTTACTAGTAATGACGGCAATCTGCTATTTTTATCGTGATTGCGATATTGTGGCGGACACATCGGCCACTTTTGACACATTTTGGATCATTCATATTTATACAGCGATCGCTGCTATAAAAATGCATTGATTACTGTAAAAATATGACTGGCAGGGAAGGGGTTAACACTAGGGGGCGATCAAGGGGTTAAATATGTTCCCTAGGGAGTGATTCTTACTGTGGGGGGAGGGGACTGACTGGGGGAGGTGACCGATCAATGTCCCTATGTACAAGGGACACACCATCGCTCTCCCCTCCTCTGACAGGACGTGGATCTGTGTGTTTACACGCACAGATCCACAGTCCTGCTTAGGTACTGGGCAATCGCGGGCGTCCGGCGGACATCGCGGCCGCCAGGCACACGCATCAGGTCCCCAGTGGCGCACATGTCCCCTAGTGGCTCAGGAAGGCAAAGACGTCATATGACGTCCGCCCAGAAGGAGAACCTCATCGTCCTGCGTCATATGACGGCGTGCGGTAGGCTAGTGGTTAAGGACAAACAAGGCGTGATATTGTCTTTTATCTGGTACAATATTTTTTATTGAAATATAAGAGAAGATACAGCTGTAATAATCCCACGCAGTAAGCATTTCATAATACAATATTAAAATACACATCTAGAATGTGTTTTATGAAATGAACTGTTGAACAACACAAACCATCTGGCCAGAGCCGGGGGTCAACACAGGGTGTCTGAGCTGTATGGCTCAGGGGTTAGGGTGTGGAGCAATCCACAACATTTGTGAAAAATAATATGTAAAAAAAGAATGAAAAAGAAGGGTGAAAAAAAGGGGGGAGGGAAAAAGGTCAGATGGTGAGGGAGGAAGCGAGAGGTGAGTGGAGATCACATAATAGGAAGAGAGAAAATAAACAAAGAATAGGGGAGGCGAAGGTTCCCCCAGGCGCATTATTCTTTTTTGACCAGTGTTCCTTTAAAAAGTATACATTTTATTCTATGATTCGTTCTGTTTAAAGTTACACTGACATTATTTTTCTAGTACATAGCATTACAAAGATATATACAAACTAAATGAATTTTTTTTTTAATTATGCACGTTTTTAAATGTGACAAAAATTTTTTTTTAATTATATTATTATTATAATTATTCAGGATTTATGTAGCACCAACAGTTTGAGTAGCTCTTTACAACATGAGGGCAGACAGTACAGTTACAATACAATGCAATAAAGGAGGAATCCGAGGGCCCTGCTCGTTAGATCTTACAATCTAGGAGGGAGGGTCACATGATACAAAAGGTAATAGCTGTGGGGGAAGAGCTGATGGAGGAAATAAAAATACAATTGTTAGGAGGGGGCAGAATAGGCTTCTCTGAAGAGAAGGGCTTTCAGGGAACAGAGTAGGATTTAGGAAGACAGATTGGGGTAGGGAGTTCCATAAGATGGGAGAGGCTTGGGAAAAGTTCTGGAGGTAAGTTTGGGAGGAGGTGATGAGAGAGCTAGAGAGCAGGAGGTCTTGGGAGGAACGAATAGGTTGGTATTTTGAGACTAGATTAGTGATGTAGCTGGGGGCTGAGTTGTGGATGGCTTTGTAGTTTGTTGTTAGTATTTTGAAATAAATTTGTTAAGTCTGCGGAAGCCAATGGAGGGTTTCACAGAGAGGAGTAGCAGACACTGAACGATTGGCAATGGGATTGACATCATCTGCAGATCAAAGTCTTTGCCTTTAATTTGCATATGAATGAAGCAAAGTAGATAGAAGTGTAAAAAATGTTACCTTTCTTTTTCAGGCTCAGTTCACACTGCTATAACATGGGATCTGACTTGTGAGATCCCAAGTCACATGACAAATTCAATGTTTCCCTATGAAAACCGGCTTAAAGTGGTGCTCTGCCCCCCCCCCCCAAAAAAAACAGCAGCTGCACATACTGAAGCTGCTGGCTTTTAATAAATGCACACTTACCTGTCCTGGAGTCCAGCGATGTTGGCACTGCAGCTGATGTTTCCATCAGCTGTCAGGTGCTGCTACCGCCCTTGCGGGTAAGGGAACCCAGCAGAGTAGCCTTTCGGCTTCACGCCGGGAGCCCTACTGCGCATGCGCGAGGTCCACTCCTCTCTCCTACTGAAATGGAAACTTACCTGTCCTGGAGTCAAGCGGTGTCGGCATCCACAGCTAATGTTTCCATCGTCTGTCAGGTGCTGCCGCCGCCATTGCAGGTAAGGGAACCCGGCAGTGTAGCCTTTCAGCTTCATGTCGGGAACCCTACTGCTCAGGACCGCTCCTCTCTCCTACTGAAACATCCCTTGTGACAGTAATAGGTGGTGACAGGTAGTCTTTATTGAGGGATCGGGGGTCTAAAAGACCCCCAATTCCTCCTTTGCACTTTGCGATTCTGAATACTGTCATTTTTTTTTTAAACGCGCCATTGACAGCCAAGTAAACCGGAAGTGACATTGTGACGACGCTTCTGTGTTTGCACATAGGAGACTGGTACAAAGCCGTTTCCACCTTCCTTCCAGTCTCATTCTAGCTAGCGGAAGTGGATTGTGTCTCCCGATGTCCCCTCTCGCGCCTCTGGGATAACAGCCAATTGGCTTTTAGCTGCATCGGTTGTTATCCCTGAGGAGCCGACCGCCCGCTCTAAAAGCTGCATGCATCATCCCAGTATAACCCCTTAAAGCGGGATTCCACCCGCGTTTTTTTTTTTTTTCAAAGTCAGCAGCTACTAACGCTGTAGCTGCTGACTTTATATAAGGACACTTACCTGTCCTAGTCGCCCGGGATGTCGGTCCCGACGGCAATCGCTCGGTCCTGGCACCTCCATCCTTACTAAGGGAAACAGGCAGTGAAGTGCATATGGTCAGGATCAATCAGGTACTTCATGGTTGTGGTGTGAACAGGTCAGTGGAAAGCTGGGTAATAAACATGCAGAAAAGTTGGCTGCAGTGTCTCTGCTGTAAACAAGCCTTATGGCCTGGCAGGGTGTTGCTCAATATACTCATTGTGTGTGATCTCTTACAAAAGAGCTTGCAGAGACAGGCAGTGAGACCTATATTACTTCATTGTTTTATGCTGAAAATACTGAGCTGCTTTTCAGAGAACTGTACTAACTCTATACATAGTGAAAATGTCACTGATTCCTGGAGTTTTTTTTTTTTATATAATCTTTATTTATTCAAATAGAAAAAAGAGAAACATTTTTCCATTGTACAACAGTAGAAAAATAAAGAGACAAAAAAGAAACATACAATGCCGTCCAACCGTACATGTATGAATTACCAAAGAGATAAAACAAAGGGCCCAAATGGAAGCCCCACAGGCTGAATAAAAGGGACGGAGGTTACAATTGCAAGGTCCAGTATACATATAAACCAAAACAAAATGAAATTGTCCCTAGTCAGTCTGCAAGGTGCAGAGGACCAGAAGTAGGCTAATCACCCCGGTTCAGACAGGCAAACAAAAAAAAAAAAAACAGGAACAATGAAGTAAAAAAAAAAGAGGAAGAGAGAAAAAAAAAACCATAAAACAGCATAACAATAAAAAATAAAAATAAAGCGTACTCAAGTGTGATCATCAGAACAATCAATCTGCAGATACAGTCATGCGTTCAGTAATTCCCGAGGAAGGTGTAGCAGCATTTCCCTCACCCTCGCCCACATAGTGTATCCAGGCAGCCCAGACCCCGTACCACTTATCATATTCATCTTTATACCTTGCCATCCACTCCTCCGCAGACCTAACATTGTTTACCAGCCGAATCCAGTCCAAACGGGACGGGACTCGGCTGGTTTTCCAGAAAATAGGGATTAACCGCCTAGCCGCATTCAGGAGGTGCGGTAGCACAGATTTCCGGTACAGGCCAAGGGGAATGGCAGGAACATGCAGGAGGAAACTCATAGGAGAATCTGGCAGGTCTACGTCAAGAATGGAATTGATTTGAGATCTAACATCCTGCCAGAAAGGACGCAGCTTAGGGCATTCCCACCAAATATGTAAAAAGGTGCCCCTATGACCGCATTCCCTCCAACAGGCGTCCGAGGCCATAGGGTACATCTGCCTGAGCCTAGTGGGAACCCTGTACCATCTGGTCAAAACCTTGTACCCATTTTCCTGCATTTTAGTATCCACTGAACTGGAATGGGTGAGGCGGTACAACTGGTTGAGCTGTGTGTCAGTAAACGTATGTTGCAGGTCTCTCTCCCACTCCCGGACATAAGCGGGCCTCCCAGGGGAACCCCGGTCCTGCAGCAAGCCATAAAGCACGGATATTGCATGGGGGACAGGGGAAGAGGACATGCATAGTCTCTCAAAAGGGGTAGCGGATGTAGGGGAGCGTATGGCGTGAGGCAGGCCCTGTGCGAAATGCTTAAGCTGTCCATGTCTCCAGCTATCCATTGGGAATCCCCCATATTGAGCCCGAAGCTCCCCTAGGGAAAGCAAACCCTGGTCCTGAAAAAACCTGCCGCAACGCAGCTCGCCATCCGCTGTCCAGGAGCGCAAAAAAGATGGGTGTTCCCCCGGTCGAAACCAGGGGAAACCCCCCAGGGGTGCTAGAGGGGAGAATGGGGGGGCAAGGCCCCCCGTCTTATTCATAGCATCCCACAATTTCAGGGTGTGAGTTGACGTCAGGGAGACCTGGGAGGATAAACCTCTCTGTGTCTGAGGAAGCCAAGGGGCATGGGATAAGTTACGGCCTGCCAGGGACTTCTCTAAGGGGACCCATAATTTAGAGGACACTCCATGGTGCCAGTCCAGGATTCTCTGAAGGGCAATAGCCTCATAATACCTGCGAACGTCTGGGACACCCAAACCCCCCAGTCGCTTCGGCCTTTGCAGAATACGGAGGGCCAGACGGGGACTTCGGCCCTGCCAAATGTAGCGGAGAAACGCACTGTTCAGGCTCGAGAAAAAAGACCCAGGTAGAGAAATAGGCACCATTTGAAGGAAAAACAAAATGCGGGGGAGCACATTCATCTTTAACACACCGACTCGGCCCATCCATGAGAACACCTCCCTGTCCCATCGGCGTAGGTCCGCCTTGATGGTGGAGAGCAATTGGGCGTAGTTACTGGAGTATAATTGGGAGTAGAGGGGGGTGAGGTAAACCCCCAAATATTTCATATGAGAAGCACACCATGTAAAGGGGAAGGAGGATTGCAACCGTGTACGCAGGTCCGGTGGGACACTCAACGACAGGATTTCGGACTTTGCAAAATTAATTTTGAAATTAGAGAGGGCTCCGAAAGCCCGCAGTTCCATCATAATGTTAGGGAGGGAAAGCAAGGGATTCGCTACATAAAAGAGAACATCGTCCGCGTAAGCAGAGAGCTTGTGTTCATGAGAGCCAACACAAAAGCCCTTGATATCAGGGTTAGAACGTATCTTATTGAGTAGAGGCTCTAGGGTGAGGGCAAAAATAAGGGGGGACAGCGGGCAGCCCTGTCTTGTCCCATTCCTAACAGGGAAAGAGTCAGAGAGAGTGCCATTTACCTTGACCTGGGCCTCTGGGCCACTATACAGGGAGGAGACCCAGGAAAGCATTTTCGGTCCAAGTCCCAATCTAGACAATACAGCCTGCAGATACATCCAATCCACCCTGTCAAATGCCTTTTCGGCGTCAGTGGACAGGAGGAGACAGGGTGGATGGTCCGCCTGCACCTGTGCCCATTGAATCAGCTGAATGGCCCGATTCGAATTGTCCCTCGCCTCCCGACCGGTAATAAACCCCGTTTGATCAGGATGAACAAGAGAGGGAAGAAGGGGCTGCAACCTATTTGCAAGTATTTTCGCCAAGATTTTAATATCAGTATTTAAGAGCGAAATCGGTCTATAATTACCCGGCACCATACAATCCTTCCCCTCCTTGGGCAGCACCGATATATGGGCTAGCAGGCCCTCCTTAGGCATAGGGGTACCCGAGGCCAGCGCGTTAAAGTAGGTGCACATAGGGCCCGAGAGCAGGGGAAGGAAGGCACGGTAGTAGGCATTCGTGTAGCCATCGGGGCCAGGGCTCTTCCCCGTTGGCAGGCCCTTCACAACAATTTCTAACTCCTCAGAAGTAATCGGGGATTCTAGGACCTTACTAGTCTTGAGGGAGAGTTGAGGGGTTCGGGCTTCAGCTAAATAGTCACGGATACGTTCTTGTTTCTGCGCCTCCGTAAGACCCGGGAGTATGGCAGGCAGGTGGTACAATTGAGCATAGTAATCTCTGAAAACGGCCGCTATCTTAGAGGGATGAACCACCGGGGGACCCGACCCTACTTGAAGTTTATGCACATGACCTGAATCACGCTGTTTCCTCAAAGCCCTGGCAAGGAGACGTCCACATTTGTTACCATACTCGTAAAATTTAAAGGACACACGACGCAGACGCTCACGTATACGGGTGTCGAGCAAAGTAGCTAGCTCCACGCGAAGGGATTCTAAGTTAGCCGACAGCTCCGGCGTCAAGCGTCTCTTATGTTCAGTTTCCGCGATTTGTATTTTCCGCAACAGGGATTGAAGGTCTCCCTCCCGCGCTTTTTTCAGACGCGCTCCCTGTGATATGAGCTCCCCCCGTAGCACTGCCTTGTGCCCCTCCCAGACCGATGCCGCCCCTACCTCCGCCGAGGCGTTTTCAGAGAAATAATGAGTGATAGTGTCGGAAACGCTCTTGCGGGCTACAACATCATCTAGAATATTCTCATTCAGGCGCCAAGTCCAAGACTTAGCACCAGAAACCAGCGGGTGTATAGATAGGGACACCGGGGCGTGATCCGACATGGTGATGGAACCAATCGACGCACCGGACAAAGAGTCCAGGGTGAACTGGTCCATCAGCAGTAGGTCTATCCGGGTGTACACAGCGTGTGTCGCCGAATAATAACTATAGTCCTTCACCCTCGGGTGGAGCGTTCTCCAGCAATCCACAAGATGGTGTGTTTGTAAAGTCTTCCGGAAACGTTTCAGGAAAGCAAAAGAGTGGGCAGAGCGTCCGGAGGATGTATCCATGGCAGGGTCAGGGCTAACATTAAAATCCCCCCCTAGAATCAGCTGACCCTCCCGGAAATGGGAGAGGGAATCCAGGAGGGAGTCCAGGAAGGTAAGCTGACCAGAGTTCGGTGCGTACACGGTTGCAAATGTAAACATACGACCCATGATGTGCCCCTTAATGAAAACAAATCTGCCATTCGGGTCAGCCAGCTGTTCTGACAGGACGAAAGGGCAGGCCTTGTGTATAGCTATAGCGACTCCACTAGACTTAGAGCGGGGCGAATTACTGAGGAACCATTGAGAATAAAGGTGCGTAGGCAGGCGGGGGACCGAGTCGGTGCGAAAGTGTGTCTCCTGCAGAAAAAGAACATGTGCCCCTAGGCGTTTAGTCTCGAGCCACAACTTACTGCGTTTGTTGGGGGATCCCAGCCCTCGGACGTTATAGGACGTCACCTTTAAGGAAGCCATAGGGTAGATATTCGGGGAGCCCCCCCTAGCCAGGAGGGGAGAGAGATCTGCAGACATCCAAACCGCGGTGTAATGAGTACTGAAAAAGACATTGAGAACGAAAAAAAAAGGAAAACGTGAGAACAAAAACAAAACATAACACATAATAGCCTCCAAAAGGGAGGTGGTTCAAAAAACCCCCCGAGGTATCCAAATCCGATTGGTCGGGGACCTCCACCCCGTCGGCAAGCCGGCATAGGGAGAAGGTCAGCGAGCAACCCGGGATCCCAACCATGGGACAGGACTCCATGGAGTCGGCCTACGTGGGGGAAGAAGCGCAGCATGAGGTGCGGGCCCGCCCACAGGGAGTAAGCCCGCCGCATATCATTAGAGTGGCAAGACACCCACAGAGGATGTCGCCCACAGGAAAAATACCACAGCAGCATAAAAAATGCGAAGAACAGTCAAACATAATAAAGCATCTATAACAGTGCCCTCAACTCGTGTGCAGTATAAGAAAAACCTGGCAGACAGTCCACCGTCACCCACGGCTCAGTAGATCATTCAGGACCCCCTCTGGGGGGGAGATGAGGGCTGAGAAGCCAGATCTTCTTGGGGAGCATCCATCCGGGAGCGGCGCCTGTTGCGGCCCTTACGCCGGGCCGTACGCCAAGGTTGCGATTGCATGGGCAAGGGAATCTCAGGAGCGGACTTCCAGTCTGGAACATCGATGGTAGGGAGGCCCAGCTTCTGCAAAAAGTGTGGCAAATCATCCACGGTGCGTAGAACAACCTGGCGACCATCCTTAGTCACGGAGAGCTGGAAAGGAAAGCCCCATCTATAGGTTAGCTGGGCATCCTGCAGTGCTGCAAGTAACGGTTTCAAAGCACGGCGCTGCATCAGGGTACGTCTAGACAGATCCGGAAAAAAAGATAACTGTGCCCCATCAAAGTCCACATGACGTACCCCCCTGACATGGGCCATTATGCTTTCTTTCAGGGAGTATTTATGCAATTTGCAAATAATGTCTCGTGGCTTGTCAGGGTCATCCGACGGTGGGCGCAGCGCCCTATGTGCCCGGTCAATTTCGATGCGGTCAGGTGCATCTCGGCCGAGAACCTGCTTAAAGAGGCCCTGTAAGGAGGGCACAATATCCCTGGGGCCAGTGGCTTCGGGCAAGCCTCTGATACGGATATTAACCCTGCGGCTTCTGTTTTCGAAGTCATCCATTTGATCGATTAGGGCTTCAATCCTGCGGTCCTGTCTCTTGCAGTGTTCATGGAGAGACTGCAGGGCCGGAGCAACCACATCCCACTTTGCCTCTAGGTCCTCCACTCTACCCCCAATGTGTGCAGTGTCCGCCTGCAAGGCCTCAATGTCCTGCCTTAGGGCCTTCTCGACCCTGCCAGCAAACAGCTCCAGATCAGCTTTTGTGGGGAGAGCCAAGATGTGTGCTCTAAGATCTGCATCCCCCATCATCTCATTCAAGGGCCCCGCTGCAGGCAAGGAGCTGACCGTGCTAGCAGGGGAGGTGGGAAGCTGTGGCGAGTGAGGAGGGGAAGGCTGCTGCGGCGAAGGGATAGGAGAGGCCGCGTGTGAGGCCTTGTACCTGCTCGCCGGCGCCATCTTGGGAGTCTCCGGAGCGCGTCCCCGCTCCATGAAATAAACGTCCAGAGAACCGGATCGATGCCGGGAGGATCGCTGTGGTTGCGGCGAGGTCTTCCGCTGCTTAGCCGGCATAGTTGTGGAGTAAAAGGACCCGGCGGATGTCTGCTGTGGATGCTGTTAGAACGGCGGGTGGACGGAGCTCCCTACAGACACGTCCTCACACGTCCATGCCGCGGCCACGCCCCGATTCCTGGAGTTTTGCTGTTGATTCTACTTTTGCCCAGACTGCTTTGGATAATGGTGTGTGGTCCATTAGTGTTGTGAAATCTTCCACACTTTTCTGTATGCTGTGAAATTATAATACACGATTGATCACAATCGTCTGCATGTTTGCTTAAACTATAGTATGGCGCATATGATAGCTGAGCAAGTAAACATTACTGTTCTTTATAGTATGTCATTATTATAGAAGTGTTTGCTTTAGAAAACATAAGGATTGTGCGGTAATACTTAGAGATTACAATGCATGATTGGGAGCGGGTTTGTGTGCCAGAGGCAGACTGTGATTGGGAGCGGGTGTGTACCAGCAACAGGCTGTGATTGGGAGCGGGTGTGTGCCAGAGGCAGGCCGTGATTGGGAGTGGGTGTGTGCCAGAGGCAGGCTCTGATTGGGAGCGGGTGTGTACCAGGGACAGGCTGTGATTGGGAGGGGGTGTGTGCCAGGGACAGGCTGTGATTGGGAGGGGGGTGTGTACCAAGGACAGGCTGTGATTGGGAGCAGGTGTGTGCCAGAGGCAGGCTGTGGTTGGTAGCAGGTGTGTACCAGGGACAGGCTGTGATTGGGAGTGGATGGGTACCAGGGACAGGCTGTGATTGGGAGGGGGTGGGTGCAAGAGGCAGGCTATGATTGAGAGGGGGTGTGTGCCAGAGGCAGGCTGTGATTGGGAGCAGGTGTGTGCCAGAGGAAGGCTGTGATTGGGAGCAGGTGTGTGCCAGAGGCAAGCTATGATTGGGAGCAGATGTGTACCAGGGACAGGCTGTGATTGGGAGGGGATGGGTGCAAGAGGCAGGCTATGATTGGGAGGGGGTGTGTGTCAGAGGCAGGCTGTGATTGGGAGCAGGTGTGTGCCAGAGGCAGGCTGTGATTGGGAGCAGGTGTGTGCCAGAGGCAAGCTATGATTGGGAGCAGATGTGTGCCAGAGGCAGGTTATGATTGGGAGGGGGTGTGTACCAATTGCAGGCTGTGATTGGGGGCGGGTGTGTGCCAGAGGCAGGCTGTGATTGGGAGCGGGTGTGTGCCAGAGGCAGGCTATGATTGGGAGTGGGTGTGTGCCAGAGGCAGGCTATGATTGGAAGTGGGTGTGTGCCAGAGGCAGGCTATGATTGGGAGTGGGTGTGTGCCAGAGGCAGGCTATGATTGGGAGTAGGTGTGTGCCAGAGGCAGGCTGTGATTGGGAGCGGTTGTGTGCCAGAGGCAGGCTATGATTGGGAGTGGGTGTGTGCCAGAGGCAGGCTATGATTGGGGGTGGGTGTGTGCCAGAGGCAGGCTATGATTGGGAGTGGGTGTGTGCCAGAGGCAGGCTATGATTGAGAGTGGATGTGTGCCAGAGGCAGGCTATGATTGGGAGTGGGTGTGTGCAAGAGGCAGGCTCTGATTGGGAGTTGGTGTGTGCCAGAGACAGGCTGTGATTGAGAACGGGTGTGTGCCAGAGGCAGGCTATGATTGGGAGTGGGTGTGTGCCAGAGGCAGGCTATGATTGGGAAAGGGTGTGTGCCAGAGGCAGGCTATGATTGGGAGTGGGTGTGTGCCAGAGGCAGGCTCTGATTGGGAGTCAGTGTGTGCCAGAGACAGGCTGTGATTGAGAACGGGTGTGTGCCAGAGGCAGGCTATGATTGGGAGTGGGTGTGTGCCAGAGGCAGGCTATGATTGGGAAAGGGTGTGTGCCAGAGGCAGGCTATGATTGGGAGTGGGTGTGTGCCAGAGGCAGGCTCTGATTGGGAGTCAGTGTGTGCCAGAGACAGGCTGTGATTGAGAACGGGTGTGTGCCAGAGGCAGGCTATGATTGGGAGCGGGTGTGTGCCAGAGGCAGGCTATGATTGGGAGTGGGTGTTTCCGAGAGGCAGGCTATGTTTGGCAGTGGGTGTTTGCCAGAGGCAGGCTGTGATTAGGGGGGCAAACATTTTGGAAATGTTTGTGTTGGAATCCTTAAATTCAGAATATCCTCACAACTGATACATACTAATGATATGATCACATTGCTGTGGTGTATTGTGTGCAGTGGAAAACTACTAAACCTTTTACTAGAAGGTGTGGATTGCACCCTGTCTTGATCCTGTTTGGATGCATCCATGGATGGTGTGACTTTCATACTGGAGACCTCCTTGGCATGAGTTTGTGCACCCAAGTATGCAGAACCCGGCATGGTCTTTTTTCTCCCTTCTCACGTTTCCTTTTTTACCTAAAGACCCTCCAATCCAAAGAGGAGAACAAAGTCCATGATACAAAGAGAACAGCCATGAGAAAACTAAAGGCTAAGAGACTAAAGGAATACACTATGAAGTCTCATTCAAGCATGCCACCGAACAACACTTACGTTAATTTTGAGCGCTTTGCTAAGGTAGTTGAAGATGTGTCTAGTGCAGAAAAAGAGCTCAGCTCATTGACAGTCAACTATGACTCAATGCAGGAAGATGTGGAGGCCTTGATATCTATCTACAATGACAAGGAGACCTGGTACAAAGAGGAAAATGAGAACGTCCGACACAACCTGTCTCAGCTCCGGTATGAGTGTCGTAAAGTGGAATCTATGAAGAGAAACCTTCATCATGACATGCTCTTGGTGGAAACTAGTGTTGTAAATCTGTCCGGGCGGTACCACGAATTGGAGGTTCATTATGAGGCTTTGAGCATAGAACTAAAAGAGGACATTAAGCAGATTCAGGACTTAGTGGATGGATTCCATGATGGAAGTGCAGATTATAGCTGTGGAAGCTTTGACTCTGTTTTCAACAGAGATTTAAGTGAGTCATTAATGAACCTTCTGAATGGCCCATGCCATGAAGATCTTTTGCAGAGACCAAATTTGCGAGTAACAGACCCTCGGTTATAGGGTAACCTCAAAGCAATATGTAATTCTATATGTGAAAATAGCTAGAAAATAATGTATTTGCACACAGTTTGTTCAGAAAGCACCTTGTTTTCATATTTGTAAGTGGAGTAGCTTAATGAAGTGTACATTTTGTAATGTAACGGTTTTTAAAGGAAAACCTGCACTGAGCTCTGCTTTCATTTAAAGCGGTAGTAAAGTCCACTTTGTGACTTTTAACTACAGGTAAGCCTAATGCCTCGTACACGCGGCCGGATTTTCGGAGAAAAAAAGTCAGACAGGCTTTTTTTCTAGGAAAGTCTAGCTGCCTGTAGCCTCTATCGGACTTTTTTTGTCGGAATGCCGACGTACCTTAGATAGAGATTCTGTTCTCTTTTTGTCTGTCGGACTTCCGAAGGGCTCACGGCCTCTCTTTTGCACGGTCAAAAGTCCGACCGTGTGTATAAGGCATTAGGCTTACCTGTAAGTAAAATGAATATGCACCCTTTAGGAGATATTCACTCTGGACGCAACTGGTGACGTCAGCAGCACATGGGCTCTAAAGGTCTGGCATAACGTGCCTGACCTTCAGGGCACCGTGCCATAACTTTCCCTGTCTCTCACGCATGTACGGGAGTGACATCATCGCAGCTCCAGCCACTCGCAAGCTGGAGTATGCAAGCCCGGGGGAAGATGGAAGTACTCTCAGCCGTGACAGCTCTTCACTGGAGGGCTTTATTTTAAGGTAAGTATTTCATAATGTGCTAGGTATGTAATGCATACAAGCACATTATGCTTTTATTTTGCAGGGGAAAATTATTTTCTTTTTTATTGCAGTGGTTTACTACCGCTTTAATATTTTGCCAAGAGTAAACTAACATAGTCTGACATTTATTCCACCAAACAAACACAAAGAACAATTCTACTTTCTATGGTAGATAGCACAGTAGAGAGACAGGTCATTCTGTACTATAAACTCATAAGGTCTAAAGCAGCAGGGAGATATCGATCTATAAACAACAGAATTATATAAATACACAGCTAACATAATGATTTGAATTTTCTTTTAATATGTTTCTTAATTTAGTTTAACTTTTTTTTTTAAAGGGGTTGTAAAGGTACAATTTGTTTTCCTAAATAGCTTCCTTTACCTTAGTGCAGTCCTTCTTCACTTACCTCATCCTTTGATTTTGCTTTTAAATGTCCTTATTTCTTCTGAGAAATCCTCACTTCCTGTTCTTCTGTCTGTAACTACACACCGTAATGCGAGGCTTTCTCCCTGGTGTGGAGTGTCGTGCTCGCCCCCTCCCTTGGACTAAGAAATAAGGACATTTAAAAGCAAAATGGAAGGATGAGGTAAGTGAAGGAGGACTGCACTAAGGTAAAGGAAGCTATTTAGGAAAAAAAATGTGTACCTTTACAACCCCTTTAAATAAATGAAATCAGAATTTTATAAGAAGGTGGCATAAAGGCACATCTCACTCCTGATATATATATAAAATAGCATTCAGTTTAGATGTGATTCATTTAAAAAAATGCAGCTAGCAAAGCTGCTTTAAATCTGTCTTGTGTTATCTTTCCCCAGCAAAGTGGACATTAGATGCAATAGGTTGGTATAAACGGTATGCAAACCAGGCTTTATTGCTTTGCACAGTGCACACAGTCTTATATGTTTTAACCCATGAAATACTGGAGGAATGGGTACATGCCGTGTGATGATGCTCTTTCATAGTTCAGTGATCAAAGTCACACCCAAAGCTGCATTAGGAAAAAGTAGTCTTGCCATATGATGTGGCTGAAAATAAATGGTGGGTAGACTGTTCACATATGTATTTCAACTGTATATTCAGCTGTTTGGATGGAGTCCCAATTTAATAAAAACCAGGTTCTGTCCTTTTTGAAGTCTATTTTTTTTTACCTTTGAAGATTGGGCACTGCACTTTAGAACACACGGATACAATTCATGATATGAAATAAATATATAGGGACTGATCATGCCAACTCCCAGCCTTCAAGTAGTATTAACCAAATGCAAAGGACATTATTACAGTTTATTTCATTAGACATTACCGTATTTATCGGCGTATAACACGCACTGTTTTCCCCTTAAAATCAGGGGGAAAGCGCTTGTGCGTGTTATAGGCAGATCCCTGCTGTCTGAGGGAAAAGGAGCGAGTGCCGCTGAATTACATAGAGCCGTCATCTCCTTCCTTTGTATCCGGCGCTCCGTCGCGCACAGCCACGCCTCCTGGCCCCGCATTGGACCACTGTACTGTCTATCATATGAGTAGGGGCAGGAGGCGTGGCTCTGAGTGACGGAGCGCCGGGTACACAGGAAGGAGATCACGGCTCTATGTAATTCAGTGGCGCTCGCTCCCCCTCTTCCCTCGGAGACAGCAGGGATGATCTGACAATGAAATGTGAGACTGCAGATGGGCACTGAACAGGCAGGGCATTTTGGTAAATGTATAGGCTGCAGATGGGCACTAATCAGGCTGCAGTGAGGAGCAATGTTGCAGATGGGCACAGATCTGGCTGCATTGAGGCTGCAGATGGGCACAGATCAGGCTGCATTGATGCTCAGATACCATCATTTTGCTTCAAAGTGGTTTATTAAAAAAAAAAAAATCCTGAAACTTCCCTCTTAAATTGGGGTGCGTGTGATACGCCGATAAATACGGTACTTTGTTTCTGCAACATCTATAAAAAAAATTGATCCACAATTTATATGTAACATTTTTCCTTTACACTTATAACATGCATGCAACCTGGTGAGGCTCCAGAAATCACCATCAATTGAACAAAAGAAAGGGTGGGGGGGTGTAGCACAATGAGCTAATGCTCACTAAGTAGAAAACGGCAAGTTTCAGGCATCCTTCCCCCTTGTCAAGCATGAAAAACGCAGGGATGCCTGATGTTGTTGCTGTACAACTTGAACATTAAAACAACCCATTGTGCTGCAGCCTAGTATTTGTTGTAGTGATATATATATATAGATATATATATATATATATATACAGGGTTTGACAAATTTGCTTGGAATCTAAGAGCCAGCTAAAAAAGTTAGGAGCCAGAAAACGCGTGCCGAGCTCACACGCAAAAGCGAACGCATACGTGAGCAGCGCCCGCATATGTAAACGGTATACAAACCACACATGTCAGGTATCGCCGCGATTGGTAGAGCGAGAGCAATAATTCTAGCCCTAGACCTCCTCTAACTCAAAACATGCAACCTGTAGAATTTTTTTAAACGTTGCCTATGGAGATTTTGAAGGGTAAAAGTTTGTCGCCGGGTAGAACTCTTAATTGTCAGAGGATGGTTAACAGTGAGTATGCATGCTGTGCCAGGGCAGAAGACATTGCAGTATACTGTATGTAGCTGATGTCACATTCCGTTTTTACAGCGCACACAGCAGCTGCATATTTTAGTGAAATGAATGGGAAAATATCTCAATTAATATATTTTTTTAGCTAAGATTTTGAAAATTGAAGAGCTAGCTATCAGGTGTTTTGGACAGATATTGGTCTTTAAAAGAATTTTGGGTTTACAGATTTGTGCATGCAGCCAGGGCTCATAAGAAAATGTACCCCAGCACTGGAATTCAAAGTACTCGAGTAGTTTGTTAACTTACGGTATATGTAAACCTGATCAGTAAAATCTCATATAAGCTGTAACATGATAATATTATTTCAAAAGCCTTTTTTATTTTAATTGCTAACTTTATTACCAGCTGGTGATACAGATACCCCTATGCGGGAACTTTCTCACAATCTCCTGCCTATAAATTACCCAGTTCCATGCGCTCCCAAAGGATCTGTGCTGATGCACATTGCCCAGGCATATTTCACTGTTGTCACCATTTTAAAAAGGCCCTTAAAAAATGCAGCAGCAATTAGGAAATATGCCCTATGAAAAAAAATACATGTAGTCTGCTGTCACTGTAGTTCATGTTGACAGGGACAGGCAGTAAAGCGGCAGCTGGACATTAGCATTGAAATGTAAAAAAGCATACAAAAAGGTAAAATCCTTCCCCCAGTTCTCTAAGATACACAGCATTGTTCTACCTACAGGTACATGACATTCAATAAAGGTTTACATCCACTTTAACGGACCTGCCAGTGCCTACAAGCCCAGCACTAATCTCTGCCGAAGCAGTTTGTCAGCAGCACTTCCTATGCTTTCCTTATCACAACAAAAGCACATTGTTAAAATAGCTGCCGTGATCTCATCTTTTTATAGTGAGGGGGTTGGTTTGTCCAAAAGTCTATTGAACCAGCCGATACTGCCTGATGTTCACCCCTTGTGTATGGCAGCAGGTTCGACAGAAGTGGCCGAATGAAAAAGGTCTACCAATCGATACCTGATCAGCACTCTCAGCCAATGGCTGAGAATTCTGACTAGTGTGTTCTGATGGGGGGGGGGGCAATCCCCCAGTCCCCCTGTCAGAACATGGGAGGGGGCAGTGCCCCTGTCAGAACAGAATTTTTCAGCAGGGGAAGTCGCTGTACTGACATTGGATTTTTAGTAAAGTAGCTCCTCTTGAGCCCTTCAGTTGTTGTTTTCTTTCATTCAGCCCACTGGGTGGAATGAAAAAAGACTTAGGCCCCGTACACACGACCGAGTTTCTCGGCAAAATTCAGCCAGAAACTCGATGGGAGCCGTATTCTGCCGAGGAAACCGGTCGTGTGTACACTTTTGGCCGAGGAAACCGACAAGGAACTCGTCGAGCCAAATAGAGAACATGTTCTCTATTTCCTCGTTAGTCAATGGGGAAACTTGGCTCGCCGAGATCCTCGGCGGCTTCACAAGGAACTCGACGAGCAAAACGATGTGTTTTGCCCGTCGAGTTTCTCGGACATGTGTACGGGGCCTAACAGTGTGTACCTGGCTTTAGTTTTAAGGTGGGGCAGTGCATTATGGGTAATATGGTGAATACCTATCCCATTTGCTGAGTCCATAAACCTTGAACATTGAAGATTAACTGGAAAACCATGGTAATGGCAAACTTGAACCTCATAATTAGCGTTAACTTAAATGAGCTTGGAGCTGAAAGGTTACCATATAGACCTGAGGACTGGGCACTGAGGGGTTATCACATAAATGCAGAGAAATGAGAACTGATGGGTTAATGCACCCTAGCTTCTGTGTGGGGCTGATCACTGAAAGGTTAATGCAAACACAATTCTGGGCCACACAATAGGAAGTAATGAAAAAACTTCTACAGAGGCACAGGGGACAGAGACTGGTGTTGACTTGAGCTTCACTGCGTGACTGATGATGTCGCCTGAATCAACAATGTTGTTGGGTACAACTTGTTCCAACCGTTTAACACTAGGTTGTTTTGCCATCTTGGATCTAGCAGTCAGGGTTAACCAGCAATATGTTGTACCAACATCACCCCAAGGGTACAACTTTTTATTATCATGATAAATTTATTGATCATGAACATATTGGGCCAGATTCACAGAAGAAGTACGCCGGCGTATCTACTGATACACCGGCGTACTTTCAAATTTGCCGCGTCGTATCTTTAGTTTAAATCCTCAAACCAAGATACGACGGCTTCTGGCTTCGATCCGACAGGCGTACGGCTTCATACGCCTTCAGATCGTAGGTGCAATACTTCGGCGCCCGCTGGGTGGAGTTCGCGTAGTTTTCCTCGTCGGGTATGCTAATTAGCTGTCGCATTCTCTTACGTCGTCGCTAGTCGGCTTTTCCCGGCGTATAGTTAAAGCTGGTATTTCGTGGCGTATAGATAGACCTGCCATGTTAAAGTATGGCCGTCGTCCCCGCGTCGAATTTTGATTTTTTTTTTTCCGTAAGTTGTCCGTGAATAGGAAAGGACGTAACTCACGTCTACGTTCAAAAAATTACGTCAGTGCGATGTCATTTTGCGCAAAGCACGGCGGGAAATTTCAAAATGGAGCATGCGCAGTACGTTCGGCGCGGGAACGCGCCTAATTTAAATGATCCACGCCCCCTACCTGGATCATTTAAATTAGGCGGGCTTGCGCCGGATGGATTTACGCTACGCCACCGCAACTTTACAGGCAAGTGCTTTGTGAATCAAGCACTTGCCCGTAAAACTTGCGGTGGCGTAACATAAATGCGATACATTACGCTGCAGCAGATGTACCTGAATCTGGCCCATTGTTTTCTCGGATACTTTACTCGGATAATTACTAAAAAGAAGACCTAATCACACAGGAATACCGTAATTACCTGGAAACGCTTCCCGAGCCCACCAATTGAACGTAAGGTAGACAGAATGAGTACATTTTACTGAAGCTGGTGAGTTGGAGATGCCAGAGAAAAGTCCAAACCATTTTTTTCCCACTCTTTTTCTTTTTCCTTCCCTCTATAATCAATAAAAATGCAGTCCACGCTGCTAATACTTGAAGTATTACACATGCTTGGTATGGGTGTTCTGCAAAGACCTCATCTACATCCTAGTTATTGTGTTTTTTTACTTGCTATATGCTCCCCATTTACAGCATGCCTGGGACAATTAGAATAAGTTTGTACCTGACTGGTTATGTTTGTCTTGTAATATATTTTTCTTGGTGGATTGTATTAATAAAGGATTAAAAAAAAAAAAACTATAAATATTCAGAACTTACAAGAAATATTTATTTACTTTACAAGACAATATTTCTGGGATAGCTATATAAGCACAAGCTTTTTATGTTAGAGTTGCAATTATTTTTAGGCTAGGCTAGATTTGCCACGTATCACTGATGTTCATTTTAAACCCGATGTATGATAATTACAGTTCTTCGCACTGAAATTCCTTGTCAAGTGGTGCTAAGTACTTGTATCTGTAAGCCGAGTTTAGTATTTTCTGATGCAGAAAGAGACGGTAATGGAGTATATACAGTAGTCTCATTCTCTTCTCTGTTGTTTTGGCTACTGTTGAGGTTCACCTGTACAGCACATGTCCAACTCCAAGTGACGTATGATCTCGTCCAAATGAGATCTGCACATGGAACTCATCACATTCTAGGCTAATTCAGCTGCTCCCTCAAGGTCGTACATGAGGACAGGAAGCTAAGAATAATCTAAGGAATGCTCTCAGAACTTTTTTGGATAACATTCAATGACTGTTCTCTTTCTGTTCTCTCTAAAGTAAATTTGATTATGTGAACTTCCTACTTCCACCTAAAAAAATTATAATTTTATCAGATATTTATATACATTTTATTAGATTTCACCCATTCAGAAAAGAGTTACTTTTTGGCTGATGTCCTTCTTAGAGCTGAACTCCAGGCAAATATAAAACACTAATTATGAAAGTTAAGTAATTTTTTGCATTTAAATGCAAGTAAACAAGTATTCACTTTTGAATCGGCCTCCTGTAATCAAAAAACAGTAGTTAATTATGTAAATTTGAGAACAAAGGTATACAAGAAAGTACTGATATATCAAGAAGAAGGAATGTAGGATAGATCAGCAGTAATATGCGCCCTTCACCATTCTTCAAAGGCTGTGAAGAAATTCCCATTACAATCTATTATGCTTATTTGCGTGTTTATATGTTGTAAAGGACTAGCATCAAATGTAGAGCTTTAAAGTGGAGGTCAACTCAAAAAAAAAACATACATCAAAATCCTGTAAAAAAAAAAGTGAAAACAAAATATTTTTTACTTACCAGAAATGGAGGTTGCTATGCGGAAGTGCCTAATCTGCCTCTTCCCATACCGCGGCAGGTCTTCTTCCACGTCCTCCCCGCTTTGTCTTCTGGGGAATGGGGCACGCTGCCTTCTGGGAACTGGGTGTATCTCAGAAAGCAGCCGCCCATTCGCAAAAGCGCCGCAAGACTCATGCATGCGCAGTAGGAAACGGGCAGTGAAGCCACAAGGCTCCGCTGCCTGTTTCCCTCAGTAAGGATGGCGGCGCCCGGAGCTGCCAGGATAGAGCGATCGGCCTCGGTGGGGGCTGACATCGCGGGCGGCTAGGACAGGTAAGTGTCCTTATCCTGGTTCTTCTTTTTAAGGGCTTTGTTTGCCCATTTTTATTAAAACCAAGTTTAGCAAACAAACATAGGTTTCCCTCGCAGGGTTTTCAGCATTCCTTTTTCCATAAACAAAACGACATTCAGCCTAGTTGGCTCGCACTTGCAGCACAGCTGCTCTGGCCTTATGCCCTGTACACATGATTGGTTTTCCTGTTGGAAAAAGTCTGATGAGAGCTTTTGGTCGGGAGTATGCGCCATCAGACTTTTTCCCATGGAAAAACTGCTGGAAAAAGATAGAGAGCAGGATATCCTTTTTCCAGTCAGGAAAAAACTGATCGTAATTTCCGATTGTGTGTACAAATCCCATGCAAAAAATTCTGACGCATGCTCGGAAACAAATTGACGCATGCTCAGAAGCATAGAACTTAATTTTCTCGGCTCATCGTAGTCTTTTACGTCACCGCGTTCTTGGCAGTTCATGAACTTTTGTGTGACCGTGTGTATGCAAGGCAGGCTTGAGGGGAATTCCGTTGGAAAAAACATCCTTTTTTTTTTAGGGGAAACCCGTTCATGTGTACGGGGCATTACACTCCAGGCCCTTGTCTGTCTCATACAGACTTTTACCAACCACCTTGTTGCATATAGCTAGCAGCCTCCTGCTGCATTGGCTCCCCCATGGAGCCCTCCTGACTCCTGGTACTCAGACTTCCTATCTGCTGGGGTGGAGCCCAGAACTATGTCAGGCTACTACTAAAAGCCCAGCACACACCTGACCAATCAGTATGCTGGCTGTTTTCAAAATCAGGACCCAGTACTGAGGATTTCATCCCACCCGGATCTCTCAGAAATCCCCAGGCTCCCGAGCCCCTCAACCCGACTGGTTGAGAATTCTGGGTCGCCACCTCCTTCTAGACCCTGGCAGGACAACGCTCTGCCACAATGTGTTATTAACTGCTTGCCGACCAGCCGCCGCAGTTTTACGGCGGCAGGTCGGCTCTGCTGGGCGAGAGCACGTAGCTATACTTCACCTCGCCCAGCAGCCAATAGGGGCGCGCCCCCGCTCGTCCCTGACTCCCGTGCGCATGCCCGGCAATTGCCGCCGGGCACCCGCAATTGCTCGTTACAGAGCGAGGACCGGGAGCTGTGTGTGTAAACACACAGCTCCTGGTCCTGTCAGGGGAGAAATGCCTGACCGTCTGTTCATACAATGTATGAACAGCGATCAGTCATTTCCCCTAATGAGGCCACCCCCCCTACAGTTAGAACACACCCAGGGAACATACTTAACCCCTTCCCCGCCCCCTAGTGTTAACCCCTTCCCTGCCAGTGGCATTTTTATAGTAATCAATGCATTTTTATAGCACTGATCGCTATAAAATTGCCAATGGTCCCAAAAATGTGTCAAAAGTGTCCGAAGTGTCTGCCATAATGTCGCAGTACCGAAAAGAAATCGATGATCGCCGCCATTACTAGAAAACAAAAATATTAATAAAAATGCCATAAAACTACCCCCTATTTTGTAAACGCTATAACTTTTACGCAAACCAATCAATAAACGATTATTGCGATTTTTTTTTAACGAAAAATATGTAGAAGAATACGTATCGGCCTAAACTGAGGAAAACATTTTTTTTTATATATTTTTGGGGGAGTTTTATTATGGTAAAAAGTAAAAAATATTCATTTTTTTCAAAATTGTCGCTCTATTTTTGTTTATAGTGTAAAAACTAAAAACCGCAGAGATGATCAAATACCACCAAAAGAAAGCTCTATTTGTGGGAAAAAAAGGACGCCAATTTTGTTTGGGAGCCACGTCGCACGACCGCGCAATTGTCAGTTAAAGCGAAGCAGTGCCGAATCGCAAAAAGTGCTCTGGTCTTTGACCAGCAATATGGTCCGGGGCTTAAGTGGTTAATTTGATATATTAGTAAAATACCTTGTTTTTGACATTTCAGGACTAATAGCTCAATTTTGGTGTGCACTTGTTTTTTTTTGGGGGGGGGAGGGGCAAACAGTGTATATTTATGTTGAGCTAGCCTAACTGCGTTCCTCTTTGTTGATATACCACCATAACGCAGGCTGAGAGAAGAGACAATCATGCCTAGCTGCATGCACATGCAACTCCTTTGTATACGTATTTCATATGTTTGTTAAGCTGTTCAACCGAAGTCCAGCTTTAGGATAATATTTTACGTTGTTTTCTGAAAATTCGAACAAAAAAAGTAACTGGTACTTGACAAAGTGACTGAGAAAAGGAGCATCTCATAAATGTATTTGCTTCATTAGGTTCCAACAATTTTTGATTATTAAATGTTAAAAAGCAGGTCTTTGTACTTTATTATTTGAATTCTGTTTGTTAGAGTTTAAAGGTAAGGTAATATTACAAGTTATATTTAATACAGTATTTGTAACATTGTACCCTTTCAACCCCAAGCTTCCCCACCCAGTCTTTTATTTACATGTTTCCAAATCACTGAGATATTGCCGTTAGGTCGTACAGCATTCATTCAGTCCTATGGAGAGTTCTAATTTGTTCCAAATATAGAGTAAAGAGCTCAAAAGTGGGCCTGGCTCAGAAGATGTTTACAAGCTGCTGTATGATCTAATCAGAGATATCTCACTGGATTAAGGACAAGTGAGTACCGTATTTTCCGGCGTATAACCTTTTGGATGCAAAAAAATGCATCCAAAGTCGGTGGTCATCTTATACGCTGATGACAGTCTCCGTCAGGCTGCGGGCATCCATAATTTAAAAGCCGCGCCTCCTCCTCAGACTGTTCCGTGATAGGCGGAACACAAATTTTCCCAGCAGGGCCTCTGTTCAGTGTTCCGCCTATCACGGATCTCATCCTCGGACGAGAGGACATCTGTGATAGGCGGAACACTGAACAGAGGCCCTGCTGGGAAAATTTGTGTTACGCCCATCACGGAACAGTCTGAGGAGAAGGCGCGGCTTTTGAATCATGGATGCCCGCAGCCTGGAAGCCAGAATCTGCAAAAAAATAAGGTAGGGAGATCGTCTTGGCCGGCACAGTGGAGGCAAGTGATGGCACAGTGGGGGCAAGTGATGGCACAGTGGGGGCAAGTGATGGCACAGTGGGGGGAAGTGATGGCACAGTGGAGGCAAGTGATGGCACAGTGGAGGCAAGTGATGGCACAGTGGAGGCATGTAATGTAATGTAATGGCACAGTGAGGCATGTAATGTAATGGCACAGTGAGGCATGTAATGTAATGGCACAGTGAGGCATGTAATGTAATGGCACAGTGAGGAATGTAATGTAATGGCACAGTGAGATTTGAAAAAAGCCTGTTTCTGTCAGTGGTTGTTCCGGCTACCCCTCAGCTTCCAGAAAGACTAGTTGGAAGGGGGTAGTCTTATATGGCGAGTATATCCCAAAACCAACATTTTTCCTGGAAAAATAGGGGGTCGTCTTATACGCCAGCAAATATGGTATAAAACATAAGAGGTTTGATACTCTTCTGAGATCTTCAGAATTCATTGCCAGGTGCATTTGACCTGCAGTTGATCTCCTCCGGACCTGAATGTCCCTGTTTCAATTCGATTTTGCACTCCTATAGATTTGTATGCGCATGCAAAGCCCATTCAAAGCCCAAACAAAAGCCCATTGACACAGTCCCTAACTGTGACCCACACATCCCAGCTCGGAATTGAGCCCGCACGAGTGCTCCCCAATGCAAGCAGCTTCCTATGGGGGTACTCGGAAGGGAGTAGGAGGAGCCAGGAACGCCAGTAGGGGATCCCAGAAGAGAAGGATTGGGGCCTCTCTGTGCAAAACCATTGCACAGAGCAGGTAAAAATTGCATGTTTACTATTTTTTTTTAATTGTACCTTTACAGTCACTTTAACCACTTCCTGCCGGCCGACTATATACGGCCGCAGTGTGGATGCCAATTGCCGGGAGGCCGTCTATATATACGGCCTCTGGCCTCCAGCCACTGGGGGGCGCGTGCGCCGCCTCACTGAGATGCCGGTGCGCGTGCCTGGCGGCCGCGATGTCCGCCAAGCACCCGCGATCGGCGGTTACACAGACAAGGGCGTGGATCTGTGTGTGTAAACAAACAGATCCACGTCCTGTCAGGGAGAGAGGAGACCGATCTGTGTCCCTTGTACATAGGGACACAGATCGGTCACCTCCCCCAGTCAGTCCCCTTCCCCCACAGTTAGAAACACTATGCAGGGTACACATTTAACCCCTTCCTCACCCCCTAGTGTTAACCCCTTCCCTGCCAGTCACATTTATACAGTAATTAGTGCATATTTATAGTACTGATCGCAGTATAAATGTGAATGGTGTTAAAAGTGTCTGATGTGTTCGCCATAATGTCGCAGTCCCAATAAAAAATCGCAGATCGCCGCCATTACTAGTAAAAAAAATAAAAAAATAAAATAATTCTGTCCCCTATTTTGTAGGCGCTATAACTTTTGCGCAAACCATATGTAGAAGAATACGTATCGGCCTAGACTGAGAAAAAATCGGGCTATTTATTATAGCAACAAGTAAAAAATATTGAATTTTTTTTCAAAATTGTCGCTCCTTTTTTGTTTATAGCGCAAAAAATAAAAACCGCAGAGGTGATCAAATATCACCAAAAGAAAGACTTCAATTTTGTTTGGGAACCACGTCGCACAACTGCGCAATTGTCAGTTAAAGCAACGCAGTGCCGGAAGCTGAAATTTCACCTGGGCAGGAGGGGGGTATATGTGCCCAGAAAGCAAGTGGTTAAGCTGGCCATAAGCTAGCAGATTTTCAAACTAACAAATTAACGTTTGTATGACTTTCCTGATTAAACACTGCATACACTGTTAAAAAAGTTTACCATTCTGCTTCTTCGAGTTGCAGTCAAAAATGCCACTGCTGTTAACTATTTGTATTGCCCCACATCTACAAATCAGATTCAAACTGGTGTATTATCTTAAAATATGTTATGTTTCTTGGTTGTAGGCAACATAGACAGTTTTTATTTGAACACATGTTTAAACAGCATTAAATACAATAACTTTCTTATAATATAAAACAATACTACTTTATACAGATCACATCTACTTCCATAACAACAAATGTGTCTAAATTATAGCATAGCTTTTAAATAATTTCAGTATCTGATCTTTGTGAAAAAAACATTCTATTCTTTATAAAGTTCCATGTGGACAATAAAATCTAATATATATATATATATATATATATATATATATATATATATATATATATATATACAGTATATGAACTTAATGTACAGAATAACTGATCAGGTAATATTTTTACTCTCTCCTTTACAGCCGAAAGATAAGCATCAACTCTTTGTAAGAAAAAAGTCCATTGTAAACTTGGAGAACTTAAGGAAGCAATATATTCGGAGGCGCTGGAAGGTAATACGTTGATATAGTCAATCAAATACTATACATACACGTATAATACCATATATAAAACATCACATATCTCTTATTAGATGATGCATTTTAAATGACTGTAACCCAATGGCTTTTTAGTCACATGAAAGGGGCAATGATATGCTTCAAGCCCTAGTATCGGTAACTAATCACAGATCAGCATGTAACAGTTTGATGTATAACTTAGATTGACAAAACTGTGATTGCTTTATGTGGCACCCTCCTCTTTAAGTTGCTATAGTTGTGGAAAACTTCATTTTGGGCTCCCTTGTAACAGAGGAGCTTAATTTCTTAATTGCTTTTGGCTGTTTTAGGTTTCTACTTGGCTACCCAAGTTAAACCAGCAAAAAAAAAAAAAATGAAAAAGACATGCACTGCCTAATTTCTGACTTGAGTGATTGTGAACTATTGTGTGCCTGGCTGCCATGTGCATCACAGGGAATGGAACCTGGGATATTACAGCCAGCCCAGTCTGGAGCTTGTACTACATTAGTATGGTTACAGTATTACTCCTTCCATAAGATCACAACTCTCCTTAGCTCTGCTTAGTTGTCTATTCTTTACAAGTCTAAAACCTAAGCAGCGTATATCTTATTTCACCCTTTTATGACCAGAGGTCATTGAAACTTAGATGCCCTACCAATATTTAGCAGAGTCAGAATGCGTAGGTTAACTATACAATAACCCTGTAACTAGCTTGTTTACCTAACTCAGTTTTAAGGACATATAAGATTTTTCTTTGATACATGGTTTTAATCATAGGTGTTCTCAGCGCATGGCATTAGGATGTGCACCCCAAAGCTCAAACACGAGATAGGAGCATGTAGCACACAGCACCATTTACATTTACAATTGGCAGATATATTCAGAATTTCAAAAAATATTTTCTTTTAATTAATTTTTACTCACTATATATACATTGTTGTCACAGTGCCTCTGATTGGACATCCAGAACTGCTGCTGTATAGCCATATATATGACTATTATTCAGTTATTTCAGGATTGAAAAAGTGACGCTAAACTCACATTTTTCTTACATCAATCTTTCTAAAATATCAAGTATAACAAATACCGTTGTTTTATTATTTATTATTATATTATTATATAATATTATTTTTATTATTATATTTAATTTATTATTTATATTTATTATTTTTTGTTTGAATATGCTCCCAGTCACCCACTGATGTACCTCACTGCTACTAATGTAGAGTGAGCAGTGCCATTATTTCTGGTCAAATGGGGGTCAATTGACTAAGAGTTAAATAACGGCTAATAAAATGCTGTAAAATACCACATGCGGTAACAATTGTGCAAGTGTTCATTCATTAAAAAATGTTGCTCTACCAGCTTCCTTCCACCCCACCCTGTCATCTTCATCCCCCCTGCACCCCTCTGCCAGCTTTCTACCACCCCACCCCACCCCTGTCATCTTTATCCCCCTGCATCCCCCTGACAGCTTCTTACCACCCCATTCCTGTCATCTTCATCCCCCTGCATCCCTCTGCCAGCTTCCTACCACCCCACCCCTGTCATCTTCACCCCCGCACCCCTCTGACAGCTTCCTACCACCACAACAGTTGCTTCACACACCACAATACTACCTTGCCACCCAGTGAGAGGTAATGATGCCCAGTAACCTTTAGAAACCAATTAATGAGCGGTAATGATGTGCAGTAACCTCTAGCAACCAATCATTGAGTGGTAATATCGTGCAGTAACCTCTAGCAACCAACCAGTGGACGATTATGATGTGCAGTAGCCTAGCAACCAATCAGTGAGCCTGGAGCAATCAGTGAGTGTAAACCAGATGTTTATGCTTATAGTATTAATGTTTTTATTTTTTTTGGTAAGTCTTCATGCATGTTTGTTTTTTGGAAATTTAGGGTGGAGAGTGAAATTGCTAGGGGGGGGGGTGAGAAAAAAGTTTACCCCCCCCCCCCCACACTGAGAACATCTCATCAGCTGCAGCCAATGTCAGGCGGCTCTAACGCCGCCCTAGCCTTCTCCAAAAGCCGGCACCACTTTGCATGGCAGGAGTTGTAGTTCTCCACACCACACACTAGACTTGGCCGGCCAGTGCCTGGGATCTGCAGAGACTATACCTCCCACAATGCACTGTTGGGTGCTCAAAGCGGATGTGTCTGCTTGTAGTAGGGGACGGAAGAGTATATAGAGGAACCATCTGTCGGCATCCTGTCTGTGGTGGGATCGTCGACGGCAGTGGTTGTGGCTCTAGTGTTTAGTAGCTGCTGCAGCAATGTGGTGTTACTGAGTTATCCGGGGGAGAGTTTGCTTGTCATTACCATCTCATGTGTTATGTCCGCATAGTCTTTGACCATCTCTTGTATCTTGTAACCTCCACGCCAAACAAATAAAATTATAAATTAAATAAAAATGTGAAAAGGTATGAAAAAAGCTGCTCCCCTTGCAAAGTGATGTTTCACCTGAATATAAGTAGAGTGGGATAGGGGGCGATACTTGATTATATCACAATGGTGTGTAATGTGAACCTGTGATGAATCAACTAATTAACATATATAGTATATCATGACTTAAATCTATTGCAAAACAAATGTGAAAATATCCTTAGTTGATACCCATAAAGTCCCAACAGAATATCATAAAGTTAGTGAAAATCCAATGACAGAAATCCAGTGGTATGACCGTCCCAACACGTAATGATAGTTCATAAGGATCCAGTGACAGAAGAAATCTTGCTGTGTGATAATGATTGCTCCACCAAACAGATAAAAATTCCTTCACCAAACAACTTGAGAAACGACACCCAAAGTGCTGAGGATAAATAATCTGCTTACCAGATGTATCTGACTTCTTTAATTAAAAAGTCAGATATCGCTTTAGCAGGATAATGCCTGCTTGCATACAATATGACAGGAATAGTGTGGTAAACCTCTAAAGACAGGGGGCCAGATTCACATACATTTACACAGGCGCAGCGTATCAGAGATACACTACGCCGCTGTACCTTACCTGGCGTATAGTCGAATCCTCAGCGAGTTTGCGCCGTAAGTTACGGCGGCGTAGTGTATTTCTGGCGGCGGAATTCAAATCGGCGGGTAGAGGGCGGGTTTCATTTGAATGAAGCGCGTCACCGTGCGGAATGAACTGCGAATGCGTTGTCCAGAAATTTCCCGCCGTGCTTTGTGCGAAATGACGTCGCAACCACGTCATTTTTTGAACTTAGACGTGAGTTACGTCCATTCCTATTCACGGACGACTTACGCAAAAAAAATTCAAATTTCGACGCGGGAACGACGGCCATACTTAACATGGCAATTCTATCTATACGCCGCAAAATACCAGCTTTAACTATACGCCGGAAAAAGCCGACTACAGACGACGTTAGAAAATGCGACGGCCGCGCGTACGTTCGTGGATCGTCGTAAATCGCTAATTTGCATACCCGACGGGGAAAACGCCACCCAGCGGACGCCGAAGTATTGCATCTTAGATCCGAAGGCGTACGAAGACGTACACCTGTCGGATCTAACCCAGAAGCCGTCGTATCTTGTTTTGAGGATTCAAAACAACGATACGACGCGGGAAATTTGAAAGTACACCGGCGTATCAGTAGATACGCCGGCGTACTTGCTCTGTGAATCTGGCCCAGGATATGTAAAAGGAATGGAAAACATCCAGAGCATAATACTAATTTAATAAAAAAAGCATTTAAAACAATAGCCAAATGGCTCTTTACATCAAAAAGTGCCTATCCCGGCACTGGGGCTGCTGGCTTATCTGAAAAAAACTTGCGTCCACCTCCGTTGATAGTGTGCGTTCCATCGGCCGAAGGCAGCAAAGAGAGGGACCAGAAGTGATGTGGATTAGCGTGACCAGGTACCGCCTCTGACATACGTTTCGTAGATTAGAAAATTTACCACAATAGTGACCCTGCTTTGTGTACTTTCTATGGTATAGATAAGGTCTCTAAACATATGAAGAGAAAAATCTCACAAAATGAAACTAAGTGGCTGTACAAATTGTGACGTATGGAGCCACATGGTATGAACATCGAGTTAGACTTGAATTGTTTTCTGTCCAATGACTAAGTAAGACATGTGCCACCCTACAATGGTGGTTTTGCCTTAGCTGTTGAGCTCTAGTAATTAATCCATACATTTTTATTTCTATATTTATGCTTTTCATTGTGTTATGGTAGGGTATCTATGGACACTAATGCCATTTAGTCAAGATAGGGTTAATTGAACACCTATCCAATCATGTTTGACTTCATTCTAATTACATTCATCTATATGTATTGTTTGATGGGAATGCGGCGACATTCATTATTATTATGTTTTTTTACTTTTGGTATAACTTTAACATATTGCTAGTAGCAGCTGCACAAATGTTATCTATATTTGTGTGTGTAATGTATATATATATACACAGAATATTATCGCTTGAATTAGGCATGTGCAAAAGGGAAAAATTAGTTTCCGGTCGAATTTGAAAATATTTTGACCGTTTTCTGAATTAGTTCGTTTTCGACTGAATTTAGAAAAATCCGGTCGAATTCGAAAATATTTCGACCGGATTTAAAAACAAATAGTCTCTTTTCGAATAGAATTTGTTTTGGAATTCGATTCAAATTTTTTTTTTTTTTGAATTCCGATCGAATTTTTTTTTTTTTTTAATTCCGATCGAATTTTTTTTTTTTTTGAATTCCGATCGAATTTCGTCCGCGGGTTTTCGATTCGGAATCGAAAACGTTCGTTCGGATTCGGTAAATTCATTAATATTGCAATTCGGGAATTCGTATGCATCCGAATGTCCGAATAATGAAAAATTCGCCCGAATTTCGATTCGGAACGAAACGAAATGCACATGCCTAGCTTGAATTATTTTTTCCATTATGGGCGTGAGTGGGGCCTCATGTCTAAGATTTGCCTAAGGCCTCACAAAGTCTAGAACCTCCTCTGCTTACTGTATGCGGTAAAGTTTAGTGGATTAACCCTTAGCTCTGCTCTATATGTACTACAATTCCCAAAGAAATAATGCATCTGTATATAGATGTTTAGTCCATCTTGGGGGCAAGCAGGAAAGGATGGCTACGCTTGCATACATAAGGGGTAATGGAGAAAGATTGTAGCTACCCTAGAACAGGAAGTCTAAGAACAGCAGAAAAAGCTTGCATTTGAGAAATAAAAAAAAGAAGAGAGAAATACAAGGTACATTCTACAGGGAGGGAAAGGGTATTTGATCCCCTGCTGATTTTGTACTTTTGCTCACCGACAAATAAATAATCAGTCTATAATTTTAATGGTAGGTTTATTTTAACAGTGAGAGAAAGAATAACAACAAAAGTATCCAGAAAAACGCATTTCAAAAAAGTTATAAATTGTTTTGCATTTTAATGAGTGAAATAAGTATTTGATCCCCTATCAATCAGCAATATTTCTGGCTTCAAGCTGAGATTAGGAGCACTCTCTTAAAGGGAGTGCTTCTAATCTCAGCTTGTTAACTGTAAAAAAGACACCTGTCCACAGAAGCAATCAATCAGATTCCAATCTCTCCACCATGGCCAAGATCAAAGAGATGTCCAAGGCTGTCAGGGGCAGTATTGTAGACCTACGTGTGGCTAGAATGGGTTACAAGGCCATCGACAAGCAGCTTGGTGAAAGGGTGACAACAGTTGGTGCGATCATTCGCAAATGGAAGAAACCCAAAATAACTGTCGGTCTCCCACGGTCTGGGGCTGCATGCAAGATCCTCGTGGAGTTTCAATGATCATGAGAATGGTGATAAATCAGCCCGGAACTATACGGGAGAATTTTGTCAATGATCTCAAGGCAGCTGGGGCCATAGTCACCAAGAAAACAATTGGTAACACACTACACCATGAAGGACTGAAATCCTGCAGCACTTGCAAGGTCCCCTTGCTTAAAAAAGCACATGTACAGGTCCATCTGAAGTCTGCTAATGAAATTCTGAATGATTCAGAGGAGAACTAGGTGAAAGTGTTGTAGTCAGATGAGACCAAAATCAAGCTCTTTGGCATTAACTAAAATCACTGGCCCGGATTCAGATAGAATTGTCTATCTATGGGCGGGCGGAACGTATCGCAGATAAGGTACGCCGCCGTAAATTTGGGCGCAAGTTCCGTATTCAGAAACAACTTGCGCCCTTAGTTACGGCGGCGTAACGTATGTGTGTCGGCGTAAGCCCGCCTAATTCAAATGTGGATGATGTTGGGCGTGTTTTATGTATATTACTGTGACCCCGCGTATTTGATGTTTTTTACGAACGGCGCATGCGGCGTTTCGTGAAAAAATTCCAGTGCGCATGCTCGAAATTACGCCGCAAATCGCCAATGCTTTAGACGTGAACGTAACTTACGTACAGCCCTATTCGCGAACGACTTAAGCACACTACGTAAAATTTAAAAAACTCGACGCGGGAACGACGTCCATACTTAACATTAGCTACGCCTCATATAGCAGGGGTAACTTTACGCCGGAAAAAGCCTAACGTAAACGACGTAACAAAATTTGCCGGCCGGACGTACGTTTCTGAATCGGCGTATCTAGCTCATTTGCATATTCCTTGCGTAAATATACGGAAGCGCCACCTAGCGGCCAGCATAAATATGCAGCCTAAGATCGACGGTGTAAGACACTTACGCCGGTCGGATCTTGGAGAAATCTATGCGTAACTGATTCTCTGAATCAGTCGCATAGTTACGACCACGCACACTCAGAGATACGACGGCATATCCGGAGATACAATGAGAGAGTGGGTAACCGCTCAAAGAGAACCAGGTAATCTGATTCCTGTGGTCCGAGCCAAGGGTGCAGGCAGTGCAATCAAAATGCAGGTTAGGATGAAGGAAAAAAGCTGGGACAGCCGCACTCCAAAAAAACTCCTCCTTTAATTAAAAATCACAAAATACATGCCACAGCAAAAAACAGCACAACAATGAAGAAGCACTAAGGCATAGTGCGAAACGTCAGCTTTTCTTTTGTTGTGCTGTTTTTTGCTGTGGCATGTATTTTGTGATTTTTAATTAAAGGAGGAGTTTTTTTGGAGTGCGGCTGTCCCAGCTTTTTTCCTATATCCGGAGATACGTCGTCGTATCTCCTTTCTGAATCCGGGCCACTGTGTTTGGACGAGGAGGAATGCTGCCTATGACCCCAAAACCACCATTCCCATCGTCAAACATGGGGGTGGAAAAATTATGTGTCAGGGGTGTTTTTCTGCTAAGGGGACAGGACAACTTCACTGCATCAAAGGGATGTTGGACGGGGCCATGTACCGTCAAATCTTGGGTGAGAACCTCCTTTCCTCAACCAGGGCATTGAAAATGGGTCTTGGATGGGTTTTCCAGCATGACAAGGACCCAAAACACATGGCCAAGGCAACAAAGGAGTGGCTGAAGAAGAAGCAATTTAAGGTCGTGGAATGGCCTAGCCAGACTTTAATCCCATAAAAAATATGTGGAAGGAGCTGAAAGTTACCAAACAGTCTCAAAACCTTAATGACTTGGAGAGGAGTGTGACAAAATCCCTCCTGAGATGTGTGCAAACCTGGTGGCCAACTACAAGAAACGTCTGATCTCTGTGATTGCCAACAAGGGTTTTGCCACCAAGTACCAAGTCATGTTTTGCGAATGGGTCAAATACTTATTTCACTCGTTAAAATGCAAATCAATTTATAACTTTTTTTAAATGCGTTTTTCTGGATATTTTTGTTGTTAGTCTGTCTTTCACTGTTAAAATAAACCTATCATTAAAATTATAGACTGATCATTTCTTTGTCAATGGGCAAATGTACAAAATCAGCAGGTGATCAAATACTTGTTTCCCTCACTGTATTTATATTTAGACTGACATATTAGATTTATTTTATAAAAAATTTAAGTTTAATGTCACTTTAAGCTTAGTCTGTGCAGGATAAGACCATTATTTCTACATTTTAGGGCTTAGATCCAAATACATGAACCCTATGGTGAGGTGGACCATGGTGGTGGTGGGTGACCAGATCATTCCTTTGATAGAGGAGCATTTTTTTCTTCACAGGTTGTGAACCTGAAGAAGCAATTGGTGAGGTGTAAACCTTTCATAATCTCCTTGCCTGGATAAAAAGTCAGCCATAATATAAAATTAAAATAGGTAATCAGTCTCGTTGCCTAAGCTGAGTGTGCAACGTTTCCTTATGCAATACCTCTTTAATGGGTTTGATTAAACATTATTATAAAAAGTTATGCCTGCTGACAATGAATGCAGAAATAGGCAATGAAACTATTAACACTGAAAATAATAATACACGCCCCACCCTGAGGGATAATCTAATTGCTTGTAATCAGAAGTGTCAGCAACACAGTTGCAATTCAGATTGCATTGTGTAGTCAATTACAGCTAGCATCACATTTCCTTATGGAAATGAAATGAATTGTAAAATCTAGCTATGCCTCTGCATGTATATGATCTACTCTAAAAACTAATGTCATAGCTGGCTAGGAACAGAGATAGCAGATTGTACACAAAATGTTATGTTCTGCTAAAAGATACGCAATTGACCACATATTGCACTATAAAAGCAAGCATAAAAGGAAATCTGTATACCGTGTAAAAGTGTATTAATGAGATCTGGAATGCATGAAAAATATCCATATGGGAGTCTACAGCAGTCATCACATATAAAATGATCATTTTGTAAGGTGCTGATGTAGGAGATCTCCTAAAGGAAATGTAAGAATATCCATATGAAAGAGATCGGTTATCCATATTTACTCATTACAGACCCAGGCTCTGCTTGCTACTTTGTAGTTCTTCAAAGTGGTTGACCTTAAAGGAACACTAAAGGTTTGTTTTTTATTAGATCAATTGATTGCTGTAAGCTAGAGCATTTAAATATCACTTACCTCGTTTTTCCTTTTGACCTCCAAAATATAGTAATCCAGGTTTGAAAATGCCATTTCCTGTCTCTCCTCTTCTTGCTTTCCACCAGCATCTGAGCCGTTTTGCATGGTGGAAAGCAGAATGTGCTCACCCCCTCCCTATGACTACAGCTTTGCGTGAAGATGCTCTCTTGTCCCTCACAGGCATGGAGGCTAAGCCTTATGGGAAATGTAGTTCCCATTAGGCCGTGATGTAGCAAGAATGAATGTGCACCGCAAACCAGGAAGTCAGTGAGAATAATGATTCAGGAGTGACGGAGGTAAATAAAACAGCTCGATTTCAACAGGTATCAAACTAGTTATAATGCAAAACATTACTTTTTACTTTATCAGCTACTGTCAGACTTTAATTTATAAGGAAAATATTTTTGTCTTTACAACCCCTTTAAGGCCCCATACAGACGACCGAACATGTTTGCTGAAACTGGTTCACGGACCAGTTTCAGCAGACATGTTCGGTCGTCTGTACAGCCGAGCGGACAGGATTCCAGCGTACATTTGCCCGCCAGACCGTTTTCGAGCGGGCAAATGTTTCTAAACAGTATTGAACTGCCAGGGCCGCGCACGTCGCCGCATCATCGTCGCAGTGACGGCGCGGCCTCGTCGCCGCGTATCGTGTACGCGCGGATTTCTGTATGATGGTGTGTACAGCCATCATACAGAAATCTCCGGGCGGGCATGTACGCTGAAAACGGTCCGGCGGACCGTTTTCATCGTACATGTTTGCCCGTCTGTACAGGGCCTTAGACCCCTTTCACACTGAGGAGTTTTTCAGGCTGTACAGCGCTAAAAGAATAGCGCCTAAATACCGCCTGAAAAACTCCTGCCCAGCCTTCTCAATGTGAAAGCTCGAGGGTTTTCAGACTGAGGCGATGCGCTGGCAGGAGAGAAAAAAATCTCCTGCAAGCAGCATCTTTGGAGCAGTAAGAGGAGCAGTATGTATACCGCTCCTTCCAATGTAAATCAATGGGAAACCGCGGTAATACCGCCTGCAATGTGCCTCTACAGAGGCGCATTGCGGGCGGTATTAACCCTTTATCGGCCGATATCGGTGGTTAATACCGCACCGCTAGGGGCCGAATCCCGCGGCAATTCCGACGGTATAGCGCCGCTATTTTTTTGCGCCGCTATACCGCCACCGCGCCTCTGGCACCAGTGTGAAAGGGGCCTTACTGCTTCTGGATTTTCTCAGTCATATAGTGCTTTCCCCTAGAGATTGGGCCAAGGTTATGCCAGCAGTGTGGGTATATAATTATTACATAAACAGATACGCTTGGGTACTATGAGCATGAGCATGTGTACTAAGGAAAGATTTTTTTTCAGTCATATCATCTGTGCATGATCCTATACCATTAAAGGGGTTGTAAAGGTAAAAGTTTTTTTACCTTAATGCATCCTATGCATTAAGGTAAAAAAACATCTGACAGCACCGCCCCCCCCCCCCCCCGAGCCCCCGTTTTACTTACCTCACCCCTCGAAAGTCCCGGGCGCGTGCTTGTCATCCTGTTCGGTTCCCAGCCTGGCCGTTGATTGGCTAGGCTGGGCGGATTGATAGCAGCGCAGCCATTGGCTGGTGCTGCTGTCAATCACAGCGGATGACGCGGCGCGCCGGGGGGCGGGGCCGAGTGATACAGTCGGCAGCTATGGCCGCCGCTGTATCCCGGGAGCGCGTTTGCAAAAGCTTTCCACCATGCGAGCTCGCTCGCATGAAGGTAGAAAGCTTTTGTGAGGAGGAGCCGAGACAGCCGCCGAGGGACCCCAGAAGACAGGATTCGGGGCCACTCTGTGCAAAACGAGCTGCACAGTGGAGGTAAGTATAACATGTTTGTTATTTTAAAAAAAATAAAAATCTGCCTTTAGGCCTTGTACACACGGACGGACTGTCCGCTGAAAACGGTCCGCCGGACCGTTTTCAGCGGACATGTCCGCTCGGAGATTTCTGTCTGATGGTTGTACACACCATCAGACAGAAATCCGTGCGGACACGATACGCGGTGACGTGGCCGTGCCGTCGCCGCGACGATGACGCGGCGTTGTGCGCGGCCCTGGAAGGTCAATGCTTCCACGCATGCGAGGGCTTTCGGCCGAGCGGACATGTACAGTGAGTCTGTACAGACGACCGAACATGTCCGACGGACAGGCTTCCAGCGGACATGTTTCTTAGCATGCTAAGAAACATTTGTCCGCTGGAAACCTGTCCGATCCGCCGGAAAATTGTCCGGTCGGACGTACAGACGACCGAACATGTCCGCTGAAACTGGTCTGCGGACCAGTTTCAGCAGACATGTTCGGTCGTGTGTACGGGGCCTTAGTGTTCCTTTAAAGCCTAAGTGCAGCCAAAATGAAAAACAGAAAAATTAGCCGGTCAAGTTTCTCAACCCCAAACTCGCTCATCCATGTCTTTATGGGCCTTGCTTTGTTCACTGGTTCAAATCATTTGGTAGAGGGGGGTTTATGGTGTGGGGTTGTTTTTCAAGGGTTGGGCTTGGCCTCTTCCAGTGAAGGGAACTCTAAGGCCCCGTACTCACGACCAAACATGTCTGCTGAAACTGGTCCGCGGACCAGTTTCAGCAGACATGTTTGGCCGTGTGTTGGCCCGAGTGGACCATTTTCGGGCGGATCGGACAGGTTTCCAGCGGAAAACTGTTTCCTGGACTTGCTTTAAAACAGTCCGCTGGAAACCTGTCCGCCCGGACATGTACGGTCGTCTGTACAGACCTACCGTACATGTCCTGCCGCCCGCCATCCCTCGCATGCGTCGAATGACTTCGACGCATGCGTGGAAGCATTATAAAGGCAGGCCGCCCACGTCGCCGCGTCATTGTCGCGGCGACACCGCGTCATCGACGCGGCAACACCGCGGACACGCCCCGCGTATTGTTTATGCGCGGACCTCTGTTCGATGGTGTGTACATCCATCGAACAGAAGTCCCCGGGCAGACATGTCCGCTGAAAACGGTCCGCGGACCGGTTTCATCGGACATGTTTGCTCGTGAGTACTCGGCCTTAAAGTGGTTGTAAACCTTTACAGACCACTTGGCCCTACAGGTAAGCCTAGATTAAGGCTTACCTGTAGTTGCAAGAGATAACTCCTTAACCTACATGGTTAAGGAGATATTTGCAGAAAAGACTGCACTGATGTCTACGGCGCATGTGCGCTGTAGACAATGGCGCAGGCGCACTGAGTGTGCCGCAGTTAAGGTGATCATGCCGTCACTGCCGGCTCCCTCGCGCATACGGGAGTGATGTCATCGCTGCTCTGGCCGGAGCAGCGATACCCAGAAGTCACTCAGGTATCATGGTGGCGGCGGAGGAGAGGAACGAGGGTCGCTTTGGGGGCTTCAATCTTAGGTAAGTAATTCATAATGAGCTAGTATGCTATGCCTTTCATTATGCCTTTCTCTTGCAGGTTTTTTTTTTTAAGAAAATGAGGGTTTACTTCCTCTTTAAGGCGTCAGCATACCAAGACATTTTGGACAATTTCATGCTCCCAACTTTGCGGGAACAGTTTGGGGGTGGCTTCTTTCTGTTCCAACATGCCTGCGCACCAGCGCACATAGCAAGGTCCATAAAGATATGGATGAGCGAGTTTAGGGTGGAGGAACTGCACTGACCTGAGTCCTTACCTCAACCCTATAGAACACTTTTGGGATCAATTAGAGTGGAGACTGCGAGAAAGGCCTTCTCGTTCACATCAGTGCCTGACCTCACAAATGCGCTTCTGGAAGAATGGTCCAGCATTCCCATAGACACACTCCTAAACCTTGTGGGCAGCCTTCCCAGAAGAGTTGAAGCTGTTATAGCTGTAAAGGGTGGGCCAACTCAATATTGAACCATACGGACTAAGACTGGGATACCATTAAAATTCATGTGCGTGTGAAGGCAGGGGTGAGAAGAGTCCGTATAGCCCTGGTAGTGGCCAGGGGTTCCACCAGATGCAATAGACATACTTCAACAGACATGGGTATTGAGATAGAAGTGACCGACCTGATACAGTGTGCAATGGCTTGCCAATGGGGTTTAATCTGTGGAGTAAAGATTCAGGGGCAGATCCACAAAGAGAGTACGCCGGCGTATCTAGTGATACGCCGGCGTACTTTCAAATTTACGGCGTTGTATCTTTGTTTTGAATCCTCAAAACAAGATACGACGGCATCTGGGTTAGATCCGACAGGCGTACGTCTTCGTACGCTTCGGATCTTAGATGCAATTCTTCGGCGTCCGCTGGGTGGCGTTCCCATCGTATTCCGCGTTGAGTATGCAAATGAGCTATTTCCGACGATCCACAAACGTACGAGCGGCCGTCGCATTCTTTTACGTTGTTTCCGTTCGGCTTTTTTCGGCGTATAGTTAAAGCTGCTATTTGGTTGCGTACGCAATGTTAAGTATGGCCGTCGTTCCCGCGTCGAATTTGAAAATATTTTATTTTGTTTGCGTAAGTCGTCTGTGAATGCGGCTGGATGTAATTTACGTCCACGTCAAAACAATGACGTCCTTGCGACTTCATTTAGCGCAATGCACGGCGGGAAATTTAGGAACGGCGCATGCGCAGTTCGTTCGGCGCGGGGACGCGCTTCATTTAAATTAAACACGCCCCCTACTCGCCGATTTGAATTATGCGCCGTTACGCCGCGAGAGATACACTACGCCGCCGTAACTTACGGCGCGAATTCTTTGTGGATTCAAAGATAAAAAAAGTAAGTTACAGCGGCGTAGCGTATCGCTGTGCCCATGCAATTGTATGTGGATCTGCCCCACACTGCGCGTCAGTAGCTCCAAGTCACTGGGCTCAAGGTCAAGAGGCTCCCTGCCAAATTGCGAGCAAAAAGCATGTCTCAGTTGAATGTATCTGAAAAAATGTGTATTAGACAAGTTATATTTAAGTTTTAATTCATTAAATGACAGTAGGGTACTTCTCAATATAATGTGGTTTAAGATCTTTCATTTCATATTTAGTCCATGCTACCGGGTCCGGGTAATCGAAAAAGTGTATTATATTAGGATCCCCTCCCTGATTTTTAGATTTTTTTGCATTTTTTCACACTTAAATGATTCAGATAATCAAACCAATTTTAATATTACACAAAGATAACCCAAATAAATACAAAATGCATTTTTTAAATAATTTCATTTATTAACCACTTCAGCCCCGGACCATTTGTCTGCCAAGTGACGGGGACACTTTTTGCGATTCGGCACTGTGTCGCTTTAACTGACAATTGCGCGGTCGTGTGACGCGTCTCCAAAACAAAATTGATGTCCTTTTTTTCCCACAAATAGAGCTTTCTTTTGGTGGTATTTGATCACCTCTGCGGTTTTTATTTGTTGTGCTATAAACAAAAATAGAGCGACAATTTTGAAAAAAAAGCAATATTTTTTACTTTTTGCTATAATAAATATCCCCCAAAAATATATGAAAAAAAAAATTTGCCCCAGTTTAGGCCGATACGTATTCTTCTACATATTTTTGGTAAAAAAAATATCGCAATAAGCGTTTATTGATTGGTTTGCGCAAAAGATATAGGGCCGGATTCAGATACATTGCAGTATCTGCCGGCGCGGCGTAACATACGGTACGCCGCCGTAACTTAGGGCGCAAGTTCAGTATGCAGAAAGAACTTGCGCCCTTAGTTACGGCGGCGTAACGTATGTGTGTCGGCGTAAGCCCGCCTAATTCAAATGGGGATGATGTGGGCGTGTTTTATCGAAATACACTATGACCACACGTATTTGAAGTTTTTTACGAACGGCGAAATCCCAGTGCGCATGCTCGAAATTACGCCGCAAAGCCTCATTGGTTTCGGCGTGAACGTAACTTACGCAAAGCCCTATTCGTGAACGACTTATGCAAACGACATAAAATTTTCAAAACTTGGCGCGGGAACGACGTCCATACTTAACATTAGCTACGCCTCATATAGCAGGGGTAACTTTACGCCGGAAAAAGCCTAACGTAAACAACGTAAAAAAATGCGCTGGCCGGACGTACGTTTCTGAATCGGCGTAAATACCTAATTAGCATATTCCTCGCGGAACTATACGGAAGCGTCACCTAGAGGCCAGCGTAAATATGCAGCCTAAGATACGACGGTGTAAGACACTTACGCCGGTCGGATCTTAGGGAAATCTATGCGTAACTGATTCTCTGAATCAGGTGCATAGATACGACGGCCCGCACTCAGAGATACGACGGCGTATCCGGAGATACGTCGTCGTATCTCGTATTTGAATCCGGCCCATAGCGTCTACAAAATAGGGGACGGTTTTATGGCATTTTTTTTTTTTGCTAGTAATGTCGGCGATCAGAGATTTTTATCGTGACTGCGACATTATGGCGGACATATCAGACACTTTTGGCGCTATTTTGGGACCATTCACATTTACACAGCGATCCGTGCTATAAAAATGCACTGATTACTATGTAAATGTGACTGGCAGTGAAGTGGTTAACCACTAGGGGGCTAGGAAGGGGTTAGGTGTGTCCTAGGGAGTGATTCTAACTGTTAGGGGGCGTGGCTACGAGTGACATGTCACTGATCGCTGCTCCCGATGAGAGGGAGCAGACGATCAGTGCTGTGTCACTAGGCAGAACGGGGAGAGGACTTGTTTACACATAAAAGGTTATATAGGGCGGTAAAGGGGGGTGGCAGGGGAGCTGAGCCAGCACAGGCAGTAATTAGACACTCCCAGAAAAAAAAAAGGACTATAATGTCCAAGGATGGAAGGAATAGGCTATGCTATTGTCATGTTTTTTAAAAAGTTCAATGGTACATTGCAAGTAATTCAAAAATCAGTTATGGAAAGAAAAAACATTACAGGTATGAATTTAAAATCCGTGATTTTTCTGTGCTTCTACCTGACATGTTTTAAGTTGTTGACAGAATCTGTTTAACATTCTTCAGACTGACCAGAGTTGTGTACAGTGACAGTGCATTTTGTAAGCTAATGTGAATTCCTTTTCAGCTTTCTTACAGTGTTGTATCTCTCTGCAATCATCTGAGCCGCTCCTTGAAAAAGAAAGTTCTTCCTGAAGAGGACAGTAGATTGGTAAAAATATATATTTTAGTTACTGTGATTTTTGTGCTGATCTTATATTGTTGTCTTCAGGCTCTCAGCGGTTACAACTCCCCTGTAGAATTGCTGAGTCCTCAGTATTTTGTTACCCAAATCAGTGATAACCTTATGACCACCCACTATAACCCATTGAGGCATAGACTCCACTAGACCTTTGAAGGTATGCTGTGGTATCTGGCACCAAGGGCCAGATTCAGGTACATTTATGTTGCGCAGCGGGGGCGTAACGTATCCCATTTACGTTACACCGCCGCAAGTTTACAGCGTACGTGCCTGATTCACAAAGCTCTTACCTGTAAACTTGCGGCGGTGTAACGTAAATCCGCTCGGCGCAAGCCCGCCTAATTCAAATGGGGCGGGCACCATTTAAATTAGGCGTGTTCCCGCGCCGAACGTTCTGCGCATGCTCCATGTGAAAATTTCCCGACGTGCTTTGCGCAAAAATTACGGCGCCCCAATGTTTTTTTTGAACGGCGACGTGCGTTACGTCGTTTCGTATTCCCGGACGTCTTACGCAAAAAAAAAAAAATTGAAATTCGATGCGGGAACGACGGCCATACTTTAACATGGCTGTTCTAAAGATAAGCCATGAAAAAGCAGGCCTAAGTTTGCGACGGGAAAAACCGACTAGCGACGACGTAAGAGATTGCGACGAACGCGCGGATCTTCGTGGATCGGCGTAACTAGTCATTTGCATATTCTACGCCGACCGCAATGGAATCGCCACCTAGCGGCCGGCTTAGAATTGCATCCTAAGATCCGACGGTGTAAGTCAATTACACCTGTCGGATCTTAGGGCTATCTATGCGTAACCTGATTCTATGAATCAGCCGCATAGTTACGACGGGCAGATCACAGAGATACGACGGCGTATCAGGAGATACGCCGTCGTATCTCTTTTGTGAATCTGGCCCCAAGTCGTCAGTAGCAGATTCTTTAAGTCGTGTAAGTTGTTAGGTGGGGCCTTTTTTTTTCAGCACATCCCACAGATGCTCAATTAGATTGAGAATTGGAGAATTTGGAGGCCAAGTCAACACCTCAAACTCGTTGTTTTTCTCAAACCATTCTTGAATTCATAAGATCAGGCCACCTTCTTTCATTGCTCTGTGGTCCAGTTCTGATGCTCACATGTAGATTCTTTTGGCACATTTGCAGGTGCTTGGACAGCATGGGCACCCTGACCGGTCAATGGCTATGCAACCCCATATGCAGCAAACTGCAGTTCACTGTGTATTCTGACACCTTATTATTAGAACTAGAGTTAACATTTTCAGCAACTTGAGCTACAGTATCTCTTTTGCATTGGCCAGGGAGGCTATGCATATAAATGAGGCTTAGTCACCAATGACTGGTTTTCCTTCCTTGGAGCACTTTTGGTAGGTCTTGATCATTGCAGACCAGGAACAGTCCACAAGAGCAGCAGTTTTTGAGTTGCTCTGACCCAGTCATCTAGCCTGCACCATTTTTTATGCTTTCAACACATCAACTTCAAAGACAACATGTTCACTTGCTGTGCAATATATCCCACCCACTTTCAGGTGCCATTGTAATGAGACAATCTGTGTTTTTCACTTTATCTGTCAGTGGTCATAACGGTAGGACTGATCGGTGTATACTGGCTCAGTGGTCCAACTTACTGCTTAATGCTTGAATTCCTGAAGTGCAACTCCAACCAAAAGTTATTTCATGACCCATCTTCAGTGTTCTTGTTGAGGGAAGAAGGTTCTCATCCAATATTCTACCATACGTGGCCCTGTCCATTGGCCCCTCAATGCGGCAAATTCGGCCTGTACCATTAGCAGAGAAACAGCCCCAAAGCATCATTTTTCTTCCTCCAAACACAGTGGGCCGGATTCAGATACCTGAGCATATCTGTCCGGCCGGCGTAACGTATCTCCGATCTCCGATACGTTACGCCGCTCTAACTTTGGGCGAAAGTTCTTTATTCAGAAAGAACTTGCGCCCTTAGTTACGACGGCGTAACGTATGTGTTGCGGCGTAAGGCCGCGTAATTCAAATGGGGATGTAGGGGGCATGTTTTATTCAAATTTGTGTTGACCCCGCGTTTTTTACGTTTTATTTGAATGGCGCATGCGCTGTCCGTAAAATATCCCAGTGTGCATTGCTCTAAATGACGTCTCAAGGACGTCATTGCTTTCGACGTCCAGCCGTATTCGCGAACGACTTAAGCAAACAATGTAAAATTTCATAACTCGGCGAGGGAACGACGGCCATACTTAACATTAGCTACGCCTCATATAGCAGGGGTAACTATACGGCGGAAAAAGCCGAACGCAAACAACATAAAAAAAAAACGCCCGGCGGTCGTTTGTTTCTGAATCGGCGTAAATCCTAATTTGCATATTCCTTGCGTAAACATACGGAAGCGCCACCTAGCGGCCAGCCTGAAATTGCAGCCTAAGATCAGACGGTGTAGGACACTAAGGCCTCGTACACACGACCGGATCAGTCCGTTGGGATTTATCCGCGGATCAGTTCCAGCAGACAAATCCGGTCGTGTGTACGGCCTAGCGGACATTTTTCGGCAGGCATTTCTCCAGCCGACGGTTTTCAAGCGGATAAAAATTTCTTAGCATGCTAAGAAATCTATCCGCTGGAAACCTGCCCGTCGGACTGATCCGGTCGTCTGTACAGACTCAGCGGATAAGTCCAAGCGATCCCCATCCCTCGCATGCGTCGAAGTGATTCGACGCATGCGTGGAAGTATTTACCTTCCAGGGTCGCGCACGTCGCCGCGGCGACGGCGCGGCCACGTCACCGCTTATGTTTTCCGTGGGGATTTTGATCTGATGGTGTGTACAGCCCATCAGATCAAAATCGGGAGCAGAAATGTCCGCTGGAAACGGTCCGACGGACCGTTTCCAACGGATATCCTCTCGTGTGTACAGGGCCTTACACCTGGCGGAACTTAGGGAAATCTATGCGTAACTGATTCTCTGAATCAGTCGAATAGATACGACGGCCGGACTCAGAGGTACGACGGTGTATTTGGAGATACGCCGTCGTATCTCTTTCTGAATGCGGCCCAGTGAGTCCCCCTCCTCATGAAGACACATGTACCGTCATGCCAATGAACATCTAAATGATTCGGAGAAGGATTGGAAGAACGTGTTGTGGTCAAATGAGACCAAAGTTTAACTCTTTGGCATTAACTTGACTCACTGTGTTTGGAGGAAGAAAAATGCTGACAATGACCCTAAAAACACCATCCCTACAGTCAAGCACGGAGGTGAAAACATGATGCTTTGGGGCTGTTTCTCTGCTAAAGTTACAGACCGACTTAGTCGCATTGAGGGGCCAATGGACAGAGCCATTTATTGCAAAATCTTGGATGAGAACCTTCTTCCCTCAGCCAGAACACTGAAGATAGGTCGTGGATGGGTCTTCCAGCATGACAATGACCCAAAACATATCGCCAAGTCAACAAAGCAGTGGCTCAAGAAGAAGCACATTAAGGTCATGGAATGGCCTAGTCAGCTCCACACCTTAAAGTGGATGTAAACCCAAATTTTTTTTGATGTCACAATGTAGAGTATAAGATTTCCTATCATCTGTGCCCAGTCTTGCCACACAGAGTTAATCCAGCTCTAAACAATCCTCTTTTATTGTTCAGTGAAAATTAACAGACTGCCAGATAAAACCCTGTCTAAATAAAAAGTCCTTTCCTCTCTCCTTGCTTTGAGTGACAGGTTATTTACATATCTAGCTTGGACATGTTTATCGTATGTTATGTTATGTTTATCATAATATGAGGTGATCCACAGTATAAAAAGTGAGAAATTCCACCCCTCCCCCACATAACACATCCTGGTAATATACAATGAACTGTGGATCACCTCATATTATGATAAACATAACATAACATATGATATCGCTGATCGCCGCCATTACTAGTAAAAAAAATATATTAATAAAAATGCCATAAAAATATCCCCTATTTTGTAAACGCTATAACTTTTGTGCAAACCAATCAATAAATGCTTATTGCGATTTTTTTTACGAAAAATATGTAGAAGAATACGTATCGTCCTAAACTGAGGAAAAAAATGTTTTTTTTATATATTTTTGGGGGATATTTATTACAGCAAAAAGTAAAAAATATTAATTTTTTTCAAAATTGTCGCTCTATTTTTGTTTATAGCGCAAAAAATAAAAACCGCAGAGGTGATCAAATACCACCAAAAGAAAGCACTATTTGTGGGAAAAAAAGGACGCCAATTTTGTTCGGGAGCCACGTCGCATGACCGCGCAATTGTCAGTTAAAGCGGCGTAGTCCCGAATCGCAAAAAGTGCTCTGGTCTTTGGGCAGCAATTTGGTCCGGGGGTTAAGTGGTTAAGAATACAGTAGCTATCCTGGATAGAGAACTGACACCATTAAATCAACCAGCATTTTCAGAAGGTGAGGTCAACAATGGCACCCTTCATATGCTCCCAGTAAATGTTCCGTGGCATAGGCAATACAAGAAATTGTAATGAACTGGTGTATTTTATCATCTCTTTTTTGTTCACAGTCACAGTTTTTTGTAAAAGTATTTTTCTAGTAATTTTGCCAAGTTACAGTTGTTTTTTATATTTTTAATGAGCAATTATGAAGGAAAAACACCCACAGAACTTCTGGTCTATTCACAAGCCTTTTACTGAGTATTGAACTTGACTTTAATTATTATTCTATCTTCAAACATCCCTGATGAGGATATCAGCACAGAAATGTTCCCCAGGTACACATACATATATTTCCTTTATTTCAGAGGAACTGTGAAAGTGATGTAGAGGATGAAACAAGACAAAGCGTAATACGACCAAGAAGAAGAAGCAGCATCTCCTGAATACTTTTCATGCTGAGAAGGAGTGAACAGGATCAAGGTCACATCATCTTCTCTGAAGGTCAAACAGCGGTGTAGGTGGTAGAGCTGGAGGGATGCTGTGCATTCTGACGAGGCCGGTTCCATTGCCTATATTCACTGTTCGTGCGGGATTTACTTCTACTTGGAAACATTGTGACTCTTACATAACCACACAGTTTTTCTGTATTAAAAATATATAACATGCAGCAAAATCATCACAGACTCATTTAAACAGAATGGTACACATTACCAACCATGTATCTGTTCTTACGTAACTGATTGCTTGTTGATGTTCATTATATTACTTTAAAATCCTTTTTTTAAATTCGGGGTTGATTTAGTAAAAGCAAACAGGCAGTTCGCTTCACAGGGGAAGATGCAATTTGCAAGGGAATTTGCCCCAGAACTTATTGAATGAGGTAAAGTTTCACTTTGAAAAGAACACCCAATTATGATACATTTCTTGCACATGTTTGGATGATAGAAGTCAGCAGAGCTTCACCTCATTTACAAAGCTCTAGAGTACATTCCAATGCAAAATGCAACTTCTCTTGCAAAGTAAACAGCCAATTTGCCTTTAATAAATCAACCCCACGCTGTCAGTGGACTGTGTTATTATATTATCAGGAAACTGGAACACATTGGGGTTGATTTTGTAAAGGCAAATAGGCCGTTCACCTTAAGACCCGGTTCACACAGGGGCGGCACGACTTTGGGAGCGACTCGGCAAGACGACTTCAGAGGTGACTTGCAAAATTACTTTTGTATTGAAGTCAATGCAAGTCGCCCCCAAAGTCGTACAAGAACCTTTTTCTAAGTCGGAGCGACTTGAGTCACTCCTTTTAGAATGGTTCCATTGAACAGAGCAGAGAGCGACTTGTCAGGCGGCTGAGTCGCCCCTGTATGAACCGGCTCTGAAAGGAAATTTTCACATGGTTTAGTGAGTGAGATAAAGCACTAAAGCTCTGCTGACTATCAATGTCCAATTATGTGCAAGCGAAATACTGTTTTGTTTTAATTCTCCTGGCAAGTGATTGGATATTCTTTGCATAGTGAACGTTGACCACGTTTACTAAGCTAAGAGAAAAATCCCTTAAAAAAGGGAACTGCTTTTTTGTCTTTGGTAAATCACCCCTCTTGTCTCTCTTTATTATTATATATCAACATTACCAGACTTACATGAAAATGGGCAAAATGCAGTACCAGGTATCTTACTGCAACAAATAGTATTCCTTTGAAGTAACTGAATGATGCATGTTCTGAAAAACTGACTTATCTTCAGTCACTAGTCTTTTATAACACTGACTGCATTGAAAATGCTACAAATTCTGTGTTAATGCATATTTTTTATTCACTTATGTTTTCCGAGATTTGAAAGCCAGTTGGCCCTTAGACAAGGATTACATAGAACTGGGCTAGCACAGGGGCGATTAGAGGCACTTATGTGTATTGACAGCACCCACTGCACACAGATTTACCAGCGCAGTCCCAGTACACATGGTGTGAACATACCCTTAAGGTAAACCATTTGTTAATAGCACAATCACAATATAATGCCATGTGATGATGTCACACACAGATCACCATCAATGTGCCTACTATAGTCACTATGATGAATGCTACTAAATAGGTTGCAGAACAGTATTTTTCTATAACATATCATTACATATGATAAATGTAGTTAATACAGTAGATGATCACTGCACTGAATGAGTGCTGTAACTGATTATTACCAAGTGAGTGAAAGGCCAAAACAGTTTGGTAGCAAAGTCATCGATATATCTTTCCTCAGATCTGATAATACATAGATAAGATATTTCCATGGGTTATTTCCACATTCATTGTCATTTCTACATAGAAAACTGAAAAAAGTTGGGCATTCGTAATACTACAATTACTGAATAAAAATGAAGAAGTTACGAAAATTATAGAGATAAGAAAATCCTGTTTAGTTTTACAAGTCAGGTGCATTGACGACACAAGGCAATTTTTATTGTCTTCTTAGCAGGGAATAAAAGTCAAAAGCATGATTCTGCACACCTTAAGAAAACAAGTTTGTCTTTACCTGTTTGAATGCGCATGTGTGCATGTACCCATGTAGTGCGTTTACCTATGTAGTGCCTTTATTGGTTTATGGTAACCTTTATGTTTTTATTTTTCTTAAGATATACCTGCATTTTCAATAAACTTTTGTACTTGTTTGTGTAGCTTGTGAAAAAAGTACCAATATGATGGGTTAACTTTACTAAAGATAAATCTTGTATATTGCAGTTTTTAGCAAGACTGCTGGGAAAAGGAAAAATGTATCTGAAAGTGCAGCTACATAATATAACGCTACATTCACATTATATATATATACTGTTTATGTGACTTTATTGTGTATTAACAAGTGTGCACTTTAGTCATGCTTAGAATTAAATGTATAACAGCCAATACACATTACTTTGAACATTTATCTACTAGAGTCTGCATAATTATTTAAAGGGGTTGTAAAGGAAAACATTTTTTTCCCTAAATAGCTTCCTTTACCTTAGTGCAGTCCTCCTTCGCTTACCTCATCCTTCGGTTTTGCTTTTAAATGTCCTTATTTCTTCTGAGAAATCCTCACTTACTGTTCTTCTGTCTGAAACTCAATACCGTAATGCGAGGCTTTCTCCCTGGTGTGAAGAAAGCCTCTTGAGGGGGGAGGGGGCGAGCAGGAATGTCAGGACGTCCACTAACACACAGGTCCTTTCTCTATGTGTCCTGACTTGCCTGCTCACCCCCTCCCCCCTCAATAGGCTTTCTCCACACCAGGGAGAAAGCCTTGCATTACGGTGTTGAGTTACAGACAGAAGAACAGGAAGTGAGCATTTCTCAGAAGAAATAAGGACATTTAAAAGCACAATCGAAGGATGAGGTAAGTGAAGGAGGACTGCACTAAGGTAAAGGAAGCTATTTAGGGAAAAGAAAATTTCCTTTACAACCCCTTTAAGCTGGCCCTACACTATGCAAAGTTTAGGTGGTTCCCAGGTTGCCACCCTCTCGTCTGACATCCTTCGATTGAAAAATGGAAAGCGCTGCACTGGAATTTGTCAGCTGAACAGCGGCTGCTTCCAATCAAATGCAGACGATGTTCTGGTATTGTACATGCTGTATAGGGTGGATGGAAGAATCTGTTGATTTTTTTGTTCAGCCTGCAGGCTAAATGAAAATAATCCAACTGTATGATCAGCTTTAGTTGTCCTGCATAGCTCCCCGCTAACCTAAAAAGTGCACAGGATTAGGAAAAGGTCAACCAGATGCCTCATTGTCGGTGTGTAGTCTGCAATTTCCTGCTCTCCTTACTTCCTTACTGATTTGTATGTCTGATTTGTCATCTTTTTATTCCACTTGAGAAAAATTGCCTGGCTGCGTCCTATGCTACACTGCAGCTGAAAAGCTGATTCATACATTTGTGTTCTCCCAACTTGACTACTGCATCGCTCTACTTGCTGGTGTAGCTAAATCCACAATTAATCGACTTCAATATGTTTAAAATTCTACAGCCAAAATCCTGACTAGGTCTGGTACAAGTGATCATATTACCCCTATCCTGGAGACCTTGCACTGTCTACCCGTCGAGGTTTGGCATAAACTTTAAGATTCTCTTGCTCACCTATAAAGCTTCATGGCTTGGCACCCCATTATCTCGTTTAACTTTTATCAACTTACTCCACCCCCCCCTGGTAACCTCAACTCCTCGAATACTGGTTTCTTGTGTGTCCACTCTACTCACCTACACTCAATAGGAGACAGAGCCTTCTCCTGCTTTGCTTCAAAGCTCTGGAATTCACTTCCTAAGAACATCAGAAAGTCGTCTTCTCTAAACTCATTTAAATCAAACCTAAAAACATTTTTCTTTAGATAAGCTTTCATTTAATTGTCACTTTTTTCTTTGTTATCCTGTGTATTTCTTGTGTTTTCCTTGTGAAGCACTTTGAGAAAGCTACATAAATAATGTTTTTTATTATTGTATGGGTGCCTATCATACTTTGTAGTTAAGATGGAGATGGGGGAGAGCAAGGAGTGGACCATACAGTGACCATAAGATACAGTAACTGGCCTTCTTTTCCCTAATACAACCAAGTCATATCCACATCCTCACTTTAAGAAACGGCAGAAAGCTTCATCTAGGTTAAAATAGAAAAGCTACAATCTTGTGGTTTACCTATCCATCACATAATATATGTAATATTTTCATTTGAAGGGTTTAGGTTCTCATTGAAAGAGATCAGTGAATGACAATTTGGCATTGTTTTCAGCAAGTATAACTCTTTAGTATAGTACCTGGGTGTGGTATTGGATGCTAGCCTACTATTATAATGCATGTAAAGCTTTCAGTTTTCACATGGAGAAAGATCACAAAGAGGTAATGTCTGTGATGTAAAAGCAAACAATAAACCCAATGTTTAATTTTATTAATGTAATTTTGTGGCTTGCCTGTCTAGATATGTAAGCGGTATGAATCATAATTGTTTTAAAGCTCCAACACCTACTTGGTCTTACTATGTGCATATAGGAGCCAGAGAAACATGTATAGTGAATGACAGATCTTCCCTCACCAAACAAACAGCAAGGATATGAAGAGGGAGATTGAAAATGTAAAGCATATCTAAATCCAAGAACAAATATAACAGCATAGTGTGGTAGGTCAAATTCAGCAAATATATTAAAAACCGTAAGAAATGCACCCACAGGGGTTAAAGTGATAGATGGATGGTGGAATACCACTGGGTTATTGCACTGTGAGGAAGCCAACAATCCCTGATAGGGACACCTATGCCTTGGCCGAAAGCATAGATGATCCAGTGATAGGAGAGTGACAAGACCGCTGCAAGATGGTTAGGACTGCCAACAAGCCGCGAGATCAAGATCCACTCTCCTCTGACGTTATCCTCAGACATCTTTACCAAGAATTATGATTCCCCAAGTGGATGGGTCTTTAAAGGCACAAAAGAGTGTTTGTTATTCTTGTTAAAATGTATACATTTTATTAAAGGTACAATTAAATTGGGTACATAAAACAATATTATAATTCCATATAGTAGAGCGAACACAGAATCATCTCTACTATATAGCTTTATATGGAATTTTAATATTGTTTTGTGTACCCAATTTTATTGTACATCTAATAAAATGTATACATTGTAACAAGAATAACAAACACACTTTTGAGCCTTAAAAGTCATAATTCTTGGTAAAGATTGCAATATAGTGATATGGCCAACATAACAGGAAAACCTCTAAACCATACCTTACCCTCAGATATGTGCAGTATGACGTGTTTTAAGACATCGCTCCTCTTCCTCAGCCTAACTCTAGGGGTACCGACACATAGTAGTAAGTGGACCAGGGGCTGGCCAGGGAAGGACTCCTAGTGGACTGACAAGGAAATAATAGCAACACTGTCATCCACATGCCAGAAAATCAAGGGCTGTCATAAATAAGACATGTAAAAAAGATTATAATAATTAGTATGTTCTTTATGATTTGATAGGTTCTCCATGAAATTATATACATTTTATGGATTAATATCTCAGATTTTTTGATCATCACTATTAATGATTCTTACTCCTTATCATTATTATTATGAATATATACCAGTTGATATTGGTTTCGTATTACTATTGTGTCTTATAAGCATACCTTCTTAGCATTCATATAAGAATACAATACCTTCTTAACATAATACAGGGTGGGCCATTTATATGGATCCACCCGGGTGGGCCATTTATGTGGATACACCTTAATAAAATGGGAATGGTTGGTGATATTAACTTCCTGTTTGTGGCACATTAGTATATGTAAGGGGGGAAACTTTTCAAGATGGGTGGTGACCATGGCGGCCATTTTGAAGTCGGCCATTTTGAATCCAACTTTTGTTTTTGGTGTATCCATATAAATGGCCCACCCTGTATAATGTTTTTAACACATGTCTTATTTGTGACAGCTCTCGATATAGTGGCATGTGGGCAGTGGTTTTACTAGTCAGTCCACTATGAGTCTGCTCCTAGCTAGCCCCCGGTCCATCTAACCTGTGTGAGTAGTAGCCTTATGCCGCATACAGACAACCAGACATTCCAACAACAAAACCGTGGATTTTTTTTTTCAACGGATGTTGGCTCAAACTTGTCTTGCATACACACAAATGTTGTTGGAAATTTCGAACCCCAAGAACGCAGTGACATACAACACGTACAACGGCACTATTAAAGGGAAGTTCAATACTAGTCGTGTTAGTAGAAGTTTGGTAAGAGACGATTTGCGCTTTTCAACCTTGTGCTTTGCAGTCAGTTACAGCGTGATGAATGTGCTATCTCCATTACAAACGCTAGTTTTACCAGACCGAGCGCTTCCGTCTTGTACTTGATTCAGAGCATGCGTGGAATTTTGTGCGTCGGAATTGTCCACACACGATCAGAATTTCCGAGAACAGATTTTGTTGTCGGAAAATTTGAGAACCAGCTCTCAAATTTTTGTTGTCGGAAATTCCGACAGAAAATGTCCGATGGAGCCTACACACAGTCGGAATTTCTGACAACAAGCTCCCATCGAACATTTGTTGTCGGAAATTCCGAGTGTGTGTAGGCGGCATTAGAGTTAGGCTGAGCAAGAGGTGAGACACCTTAAAGTGCATCCCATTGTGGATGTCTGAGGGTGACGTCAGAGGAGGGTGGATCCTGACCTTGCAGCCGCGTGTCCTGGCTTTTTAGTGGTCCTAACCTAACCATCTCATATCGGTGCTGCCACTCTGCTATCACTGGATCATCTATGCTTTCAGCAGAGGCACTGGTGTTCCAATCAGAGAATGTCGACTTCCTCACTGTGCAATGACCCAGCAGTATTCCACCATCCATCTGCCACTTTAACCCCTGTGTATGCATTTCTTAAGGTAATTAATACATTTTCTGGATTTGATTTACTACACTATGCAAGTTTTTCTCTCCTATTGTTGCATTAGATGGAGCTCCTCCTCCAGATCACCCGGCAGCATTCAATGCTTGTTTAGATAAGTCTTTTTCTAAGTCTTTTTTCTCCCCATACACCGGTGTGTTCTCAGATTGTTTTCATTTATGATCCTAATGACTACCTGTTACATTCATATATATATATATTATATATTGCAGTCTATTTTATGACATGACTGGGCAACTTTCACAGATGGAGGTCATCATGGGATCTCACTTTTTTTAGTTTACAATAACAGCTTACCAATCCTTGTGGTGATTGCATTTGTTTATTTTCTTCAGACTGTTTCCCTCGATATTAAAATGTAGATGATAGGCCTTATTGGAACTCTTTCAAGTAACAAAATACTTGTGAGATACTAAGTTCTGAGCTTGCATCAGTCCTGCAAGGGTGTACAAGCAGGGATGTGCATGGAAGATGACCCTCTATATACTGATGTACTGATTAATGCGCCCATGTGAATGGGGCTTAAATGTAAACTGCCATTTCCGGGAACTTGTTCTTCCCATGTTTTACTGTCTATCAGCCATGTTGGTTCACTACTAAGCTCCTTTTATAGTATCATAATCAAAAATAGTATTGTAGCACATGGTCAGCTCCCTCAAAACTCAAAAATAAAGATAATAAATGAAGTCAATATTCAGTATTTTTAGACATTGACTTTTATGCTCCGAGTTTTTGTGGTGGAAAAAGTGTTGATTCTAGTGCAGGGTTATTGCAGGTCATACTTCCTTATTCAGATTTCCCATTTATTGTCACCCTAACACAGCAACAATGCTTTAACAGCAGTGCAGGTGTGTCACCTAATTAAATAATACAAACTTACTTCCAGAAACCCAGCTTTACTTCGGAAAAGTCAAGCGATTAACCCCTAGTATGTCAGTTCAGTTTTAATGTGAACCATCCTGCTTTGATGTGGTAGGTTTTTATTAAATGACTGTAAACTTACTAAGCCTTCTATAATATTTTTAAAACAGTTACCATTGCTTATGTTTTTCAAGCAACTAATAGTGGCGCAAAGAAAACAAGTTCCTACATCAGCGCTCCACTGTAGATTGTCTTTATAGGAATAATAACTTTAATAGAAGTTCCATCCTTTAAACATTGACAGCAGGAGCATGCATAGGTTATTTGCCACCTGTTTTTTTAAAACCCCCCCCTCCCCCCTTTGGTTTCTAGGACACTTGCACAGCAACCATTACCATGTGACCCAGCATCCTAGCAACCAATAATGCTGTGTGATTGTATATCATTGGTTGCTAGGAAGCTGACAACTAGGCTTCACAGCGTCATTAGTTGCTAGGATGCAGGCAGCTGGGCTGGATAGCATCAATGGTTGTTATGGTCCAGCATCTGATGAAGACACTCTACCCTCATTGCTGCCCCCTGCTGAGTGTTGCATGAGTCGCCTCAGTTTGCCTCATTGGCAGCATGCCCCTGATTGGCAAATTACATGTCCAATGGTAGCAGAAATCTGATGTCATTGTATTGTCAGTTTAAATTAAATATTTCAACATTTCTGTGCATAGAATACTGCTGTTTGGTTTTGTTATCTGAAGTGAACTGAAGTTACAACATTAATGCGTATCTGTATGGTCAAAATGTAAAATAAAAAAATGAATTTCCATGTTGAATTCCAAGTATTTCTAACCTTCTCCTATTAGTCTGAACAAGCTTGAAGTTTGTAAAGAATCCCACACATTCACTTCATTGGGTTCTGTGACATGTATTCACTGTGTCCTGTGAGCAGACACTGCTGTGTTACACATTTCACAGATCCTGCCTTCTGAACTACAGAGGTGCTGACAGGAGTGGTTTCAGGAGGCGGAGTCATCACAGGAATCACTGCTTGCAGACAGCCAAGTACCATGGGATATATAGTCCTTAGAAATGGAAAATAAAGAGCATACAGGGAAACCAGGAAGTTGCAGACAGGGACAGCCAGCAGATGTGCACATGTTAAGTAATCTAATTTTATAATAGATTGTCAAATATAACTATTGTTTGTATTGCTAATACAATGCTGATGTTATAAAATGAAAGCCTATGCTGTGACTTGTTTTTGAGAAGAGCATGTCCTACAGGTAAACATAGCAAGCCCATTAAAACAAGAATCTGGCCAATGATCGGTTGGCATTAGGGGGGTGCATAGGATGTCTGGGTTGAAGTCAGAATTGCATTCTGAGTGCTCTGCGAAAAAACATTCTCCTTATAGATATTTATTTTGTGAATTCCCTTTTCCTTTAGCTTAATATTTTTTGCTGGGCAATGGCTTGTTTAACAAATCCCTCATTGGCACCAAAGCCATTTGATTGGCTGTACTGAAAAAATTATTCTCCCTTATGTGGACCTTGCAAAACAAAATCAAATTATGGTTATGCTATGTACAGTCACCTTTACAGTAAGGCCCCGTACACACGACCGGATCGATCCGATGAAACTGGTCCGCCGGACCAGTTCCAGCAGACAGATCCGGTCGTGTGGAGGCCCGAGCGGACAATTGTCCCGCGGATCGGACAGTTTCCAGCGGATAAAAATTTCTTAGCATGCTAAGAAATCTGTCTGCTGGAAAACTGTCCGTCGGACGTGTTCGGTTGTCTGTACAGACTCACCGGACACGTCCGACCGACCGCCATCCCTCGCATGAGTCATACTGATTCGACGCATGCGTGAAAGCATTGAACTTCCAGGGCCGCGCACATCGCCGCGGCGACGGCGCGGTCACGCCCCGCGTATTGTTTACGCGCGGATTTCTGTCTGATGGTGTGTACAACCATCAGACAATCTCCGGGCGGACATGTCCGCTGAAAACGGTCTGGCGGACCGTTTTCAGCGGATTATCCGTCCGTGTGTACGGGGCCTTAGGGAACGGGGTACAGTATACAAGGCAGTTAACTTACTAGGTAACTCTATGTTATTGATGAGTAAACATGGATGCATTATTTAGTCCTACAAACGTCTTAGGCCCCTTTCATACGCCTTCAGTTTGTTTCATTAGTTCAGTCAAGTTTTTTCAAGTAAAAAAATGGATCAGTTTACATCAGTTCTTTACATCCACTTAACCACTTGAGTAACATTTTTGGTTTACATTAGAGCTGCATGATTCTGGATAAAATGAGAATCAAGTTTTTTTCCCGCTTAGAATAAAGATCACGATTCTCATGGCGAACATCATCTTTCACATTATACAAAAAAATTGGGCTAACTTTACTGTTTATTTATTTTTTAATTCAGAGAAGTGTATTTTTTCCTAAAAAATTGTGTTTGAAAGACCGCTGCGCAAATCCAGTGTGACATAAATATTGCAACACCCGCCCTTTTATTCTGTAGAGTCTCTGCTAAAAAAAGTTATATATATATATATATATATATATATATATATATATATATATATATATATGTATATGTGTATATATATATATGTATATATATATACCGTATTTATCGGGGTATAGCGCGCTCCCGCGTATAGCGTGCACCCCTAAAGTTGCCCCAATTCCTGTGGAAAAAAGATTTTTTTGTACTTACAGTTTTGGTGCCTTGCGCGGCGTCCATCGGCGGCCTCGTCGGGTCCGGCGTCCGTCTGCGGCTTCGGGTGTCCTCTTCGTCGGGTCCGGCGTCCTTCTGCGGCGTCCTCGCGTCCTCCCCGCTCGTTTCCCGCGCCGAGTTTGAATACTGCGCTGACATATACCGAGCGCAGTACACTCGTGTATCGTCGGGCAGACTCTGCAACTCTCGCGCTGACGTCCTGTACGTCCAGGACGTCAGCGCGAGAGGAGCCGAGACTGGCCGACGATACACGAGTGTACCGCGCTCGGTATATGCCGGCGCAGTATTCAAACTCGGTGCGGGAAAGCGGGTATCGGCGTATACCGCGCACCCACGATTTTGCCCTGATTTTCAGGGCAAAAAAGTGCGCGTATACGCCGATAAATACGGTATATATAAAATGTTTGTGGGTTCTAAGTAATTTTCTATTCTGATTTTAACCCTGGGAGCAAGAGACTATTTACCTAGATCAGAGTTGCAGTGTGACAGGGTGACACACCGCAACAACGATCGCTGCGATGCGTGTCCCCGGGGGTGCACAGCAGCTTGTTATCCTGATCACGTCATATGACATCCAATCAGGATAACACAACCACTTTGCCACCGTCATTTTGCTGTATGGCAGGCTGCAAGTGGTTAACTAGTGGAGTAAAAAATCTGGATGTACTCTTTGGCAGGGTGCCTGAGTCACAAGACTGGCTGAACAGAGTTAGAAGTTCTTTGTTATACGGTTCACATTTTGCTTCTTGTCTGGATTTTAGTTTTGAGAAATACAATTTTTGATCATCCAAATCTCTTTCAATAGCTGTAAACTTGTGTTTCTCATTACAATTGCAGCGTTGCAGTACAACCACCACTCCCTTAATGAGCCAGGGATCATGAGAAAATATCCCTTAGGTATCTAGTTAATTAATTATTCTTATAAAAACATTTGTAAGCACAATATGAAAACAATCACACTGTATTACCTATAGGTTTCATAAATAGACTATGCTAAGGTGACCAGATTTTTAAAATGAAATCCAGGGACATTTGTTTTTTATTGGCAAATGGTAAACTATTCCATAAGAATATTTTCCTCAAATGATATATACAGTGTATGTGTTTATGGAATGATTGTATGATATATACGTTATTTCTCACATTTCGTCCATGAGATGAAAAAAAAAATACTCCCGCCTCCCCCCTTTTTTTTTCTTCCCTTCTCCCCTCCTCTTCCCATTGGATTTTTCTGCTTACTCCACTCCTGTTTTTGGAAAACGAAACTGGGTTTGGGCAGCCTCATACATTACTCAGTAATTTCACTTGTGTTAATGTCATGACAAACAACAAAGATGCAGAATACTGTCTACAATACCTACCTGAGATTTTCTACACCTCAGTAAATTGTTCATTTGCTAGATATGTTGTAAGTTACATGCTTGAGGTTTTCAAAGTTTTTGTAAAATGTTGCTGTAATGACTTGATTGTGCCCATTATGGGATTCAATAAAATAATATTTGAGAAAAAAAAAACTTCTTCGAATTTTTTGAGCTATAACTACCAAATGGTATGAAGATAAGAAAAAAAAAACGGAGTGCAGGGCTCAGGAGTGCGCAACATAAAGAATGCAGGGCTTAGGACAGGAGTGCGCTACATAAAGAATGCAGGGCTATGCAGCCTCACCAGATCAGGGGATCAGAGAGAGGAGAGGAAGAGGAGAGCGGGCCGGATCATCACACATACTTGAGTCGTTCGCTGTGACAGCTTTAATTTGAATCGCCGGGTGCCCGTTGTTACACAAGTCCCGCCTCCTGGATCGGCTTCTATCTATGATAAACAGCACATGTCCTGAGATTGTGTGCTGTCTATCAAAGGAGCCAAATCAGGAGGCGGGACTTGTGTGATGACACACGCCCGGTGATTCAAATTAAAGCTGTTACAGCATGAGACGCCTGCCTGACCTTCCCCAGTGCAGAGCGCTTCCCTCTGCCTCAGCACCCACCCAGGATATGCCCTGCACCTAGCACTGCCCCTGCAATCCAGAGACAAATCTGGGGAGAGAGTGTCTTCGGTCTGGGGACTGTCCCTGAAAACCAGGGACGTCTGGTCACTGTAGACTATGCACACTTTAGGATTTGACTTTTGCTGGCTGGTTTTTGGAAGTTGCCCTATAGAGTTTTGTTAGTTATATTTAAACCTTGGATTTCACAAATATTTTATCATTTATGGTAAAGCCCAATTTCAACGAAAACCAGATATGCTGGGGAACAGTAAAAGCTTCTGTCACGTTTTAATGCAGGAAGTAGAAGGGAGGTGTGAGGTGCTGGATGACCACCATTAAGCTCTACCAAGAGTGTTGGACAAAAATTGTTATTTGCTTGAATAGGGACTAGGGCCCAGATTCACAAAGGAGTTACAACGGCGTATCTCCAGATACGCCGTCGTAACTCTGAGTCGCGGGGTCGTATCTATGCGCCTGATTCATAGAATCAGTTACGCATAGATTTCCCTAAGATCCGACCGGCGTAAGTCTCTTACACCGTCGTATCTTAGGTTGCATATTTACGCTGGCCGCTAGGTGGCGCTTCCGTAGATTTCCGCGTCGAATTTGCAAATTAGGTAGATACGCCGATTCACAAATGAGGCGTACGCAATGTTAAGTATGGACATCGTTCCTGCGTCGAATTTTGAAAATGTTTACGTCGGTTGCGTAAGTCGTTCGCGAATAGGGCTGTACATAAGTTACATTCACGTCTAAAGCAATGACATTTGTAGAAAGAAATGTTTGGACAGCCGCACTCTGGAAAAACCTTCTCGGTTGCCTTTTTATCAAACACCATACATCACAGCAAAGACAGGGGCATACAGCTGACGTTTCGCACTACAATCAGTGCTTACTCAAATAACGATTTGCAGCGTAATTTCGAGCATGCGCACTGGGATTCTTTCACGAATGGCGCATGCAAATACGTGGGGTCACAATTCATTTAAATAAAACACGCCCACATCATCCAAATTTGAATTACGCGGGCTTACGCCGGAGCACATACGTTACGCTGCCGTAACTTAGGGCGCAAGTTCTTTCAGAATACGGAACTTGCGCCCTAAGTTACAGGGGCATAAGGTATCTGAGATACGTTACGCCGGCAGAAAGAAACGCCAAGCTACGTGAATCCGGGCCTAGGTGTGCAAAGAGGAATGTGCCAAAACCAGAATATATGTAGCCCCCGATTTAATTGTATTCAGAATCTTGTATCATAAAAAGCCAATGAGTTTCAGCAGTGAAAAAGGTCCTCTTTAGCAAGACCACAAATAAAACATAAAAGATTGTCACCAGTACACAATATTGACTGGTTTGTATGCAGCATAGAATACATCTAGAAACCAGCAATATATTTGGGTGGGACAGCCCCAGTTGAAGTTTGATACTTACTTCTTCACCACTCTTTGCCTTTAGCAGCCACCATCAGGGCCGCCATCAGGGGGGTACAGGCAGTACACCTGTAAGGGGCCCGGAGGTCCCCAGGGCCCCTAGTGACAACCCCCCTTTTTTTAATAAAAAATTTTTTTTTTTATATATTTTTTATTTATTATATATATATATATATATATATATATTTATTATTATTATTATTATTATTATTATTATTATTATTAAAGGGTCCAGAGGTCCCCAGGGCCCCGGATGGCAACCCCCCTTTTTTATTAAAAAAAACTATTTTTTATATTATTTTATTTATTTATTTTTTCTTTTTTTATGTATATACAAGGAAGTTCCTTGTTCGAAGATTTCGATGGAAGACATTGCTGGAACTGGCAACAGAGGAGGACATTGGTATTGGGACACTCCATTTTTCCATGCTGCCTACATCCCCTCCGCTTTATCTGATCCTCAGGGATCAAAGGCTCTGGTAAGGGTCAGTGTGTATACTGATGGTGGTTCTCCTCTTCATTTCACACTGTTTGTTACCAGTCACTGGGGATGTCCTGTGTGTATTGATCACCATACAGATTTACACTATGTTAGTTTCATTTTTTCTGGTTGCTTCGCTGGTGGACTAGCAAAAAAAGTCCCAATCAGGAAAAACATACGGTGCCTTCCTTCACTATGAATGCAGATCCAACACTTCACCGCTGTACTCAGATGAACGGGCACTCAAAGGCAGGTATGTATATGAAAGGAAGAAAAAGAAAGCCTCCTTGCGCAATAATCAAATCAAATGGATAATGCGATCCAATACATCAACATATGCACTCACGAATCCCTGCTTTGTGTAAGCATGAAACGCCGCTCAGTATGCAGTCTCCTCAATTCGATCCGATGGATTTGGATTCGATCGCAGGCTCCTCCCTACGCGTTACGTCACAGGCACGCGACTTAATCATGGGACCCAGAATCCGAGTCCATCGGATCGAATTGAGGAGATGGGTATTGGCTTATAAACAACAATATCAAGGCAATTTGAGGATACAAGAGAATGTAAAAAAGAAGACAGAAGACAAAAAAAGAAAAGGATGCAAAATAAAGAGTGTGCTGAACCAGTGGCGGCCCGTCCATTAGGGGCACCCAGGTGCCGCCCCCTCTATCCTTGCACCCCTGTAGATGAAAAATTGATAGATTCATGCATAGCCTTCCAAGATGCCAGTTGCCTAATATACAGCGGCAGGGGTGTTTTTGAAGCACCTGATTAAAGCCATAGGCTCCAATAGGCTTCAAAATAGAATGGCTTGTGGTGCAGAGCATTGCGCCATGAGCCCACCCAAGTGTTACAACAGTGAATGAATATTCACTGTTGTAACACTGATCCTCAATCCAGCCAATCAGAAGCGGGTGTAAGACCCGTTTCCTGATTGGCCAAAAAGAGAAGACTCACGATTGGCCACTGAGAAGGAGGGAGGAAATGGAAGCTGCCACCACCATGGAGGGCAGGGGAACAGGAGGCCACCCCTGAGCATGGGAAGCCGCAATAGGGTAAGTGCGACTGACTGCCCCACCGATGGGGGGGTAGGGGGGTGTCGGTGGCAAACTGTTTGCCACCCAAAAAAAATCCACTGGCTGTCACTGTGCTGAACATGAAGGCCACATTCACACCCAGTGTCGGGACAAGGTCATTCAGCGCCCAGTTTTAACATTGAGCACATACTTGTGTTGATGGCTCTCTCCTGAAGACTTCTGTGCTCGGTGGTGCATGCTGTGCTCTCTTTCCTACTCATCCTTCCTGCAGCACCTGTGTGTCTGTGAACACCACCAACTGCTTGTTAATACAGGAGCGCTGCACTGGCAGGAGAGAGGTGAAGGAGAAAGAACACATCGCACACTGCCTCCCAGCTATCCCCTTCTCCTCTTGGTGCTCCCACCGTTGACTGACAAGAGTATTGATGCTGTTATCATTACTCCTGTCAGCCTTGAAACAGAAGGAAGGTGCCCCCATACCTACAGTAAGCCATTGTGCCCAGGGCAGCTGTCCCTCCCGCCCATCCCTTGTCCCAGCCCTGTACACACCTGCCTTTTTGCCCAACAGCATGCAGATACATATCGATTGCATGCGATCGGTTACAATTAGCTGGCAGCCTCCCAATGCTTTCAATGAGGCAGCTGGGAAGCCCCGCTAATTTGTTTCGCATTTGCACGCCGTCAGGCAAAAAGGGAGGTGTGAATGTAACCAAAGCCAAAAAAAGGTGTTATTTTATTGATAGATTATACATTTATCACCGGCTAAAGTCCTTTCCTTGAACCATTCCAACCATGTTGTATTTTTGTAAAATATTATGTAATATCAAATCAAAAATATCCCACAACTGTAAGAAGTGTTTTTATGTGGTTCCCCAAGACAACGTCATTCTGTGACGAAACGTGCATCGGGAGGTTCTTGTGAGCAGACGGGTGTCTGCAAGCCGGCTGGCTATATTTTTATGATAATTTTTTATCTTCTCTCGTAAGTGTAACCTTTGTTATAAATAAATCTTCTTGCTAATCAGTACTACACTATGAAAAGTTTTTATTTTTTGGGGCATTGATCGATGGTTGACCCATGCAAACTTGTCTCATTGAGCCTACCTGATACGCCTTCTACTTACCCTCTGCGGGCTGTGGTTGGACGCAGATCCTGACAGTGTACTACTATAAAGGCTTGTTTTCAGCTTACCTCTGGTAAGCGCGCATTCTATGTGGTGGCGGTGCACGTTGTTGGTGGTGTTTATCAAGAGTCTACTGTTTATTCACATGCAACATTCAATGGTGTTTTTTTCTTTACTAAAGGAACTCTTGGACCATTAATTTTTTAAAGGACTGTTCTTTTTTTTGTTCTATAACTTTTTTGTCACATGTTTAGTGCTGCACATACTGTCATTATTTTTGTGAACTTGGTTTATTTATTGTTATTTTTCTTTTGAGCAGCTCCTTCTTATATATAGTTTGTTTTTTATGTGTGTTTCTTGACAAGTTGTGTCTAGGCAGGCCCTGCTAAAGAAGAATGTAAACTTTTCTGTAAAGAAAGTCATTAAAGGAAGTGTAGAATGTGACACATTGCAGAATAGTTCACCCTCCCCATGAGACTACGTACATCTTCGGAGCAGGTTATCTGAGTGCTGCCCAACAGTAAGGAGTCTATGTGACCATTGAGACATATTTGTAAAATGTGTTCATTATTTCATATGTTAAAGACATAAACACTGCAGAAATGTAAAGAGATATGTACAGTTAGAAATGATAGAATAATTCCTAGTGAAGCTAAGCCACAATTATTTTAAACAGACTTCATTCTTTATAAAGTAAACTGGAGGGGATGAATCAGGCATTAATCTGTTTATTAAAAAATCTTCTCTGTAAAGCCAAGTTTACATTAGTAGTGGATCCTCCCTCTTTCCCCCTCATTTTTATCTTTCAAAAAGTGTTTTCCAGTGCTTAACCTTTCTTCCAATTTCTAAATCACTGTATTTGTACATTTTGAAAGCCAACATAAAGGAATAGTAGTGGTAAAAAAAAGTCCTTTAACCACCTCAACACCGGGCTTTTATACCCACCTCCATACCGGTCCTATTCTGGCACTTCTCTCCTACATGTACAAATCATCATTCTTTTGCTAGAAAATTACTCAGAACCCCCAAACATTATATATGTTTTTTTAGCAGACACCCTAGGGAAAAAAACGGCGGTCATTGCGACTTTTTGGGCCAGATCCACGTAGCGGATCGTAATTTTAGTCCGGCGTAGCGTATCGTAGTAACGCTACGCCGCCGCAACTTTGAGAGGCAAGTGCTGTATTCACAAAGCACTTGCCTCTAAAATTACGGCGGCGTAGCATAAATCTGCCGGCTTAAGGGCGGGGAATTCAAATGTTAAAAATGTGGGCATGTTTTATGTTAATTTTACGTTTTTTTTTTAATGGCGCATGCGCCGTCCGTGGGGGTATCCCAGTGCGCATGCTCCAAATTAACCCGCAACAAGCCAATGCTTGCGACGTGAACATAATTCTACGCAAAGCCCTATTCGCGAACGACTTACGCAAACAACGTAAAATTTTCAAAATTCGACGCGGGAACGACGTCCATACTTAACATTGAGTATGCCTCATATAGCAGGGGTAACTTTACGCCGAAAAAAGCCTTACGGAAACAACGTAAAAAAAATGCGCCGGCCGGACGTACGTTTGTGGATTCGCGTATCTAGCTAATTTGAATACTCGACGCGGAATTCGACGGAAGCGCCACCTAGCGGCCAGCGTAAATATGCACCTTAGATCCGATGGCGTACTAAGACGTACGCCAGTCGGATCTAGCCTAGCTTCAGGCGTATCTTGTTTTGTGGATACAAAACAAAGATACGCCGGAGCAAACTAGAAGTTACGCGGCGTATCAATAGATACGCCGTCATAACTTCTTCGTGGATCTGGCCCTTTATCTTGCACGGTATTTGTGCAATTATTTTTCAAAGGCCTTTTTTTTGTAAAAATAACAAAACAGTAAAGTTAGCCCAATTTTTTTGTAAAATATGAAAGATGATGTTACGCCAAGTAAATAGATACCTAACTTGTCATGCTTTAAAATTGCGCACACTCATGGAATGGCGCCAAACTTTGTTACTTAAAAATCTCGTTACTTAAAAAGCGACGCTTTAAAAAAAATCCAGGTTACCAGTTTAAAGTTACAGAGGAGGTCTAGTGCTAGAATTGTTGCATACGCTCTAACGGACACGGCGACACCTCACATGTGTGGTTTGAACGACGTTTACATACGTGGGCGGGACTTACATGTGCGTTTCTCTGCTAAGCACGAGCTACCAAGGACAGGGGCGTTTTAAATGTTTTTATTTTTTTATTTTTCTACTTATTTATTTATTTTTTACACTTTTTTTAACTTTTTTTTTTTTTTCAATCGCTTTTATTCCTATTACAAGGAATTTAAACATGTCTTGTAATAGGAATCGTGTGTGACAGGTCCTCTTTAAGGAGAGATGCAGGGTCAATAAGACCCCACATCTCTCCTCCAGGCTGGAAAGAATGAGATCGTGAAAAAAAATTCACACATCTCATTCTTACTAACCGCAATTGCGGTTTGTTTACTTACGGGTACCCGGGCGTTACGTCATCACATCGCGCCTGGGCCTCCGACGGTCATAGAGATGACTGGTGACCATCTGGTCACCAGTCATCTCTATGCTGCACATCCGGCGGATGGTGATCATCTCTCCGGGCCCCCGATGGGACGGGAGACCCCGGAGAAGCGGCGGGAGGGGGGGTGTCCCCTCCCCCCGCCTATAAGATCGATCAAGCAGCTGAACCGCCGCTATGATCATTCTTACGAGTAGGGTTGTCCAGATACCGATACCAGTATCGGTATCGGGACCGATACCGAGTATTTGCGGGAGTACTCGTACTCGTGCAAATACCCCCGATACCTAAATAGAATACTTCCCCCCGCCGCTGCCGCATCGAAAGCCGCCGCATTGCACCGCACCGCCGCATGGGTTAAACGCCGTGCGGGAACATCACAGCTTTCATTTGAATAGCTGTAGTGTTCCCGGGCGTATAGACACTCCCCCTTGCCCGGGATTGGATGGGTGATCGTGATCTGTCCAATCCCGAGCAAGGGGGGAGTGTCTATACGCGCGGGCAAAACAGCTATTCAAATGAATGCTGTGATCTTCTCCATGTGGCGGCGGCAAGGGTATGGGGGACATGGCTGGACTCGGGACATGGCTGGACTCGGGACATGGCTGGACTCGGGACATGGCTGGACTCGGGACATGGCTGCATATGTGAGGGACATGGCTGGATATGTGAGGGACATGGCTGGACTCGGGACATGGCTGTATATGTGAGGGACAAGGCTGGACTCGGGACATGGCTGCATATGTGAGGGACATGGCTGGACTCGGGACATGGCTGCATATGTGAGGGACATGGCTGGACTTGGGACATGGCTGCATATGTGAGGGACATGGCTGGACTCGGGACATGGCTGCATATGTGAGGGACATGGCTGGACTCGGGACATGGCTGCATATGTGAGGGACATGGCTGGACTCGGGACATGGCTGCATATGTGAGGGACATGGCTGCATATGTGAGGGACATGGCTGCATATGTGAGGGACATGGCTAGAGGGACATGGCTGCATATGTGGGGGACATGGCTGGGGGGGACATGGCTGCATATGTGGGGGACATGGCTGGGGGGGACATGGCTGCATATGTGGGGGACATGGCTGGGGGGGACATGGCTGCATATGTGGGGGACATGGCTGCATTTGGGGACACATTTAAAAAAAGTATTCGGTATTCGGTATCGGCGACTACTTGAAAAAAAGTATCGGTACTTGTACTCGGTCCTAAAAAAGTGGTATCGGGACAACCCTACTTACGAGGATCGCCGCCGGAAGAAAATGATATCTGAATGATGCCTCTAGGTGCAGGTATCATTCAGATATCCCCGCACAAAGTACAGGACGTCATATGACGTCCACCCGGGATAACAGATCCCCTTTTTGGACGTCATATGACGGCGTGCGGTTTTAAAATGGTTAATTAACCTTTTTTTGGTTAATTCTCCTTTAAGGGGGTGTGGCAGGGGGCGTGTCCTATGCCTACATACATTTGTTAGTAGGTGTCCCTCATTCCCATCTCAAAATGTTGGAAGGTATGCTCTTGTCAGCATGTTGTTTGTTAGCCCTGCAGCACAGCTGATTGCCCCTCTCCCAGTCTGTGTTTTACTTAGGCCTGGTTCACGCCTATGCAGGTTGCAGTTTGCATATTCCAGGTGCATTTTGCCTTTTTTTTAAATAAACGTTTTTGATTAATAGAAGTCTATGAAACCAGAAAAAAAGTCCCTGGCCCTTTCCATAAAACACACAGATGTGAACTACATCCATAGGAAACCATGTAAAATGGACTGTAGTGTGTTTCTGCAAAACTGTAAACGCACTAAAAAATGCATAGGTGTGAACCAGGTCTTACTGCTGTACAGAGGATTGTAAATGTTTCATACTGAATTGATCAACTGGTATTTGTCTTGGTATTGGTATTATATGTCTGAAGGTGGGAAAATGATGGCGTAAAAGAATTTGTACTCTTAAGCCTCGTACACGCGATCGTATTTTCTGCGGACAAAGCGTAGGACTTTTGTCCGAAGGGCGTTGGTCAGGAACTTGTATTGCATACAAACGGCAAAGAATTGTCGGCCAATAAACACGAAACTACGTGGTTTTTCAGCTCTTTAGCTCCATCCTTTGGGCAACTTCTGCTAATGTTGTGTTATGGTGAGCATTGCTTCTGAGCATGCGTGTTTGTACTTTGGCGTTTTGTTCGATGGACTTGTGTACACACAATCGGAAAATCCGACAACACACAATTGTTAGCAGACAATTTTAAAGCGTGTTATCCCACATTTGTCCGCGGAAAATCCAACAACAATTGTCTAATGGAGTGTACAAACAGTCAGATTTTCCAACAACAGCCAGTCATCACACAATTCCTGTTGGATAATCTGATCGTATGTACGTGGCTTAACAAGAGTTATAATAGTGGAACTTTACCCATAACAGCTTGATAAAAAAAAAAAAAAAAAATACATTCCACATTAATAATTACGCTACCAAAATTAGTGTGTGCTGTAAATTGCCTCCAGCATTGCTTCTGTTTTTTCTTGCCGGAGGTTGCCATTTTGCTGAAACCCAGGGCCCCCGAGCAACAGTGACAATGACTGTCAGCAGATCGGCCTCTAGTGGCTCTGAGTTTTGGCACAATGCCAAAAATGGAGAGCAACTGAGCATGTGCAGAGCAGGGCAAGACAGCATTTTACTGTTTTTTAAACAGTATAGGTACTTATTTTTAATGTTTTACGTAGCTATTTATTTTATTTATTTCAGGTACTTGCATAGCACCTTCAATTTACGCAGCAGAGAGGCGCTATGAGATCATCCTCTCAGTCTGCTGCAAACAGAGCGTGTCAGAGTGTGTCAGCTTGTATTTAAACTGGCGGCTCTGTATTTAGCCTCTGACAGGCAGTGCAAGGTGCCCTGTATCTCCAGAACCATATAGGAGCTCCAAATTTTTGGGGTTTTTTTTAACCAGTTGAGATCCGCGCTATGGTCGAAAGACGTCCACAGCGCGGCTCTCAACTGCCGGGTGGACGTCCCTGGACGTCCTGCTGTTGTTCCCCGTGCGCGCCGCTGGGGGCGCGCAGCGGGGAAACAACGTGCCCGGCGCATCGCTCGGGAGCCGATGCGAGTGCCTGGCGGCCGCGATGTCCGCCAGACACTCGCGATCGTCTGTAAACACAGCAGGACGTGGAGCTCTGTGTGTAAACACAGAGCTCCACGTGCTGTGAGGGAGAGAGGAGACCGATCTGTGTCCCTTTACATAGGGACACAGCATCGGTCACCTCCCCCAGTCAGTCCCCTCCCCCCACACAGTAAGAACACAATGAGGGAATACATTTAACCCCTTCCTCACCCCCTAGTGTTAACCCCTTCACTGCCAGTCACATTTATACAGTAATTAGTGCATTTTTATAGCACTGATTACTGTATAAATGTGAATGGTCCCAAAATTGTGTCAAAAGTGTCCGATACGTCCGTCGCAATATCGCAGGCATGACAAAAAAATCGCAAATCGCCGTCATTACTAGTAAAAAAAAACAAAAAAAAAAAAACATAAATCTATCCCCCATTTCATAGGCACTATAACTTTTGCGCAAACCAGTCACTTATTGCGATTATTTTTTTTTTTTTTTACAAAAATACGTCGAAAAATACGTATCGGCCTTAACTGAGAAAAAAAAAGTTTTTTTTAAAAAAAATTGGGATATTTATTATAGCAACAAGTAAAAAAAAAAAAAAAAATGTTTAAATTGTCGCTCTTTTTTTGTTTATAGCGCAAAAAATAAAAACCGCAGAGGTGATCAAATACCACCAAAATAAAGCTCTATTTGTGGGGAAAAAAGGACGCCAATTTTGTTCGGGAGCCACGTCGCACGACCGCGCAATTGTTAGTTAAAGCGACGCAGTGCCGGAAGCTGAAATTTCGCCTGGAAACGAAGGGGGTTTATGTGCCCAGTAAGCAAGTGGTTAATGCTCATGGCTCTGCCTCCCCTGACTGCACATCCCTGATCCACATGCTAGGGCCAATTTAGACAGGATCCAATTAACCTAACAGCATGTTTTCGGAGTGTGGGAGGAAACCCACACAGGCACAGAGAGAACAGGCAAACTCCAGGCGGGTATTCGGGAAACAGACAAATAGATCTGGACAGCCGCACTCCTATACATCACCTTTATTGTGATAAAATCCAGCACATAACAGTTAGTCCATACTGTAAAGCAGAAGGGGGTGCAAGCACCTAACGCGTTTCACACCTAAAGTTTGTGCTTAGTCATAGCAGGCAGGTAGTGTTGTGGTTGGGATTCGAACCTGCTATACCTGCAAAAGGAGCCAGCATGAAGCGATCAAGCAGGACATACATTTTTTAAGCTACACTGCAAGACCTATCACTGCAAGAACACAAGACTGATGTACAGGTGTAACAGGCGATCTGCCATCGCCGTAATGCGTTCCACGCTGGAGCGCATACGGCGACCACATGATGACGTCATTGCCTGGCGCTGCGTGCGTTCCAGCTTGGAACGCGGAAGTGCAGAGCGCACTCAACGCTGGATTCGGCACACCTGCCTTGCACCTATAAACAGAACAGTGTGCAGACTGCACACTGTTCTATTATTGTCGGCCATAGCCGGCTTGGCTACCAAGCTACAGGTACCATCTGTCCCTAAAACTGAAGAGCATGCCATGCTGGATCCCTGCTACATTTATGCTAATCACCTAACTGGATCCATGATGTCATCCGTACTGGCATTATTGGGGACACCCCAAAGATATGCTCCTTCCTGAATCCCTACACTACAGAATCCCATTGCTGCTAAACTACAAGACTGATCCTCTGCAAACAGATAAGTAGCCATTGTTTCACTTGTAGTGATTTTAGAATCATCTACTACATATATTGCTTCTAATCAGTTGCTGTATTGAACTCTGGCTTACTAAGTACTAACATACTGCTTGAGATTGTCTGTTGTGTTCTCAGCTACTTGTTTTGGAGTATCTTAAAGGGACATACACTCTTAAATTACCTGAGCTATATTTGCCTCTCTTACGCAACTATCAGTTGCCTACACCTTGCTTAATTACTACGCGCTTGACATAAGTTGTTCCTTGTTTATGGGCCCATGCCCTAAGTTACTGAACATGTTCGCCTAAACTTTTCGATGCTAGGGGTTGAGGAAATTTCATACCTGCTCCCTTAGTGACCTAATGCATTCTTTATGTTAAAGTGATATGATGTAGAGAACCCCCAAACTCCTGTTCCCTGATTGGAGTGACGCCTGGGGTCCGATACTGATAATCACTTGCATACAGAAGTGCATTGGAATCTTCACGTGCATTGGAATCTTTTAACGCTAGGGGTTGGACGCATGTTGTAATACCTCCGCCCTTAGAAGCTCAACGCATTCATATATGTGAGAGAGATGATGTAGTGACCCCCCAAACTCCTGTTGTCTGATTGGAGTGATGCCTGGGGCCTAGTACTGAAATCTCACATAGAGACGTGCATTGAAATCCCTGCTAACCGCAGTTGTGGTTCACTCCCGTTCACCGTAGTTTGTGACAACAGGTCAGTGGGGGAAAAAAAAGGTTTCACAGATACATTCTATTTTATTTTTGCTCCTTTTTTTCTTTGCAGTGGAATTAGTATAGGAGCCCCTGCATATTTTGTAACAGCACCCAGCCCTTAATAGATGATATGCACAAAGTATAATAAACGTATTAAAGCTTTTCACATTTAGACTACACTATGCATTTGAAGCATCTGCCAACAAAGCAACCTAGGTTTTAATCACCTTGGCTAACCTCCCATGATTTTTGCCTTTTACTGGGTAAATAACCATGTGACTGTGTATTAACGAGCAATGGGTAAAAAAAAAAAACTTTAATCTCGGATAGTCGCGAGACTTTTCTTTCCTAGGCTACTTACAAATGATTCTATATAACAGCAAACTGTACAAAGAAAAATCGAATTTGTGAAATTTGTAATGAATGTCGATGCACCCATGAACAAGCATATCTAGAATGTATTATCTAAGTATGACATAGTTAAAGCTGTTGTGTGCCAAGAAGAGCTGCCAGAGGGACGCTGTCTGCATGGAGTTTGTATTTTCTCCCAGTACCTGCATGGTTTATCCCTTGAGTGCTCTGGATTTCTTTCACAATCCACAAACATGACTGTGGAGTGGTTGGGACTTTAGACTGCATAGACTGTAACCGTCTTTGGGGGTAGAGGCTCCTGCCAATACACGGTGTACTTTCTAAAGCACGGTCGACCATGTCAACTCTGTATAAATCAATAAAAAAAAAAATCAAGGTCCTTTATGATAAAATTGCATAACTTGGGCAAAACAATTCCAACCCAACATGTCCATTAGAAATGAGTTTTAAACAAAGTGCAAGTATACATAATTTGCTATGTAGTTTCTATGTTGTAAAGCGCTGTGCAAACTGTTGGCGCTATATAAATCCTGTATAATAATAAGATAACTCCTGTATAATATTAATAGTTTCCTTAGTTGATACATTTAAACAACAAGAGAGCAAATCAAATCATTAAGTTCTTAACTCTACCACCAAATTTTTCAACAGACCCAGAAACTAGAAATTCTGTGCTTCAGAATTGGAATTAAAGTACATTTGTACTGTGTACTGTTGTCCTATGTATTCTTGGAACACACTCAGTTGGTGTAAGTGAACAGCTTGTGCCTATTGCTGGTGTCTATAATTATGCTACCCAGAAACCACTGTAGAATTCTAGTTATCGCTTCATTACGAACATGTGTGTGCTTGTAGTGCCTCCTAATGGTGCTTTCTGGATAATGCATGCAATGGGAGTTCACCCAAAAAACTATTTTTAACATTAGATTGATGCTCGTTTTGTGAAGGGGAATCGGGTGATTTTTTTTAAATCGAAGCAGTACTTACCGTTTTAGAGATAGATCTTCTCCGCCGCTTCTGGGTATGGTCTTCGGGACTGGGCGTTCATATTTGATTGACAGGCTTCCGACGGTCGCATACAGCGCGTCACGAGTAGCCGAAAGAAGCCGAACGTCGTTGCGGCTCTATACGGCGCCTGCGCACCGACGTTCGGCTACTTTCGGAAAATCGTGACGCGCTGTATGCGACCGTCGGAAGCCTGTCAATCAAATAGGAATGCCCAGTCCCGCAGCCCATACCCGGAAGCGGCGGAGAAGATCTATCTCTAAAACGGTAAGTACTGCTTCGATTTAAAAGGGAGTTGTCCGGTCACACCCATAGCATACACACGCTCTGACTTTTCTGCAAACTTTTCTAAAACTTTCCCAACATCACGTGGTTTTTCTGCTCTTTTGTTGGTTGATTTTAACATTGGTTCTGAGCATGCGTATTTGCACTTTGTACAAGAGTCCGATGGCTTGCTGTACACACGGTCGGACTAGGCACCATCAGACTTTTGTTGCCGAAAATTTGTCCGTTTGCAGACCGAACTTTTTGTCCGATGAAACCCGAAAAAGTTGGTCCGATGGAGCGTACACACGATCGGACAAATTTGAAAACTTGCAGATTTTAAAGTTTGTTGGCAAAAAGTCTGACCGTGTGTATGGGCCTTAACACATTAAAATCAGACTATTCAACACCATTTGAGTCAGAATATAAATCTCTTTTAAAATGTTGTCTCTTCAAGTTCAATATAAGGAGCCCTAGAACACATTTCTACTGCAAATCCAGCTGCCTCTCATTTTGTGTATCTTTGTAAAAGCAGAACCTGAAATCCTGAGAAGACAACTGCAACCGGGATCTGAGAAAGTTATGCAAAGATCTGATCTGAGATAACAGACAAGCAGTAGCTAGGGGAGGACTTGGCTTGGAGGCAGGGGTCATTTTCTTCCTAGGCCAGTACCAATTAGATATGTTGGGTAGGTCTCTCAGTGGAGAGACGTCACCATTTATTTATTTTTTTAAGTTGTTTTTATTGTAGTTTTCAAGGTAAAAAGAAAAACAATACAATACAGAGCCTATTGGGCAAACCCAGGCTCGGTCACACACAACTAAAATAATAATAAACAACTAAACTACTGTACGCTCAACCACCTGTGCAGATTATCCAGAGCCGTGGTTCTCAACCTTTCAAGTGCGGTGACCCCTTGATAAAATTTCCCAAGTTGTGGGGACCCCTAACAGTCAAATTATTTTCGTAGCGTGGGTTGTCAGCACCCAAGACAAGTAATTTGCTGGGGGGGGTTCTGATCGGCCAACTTGGGTGCTCTTGATCCAGGTCATCTGCTGATCTGAGAACTGTATTGGGGACTTTTAATGGGAACTATATTCACAGTAGTGTTACTCACTGTGTCACCGACTTTGTGGTGTCCCGTAGCAGTTACACCTCTACCGAAATCAGGAGATAGGGTCTCCTCCAGCCTCTCCCACCTCACATTTCTAACCAGTCAGCTGACCTCTAGTCTCTGTCCCCCAGCCATGCTGTGAACTGAATGGGTGTGCAAAAAGGCTGGGAGAGAGGTGCCGGTGATCTGCCGTGCTGGTTCCAGGTGTCCTGGAAGTTCCAGCGCATGCGCAAACTGATGGGCTGAGCTGGTTCCAGCTATCGGGAAAGTTCCTTCAAGCACTGCGCAAGTGCAAACTTGCTGACGGAAATCCCAGAATGGCGGGCGGCATCCAGGGCGACGTGGATTATGAGGTAAGTGGCCAGTCGGCCTCACGTCCTCGCTGCGCTCAGACGGCTCGCTTCGCTCGCTCGGCCTCCTGGCTCTTTTTTTAACATCCTCCAATCCACGGGGATGTTAAAGAATGAGCCTGGATGCCGGACGAGGTTCGGGGATTTCCGTCGGGAAGTTTGCGCCTGCGAAGTCAGTGAAGGAACTTCCCCCACAGTGGAACATTGAGGACAATACACCGGCTTAAGGAACAGCCCAGGATATGGTGACCCCTGGCAAATTGTAATTCGACCCCCAGGTTGAGAACCACTGATCTAGAGTATTCTTCTATTTCCACAGATACTCCACATAGCTTATTGTAATTATTTACGAAATGAAATGAAGTACACATTACATATACACATTCACATTCCCCCCCTCTCCCCATAACTATTGACCAAGCAACCCAAGGAAGCCTACAAGTTCAGAGATGTCACTTGAGCCGTTACAGGTAATATACTTCCCCATTTAAATGACAGTCAGAGTTGGACCGGCAGGCAGTGACACATGCAAGTTATTATACAGTTACCCGCTTCCCATGCAGGCCTGCAATTACAGCATCTGGCATAGAAGTATTCTAGCACCAACCTTTTTGTGGCTCATGTGGCTGATTGCCGAGAGCTGCAAAGGAAGCTGGTGCTGAAAGATGTCAAAAGGTCTGACAGAATAAGGAAAACTGGCATGAGAGCTTTGGTCGGGAATCCCGACCGTGTGTATGCTCCATCGCAGGTTTTCCCCATAGGTAAACTGTCCGCTTAAAAAACGCCGGGAATCCTGGCGGGAAAAAAGAGGACATGTTATTATTTTTCCCGCCGGATTCCCGGCGGTTTTCCTGTCTGGAAAGCTGCGATGGAGCATACACACAGCCGGTTTTCCTGTCATGGCAGTTTTCCCGACAGGAAAACCGGTCGTGTGTACGAGGAATTACCCTCACAAGCACATGCTGATTTGCTGGCCCCATAAGTACATGATCATTTTCTGCTGGCCCCACAAAGTTACATGCACATGTTCTGCTAGTCCCAGAAGCACATGCTCATTTTCTGCTGGCCCCATAACTATATGCTTATCTTCTCTTAGCCCCACAAAGTACATTCTCACCTGGCTCCACAAGTACATGCTCATCTTCTACTGGCTCCACAAGTACATGCTCATCTTCTACTGGCTCCACAAGTACATGCTCATCTTCTGCTGGCTCCACAAGTACATGCTCATCTTCTGCTGGCTCCACAAGTACATGCACATCTTCTACTTACCTCACGAGCAGGGCCGTCTTTAATATTGATTGGACCCTGAACAATATTTTTTTTGCCCCCCCCCCCCCCCATGCTCTCCACCTGCTCTGAGACATACAATAAATATCAGCTAGACTTAAAATCAGTTTACTGTATCAGATCAGGCAGTGATTGCGATTGGTTGCCAGAGGTTACAGCATAGGCGTGCGCACAGGGTGTGCCAGGTGTGCCCAGGCACACCCTAATCACCCTGTGCAGAACAGATTCCCCCTACTGACCTGGATCCCCCTCCTTCCCCCCCACAGCACTGCCAGCTTCCCTCCTCTCCCACCGGTTGTTGCTGTGGATGTTTTAGGATGAGTGGGGGAAGGGGCCAGTAAGTATGCCATTTACCAGCCCCTTTCCTTTCTGAATGAACCGTGAGTGATCGATAGAGTGTTTTTTTTTTAGCTTTGGGGTGCACACCCTAATGCCAAAGGCTGCACACACCTATGGGTTACAGCATATCATTACCACTTACTAATTGGTTGCTAGAGGTTAGAGCACACATTACAGCTCACTGATTAGTTGCTAGAGGTTACAGCACATGATTTATTCTTGTTAATTGGTTGCTAGAGATTACTGTACAGTAATACTGCTCACCGATTGGTTGCTAGAGGTTACAGCACATCATCTCTTTACTGCAGGGAGGCATGATATACATATGAATGCCACCTTTATTTACATATGAATGCCGCCGGCCTCCGCTATTTACATATGAATGCTCCAATTATTTACATATGAATGCTCCAATTATTTACATATGAATGCTCCAATTATTTACATATGAATGCTCCAATTCTTTACATATGAATGACGGTTATTTACATGTAAACTCAAGGTCTGCAGGTGAGTTATCTGTACACAATAGGGCAGAGCTGGGCAGCATTAGTAGCAGCACTTCACACTGAGATATCAGGACACCGCAAAGCACTAAAACGTCAAGGGACAAGGGAATTTAAACTGGGATAGTTGGCAAGTATGAGGCAGCTGCTTTGGGCCCCACAACAATGACAGGGCCCAGGGCAGCTTCCCCTTTTGCCCTGCCTTAAAGACGGCCCCGCCCATGAGTACTTGCTCATCTTCTGCTAGCCCCACAAGTACACGTTCATCTTCTGCTGGCCCCACAACTACATGCACATTTTCTGTTGGCTCCACTAATAAAGTCTCATCTTCAGCTGCTTCTGCAGGTACAGTACATGATACTCATCTTCTTTTAGCCCCACAAGTACATCCTATTTTTTTCCATTGGTCCCAGTCCCAGAAGCCCATGATAATCTCCTGCTGTCCCAAAAGTAAATGCTTAACTTCTGCAGGCCCCACTAGCACATACTCATCCTTTTTTAGCCCCACCTGTACATACTCATATTCTGCTTGTTCCCACAAGTACATACTCATCTTCTGCTGCCCCCACCAGTACATGCTATTCATAACTGTCCCTGATTTAGAGGGACTGTCCCCCTGTTTGTAAAAAAAAAAAGTCCCCTTATCACTCTTTTCTCCTCATTTGTGCCTCATTTTGGTCTGATGTTTATACTGGGGTGGATTCAGGTAGGGGCGCGCACTACTACGGAGGCGCAGCGTACCGTTTTTACGCTACGCCTCCGTAAATTACCTGCACTACGCTTCATTCACGAAGCAGTAGCTCCGTAATTTGCGTGTGCGCTCCGGAAAACTGCCCGGCGTAAGCGAACGTAATTTAAATGATCCCGTAGGGGGCGTGGATCATTTAAATTAGGCGCGTTCCCGAGCCGAACGTAGTGCGCATGCTCCGTCTGGAAACTTTCCTGACGTGCATTGCGGTAAATGACGTCGCAAGGACGTCATTTGCTTCAACGTGAACGTAAATGGCGTCCAGCGCCATTCACGATTCACTTACGCAAACAACGTCATTTTTAAAAATCGCGACGCGGTAACGACGGGTATACTTAGCATTGGCTGCCCCTGCTAATAGCAGGAGCAGCCTTACGCAGAACCCGACAAACGCAAACGACGTAAAATGCGAACGCAGGGCGCGCGTACGGTTGTGAATCGGCGTGAGTATGCAATTTGCATACTATACACTGACCACTAGGGGAACGCCACCTAGCGGCCATCGTAAGAATGCAGCCTACAATACGACAGCATAAGAACCTTATGCCAGTCATATCTTAGGCTGCAGTCGGCGTATCGACCTTTCTGAATCAGGAGCAGTCGATACGCCGGCGCAACTAAGCAATTGCGCTGCGTATCTATGGATACGCAGACGCAATTGCTTACTGAATCTACCCCAGTGGTTTTAAAAAAAATACTCTAGTTATCTATCAAAAAGTGTTTTACAGTGCTAACCCTTCTATACAATTTTCTAAATGGTTGCATTAATAATTTTCAAAAGCCAGTATAAAGGAATAGTAGTTGTAAAAAAAAAAAAAGATTTTTATATAGAGTTTTGTAATAGGTGGTTTATACACAGGGATAGCACGGAAAGTTTTTTCACATTTATATATGCATCTGTACATACGTTATGGAAATGGGACATATTTGCAAAGATAGGGAATGATTTTTGCTTCTTTGTACATACATGGTAAAATTTGTGTTTGATACTGGTGACAAAGTCTCGCCTAGGAGAGAAAAACACAAATAAAATGCTTCAAATAAAGCAGCACAAATAAAGAGCTTCAATAAAAAAAGACCGGGAGGGGAACGAAAAGGGGCAGGGGGGGACAACTTCACAGTTAGGGTCATAGGCGTGCGCACAGGGTGTGCCAGGTGTGCCTGTGCACACCCTAATCACCCTGTGTGGTGCAGATTGCACCAAAATATACTGTGTTAAATGTGCAATAACGCACAGAAAAATACAGCATTAAACGGCACATAACACACTGAAATATACAACGTTAAACATGCTCTAATGCACAGAAATATACTGCATTAAACATGCAGTAACACAGAGAAATAGACCCCTGATATTTCACCAAAGCTCCCTAATGGGGCTCTTAAAATAAAAAAATATAATAAAAATAAAAACTACTGACACTGTCCACTGCCCGACTGACACCAATCTCTGTCATACTGACACTGTCCACCGCTCTACTGACACCATCAGTATACTGAATATACACATGCACACACATGCAAATATGTTTGCGCTTTGGGGTGCACACCCTAATGCATAGGCTGCGCACACCTATGGTTAGGGTGATGGTCCTTTTTAAACCACATTTTTTGGGTAATTATTCCCCATGTAATGAAGGTATAACAGCAGTGTATTCTACATCCTTTAAGCTAATAGGTGTCCCCCTTCCCCTTCTTAGAAAGTTATAAGGTATGCTAATTCTCTGCTGGTACCACATATAATAAATGTTTTTCAATTCATTTGTATATTTGTATTACAATTGTTCACGTTCTCCTTACAGCGCTGGCTTATCTTTTTTTTTCTATTTAAAGACTTGTAAAGACATACCTTCCATGTTACAATTTACACTAAATGATTGGATTTTAAAAATAGAGCATTTTATATTCTAGTAGAATTCCTTAAACAGTTGCAGTAATACTTCCAACCACTAGAGAGCAGGTTTTGCTTACAAACTCCGCTATGTGCTAGTATTCTATGCATCATGCCAGCTCTTTCTTCTATGGGATGCTATGGCATTTCAGGATACATTCTCTGGGTTCATATATAATGAATGAATAAAAGAAAACTAGAGCATAGCCAGGCCACTCTTCTGAAATTTCTGGCAGTCATTATGTAACCTGTGCAGTCTCTGGCAGTCTTTCTGTAATCTGGCAGTCTTTCAAAATGGCGGCACATTTTGGTTGTGGTACAAATGGGTTTTAGCTAAACATACAAGTTTTCATTCCCCCGGGACTTTTTTTTTTCCAATGGGAAAATAGACTGGAAATAAAACCTATAACTTTAAATAAAATGTTTTATACTCTAAAATTATAAAAAAGACGCAGACACTTGTTGGATATTAATGGCCGCGGATGTTTATTATTGGTTTTAATTAACTGGATAATAAATAGTTATATAAATAAATAAATAAATAAATAAATAATAACTGATGGGTAATAATAATTTAAAAAATAATAATAAATATATATACATAACTTTTAGCAAGCCTAGCCAACACGGCTCAGGCTGCAACCAAAAATACCCATTCCAAAGTAACCAAAGCACTGAGCAGAATGAACATTTTTTATTTTTTTTTTATTTATACTTTATTCACACTTCGTCCCCCTCTGTACGAACACAAAGGTGACCCGACCACATAATAACACCCGCGACATAAGTAATGAGAAAAAAGGGGGGGGTGGGGGAGAACACCACAGTTCTTCTGTCTCTGAGGCGACTGAACCCCTCTTTAAATAGCCCTAAAATCAGCTGGTTCAAACTAGATTTGAACACTTTGCGCGGGCTTCTTTCCCTGTTGCTAGACAGAAAATTAAGAAAACTGGTTTTTACTTGTTAAACTTTAGGCGGGCTTTTCCAGTTGCTAAGGGGAAAAATCTGCCTGTCCCCTCAGACCTGTGAGCCCGCCAATTAACCCCTTAAATCCTATACTACCTAATCATGCCTAACCTCCCGCCATTTTCCCATGAGGAAAATGGGGCAGAGGCTGCCATATCCCTTTTCCCTTCATTCCTTTAATTTTCATACAAAGTGCATTTCACAGCCAAAGTAAGTAAAAATGATATCTAGTAAGATCAGATAACAGGAAGGGTCATGTAATGTGTTCAACATATCAACTGTCCCGGCATTACACAGTATGAATGGGATGAATGAAAACACGGTATGTATAGAAAATATTGTCAGTGCATAGAGCAGGGAGGGCATTCCAACAGTTACATGCGAGACCCAAAACACGTATTCATGGGTGCAAAACTAAGCAGCAAAAAAAACAAACTCTTACAGTATATTCGGGGACAAGGCATCCCAATGGCCAGCTGAGCCCAGAGATGGGACACTAAGACAGGGGTAGTGAGTGAAGCACATGACATCAACAAAGTAAAAATCAATACACGTGTAGCAATACCCCTGAAGGAGCTGCTGGTTTGTTTTGGGTGGCATGTTACCTCATGGCTCTTCCACCGGCCTAGGGGTGAATGGTGAATGTAGCAGTAACGGAATGTCCACGACAGGTGTCTTTTTCTGTGCTCTTTATTACCCAGCCGGGTAAAAACATTAAAACTTGTGATGAAGAGGTGTAGTAGAAGAAGAAATAGCAGACTCAGGCGCAACAATAGGGAAACAGTCCTGCTTTCAACAATACTTTGTATTCTTCACCACTCCAGCCAGAGTGGGTATAGCGTACCTGGACAGGCCTACTCTCACTGACCTGGCAGCCAGAGTATCATTTGGAAGAAAAAGTCTCTGCCACAGACCCTCCTGAAATGGACTCAGGAAAAGCCTCTGCCACAGGCCCTCTCTGTGATTGTGATTACGGAGATGATCCTCCTTGATAGAATTGCATCTGGAACTCCTTCAGGTAATTTTTAGGTACCGACTGAGAGGTGACCAGCTTCTCAGCGTCTAGCTACCTTGATCCCCGGTGGTTTGCCGAGACCCTAATGGATTGCCAGCCTCTTAATGGCTCCCCACCGAACAGCTATACCGCTTGGAATCTTCAGGATTGGGAACCCAGTCGACCACTGGACTCCCTGCCACAGCTCAAATGTTCTGGACCAACATGGTCCCGGGAACCAGGAATACCGCGTGGCACGCGCACCCCGGCCTGGAAAGCCATCCCGCCGGGGGGTCGTGATGTGCAGTCACCCTAAAGACATTGGCTGTGATTGACAGCAGCAGAAGCCAATGAGCCCATGAGGAGAGGGGGGTGGGCCGAGCTGCACTCTATTTGTGAATGGAAAATGTCCATTTATAGGAGCGCAGCTCCAGTGCGAACCTGCTCAAATGCTCCCATAGAAAACGGCTTGCTATTGGCGGCACTTGCCAGGGGGAAGGAGTTAGGACTGCTGGTGGGAGACCCAAAAAGAAGAGGATCGGGGGCTGCTCTGTGCAAAACCATTGCACAGAGCAGGTAAGTATAATATGTTTGGCTTTTCTTTTAATGACAACCTTTAAAATTACTTTAAACTGTAAGGCCGCTTTCACACTGAGGTGTCAGTGGTAAAGCACCACTATTTTTAGCAGTGTTTTACCGTCATTTTTGCGGCGCTATTCAGGAGCTAGCAGGCACTTTTAACCCCGGCCAGTGGCCTAAAACGTGTTAAAACTGCCTGCAAAGCGCCGCTGCAGCAGCGTTTTGCGTTATGAGGACTGCTGCGCCTTGCAGTCCGTTTGAGGCACCAGGGTTCCAGAGAACAGCCAAGACCTGGAGAATGCCAATATGGACCTTTCTGACGTACCCTGGGCAGGGAGCTAGGGGTATTTAGGGACATTATGATATTTATTTTCATGTTGGACTGTACTACAAAGTATTTCCATGTTAGTTCTGGCGTATCAAAAAAACTTGGGTCAGTAAGGCCTCGTACACACGACCGAACATGTTTGCTGAAACTGGTCCGCGGACCAGTTTCGGCGGACATGTTCGGTCGTGTGTACGGCCGACCGGACCGGATTCCCGGCCGAGCGGACAGGTTTCCAGCGGACAAATGTTTCTTAGCATGCTAGGAAACATGTCCGCTGGAAGCCTGTCCGTCGGACATATTCGGTCGTCTGTATGACTCACCGGACATGTCCGCTCGGCCGAAAGCCCTCGCATGCGTCGAAGTGATTCGACGCATGCGTGGAAGCATTGACCTTCCAGGGTCGCGCACGTCGCCGCGTCATACTTCGCGGCCATGGCGTGGCCACGTCACTGCGTATCCTGTCCGCGGGGAATTTGGTCTGATGGTGTGTACAGCCATCAGACCAAATGATCCCAGCGGACATGTCCGATGAAAACGGTCCGCGGACCGTTTTCATTGAACAGATCCGGTCGTGTGTACAAGGCCTTAGCCTTATGTTGGGTATATAGTTGCTATGGGTAACCAAGCACTAGTTCAAGTCACAATGCAACCAGTCGTTAAGCGTGTTGGAAGAACAACAGCAAAAGTCGCTTATATAAACTGACAAAATATATTTTATATATATATATATATATATATATTTTTTTTTTTACATATATACAGTATATATATATATATATACACACACACACACACACACACACATACATACATACATACATACACACACACACACACACACACATACATAATACCTTTCTACCCAGCAGGCATGGCAGTGTTATAATGTGTATTCTCTGTGGTAATGTAATAACATGATGTATTGTCTGTGTCTAAGCATGCACTTCTATCCTCCTTGTTCCTGTTCCCCATGATGTAAAGACATAATCTAATATTCTCCATAAAAGTAAAGCTGTTTCTGTATCCAAGAAGCTTCCAAAGCATAAATTATTCAATAACCTGCTAATAGGTTATGGGCCTAGGCACCCAGGGATTGGAAAGAATACTCAGTGAGTACAAGTCAGTGAATACTGTATACAAGCTACTGAAAGATGGCAAGTGGTTCAGATGTGAAGTTTGCAATTGATGGCACAGTGGCTGCGTTTGATGGGCACAGTGAGGCTGCAACAATGAACAATGCCAACCACCAGCTGTGGAAGTTTAAACTGGAAATGCTGACGTGCTGAATACAGACAGAGAGACAGAGGAATGGGATAGGAAGGACAGATAGGCAAAAGTAATTATAAGCTTATTAGCGGAAGATGACCTGCTTATCCACATAAGAACAGAGAAAAGGGCCAAAGGTATGTGGACTTCATTACAAAAACGGCATAAGCTTTCAAGTCTCAGCAAACTGTTTTTGCTAAAAAAGCTTTACAATATGAGACTTCAAGAATGCCAGCAAATGTGTGAACACGTGAATGCTATGCTAGAGATCATAGAGCAGCTACTTGCCACTGTAGACAGCAAAGATAACCATACTGTTGCCCTGCTTCTCTGTAGCCTTCCAGAGACATATGCTGCTCCCATTAGTGCTTTAGAAACCAGACCCGAGCAGCAGCTCAGACGATGCATTATTTGATGCGAAACGTGTCGGGAGACTCCACCGCTGCCACTTTGTACATTTGAAAGCTGATTATAATGTAAGTGTTTTTACCTACATTAAACATTGGTACCTTTCAGTATTACGTTATGTGCCTTTCTCTTCTTCTCCTACATCTCTACATATTGGTTTAAATTTTGGCCCACATTGGGTACCCCTGGAAGTGACCTTTTTCCTGATTCGATCCCTGGGTTCCTCTCTGATTGACGTGCGAGACGTCTCTGTGAGAATAGCAGCCGATGATCCAGGCCTGAGAGTGGTTTATACCCTGCTTTACTGACCCTCTGGGCATATGTCCATTAGGGTACAGTATCTCTGGTAAGCCTTCCTTTCAATGATCAGTGGTGGATTTCTTTACTGCACTTCATTCCGAGGCATTGGGACTATTATCACCAATTTTCATCACATTGGACTTTTTTTTCACATATATTTATTTAGATTTTATATATACACCATCCAGTGTCTATACACATACATCACTTTTTTGGTTGATATATTGTCATCATAATTTTTTCACCATTTGTTTGATGCCTCGTTTATTCATCCTTTCATTGGGTGATCTATTAATTTTATGCGCTACACTTTTTATGTTTGTTCTATATTCCAAGTGGGAAGCAATCTAAGCTGGAGAACAGAGCCATAGAGGGAATCGTAGTAGGCTACAGTGAGCAAACTAAGGGTTACAGAATCCGACACCCAAAGACTGACCAAGTGACAATAAGCCGTACTGTAGTGTTTATTTTGATGAGAGCTCATCACCAGAAACACTGAACCCTGAAAGCTGTGAAGTGAATATGCCAAGCAAACCAGAAGAAATGGTTGACCAAAGTGAACCTGTGTTTAAAGGTGTGCCTCGATTGAGGTAATCTTTAAAGGAGTTGTAAAGGCAGAAGGTTTTTTATCTTAATGCATTATATGCATTAAGATAACAAGCTTTCTGTGTGTAGCAGCCCCCCCCCCAGTACCCCCCCCCCCAATTACCTACCTAAGCTCCTTCTCTCTCCAGCGATGTCCACAATCCCCTCAGCCATCCAGTACACTCCTCCTGATTGAGACAGAGCAGTGGTGCTATTGGCTCCTGTGGCTGTCAATCAAAGTCAGTCAGCCAATCAGGGGAGAGAGGGGGTGGGGCCAGGTCAGGGCTCTGTGTCTGAATGGTTTCACGGAGCTCTGACTCAGCTTGGATCACCCCTGTAGCAAGCTGCTGGCTGAGGGGCACTGAAAGGAGGGAGGGACTAGGAGCAGCAAAGAGAAACCCGAGAAGAGGAGGATCCAGGATGCTCTGGGCAAAATCGACTGCACAGAGGAGGAAAATATAAGATTGTTATTAAAAAAAAAACCTTTACATTATCACTTTAAGTAGGGTAGGGTACCATCATCCACAGTGGTTAGTATTGGAAAGGAAAATCTGGGGCTGCCCCAAACCTGCCCCTGGCTAAAATAGAGAAGTTTGGACTATCTCAGTACCCAAGGATTGAGCAGAAATATAATTTACATATAACAATTTATTATTAGAAAAACATGATTAAAACAGGGGAAGGGACAATTTTACAAAAAATTATATAAAATCAGTATAAATGCTATATGTTGCCACTGTGACAAGACCAGACATAGCCGCAGCAGTGGGCATACTATGCAGGAAAGTTTCAGCACCTTGACAGCATGACTGGAACACAGTGAAGAGAGCGACACAAATACCTCAAAGGAACAATTCAGATGAAGTTACGGTTACCAGCAACATCACATCCAAAAGTGGTCGGATATGTGGATGCTGATTGGGCCGGGGATTGCACCAGTAGCAGCTGGTGCTCAAAATTTTTGGGGGGCGCAAACGAAAAAAAAAATTGCAGTCTCACTGTGCCCATCAAACGCAGCCACTGTGCCATCAATTTGCACCACTGTGCCATGCCATTAAATGCAGCCACTGTGCCATGCCATCAAACGCAACCACTGTGCCATCAATTGTCACCACTGTGCCATGCCATCAAACACAGCCACTGTGCCATCAATTGTCACCACTGTGCCCTTTAATTGTCACCGCTGTGCTCTTTAATTGTCGCCGATGTGCCCTTTAATTGTCCCCACTGTGCCCATTGTCCCCACTGTGCCTATTGTGGCCACTGTGCCCATTGATGTCGCCGCTGTGCCCTGTAAAGTGCCCCTTTCCCCCCCCCCCCGCCTGGCACTTACCTTTACTGGAGTCAGCCATCCACGTCCCTCAGTGTCTTCTACCGCCCTCGATGACTGACAGGTGTCTCAGCCAATCAGGTTACCGGTAGCCAGAATCGGCCAACCTGATTGGCTGGGACGCCTGTCAGTCTTATACAAGGAGCGCATCCCTAGTGCGTTCCTTGTATAAGCTTCCGGGACCCGAGGGCTGTACTCGGAAAAGCCTATCAGAGCTGTTGGCTCTGATAGGCACTTCCTAACAGCCAACCAGCTGCCGTTATTCAGATGGCCGGACATGAACGCCGACCATCTGAATAGAACAGCGACAGCGGCGATAATAACATAGATTTGTGCAATGCATGAATCTATGTTATTAGACTCAGTGGCGGTGAGAGCCAGAGGGGGCGGCGCTCCAGCGCCCTCTATGGACGAACAGCCACTGGATTGCACATACCGCAAATCCACAAGTGGATTCATCTTCCAGTATGGGGAGGGAACCATAAGTTGGTCTACCCGAAAGCAAGCAACTGTCGCACTTCAACTGAAGCAGAGTACATTGCAGCAGCATACGCATGTCAAGAAGCTATATGGATTTGTCAACTTTATGTGGACATTAGGGTAGACATGTCAAAACCAATTCCCATTTTTGAAGACAACCAGGGTTGTATAAAGCTTACATAGTTACATACAGTAGTTACATAGTTACATAGTTAGTCAGGTTGAAAAAAGACACAAGTCCATCCAGTTCAACCACAAAAAATAAACAAACAAAATAAAAAACACAGTACAATCCCATACACCCAACTTCATACCCACAGTTGATCCAGAGGAAGGCAAAAAAAAACAGCAGAGCATGATCCAATTTGCTACAGCAGGGGAAAAATTCCTTCCTGATCCCCCGAGAGGCAATCGGATTTACCCTTGATCAACTTTACCTACAAATCTTAGTACTCAGTTATTTTATGTACATTTAGGAAAGTATCCAGGCCTTTCTTAAAGCAATCTACTGAGCTGGCCAGAACCCCCTCTGGAGGGAGTCTGTTCCACATTTTCACAGCTCTTATTGTGAAAAAACCTTTCCGTATTTGGAGGTGAAATCTCTTTTCCTCTAGACGTAAAGAGTGCCCCCTTGTCCTCAATGTTGACGGTAAAGTGAATAACTCAACACCAAGTCCACTGTATGGACCTCTTATATATTTGTACATGTTGATCATATCCCCCCTTATTCTCCTCTTCTCAAGAGTGAATAAATGTAGTTCCTCTAATCTTTCCTCATAGCTGAGCTCCTCCATGCCTCTTATCAGTTTGGTTGCTCTTCTCTGCACTTTCTCCAGTTCTCCGATATCCTTTTTGAGAACTGGTGCCCAAAACTGAACTGCATATTCCAGATGAGGTCTTACTAATGATTCGTACAGGGGAAAAATTATATCTCTGTCTCTGGAGTCCATACCTCTCTTAATACAAGAAAGGATTCGCTTTGGAAACCGCAGCTTGGCATTGCATGTTATTATTGAGCTTATGATCTACCAAGACCCCCAGATCCTTCTCCACTACAGATCCCCCCAGTTGTACTCCCCCTAGCATGTATGATGCATGCATATTCTTATTCCCTAAGTGCATAACTTTACATTTATCAACATTAAACCTCATCTGCCACTCAGTCGCCCAATTAGACAGAGCATTGAGGTCGGCTTGTAAATTGGCGACATCCTGCAAGGACGTTATTCCACTGCATAGCTTGGTGTCATCTGCAAAGACAGAAATGTTACTTTTGATCTCAGACCCAATATCATTTATAAATATATTGAAAAGTAAGGGTCCCAGCACTGAACCTTGGGGTACACCACTGATAACATTGGACAATTCAGAGTAAGAATCATTAACCACGACTCTCTGAATTCTGTCTTTCAGCCAGTTTTCTATCCATTTACAAACTGATATATCCAATCCTGTAGACCTTACCTTACTCATGAGTCGTGTGTGCGGAACTGTATCGAACGCTTTTGCAAAATACAAATATATCACGTCCACAGCCACGCCTCTGTCCAGGGTTTTACTTACCTCTTCATAAAAGGTAAGTAAATTACGCAATTGGAAAGGATCAATCCTAGGACCAAACACATCAACGTCAAGTATCACTGAGGGACCATCAAGAACAAGGTGTTATTGACATTCAATACTGCCCGTCAGAGGAGGTGATTGCTGATGCACTCACCAAATCTTTGTTGAAGGAACGTCATAATGATTTCCAGAAGAAGCTGAATGTAATTTGACAAAGCACATGCTGTTGAGAAGGGGTGTTGGAACAACAACAGCAAAGTCGCTTATATAAACTGACAATATATATATACATTATGCCTTTCTATCCAGCAGGTGGCACTGCAGTGTTATAATGTGTATTCTCTGTGGTAATGTAATAACAGGATGTATTGTCTGTGTCTAAGCATGCACTTGTATCCTCCTTGTTCCTGTTTCTGTTCCCTATGAAGTAGAGACAATCAAATATTCTCCATAAAAGTAAAGCTGTTTGCTGTATCCAAGAAGCTTCCAAAGAATAATTATTCAATAACCTGCTAATAAAGCTTGGTACCTGGTCCTCCTGTAGTTCTGGCTCCCTCCCCAGCATTCCATTTCCAGTAGCAACCGGAAATCAAACCTGCGTTACAGAGATCCATGAACTGGTGACATGGGTATGAGAGTGAAGTAGTTAATAAATGCATGCATGAGGTGCGCATTATGTGTGCAGCAGGGTCACATTCTGTCACTGGGAGTGAGGTAACAGAGTTACGCTGGACTGGTGGAAAGGGCACAGGCTCAGCATGTCCCTCCTAATGCAACCTACATGAAATTACACTGTGTAATAACATAGGACAGCACTTCCAGAGGAACTCTGCACTTTTATTACCGCACACAGTGTTGCAGCTCATCGGTAAGTTGGGGAACTGCCCTAATGTTAGACTTTCACATGACTGCAGTCCCCGTCTGGTCCTGGGCATTAATGCACGTTCATCACGGTGAAAAGTACCCCCCACGTGCATGGCGATTTGGCCCCGCCCACAACAGGAGTGAGCTCAGAGCCATCTTTCAGAATGGGCTCACCAGGGCACTGACCTGGGACTCCAGGTGCATGGGGGGGGGCATGATCAGTGCCAGGAAAGGGGGAAGTTGGCGCTGTGTTGGGGGGGTGCACTGGCGATTTGGCTAGTTGTGCTGCACTTTTTTGACAAGTAAGTAACTGCAATGTCACTCTTGTCAAAGGGAGCAGTGGCTGGGGCTTCTGCTGAAGAGGGGATTCATCTTTCTCTTTCCTCCTGCAGGGGGCAGAAGAGAGCCAGTACGGAGACTGAGAACTTACATCTCAGAGCAGGTGAGAACAGCATTTGTGATCTGTGAGTAAAAGGGGGAAGGGGGGCCACAACTCTGATGTAAGAGACAATGTATTAGGACCGTGTGATGGGGGAACCTGCTGTATGGGGACCCTGTGATGGGGACACCTGATGTATTGGGACACTGTTATGGGGACACCTGATATAAGGGGGCACTGTGATAGGGACAGCTGATGTAAGGGGGCACTATGATAGGGACACCTGATGTATAGGAACACAGTGATGGGACAACCTGCTGTTTGGGAACACTGATGGGGGAACCTGATGTATAGGAACACTATGATAAGGGAACTTGATCTAAGGGGCACTGTAATGGGGGACCTGATGTAAAGGGGTACTGTGATGGGGATAATTGACATACAGTATGTATCACACCCCCTAAGGAGCCGCAGATAAACTGGAATCCCCCACCTTGCACAGCTAGGCACACTGAACCTGCACGCATGTCATGTTATTGTATCAGTGGCAGTGCGGAGCCAGAGGGGCTCTATAGACGCACTGCTACTGCCTCTGTATAATACAACAATCAACCATAACATTGTGACCAATGACAGGTAAAGTGAATAAGATTGATTATCTTGTTACATTGGCATCTGAAAGTGGGTGGGATATATTAGGCAGAAAGCGAACATCTTGGGCCATATTCTCAAAAAATATCCGCCTGCTGCGCTTAGGGCACTTACACTCCGCTGTCCCAACTTACTGGAGCAGGTGTTGTATTCCCCAAACACTTGCTCCATAAGTTGGGACAGCGGAGTGTAAGTGTCCCGGCGTAGCCTGGCGGATCTCCAAGGGGGCGTCTTCTATTCAAATGAAGCGCGCCCCCGATGCGAAAGAACTGGGCATGCGCCGGGCTGCAAAAAGCCCAGTGCGCATGCTCCAGTTCTCGGCGGAAAACGTCAATGACGCCGACGTGTGCGTCATTGACGTAAAGTCGTATCCAAGAATGACTTACGTAAACTACGTAAACGACGAAAAAACACGACGGGGACCCGACGCCATCCGTAACATGGCCTACGCGAGACTTGCAGAAAATGTAATCCTCCATATAGCAGGACTAAATTTCCGCTTACGCAAACGACGTTAGCGACGGTTACGCGACGCGAACTCATATGCAAATGACTCCTTCATGTAAATGCCATCTAGCGGCGGCCGGCGTCATTGCATTTAAGATCCGCCAGTGTAAGTGACTTACAGATGGCGGATCTTAAGTGTATCTATGCAAAAATGATTCTGAGAATCAGGAGCATAGATACACTGGCCAAAAAAGGGAGTTACGATGGAGTATCCTGAGATACTCCATCGTAACTTCTATGAGAATATGGCCCCTTGTCCCTGTAGTTTATGTGTTGAAAGAAGAAAAACTGGGCAAGTGTAAGGATATGAGCAACTTTGACAAATTGTAGTGGCTGTACGACTGGGTCAGAGCATCTCCAAAACTGCAGAATCTGGTGCAACTGTGCATAGTAACCAGTCAATCAACTTCTAGGTTTTCTTGTCAAAGCTTAATTGAACAAGCCTAAAGTTAGAAGTTGATTGGTTACTATGCACAGCTGCACCAGTTTTAGTAAATCTCCCCTGTGGATCATGCCGTTTGGCGTATAGGCCTGTGTAGCTGCAGACCGGTCAGGGTGCCTGTAAGGCTGCATTCACACCTAGGCGTACAAAATCGCGGCGTTTTGTCCCGCGAATTGCGGTGACAAATTGCGGCGTTTTGTACCGCGATTTGCGGCGACAAAACGCCGCGATTGTGAATGCAGCCTCACCCCCTCTATGGAGATGGTTCACATCTCCTATGCCGAACGCCGAAAGCCGCCTGAAAAAAAGGTCCGGGACTTTTTTTCAGGCGGCAGGCGTAATCTCCATAGAGGACAATGTGTTTTCATCCCTCCAGCGTCTCGGGGCTGCTGCGGCGTCACACTACAGGCGACAAAACGCCTAGGTGTGAATGGGGGCTTAGGGTTTAAGGTTCTGAAGCTAGGGTCCTTCCTTAACTGTTACATATGATTGTAAGGGGTTAAGAGTTTCAGAGCCAGTGTTATTTTACTCATTTTAGTAGAATTTTAAAAGGTCTTACATACTGTGACAGGAAGTCAGGTAAATCTGGGGGTGTTGTCACAGACGGGAGATACAGTACATTTCTGCCTTGTTTAGAAAATTCACCAATTACTATCAGGTGTCGGCTGCAGAGGTAGCCAGGAAGGTTTGAGGACGTTGGATAGCATCATCTGTTCAGAATGAGAAAATTAAGGCCTCTATAAGTTGTCCAGAGGATTACTACTGAATGCTTCATCCTGATGCTTGTTGAGTTAAGGAGAGCAGTGAGCTGAGGAAGACTTCTGAAGGTGAAGTGGTTATTGATATTTTTGCTGTCTGATAAGAAAATCAAAAAGACTATTGCTTTCTGCTGGAAGACCAGCAGTGTCTGCCCAGCAGAAGGCTGTGCCAGACTCCATAGGTAGGTTCCTGTGTTGTGAAGGTAGACGGCCCAAATGGCCAGGGTTTATTTTATGTTTTGTTTTGTTTATGCTGTTTGGATGCTTGCACTTGTTTCCAGCAATATGGAAGAATAAACCATAACCCTTGTTTTTTCAACCACCCACGGCTGCCTCTCTGTATAATTCAGAGTGTAGTGAACCCACCAAGCTAACCTCTTACAATACATAATTTCTTGTATGTTTTTATCTCTGAACAAAAGATTATACATGCGAAACATTCCTTACTAATTGCTAGAAATGTATCTTTCCTTGTTGTTATTGTTCTCAAAGGTGTTGTTTTTATATAGTCTATTACATGTGAGACATTCCTTATTAATTGCTAGAACTGTATTATATTTTTTATCTATGTTTTCCCTATCTTGTACTTTCCTCCTTTCCCAATTATATTATGCAGCTGTTGTTTTTTACTTACTAAGCCTTTTTAATGAATAGAAGTCTGTTTTAACGAGTAAGCCATAATAACTTATCTTTACAATATTTGTATTAACCAATCACACATTGCCAACATAATAATTCTTTATTTCTTACCCAAATGAATGTATTTTGTCCCCTCCCCCTTTTTGTAATGCATATAATTGTCTTAATATTACCAGTAAAGTCAGAGAATGATTTCAGATACACCGTGTTTCTGTGTCTTACTATTCCTGTACTGAAATCTCTCTCAACGGGGGGGCACCCGAACAAACACACTGGGACTGCCTAAAGTCAATCAGCGCCAGTCTGCACCCCTACAGTGCCTATGCTGACTCATCATGTCCACAGCCAAAGTGCCTACAATGGGCATGTAAGCATCAGAGCTGGGCCAATGAAATAAGGTGGCCTAGTCGGATGAATTCAAGAAAAATTTGAGGTGTGGGTTTGATCTCCAGATCTCAAATCCAATCAAAAATCTGTGGGATGTTCTAGAAAAACAAGTCCGATCCATGGAGGCCCCACCTGGCAACTTACAGGACTTTAGACCCCTTTCACACTAGGTGGCTTTGCAGGCACTATAATGCTAAAAATAGCGCCTGCAAAGCACCCTGAAAGAGCCACTGCTGTCTCTCCAATGTGAAAGCCCCGAGGGCTTTTACACTGGAGCGGTGTGCTAGCAGGACGGTAAAAAAAAGTCCTGCTAGCCGCATCTTTGGAGTGCTGTGTATATCGCTCCTGCCCATTGAAATGAATGGGCACTGCGGCTGTACCGCCGGCAAAGTGCCGCTGCGCTTTGTGGTGGTTTTAACCCTCTGTCGGCTGCTAGCAGAGGGTAAAAGTGCCGCACTAATTAGCGCCGTGAAATTGACGATAAAGCGCCACAAAAAAAAACGCCAACTCCCACCGCCCCAGTGTGAAAGGGGCCTAAAGGTCTTGTTCAAGCAGGGTGTACAATGCCGTCTGCCTGTCAGTGTTAATTTTGGCAGCAAACTTTTTGTAGGCTGGGTTTAGCCTGTGCGTTTGGCCTGTAATGCACATAATGCTCTGGATGGTGGTCTAAAGAGGCCTTTTATGCACCCAGTGCTCTGGACGATAGTCTGAGGAGGCCTTTAATTAGGGTGACCATATTTTTCAAATTAAATCTGAGGACATTTTTTTTTTACTAGTAATGGCGGCAATCAGCGACTCTCTGCCCGTTGCCGCCCACCTCACAGCCTGTCAAGTCTTACTCTCCGGCCCCGGCTACTACTGGGTGGGGTGGGGAGGAAGATCACTCCGCCAGGGAAGGCAAGGAGATAAGCAGGCAGGCGTCTGGTCGGGACTTAAGCCAAGGCAGAAGAACATGCGAAAGGAGCTGTATGGCAATGCACCCGAAACTGAAGAAATATTCCCTCCGCTTCGACCAGCACATGATCATCAGAAAGGGGCACAGATGATTGAAAAAAATGCCATCCTCCTAAGCTAGTAGGAGCAGTGGAGCGGGCATGTGTAATTCAGAATTATTTTTTATTTTTATTCTGCACTGACTGTCTTTGAACTTGTTCCAAACCAATCCGGGGACAAAACCAGGGACAGACTTGGCCTGGGGACAGTGTTCTCAATCCAGGGACTGTCCCCTGAAATCGGGGATGTCTGGTCACCCTACCTTTAATGCACCCAGTGCTCTGGACGGTGATCTGAGGAGGCCCTCAATGCACCCAGTGGTCTGGGCAGTAGTCTGAGGAGGCCTTTAATGCACCCAGTGCTCTGGACGGTGGTCTGAGGAGGCCTTTAATGCACCCAGTGCTCTGGACCGGAGTCTGAGGAGGCCTTTAATGCACCCAGTGCTCTGGACGGTGGTCTGAGGAGGCCTTTAATGCACCCAGTGCTCTGGACGGTGGTCTGAGGAGGCCTTTAATGCACCCAGTGCTCTGGACCGTAGTCTGAGGAGGCCTTTAATGCACCCAGTGCTCTGGACCATAGTCTGAGGAGGCCTTTAATGCATCCAGTGCTCTGCACAGTGGTCTGAGGAGGCCTTTAATGCACCCAGTGCTCTGGACCGTAGTCTGAGGAGGCCTTTAATGCACCCAGTGCTCTGGACCGTAGTCTGAGGAGGCCTTTAATGCACCCAGTGCTCTGGACGGTAGTCTGAGGAGGCCTTTAATGCATTCAGTGCTCTGGTCCGGAGTCTGAGGAGGCCTTTAATGTAGGGTGACCAGACATCCCCAGTTTCAGGGGACAGTCCCCGGATTGAGGACACTGTCCCCGGACCAAGTCTGACCCTGGTTTTGTCCCTGGATTGGATTTGAACAGGGGCTGGGGCAATTTCAAAGACAGTCAGTGCAGAATAAAAAAAAAAAATCTGAATTACAATACCCCCCCCCCCCCTGCTCCGCCGCTCCTACTAGCTTAGGGTGCTGTATTTTTTCCATTATCTGTGCCCCTTTCTGATGATCATGTGCTGGTCGGAGTGGAGGGAATATTTCTTCAGTTTTGGGTCCCTGGCTCAAGTCCCGGTCCCGGTCAGCCGCCTGCCTGCTTGCTTATCTCCTTCCCTTCCCTGACGGAGTGATTTTCCTCCGCTCCCCACCCAGTAGTAACCGGGGCTGTGAGGCGGGCGGCGATGGGCAGAGAGTCACTGATTTCCACCATTACTAGTAAAAAAAAATGTCCCCGGATTTAATTTTAAAAATCTGGTCACCTTACTTTAATGCACCCAGTGCTCTGGACGGTGGTCTGAGGAGGCCTTTAATGCTCCCAGTGCTCTGGACGGTGGTCTGAGGAGGCCTTTAATGCTCCCAGTGCTCTGGACGGTGGTCTGAGGAGGCCTTTATTGCACCACTTCCCGCCCGCCGGCCGTCATATGATGTCCTTGACTTTGAGCGGGTATATCTGAATGATGCCTGCAGCTACAGGCATCATTCAGATATTGTCTTTTTTAGCCAGGGAAGGCAAGGAGATAAGCAGGCAGGCGTCTGGTCGGGACCTAAGCCAAGGCAGAAGAACATACGAGAGGAGCTGTATGGGCATGCACCCGAAACTGAAGAAATATTCCCTCCGCTTCGACCAGCACATGATCATCAGAAAGGGGCACAGATGATTGAAAAAAATGCCATCCCCCTAAGCTAGTAGGAATAGGGTTGCCACCTTTTCTTCAAGCCAAACCCGAACACTTTAGCAGCGCAGGGCACTTTTTTTCCCTGTAGTACACTATAGGATTAAAAAAGACCTGAGACACCGTTGGGTGACCCAAGGAAAGTAGTAATGTGGCGGACATATTGGTGGCAAACAGTGGGTGTGGCCAAAATACTCGCCACCCGCAGCTCCTGGACGGCAACAGATTTGTGCGTGACTAGTTACTTGGGGAGCCACAGCCTGGACTGAATAATGTGTCCGGGTTTCAGGCAGACTGAAACCCAGACACATAATTCAAAACCCGAACTGTCCGGGTGAATCCTGGACAGGTGGCAACCCTAAGTAGGAGCAGCGAAGCGGGCATGTGTAATTCAGAATTATTTTTTATTTTTATTCTGCACTGACTGTCTTTCAACTTGCCCCAGCCCCTGTTCCAAACCAATCCGGGGACAAAAGCAGGGACAGACTTGGTCCGGGGACAGTGTTCTCAATCCAGGGACTGTCCCCTGAAATCGGGAATGTCTGGTCACCCTACCTTTAATGCACCCAGTGCTCTGGACGGTGGTCTGAGGAGGCCTTCAATGCACCCAGTGCTCTGGGCAGTAGTTTGCGGAGGCCTTTAATGCCCCCAGTGCTCTGCACGGTGGTCTGAGGAGGCCTTCAATGCACCCAGTTTCTGGACGGTAGTCTGAGGTGGCCTTTAATGCACCCAGTGCTCTGGACGGTAGTCTGAGGAGGCCTTTAATGCACCCAGTGCTCTGGACGGTAGTCTGAGGAGGCCTTTAATGCACACAGTGCTCTGGACGTTAGTCTTATGAGGACCTTAATGCACCCAGTGCTCTGGACGGTAGTCTGAGGAGGCCTTTAATGCACCCAGTGCTCTGGACCAGAGTCTGAGGAGGCCTTTAATGCACCCAGTGCTCTGGACGGTGGTCTGAGGAGGCCTTTAATGCACCCAGTGCTCTGGACGGTAGTCTGGGGAGGCCTTTAATGCACCCAGTGCTCTGGACGGTAGTCTGAGGAGGCCTTTAATGCACCCAGCAGTGCTCTGGACCGGAGTCTGAGGAGGCCTTTAATGCTCCCAGTGCTCTGGACCGGAGTCTAAGGAGGCCTTTAATGCACCCAGTGCTCTGGACGGTGGTCTGAGGAGGCCTTTAATGCACCACTTCCCGCCCGCCGGCCGTCATATGATGTCCTTGATTTTGAGTGGGTATATCTGAATAATGCCTGCAGCTATAGGCATCATTCAGATATTGTCTTTTTTAGCCAGGGAAGGCAAGGAGATAAGCAGGCAGGCGTCTGGTCGGGACTTAAGCCAACGGCAGAAGAACATGCGAGAGGAGCTGTATGGGCATGCACCCGAAACTCAAGAAATATTTCCTCCGCTTCGACCAGCACATGATCATCAGAAAGGGGCACAGATGATTGAAAAAAATGCCATCCCCCTAAGCTAGTAGGAGCAGCGGAGCGGGCATGTGTAATTCAGAATTATTTTTTATTTTTATTCTGCACTGACTGTCTTTGAACTTGCCCCAGCCCCTGTTCTAAACCAATCCAGGGACAAAACCGGGGACAGACTTGGCCTGGGGACAGTGTTCTCAATCCAGGGACTGTCCCCTGAAATCAGGGATGTCTGGTCACCCTACCTTTAATGTACCCAGTGCTCTAAACGGTGGTCTGAGGAGGCCTTCAATGCACCCAGTGCTCTGGGCAGTAGTCTGAGGAGGCCTTTAATGCACCCAGTGCTCTGGTCGGAGGTCTGAGGAGGCCTTTAATGCACCCAGTGCTCTGGACGGTGGTCTGAGGAGGCCCTTAATGCACACAGTGCTCTGGACGGTGGTCTAAGTAGAACTGTAATGCACACAGTGCTCTGGACGGTGGTCTAAGTAGAACTGTAATGCACACAGTGCTCTGGACAGTGGTCTGAGGCCCTTAATGCTCTGGACGGTGGTCTGAGGAGGCCCTTAGTTACACAGTGGTAACTGCCAAGCATGCTATGGACTTGTTTGCCGGGAGCGGAAAGCACTCAAGGGCTTGGAAGAGCTCCAGGGAAACCTGAAGTTCACATGGGTAAATGTCCCTCCATTTTCATTTGTTAATGAAAACGGAAAGCGAAATTGATTTTCGTCATAGTTTTTGTCAGTGGATGAAAATGAGATGTCGTTTTCATTTAGTTTAAGGCCGCTGACGAAAATGTTGACAAATGTTTTCGTCGACAAAATGAACACTGCTGCCTGTGCGTTCCGTTCATCCATGTGCATGACGTCCCATTGATTTCTAAAGGGACACAGCCACATAATATCACTGGGGGGGGGGGGGGGGGTCTGTGCCCCCAAATGTACACAGGGTGACTGCAGGGACATGGACCCACACAGATGACATATTAGGCTGTGTCCCAATAGAAATCAATGTGACTTCCTGCACTGGGATGAATGGAACACCTCAGCAAAGAAAGCATGGTCCCGTATGGACAGATGGTATGGGAGGTCCCCTGTGTAAGAAGGACAAAGGATCTCCTGGGACCAGTCCATGTCAGAGGGCACAGCACCCTTCACAGGTGTGGAGGAGTCTCCTCTATGGGATATGGTGGGTGGTCATAATGTTATGGCTGATCGGTGTGTCATATATAGTATATGATGGGAGAGGTGACAGTATATATATATATATATATATATATATATATATATATATATATATATATATATATATATATATATATATATATATATATATATATATATATATACCAGCTACACACCGAGCACACACACTGCTCGGTCTGTATATATATATATAGAAGTAGATATAGAGAGCAGTGTGTGTGCTCGGTGTGTAGCTGGTCAGTCGTGCTGTGTTTACATGGCGGCTCTCCCCGCCCTTTCCTGGGTGTGTTCCCGGGTCTCCGCCCTTTCCTTTCTTCTGACAAGTAGAACCGTTGCGGCTGTGATCAGAGCGGGCCTGGACACTGTCACCCCGGTACAGAGAGCGGACACATCACCGGACACAGGGGATCGGAGAGCAGGTACGGAGGGGGAGGGGAAGGTGCCAGTGAGTGCAAGCTCCGAGGCCCAGTGTCAGTGATGCTACTGATACAGACAGCTGTGCTTATGTTATATAATGTATGACGACTGACAGCCCATACATGGGCGATCGGGATCCGATATCACCGTGCGAGCTCCACCTAGACATCTGCAGAGGGTGGATTAGTAGGGGCTGACAACGGGGATGTTCTGCTATGTCCCCATCCTCGGGGTGTCACCGATAGCCAGTGTCAGCAGTGCTGCATAGGTGACTTAGCAGAATGAAGCCCCCCCAGCTGATGAGCATTGGTATGGTCCACCTTTATTGCTGATGTTGCTTAGTGTTATTGAAGGATCATGTCCTCCTTTAATATCATCTACTGGCTGATAATAGGTGAATATAGATGACTGGCTGATAGGTGAATACAATAAGCGAAGCATCCAACATAGCGTTGGCCTTCTGTTGCAAATGCAGTGCCGTGGTTCTGGTACAGCTGTAATAACCAGCATACATTGACACCACATGTCAGTTTGATGACCAGACCGCTTTCACAGATTTAATGACCTACCATCCAGTATTCAAATACGCAGGTTGGTGGTCCACTGGCTCCACAGAACAAACAGCCAGATGTTCTGTGACACACATACACCTCTACCAGACGGACCCCTCGACCAGATGGACCCCTCGCCGACGACTCCCTGGACCACATGACCAGACGGACCCCCTGGCCGACTCCTCCCTGGACCCCCTGGCCGACTCCTCCCTGGACCCCCTCGTCGATACCTCCTTGACCAGATGGACCCTTGACCCCTTGCCAACAGACCCTTCGCCGATGTCCCCTGGACACCTCGACTCAGTCGGACCCTTAGCCCACGTCGCCTTGACCCCTTGCCGACGTCCCCTTGTTGACGTCCTCTGGACACCTCAACCCCTTTCTGGAGGACCCATGCTGACGGAAACCCCTCAACCAGACTGACCCCACTCGCCGACGCCTCCCTGGACCCAGACGGACCCCTAGCCGACGCCTCCCTGGACCCAGACGGACCCTTGGCCGATGTCCCCTGGACATCTTGACCAGACAGACCCCTTGTTGATGTCCTCTGGACACCTAGACCCCTTGCTGACGGACCCCCCTCACCGATGCCTCTTAAACCACCTCCCCTCGACCCAGACGGACCCCTCGCCGACATCCCCTGGACCCCTCGACCAGACGGACCCTTAACCTCTTGCTGACGTCCCCTGGACACCTTGACCCAGACGGACCCCTCACTGACATTCCCTGGACATCTCGACCGGACCCCTCGTGCCAACGCTTCCTAAACCCCTCGACCAGACGGACCCTTAACCCCTTGCCGCTGGACCCAGACGCACCCCTTGCCGACGTCCCCTGGACATCAACCGGACACCTTGCGCAGACGCTTCCTGAACCCCTTGACCAGACGGACCCTTAACCCCTTGCCGCCGGAACCTTTGCTGACGTCCCTGGAGACCTTGACCCAGACAGACCCTTCGCCGATGCCTCCTGGACACCTCGACTGGACGGACCCCCTTGCCAACGTCCCCTGGACACCTCAACCAGATGGACCACTTGCCGACGTCCCCTGGACACCTCAAACAGACGGACCCCTTGTTGTTGTCCTCTGGACACTTGACCCCTTTGACAACTGACCCCACAGGCTTTCAAAATACTTGAACAGTGGCTACATCTGATTGGATGTTGCTGCTCTTCAGCCAGAAATTATTTTACCAATTTTTTATTTTTTTATTTGATTTGCTTACCTATCCCACCATAAAATGGTCCTCCCAAAGCAACTTGTGAAATGTTTTATAGCAATGGTAGAGGTTTATTGGAGCAATAACAGTGTGGCAATGCTTTGACATGTTAATTAATTCTGGCATTGTGACAGGTGATCTGATCAGACAATGCCTTATTCTGTCTCATCGGTTTACATTTATTTTGCAGTAAGTTGCAAACCATTAGGTCTTCATTCAAACAGTGTCTACAAACAAGTCCATCTAGGGGTCTGGTGGTCTCTTTGCCATTGACTTGTACAGGGCTGGTGCAAAGATTTGACACCCTAGGCGAAACCTAATTCTGCTACTCCCCACCCCCCAATGGCTCCACCCCCTTTGTCCTGCCCATGTTTATCCCATCTTTTTAATGAAGTGCCTATCCAATGCAGCCTGATCAGCGCCCATCCACTGCAGCCTGATCGGCGCCCACCAATGAATGTTTGCTTGTTTCCATTAATTCAGGAGTTGGGACACAGACCTTCTTTTGCCCCCAATGGCTCCACCCCCTTTGTCCTGCCCATGTACACCCCTTTTTTTTTAATGAAGTGCCCATCAATGCAGCCTACCAGTGCCCATCAATGAATGTTTGCTTGCTTTCATTCATTCAGGACACACAGTCCTCCGCCGCTGCTGTGCCTCTGACACTATGTGCGAACAGAGCGGCGGCTGCCTGCCTGCTGCTGAGAGGAGAGAGTAGGAACACCAGTGGCTAGGCGCCCTAGGCAGCTGCCTAGTTTGCCTAGTGGTAGCACTAGCCCTGGACTTGTATAGTGTCATCATGCAAAGATCAAAAGAGCTCTCTAAGGTCCTCAGAATGAAAGTTGAGGATGCTCATGAATTTGGTAAGGAGAGTAAAAAGGTCTTCAAATTTTTAAAAGCGAGTATTTCACTGAAAGGAAGATAGGGGTAGATTCACGTACTTTTAGGTGGCGTAGCGTATCTCCTATACGCTACGCCGCCGTAACTTTGAGAGGCGAGTATGGTATTTTCAAAGATTTTGCCGTCGAAGTTACGGCGGCGTAGCGTATTGGGGCCGGCGTAAGCCCGCCTAATTCAAATGTTGAAGCTGTGGGTGTGTTTTATGCATATTAACTGTGACCCCCACGTAAATGACGTTTCGAACGGCGCATGCGCCGTCCGTGGACGTATCCCAGTGCGCATGCTCCAAATGACGTCGGCAAATCGTCATGCTTTCGACGTGAACGTAAATTACGGCCAGCCCCATACACGGACGAGTTACGCAAACAATGTAAAATTAGAAAAATTTGACGCGGTTCCGACGTCCATACTTAACATTGGCTGCGCCATGTTTTTGGTGGTTTATCTTTACGCCTGAAAACCCCTTACGTAAACGGCATATCTTTACTGCGACGGCCGGGCGTACGTTCGTGAATAGGCGTATCTAGCTGGTTTACATATTCTAGGCGTAAATCAGCGTACACGCCCCTAGCGGCCAGCGTAAATATGCAGTTAAGATACGACGGCGTAGGAGACTTACGCCGGTCGTATCTTGGCAACATTTAAGCGTATCTCAGTGTGTCTCGTATAGATATGCCTGTCGTAAGTCTTTCTGAATCTACCCCATAATCCACAAATGGTGTAGAATTTAAACTTCTAATTTTGCCCAGAAATGGCTGACCTAGCAAATTCAGCCCTGAAGCTGACCATTTTGATGCCAAGATGTTTCCATGAATGTCGGAATTACGTTGCAGGATCAGTAGGGACTCTTACAACGCTTGCGGTTAAACTGCACACATATATACAATCAGAGCTTGCATTAATTTATCGACATAGGAGGTGTTCAAGGTAAAAACGTTTACTATCCAAAATAAACATTGGCACAAGACTTCAGGTTGCCATTGAGCTTCTAGGCAATGCCTTCTGGAACAATGCGCTGTGGACTGATTAATCCAATATAGAAATAGTTTGGCCACGGTAACAGAGTGGACACATTGGGGATGAACCAAAGGCAGAATTTCAGAAGCACCTTTTACTGACTGAAGCATGGTCGTGGTGTTGCTTTTCTGCTTTATGACCTGGCAGCTTGCAGTCATCAAGTCAAATCTGAGGGTCCTAGTAGGTGACAAACTGAGCAATCGCATGCAACGTCAAGCTGCAGCTACCAAAGCTGGCAGAATATTAGCATTGCATAAAAAACGAATATACTCCCAGGGATAAAACTATAATCCTAACACTTTTTATAAAACTCTGGTTAGGCCACATGTGGAGTGTTCTGGTCACCAGTCCTCAGAAGGGATGTGCTGGAACTGGAGAGAATCCAAAGAAGGGCAACAAAACGAATAAGGGGATTGGAGGACCTCGATTACGAGGAATGACTGCAAACACAGGTGGATTCAGAAAGACTTAGGCTGGCGTATCAGTAGATACGCCAGCCTAAGTCTGAATGTGCGCCGGCGCTAATTTAAGCATATTCTGGTAACCAGATATGATTAAATTAGGCTCAGATACGAGATGCGTATCCTAAAGTGTCATTTTTAGGCTGACCGTTAGGTGGCGCTTCCATTGCGGTCGGCATAGAATATGTAAATCACTAGATACGCCTATTCACGAACGTATGCCCGGCCGACGCAGTACAGATACGCCTTTTACGTAACGCATTTTCAGGCCTAAAGTTATTCCATCAAATAGCTGGAATAGTAATGTTAAGTATGGCCATCGTTCCCGCGCCGAAATTTGAAAATTTGACGTAGTTTGCGTAATTCGTCCGTGAATAGGGATTTACGTCCACATCAAAACCAATAGGACCGTGCGGCATACTTGCCCGCAATGCACACTGGGATATGTACACGGACGGTACATGCGCCGTTCCAAAAAAAAACCTCAATCACGTCAGGTCAACCCAAATTAACATAAATGCGCCCCCTCAGCCTATTTTGAATTAGGCGCGCTTACGCCCGCCTCATTTATGCTACGCCGCCGTTACTTATTAGGCAAGTACTTTGTGAATCATGTACTTGCCTCGCTAACTTGCTGCGTAGTGTAAACACGATACACTACGCCGCCACAAGGATAAGCCTGCCTACCTGAATCTAGCTAAAAATGTATTTATCGCTGGAAAAACAACGCTTGAGAGGAGATATGATGTTGATTTACAAATTACTCAATGGCGATCCCAGCATAGGGGGGGAAAAAACGATTCAGTCTCAAGGAGTGCAAGAGGACACAGGGCCACGCAATGAGATTGGAGGAGAGGCGGTTTAACCTTAAACTGCGCAGGGGGTTTTTCACTGTCGGGGAAATAAAGATGGTGGTGGCTGCAGGGAGTATGGATATTTTTAAGAGACTCTTGGATGTGCATCTTAAAGAACACAGCATACAGGGATATGGAAAATTAATTATTTCAACCTTGCCTACTAAAAAAACGATGAATTCTGCATCCTAGCAAAGCGTGCTTTGTGGGGCCTACTGTCCAAAATTAGAAATGACTCATTCATCACAATAATGGGGGGGGGGGAAACCCGAAAGCCAAAATGTCAGTGTAAGGAAACTACCGTTTGATTAGATTTGTCCTTTGGAAGTCCAGAGTGCCTACAAGATCCATTGACGGTTTCCATATTTGTGTGGAGCACCAAGGCCGTAGTTTGGATTGAGTGTTGGTACCACAATCCTATATGTAACACACACAAATGCATTTCATGTTCTTTTACACATCCATTATTTGACAGCTGGATGAAGTTTGTGAGCATCTTTACCAGTATATTTTACCATTTTCTCCACTATGTACTTGTGCCACGCCAGTGTGGGACTGTTTGTGCACTGGATAGTGACTCCTTCAAGAAGAAGTAAAGCCTCCTGGAAAAAATAAAAACACCCTGCAAGACAAAGACATAATGAGCTAGTATGCATCGCACGGCACGATTGCCTTCCCGTCAGTGAAGGCAATCGTGCAATGCTCAGTGCGCCTGCGCTGTTGTCTACATCGGTGCCGTCTTTTCTGCAAATATCTAAACCGTTTAGGATATATATATATATCTATATCTATCCTAATGTGTGTTGTACCTACAGGTAAGCCTTAATCTAGGCTCACCTGTAGGTAAAAGTGGTCCGTAATGCCCTGTACACACGATCGGTCAATCCGATGAGAACGGTCTGATGGATTTTTCCATCAGTTAACCGATGAAGCTGACTGATGGTCAGTTGTGCCTACACACCATCAGTTAAAAAACCGATCGTGTCAGAACGCGGTGACGTAAAACACGACGACGTGCTGAAAAAATTTAAGTTCAATGCTTCCAAGCATGCGTCGAATTGATTCTGAGCATGCGTAGATTTTTAACCGATGGACGTGCCTACAAACGATCGTTTTTTTTTCTATCGGTTAGGTATCCATCGGTTAATTTTAAAACAAGTTTAATATTTTTTAACCGATTGGATAAATAACCGATGGGGCTCACACACGATCGATTTGGTCTGATGAAAACAGTCCATTAGACCGTTCTCATCGGATTGACCGATCGTGTGTATGCGGCATTAGGGTTTACAACCATTTTCACACTTGCTTTTGTTACTTATTTTGTTTATGACTCTTGCCCGATTTTTATTCAATACTCCATTGACCATTGCTAAATGCGAAGGATAATGCCTTAGGTGACATCTGCCAAATCTCTTTTTGGCTGGATTCACACTGGTACCACATGCGCTCTGACTTTGGAAGCACATGTACAAATCAATGGCTCCCTACGATAGCTGTTTTAACTGGTCCCACTATGAAAAAGGTTCCTGCACTACTTTGGCCCAACTTCAGACCATTGAATATCCTTGAAGTTGGGTCAAAATTGGATCCTTGTCCTAACCATCCGACATGTTGATTACAGCAGCAGTCAAGGTAATTTATGTCACACTGGGATTGTTTTGATTGGTCAAAGAACTAGTCAGACTATATCAAAGTCAGAGCCAAATCTTATATTGTTCGTTCAAGTCAGATGGAAGTAGGACCGACGTAGGACCCGTGTTGCAGGGCAAAGTAGTATGACGGTCGTACAGCAGTTGTGTCCTACCAGTAGGCAAAGGGGGGTTTTGAGACTTTTAATGAGGTGCATGATACCATGCACCCCCATCCCTAATTCAGAAACAAGAGAGGTTTTTTTTTTGGGACTGAGGCACAAGACACGTGTAAGGAAAAATGATAAAATTGCTTAATTGACATCTAAACAATGCATACCTCATGAACATGAGTATTTTTATCTTTTTATACAAGGCAATGGCATACAGAAAAGTGTGTGTGTGTGTGTGTGTGTGTGTTATATATTAAATATAAATTACACATGCATACATCTGAAATCGCATAGTATCCCATGGACGTAATTGATGTAAAAAGCTAATTGAGTAATGGATACACATGGGTTGTAAGATACAAATGAATCACAGTTGAGGTCAAGCTATGTGTTGGGAACATGATGATGTTGATAGCCTCAACGCGTTTTGTGGCCAGGTGTCACTCATCGGGAGAAAACGCATAGAATATCTGGAAAAAGGGTACCAAATGGGACAAAATATAAGATCCTGATAGTAAAAAAGGGTGAAAAAATTCCAAATAGGTCTGTAGAGTAAATGCTATTGGACCAATGTGTGAATGGTACCAGTATATACATACAGGATTCATGAACTAAAGACCAACACCCACTATTGCCTGAACGAGTGAAAAGCGTAGTAGCTACAAAGTGAAGGGAATAATATATCACATAAAGAGAAAAAGTAAAAAGTGAAAAATACTCCTCCAAAGGGGAAAGGGTGGACAAAAAAGCCCCCAGAGGTGTGCAGTCTTGGTGATGGAGGAAATCGCAGGTATAGTTACCTGGTGACATTGCATGGAGACATGATGTGCGTGTGTGAGGAGAGAAGCCACAGTGTGAACAAGACTCCCAGTGGGGTTATAAGTAGGGCTGCAACTAACGATTATTTTCATAACCGATTAGTTGGTCAATTATTGTTTCGATTAATCGGATAATAGCCTTAAAAAATAACATTTACATTTTTTTTTTATTTTTTTTGGGCCAATTTGTTGTTGGACATTACATGCATTTCTGCAGCTTCTCCATGGAAGTAAATTGAACAAAAAAAAAAAACAAAATGGCACCGTTTTGTGTTAAGTCCTTGCTCTTTCCAAATACGCAGCAGCTGGAAAAAAAAAATCATGGATGTGAACGTGTCCCATAGGAAAACATGTAAATGAACTGTAGTGTGTTTCTGCAAAAAGCACCAAAAAACAGAAGTGTGACCCAGGCCTGAGATGTTTAGTAACATAATGGGGTTAAAAAAACAAAAATAAGTACAAAAAGAGCAAATAATCGCTACTGTAAGGGGTTCATTTTTTTTTTACTGTGGGACAGTGAAAGTGATACTTACAGTAGCGATTTGCTTTTTTTGTACTTTTAAAGGGCTAAATTTAGTTTTTTTTAACCCCATTATGTTACTAATCGATTATGAAAATTGTAATCAATTAATTTCATAATCGATTAGTTTTTTCGGCCCTAGTTATAAGTAACACCCGACACTCCCTGGGCTCCTCCCATATATAATAATGGATAAGCAAACACCAATTGTTGCCTGGAAAAGTATAGTAGATTCAAATTGAAAGAAAACATATACCACAAAAAAGAATGGAAAGGTGAAAAATCGCATTAAAGATCATGCAGTTTTTCAGAAAGGGGGGGGGGGGGTGAGGAAAAACAGGTGTGCGATTAATGGCGGTAAAGAGGAAATTACAGGGATAGTTACCTGGTGACATTGCAATTCTCTGACACATGATGTGAATGTGTGAGGAGAAAACCAGAGTATGAACAAGGCTCCCCCGGGGGTGTAACGCCCGACAGGCCCCTAGCAACATCAAGCTAAGCATGAAAGATCGAAGAGAGATGGTCCCCGCCACAGCGGCAACACCGTCCGCCGATGACGCCCAACCACTCCTCTCGTGTACCAGCTAGATTATTGATGTCAGGACACATGGTGCGGTGCCAATACATGGTGGGAAACCCACCCATCACCCCCCCCCCCGTGTGAAACGCAACAGAGCAGGAGGGCACTCGAAGTATATCGCAGCTCCCGGGTATACAGGCAGTGTGAACCCGGCCTTACAGAGTTTCATTGTCTAGATTGGCAATGCTGTATCTCTTGCACAATTTGACAATTCTATCACATGATTTCTATGTTTATCTCATAAGTATCCCGATTCAGTGCATTTCTCCATGTTTCCTTTTTTTTTTTTTTTGTTACATACAGTGCCAGTGTAGGGAATTATTTGTTCAATTACGAAATGCTAGGCAATTTTCCAATGCCTTAAGGGGAAGCGAACTATGGCCTTCCAATAAAAAGAAATTTTTTGCCACAACAGTTAAAGCATTACTAAACCCAAAACCAAAAATGTAATATATTGCAGCTCTCCAATCATTAGATGTGGTTCCTGCATTCATTTTTATTTTCATAGGCTTGTTTCCTCTGTTTTTCACCTGGTGATCTGGCCATTAACACCTTCTGCATTCGAGTGCCCCCACTCTGGATGAAAGTGCACAGGGGGCACATTTGGAAGGCAGCACTCTTAGTTTGAGGGGAGAGGAGTGTTAGATGTGCTAGCAGATTTAAATACACTAACAAATTGAAGCCAAACCCCCCCCCCCCCATAACACTTTATAATTTGTTGTAGCAAACGGTTTTGGATAAAAAAAATTGCATGAATAATTTTAAAGTTGATCAGTTTAAGCACCCCTGTCGGTGGTAAATGGTGTGTCTCATGCTTGAACAACAGATACATTCTCTGGGAGAGCTTGTTTTTAAAAAAAATAAAAATAAAAGACTTGCTGACAGGATCACCTTTTGAAAATAAGGGAACGAAAGCCTAAATGGGGAAAATGAATGCAGCCATCACATCTAAGAATTGGTAAACTGAAATATAAATATTTTCTCCTGAGCTCAGAGAAGAGTGTGTGTACATGACATGCATTTGATACATTTTAAATAGTACAACTCGCGCTGTGGGCTTGATAAAACGATTTATTTTCTATATTTTAGCACGAGCCAAGTAGACAATGTGCGTGTGTGTGTTTTATATGTTAAGGGAAATGGGAACATATATATATATATATATATATATATATATATATATATATATATATATATATATATATATATATATATATATATATATATATATATATATATATATATATATATATATATATATACACAGTGAGGAAAATAAGTATTTGAACACCCTGCTATTTTGCAAGTTCTCCCACTTGGAAATCATGGAGGGGTCTGAAATTGTCATCGTAGGTGCATGTCCACTGTGAGAGACATAATCAAAAAAAAAAATTCCAGAAATCACAATTTATGATTTTTTAACTATTTATTTGTATGATACAGCTGCAAATAAGTATTTGAACACCTGTCTATCAGCTAGAATTCTGACCCTCAAAGACCTGTTAGTCTGCCTTTAAAATGTCCACCTCCACTCCATTTATTATCCTAAATTAGATGCACCTGTTTGAGGTCATTAGCTCCATAAAGACACCTGTCCACCCCATACAATCAGTAAGAATCCAACTACTAACATGGCCAAGACCAAAAAGCTGTCCAAAGACACTAGAGACAAAATTGTACACCTCCACAAGGCTGGAAAGGGCTACGGGGAAATTGCCAAGCAGCTTGGTGAAAAAAGGTCCACTGTTGGAGCAGTCATTAGAAAATGGAAGAAGCTAAACATGACTGTCAATCTCCCTCGGACTGGGGCTTCATGCAAAATCTCACCTCGTGGGGTCTCAATGCTCCTAAGAAAGGTGAGAAATCAGCCCAGAACTACACGGGAGGAGCTGGTCAATGACCTGAAAAGAGCTGGGACCACCGTTTCCAAGGTTACTGTTGGTAATACACTAAGACGTCATGGTTTGAAATCATGCATGGCACGGAAGGTTCCCCTGCTTAAACCAGCACATGTCAAGGCCAGTCTTAAGTTTGCCAATGACCATTTGGATGATCCAGAGGAGTCATGGGAGACAGTCATGTGGTCAGATGAGACCAAAATAGAACTTTTTGGTCATAATTCCACTAACCGTGTTTGGAGGAAGAAGAATGATGAGTACCATCCCAAGAACACCATCCCTACTGTGAAGCATGGGGGTGGTAGCATCATGCTTTGGGGGTGTTTTTCTGCACATGGGACAGGGCGACTGCACTGTATTAAGGAGAGGATGACCGGGGCCATGTATTGCGAGATTTTGGGCAACAACCTCCTTCCCTCAGTTAGAGCTTTGAAGATGGGTCGAGGCTGGGTCTTCCAACATGACAATGACCCGAAGCACACAGCCAGGATAACCAAGGAGTGGCTCTGTAAGAAGCATATCAAGGTTCTGGCGTGGCCTAGCCAGTCTCCAGACCTAAACCCAATAGAGAATCTTTGGAGGGAGCTCAAACTCTGTGTTTCTCTGCGACAGCCCAGAGACCTGACTGATCTAGAGAAGATCTGTGTGGAGGAGGGGGCCAAAATCCCTCCTCCAGTGTGTGCAAACCTGGTGAAAAACTACAAGAAACGTTTGACCTCTGTAATTGCAAACAAAGGCTACTGTACCAAATATTAACATTGATTTTCTCAGGTGTTCAAATACTTATTTGCAGCTGTATCACACAAATAAATAGTTAAAAAAATCATACATTGTGATTTCTGGATTTTTATTTTTTTTTTGATTATGTCTCTCACAGTGGACATGCACCTACGATAACAATTTCAGACCCCTCCATGATTTCCAAGTGAGAGAACTTGCAAAATAGCAGGGTGTTCAAATACTTATTTTCCTCACTGTGTGTATGTATGTGTGTGTGTGTGTGTGTGTATATATATATATATATATATATATATATATTACAAGGTCAAAATCCCAATTGCCCTGCATAGCAACTATTAATTCAAAGTAATGCAATACAGCGACAACCTAGGAGTAGGGGAAAAAAAGAAAAGATATATAACACACAGTAAACCTTGGATTAGAGCATAATCCATTCCAGGAGAATGCTCGTAATCCAAAGCACTCGCATATTAAAGCGAGTTTCACCATAGAAGTCAATGCAAACAAAAATAATTTGTTCCGCATTGACTTCAATGGCATGCAATACCGCATGTGGCCAGAGGTAGGTGGCGCCGGAGGGCCTCGGAAAAGCCAGACGTCAGCTCGGCTGAACTCGGAAAGGCTCAGGAATGGAGTATTTCTGAGGTTTTCTGAAAGCCTCTGCTCCGGCGCCCCCCTACCTCAGGCCAAATGCGGTACTGCACACAGCTGTGGCTTGAATCCTGCACGTGTTGCGAGGCAACACTCGCAAACGGACAGGATTTTATTTTTTTTTTTAAACGGTGCTCGTATTGTGAAATGCTCGGTAACCGCGTTACTCGCAATCTGAGGTTTCAAAACACGCACGCACAAACACTGAGCCTAAATCTAGGCCTTCCCATCTGTCCACTCAATGTCCAAAACCGGGGAAAAAAAGGCAATTTACAGGTTAAAGCGGAGCTCCATCCAAAAATGGCGCTTCCGGTTTTCGGAACCTCCCCTCCGGTGTCACATTTGGCACCTTTCCGGGGGAGGGGGTTGCAGATACCTGTCTAAGACGGGTATTTGCACCCACTTCCGGGAATACGGGACTGCGGCAGACACACCTCTACCCGCAGCTTCCGCTGTCTTCTGGGAAATGCACTGTTCCCAGGAGAGAGCGGGGACCAGTGGCGGCGCTACTTGCGCATGCGGGAACCGGCAGTGAAGCCGCAACGCTTCACTTCCCAATTCCCTAACCGAGGATGGCGGCGGGTGCAGGCGAGGGACGAGCGATTGGTCGTCCCTCGGCTGACATCATCGCGGGCGCGCTGGACAGGTGAGTGTCCATTTTTTAAAAGTCAGCAGGTTCAGTATTTGTAGCTGCTGGCTTTAAGAAAAAAATTATTTGGCGGAACCTCCGCTTTAACCACTTGCCAACCTCCTCATGTAAATATACGTCAGCAGAATGGCACGGACAGGCACATGCACGTACCTATACGTCCTCTGCTTGACGTGGGTCGGGGGTCCGATCGGGACCCCCCCCCCCCCCGTACATGCGGCGGTCGGCAAGCCTCGGGGAGCGATCCGGGACGACGGCGCGGCTATTCGTTTATAGCCGCCCCGTCGCGATCGCTCCCCGGAGCTGAAGAACGGGGAGAGCCATGTGCAAACACGGCTTCCCCGTGCTTCACTATGGCGGCGCATCGATCGAGTGATCCCTTTTTTTTAGGGAGACTCGATCGATGATGTCAGTCCTACAGCCACACCCCCCTACAGTTGTAAACACACACAAAGTGAACCCTAAATGTTACAGCGCCCCCTGTGTTTAACTCCCAAACTGCAACTGTCATTTTCACAATAAAGAATGCAATTTAAATGCATTTTTTGCTGTGAAAATGACAATGGTCCCAAAAATGTGTCAAAATTGTCCGAAGTGTCCGCCATAATGTCGCAGTCACGAAAAAAATCACTGATTGCCGCCATTAATAGTAAAAAAAATTAAAATGCAATAAAACTATCCCCTATTTTGTAAACGCTATAAATTTTGCGCAAACCAACCGATAAACGATTATTGCGTTTTTTTTTTTTTTTTTTTTTTTTTTAACAAAAATAGGTAGAAGAATACGTATCGGCCTAAACTGAGGAAATATTTTTTTTTTATATATGTTTTTGGGGGGATATTTATTATAGCAAAAAGTAAAAAATATTGAATTTTTTTCAAAATTGTCGCTCTATTTTTGTTTATAGCGCAAAAAATAAAAACCGCAGAGGTGATCAAATACCACCAAAAGAAGGCTCTATTTGTGGGGGAAAAAAGGACGCCAATTTTGTTTGGGAGCCATGTCGCACGAGCGCGCAATTGTCTGTTAAAACGACGCAGTCCCGAACTGTAAAAACCCCTTGGGTCTTTAGGCAGCATATTGGTCCGGGGCTTAAGTGGTTAACAAATAAACACCATAGTGCTCCTATGTTGAAAAGGGTTTGAAGTTCTCCCAAAATAGACAATTTGCGATTTGTCGCAGGAATGTCTCTGTGCTTTTCTAAAGTTCTACAATGTGATGCAGATATAAGCCGCAGATCACTGTCTGGTTTGATCAGGTGCAGACCTGCACATTGGGCTGACTGTTTACATAAAAGTGTCCATAGAGCTTCTTACCTGAGGGAGACTGAGCTGGGAGAAGCCGCCTCCACCTCCCTCTGCCTAGCTGAGCAGAGGGGAAGTGGCAGTTGGCAGATTCCTTGTGATGAGTGTCCATACATACACTCAGCCGAGGCAGTAGGCAGCTCTGTGCTGCCCGCACTTCTTTTCCTCCCCCAATGATCACTACCTGACTCACAAGGGAGAATAGAAGAAGCAATACGAGTTTTTATAGCTCTTTGTATCACTCCCTTCACGGTGACCACATGCCGAATGTGCGCAAAATATGTGCCAAAAACTGAGGCCTAGGGGAGCTCTGTTTATTGGGGGCACGGTATGCGTGGTGCCATATGTGTAGTTTTCAGGCTGTATTAGCTAGATTCAAGTACAATGGCCTTAACTTGCGGCGGCGTAGCTTAAGGCATTTAAGCTACGCCGCCGTAAGTTAGCTAGGCAAGTACATGATTCACAATGTACTTACCTGCTAAGTTACGGCGGCTTAGCCTAAATCGGCGGGCGTAAGGGCTCCTAATTCAAATGTGTGTTGGGGGGGGGGGGGCGTGTTGTATGCTAATTGTGCTTGACCTTACGTTTTTCACGTTTTTTTTAAAAGCGCATGCGCCGGGCGCCTACATTTCCCAGTGTGCATTGCGGCTAAGTACGCCGCACGGGCCTATTGATTTTGACGTGGACGTAAACAATGTAAATCCCGATTCACGGACGACTTACGCAAACAACGTAAAAAATTCAAATTTCGACGCGGGAACGGCGGCCATACTTGACATTACTATTCCAATAGGGCCTAGCTCTAACTTTGCGCGGCCTATCTCTTACGTAAACGGCGTAAAAGTACTGCGTCGGCCGGGCGTACGTTCGTGAATCGGCGTATCTCCTCATTTACATATTCTACACCGACCGCAATGGAAGCCCACCTAGCGGCCATCCAAAATATTGCAATCTAAGATAGGACGGCGCAAGCCATCGTATCTTCAATATGTTTAAGCGTATCTCTGTTTGAGCATACGCTTAAACATAAATCGGCGTAGATTCTGAGTTAGGTCGGCTTATCTACTGATAAGTCGGCCTAACTCTTACTGAATCTACCTATATGTGTTTATCTTCAGGTGCAGTCAGTTTAGTTGCATTTAGAATTCTGTGCGTCCAGGGGCAAATTAAATACGCTGTATGCATCTAAACGCATGTAAAAATCTGGAAACGTGTATACATTTTTAAATAGAGGCAAATTGGATATGGGAAGCATAATTGTTTTTACCTCACAGATAATTTCTCCTACTTTGAGCCCAGGTTCACACTGGGCTGCGGGAATGACGCTGTGCGAGTTCAGCTGAACTCACTTGATTTCACTACTGCTTGTCTGTCTCGATATCGACCGCGATTACAGAGAAATCTGTGCCGTTTCGCCGGCTAAAATCGCAAAAAGTAGTACTTTTTTAAATTGGTGCCGCGCCACAGATGCAGCGTCGCACAGATTAGGAGGGTGCCATTGCCAGCAAATGCTGCTGATTTGAAATCGCATTTCAAAACGCACCAGTGTGAACCAGGGCTAAAACAAACTTGGGAGGCTGGGTGACTGTAGCCTTCGTCATCGGCACGCTGCAAGATTGTAAAGGGCTCAATGTTGGCTTATTCATACATGCGAAACAATTCCCAATGAAATTCCGTACAGGTCTGCGGTGCTGTTCACATTTGCTAAAGAATTGGCCAGTTCCCGTGTTACTATTTACCTGAATACATTCTTTGCAACATTGGCAGGCCAGCTTTATAAATCTGGAGAATGTGAGCAGATTTAGGCTGGGTTCACACTGGTACGCCAAACATTCCGACATTGGGAGCTCATGTCGCATGATGTGTGACAATCAATGTTTCCCTATGGGAGCCGTCAAAGTAGAGTTCCACCCAAAAATGGAACTTCCACTTTTTGGAACCCCCCTCCGGTGTCACATTTGGCACCTTTTTCAAGGGGGGGGGGAGGGAGCAGATATAGGTATAATACAGGTATTCGCTCCCACTTCCCGGCATAGATCACCACGGTTATCACAATGACCTACACCACTTCCTGCGCCTACACTGTCCATCCCCTCCCCACACAGGTCCCAGAAGACAGTAGGGACCAGTGAAGACACATGCACAGTAGAGAACCAGGAAGTGAAGCCATTACTGAGGATGGCGGCGGGGGCAGCTGAGCGACTGCTTTGGCTGCCGACATTGCAGGCACCCTGGACAGGTAAGTGTCCATATATTAAAGTTGGAGCAAAATCTTATCCTGTTCATTCAAGTTGGATGGAAGTAGGATCGATGTGTCAGGGCAAAGTAGGATGACCGTCGTGTCGTACCAGTGTGAACCCAGCCTTAAGCAAATTAAGGATTCATTAAAGCTGCACTCTGGGCGATGGCTATCTTTCTAACCGCTTCCCACACCTTACCTTGTGAAGCCAGCTATGTTCACCTACTGTAAGTTCCTGGTCAAAGTCCCTCAACACTGCCCGGTGCACGGGACCACTAATCTAGCCTGAGCTAGCCAGTTCTTGACTCCTCCCCACCGATGTTGGTCCTCTGGATCCTGAGAGGGCCTCTTCACTGAACATCCAATAGGATGTGTCCATATCACGCAGGCCCTCATATACATGAATTTCTGGCATAGTATATTTTTGACTGTTTCCTGCTCGGACCAATATAACTGTGTATAAGACATACCTAACCGATGCCGGTGGAAGCTGGAAATCGCTAAAGTAGACTTCAATACTCCAGGGATCTTCACTTGCTTCTGGGTCCTGTGCAGAGCAGGTGCGCTTTACCACTGTTGTAGCAGTGCTTTTCAGCCGCTAGTGGCTGAGGAAAGGGTGAAAAGCGCAGCTGCCGAATCGCTTTGCAGGTGGCAGTAGCAGTTTAGGAGTGGTGTATACACTGTTCCTGCACCGCCTCAAAGATGCTGCTTGCAGGACGTTTTTTTCCCCCCTCCTGCAAGCACGCCGCCCCAGTCTGGCTTTCACACTGGGGCTGCAGAGGAGGTCGTTTACAAGCGCTATTTTTAGCGCTTAAGCGTCTTAGTCTGTGGGGGCCACATTACCTTTTTGATCCTTTCCAGGTACCGTATTTTCCGGCGTATAAGATGACCTTTTGTACTTAAAAATAAGTACTTATACGCTGGTACCTGTATGCAGAGTCAGTCAGATTGCGGGAATCCATTGTTCAAAAGCCGTACCGCCTCCTCGTCCGGTTCGGAGGAGAGGACCTCCATGATAGGCGGAACACTAAACACAGGCTCTGCTGGAAAACTGAGTGTTCCGCCTATCATGGAACAGGACGAGGAGGCGGCGCGGCTTTTGAATAATGTACGCCCAAAGTCTGATTCTGCATACGGAGATAAGTCATGGAGATCTGGAGATGGGCACGGTGAGGTTTGCAATGGGCACGGTGAGGTGTGTTGGAAGGGGGTCGTCTTATACGGCGAGTATATCCCAAAACCAAATTTTTATCTGGAAAATTAGGGGGCCGGCAAATACGGTACTAAAAAAAAAAATGAAAGGTTTGCATCCTTTTTCCAGTTTCCCTTTTTTTTTTTTTCTTAAATGTGATGTAAAGCAATGATTTTATAAACAAAATAAAAAAAACATATTTTATTGATTTAAATCTTTATTTTGATTAAAAAAATTATAATAAAATGCTTTTGGAGTAAACATATCTAAATATTTTCTAATTTAAGATCCATTAATTTAGTTTATTCAGCATGAAATGGAGCTGGTCATGTAGCACGAGGCTGTATATTCTGCAATATTTTCATTTTTGGTAAACTCATTCAATGAATGCAAGCTGAGATAACATGCAACAGTAACCATGAGATAAAACAAAGTTCAGGAATATTCTTTTATCCCATTGTTTTTCAAATCTATGTACACCACAATCTGTATGACTGAATCGGTTCTGATTTCGCTGTTTTACTAACCTGACCGCTTATTAACCTAAGTAGGAAACCTTAATTTTGCTTGTAAAAAGAGTCCTTATATTTAAAGAGCACCTGTCATTTCAGATCCATCATGGCAGCGCCTGTTAGCGGGCATCCACTCACCTGCTGCCGCCACGTCCCTCACCTTGTTTCACTGCCGCATCACCAGCTGTCCCATTAAAATCAATGGGACTGCCGGTGAGTCAACAGCAGTGCTTTTTAAAAATTATGATTTAAAAAATTCTAAAAATGAATGCAAGTCTGATTTAACCCTGGCTGCCCATAGATCTAATATTGGTCCAACAAGCTCTGGGTTTTTTAAATGCAGCAAAGGCTGTACTGAGATGAATGTCACAATAGTTGCATGCATTACGTTCTGCACCAATCTGCTCATGGATCCCCTGCTGACTAGATGATGCCTATGTGAATAGGGGCCTTATGCACCAGAGACACATTACATGCCATGAAAGAAAGTAATGCGTATCCTAATTTTGTGTGAACTAAGCAGATGGGACACAAAGGAAATTGCCTTGCCTATGCAGTGGATGTGATGGACAAAGCTTCCCAGTGTAGGAAATTGCACCACATTATGGTGTGAGCAGGCCCTTTGGACTGGGGCGAGAGGGGGGCACAGTTAACCAGGTTTTACTACATTGAGTTGTTTGTTGGGGAGCTGGGGGTTGACCTCCTCACTGTATTCCTGACCTTTCAGTGTCCATTCACAGGCAGAGGTGGTCCTTGACCAAGCTGTGTTGCTTTAAGGGGTTGTAAAGGTACAATTTTTTCTTTTTCCCCTGAATTGCTTCCTTTACCTTAGTGCAGTTCTCCTTCACTTACCTCATCCTTCGATTTTGCTTTTAAATTTTCTTATTTCTTCTGAGAAATCCTCACTTCCTGTTCTTCTATCTGTAACTCCACACAGTAATGCAAGGCTTTCTCCCTGGTGTGTAGTGTCGTGCTCGCCCCCTTCCTTGGACTACAGGAGAGTCAGGACGCCAACTAACACACAGCTCCTTTCTCTATCTGCAACGTAGAGAGCGTCCTGACTCTCCTGTAGTCCAAGGGAGGGGGCGAGCACGACACTCCACACCAGGGAGAAAGCCTTGCATTACTGTGTGGAGTTACAGACAGAAGAACAGGAAGAAAGAAGGACATTTAAAAGCAAAATGGAAGGATGAGGTAAGTGAAGGAGGACTGCACTAAGGTAAAGGAAGCTATTTAGGGGAATAAAATTACCTTTACAACCCCTTTTAATTGCAGTGGACAAAGTCAGGTCAGAAGTGGCTGTACAACCCAATAAGGCCGTGTCTGCGTGTGAGAACTGTCTGACCAGATCGGGCGAGAAAGAAGTGTGATCTATGTTCAACTTGGCTGTTTGCCTACACTTTCATTTTGACATTTTTTTTTTTTTTTTTTTTTCATTATGGTGTTATCCGTCCAATGCATCTTGATTGGTTCCTTTCTCAACCCCCCCCCCCCCCCAAGGAACCCTTGAAATCATTTTTGGGTCTTGGGGAACCCTTGCTAAAATCAGTTAATTGATGGCCAGTGGTAAGAATGTCCCTCTTACAGTGTTGGTCCAAATGCCACTCTTACAGACAGTGAAAAAAGGCATCGTTGTCATGAAACAGACTCTGCCAAGGGACGTTGGACCCAGGCTATGCAGGAACCATCAAATGAGAGGTTAATCAGCCATAGTTCCAGGAACTCCTAGTGACTTCTGAAGGAACCATTGTTGATCTGTAGCCCTGGTGCCCAACCTGAAGGCAGCATGCGGCCTTTGTCAGTTTTTGTGTAGCCCTATATCTTCGGTCTGTGACTTTCTCCTAAAGTTTGTCCCCAGTCTGCAACAGCTCCTGTGTCGTGTCGCGCAGCCGCTGGCCAGCTCCTGCATCATGCCCATAGTCTTTGACTATATCCTGTTATATGTCTACTGTCTCTAATAGTATTCACTAAATATTACCCATGGTCCTGTGATGTCAGGGGCTGCATTTGAGGCCCCCTATATCAAAACGTTAACCACCACTGTTCTGTAGGTTATGCTTTGTATTCACTCCTGATCTTGTACACATGAGGTATATTGACATCTGAAATTTTATTAAAAAAATAAAATAATCTATTTATATATCTCAGTTCTTTCCAGTACCTTTTTAGTACATTTAGTATTTCCCTAAGCTGTGTCCATATAGTATGGATTTCAGTATTGGCATGTATTTTTGTCTGCAGCTCCTTGCTTTATGTGGTCAGTGTGATGTAAATCTCCATGAGGAGAATGACTACGCCTTTTTTCACAAATCAAAAAAAATAAATAAAAAAATGTCTGAATATAGTGCAGGTTAATATTTGATCCCCCCCTTTTTTTTCCTTCTTACTTTCTCTAGCTGCTATTATGCGTGTAGCATTATAAATTCTCTTCATGCAGTTTTGATGAGAGGAAAATGTCATTTCCCCAGCTGCCAGATCCCCTTCTGTCTGTAGAATGCAAATGATCATGCAATGATTTTCTAAAGATAGTTCATAGCACACAGATAATGGTTATGTTCTCATGCATATCTCCTTTGTGATATTTTTACCTTCTAGTGTAAGTGTCTGCGCACTTTTTTTATATATAGATTCTGTGTGTGTGTGTGTGTGTGTGTGTGTGTGTGTGTGTGTGTGTGTGTGTGTTTTTTATAGGCAAAGGCGGTATCGGCACTACATCCAAAATATATGCCTTGGTGCGCCACACAAAACTAAAGTAGGATTGGATATTGTGGACACTCGAAGGCCTTGCACAGATGAATGAGGAGGGCAATATAGAAGCTTTATTGCAGAAACACTTCAGCAAGTCACATGCTGAAACCTCGGTGCAATAAACCACCTATATCATCTTTTCTCATTTTGCTAGCAACAAAAGTGAGTACACCCTTAAGTGCAATTGTCTAATTTGGGCCCAATTAGCCGTTTTCCCTCCCCGGTTTCATGCGACTCATTAGTCTTACAAGGTCTCAGGTGTGAATGGGGGGTAAGTTTGGGGTTATCGCTCTCATACTGGTCACTGAAAGTTCAACATGGCACCTCATGGCAAAGAACTCTGAGGATGTGAAAAAAAGAATTGTTGCTCTACATAAAGATGGCTTAGCCTATAAAAAGATTGCCAAGGCCCTTATTATGGTGGCCAAGACCATGCAGCGGTTTAACTGGACAGGTCGCCATGGTCGACCAAAGAAGTTGAATGCACGTGCTCCAGGGTCACATCCAGAGGTTGTCTTTAGGAAATAGACATATGAGTTCTGCCAGCATTGCTGCAGAGGTTGATGGGGTGGGGGGTCAGCCTGTCAGTGCTCAGACCATACACCGCACACTGCAACAAATTGGTCTGCATGGCTGTTGTCCCAGAAAGAAGCCTCTTTTAAAGATTGTTGCACAAGAAAGCCTGCAAACAGCTGAGGAGTACAAAACCATGTGTGCCTTGCCTACAGTCAAGCATGGTGGTGGGAGTGTCATGGTCTGGAGCTACATGCAGGGCCGATCCTCCCTATACGTACACTACGCAAGCTGCGTAGGGCCCCGCCACTTACTTGAGGCGCCGCTGGGAAGCGTGGAGTGTATGTCTGTTTAATAACCGAAACAATGGCCGCCGCCGCATTTGTCACTCAATACTAGTATTTAGACGTCAGTGAGTCAGGTGACGTTGCGTGAGACAGCCGCCGCTATTACTTATGGGAGTTGTAGACTACAACTCCCATAAGTAATAGCGGCTGCCGTCTCACACAACGTCACCTGACTCACTGACGTCTGAATACTAGAACTACAACTTGGAAAGTGGAAAGGTACGGGAGAAAGGGAGGCAGGGAGGGAAAGATTAAGAGGAGTGGACAGGGAAGAAGGTGAAAACACCTCCTAAACAGGAGGCTGGCAGGATCTAGTCCCATTAGTCTTGTATTTGTGGTCTGGACGTGTTTACAACAAATTGTCGCCACTGTGCACATCAATTGTCGCCACTGTACCATGCCACTGCCCATCAATTGTCGCCACTGTGCCATGCCAAACGCAGCCACTGTGCCATGCCATCAAACGCTAAAGCCAAAGTTCAGGGTTATAATTTATTATACTATTTTGTTGCACTTATTCTTTGACTGATTTGTTTAAAGGAGGGAATGGCAAATGGTTTACATAGCTCACGGCATCACGGGTCAGGTAGAGGGCCCCTTGGCAGAGGCCTCTGAGAGGTCAGGATCGGCACATGAGTGCTGCTGGCACTGGGGAGCTTCAGTTTATTGAAGGAACCATGAATGTCAACATGTCCTGTGACATACTGAAGCAGAGCATGATCCCCCTCCCTTCAGAAACTGGGACGCAGGGCAGTATTCCAACATAATGTCCCCAAACACACCTCCTCCAAGGCGACCACTGCCTTGCTAAAGAAGCTGAGGGGAACTAAACATGATTTTTTTTTTTTTTTTTTTTTTTTAACAATCCCAGTCCATCACTGGCATCTTCTGGGTGCTGGTCCATCTTCATTGGGCAGTGCAGGATGACGGCACTTCTGCACAGGAGTCGATCATCCCGGGCGCACAGGCACTGTGCCAGCAGTGTAAGCTGAGCTGCGAGCAGGCAGATAGGTTTATTTCATTGCAGCAGAGACGTTGGATTTTCAGTTTGTGACAGTGGAACACTTTAACTAGGAGAGGAGCTCCAGTCTTGTAAGTGAAAATGTATCGGCTTTACAAACTGTAGCTGCTCACTTTTAATGTACAGCCACTCGCATATCCCACGGTCCAGCGGGGTGCTCACCCCCAGCCATTTTCTCTGTGTCTTTTCTCGCTTGCGCTGGCATCTTTACTATGAACACCCAGCTCTGACCGCTTGCGGCTTCACAGCTGGGTGCCCACTGTGCAATAGGCTCTGTGACTGGTCCCGCAGTCTTCTGGGACCTGCCAAAACTTCAGGTGGGAGGAGGGGGAAGGAGAATTTCAACTTCCGATTGCCTAGGCGGTTGGCGCGGAAGTGGGAGCAGGTACCTGCAAAATCGGGTACCCGCTCCCAGAGCTCCATTTAACAAACCGGAGCGGGGAGGGGGCCTTAAAGTGGAACTTCTCTTCAGCCTGGCATATAGAGCCTTGCCTTCCCGCTGCCATCTTTGTGTTTCAAAAGCGGTGTTTACTGATTAGAGAGGGACACATCTTTGCCTCTGATTTGTAATGAAATGCTGTGACAGCAATGACATGTCTTGTGTTTTTTTTCTCTGCTGTAAGGCATACATTAAGGGGAATAACGTGGGTTCCTGATCTGTAGCATCCTTATCGTGTTAGGACTAGTCTCTGGCTGGCCTGTCTCACAGCTTTACCATCTGTATGTGTGTCATATCACTCCAGCCATCTCTGCCACGGCTCAGCCCACAGCACTGACATTCTAGCCTGTTGCAAGCCTTCAAATAAAAATAAGCTTTCCAGATGATGAAATGTCTTCTATTTTTGGCTTCAGTCCAAGATCACAAGGTGACATGGGTGCACGGTTGTGGCGTATACAGCAGGAGGCACGCTATCTGATTTGATGTGGGGACATTAACCTTTTTTGTGCCTGTTGCACACCTTATCATTTATGGTGTCTAAAGATACACAAACCAGCTACGTTTTGATAAAAGAGTAATCAATATAAAGAATACGGTGTTCCTACCAGCCTTTAAAGCGGCATATGGTACTAAAATGCTATACTGTGTGTGTGTGTGTGTGTGTGTGTGTGTGTGTGTGTCTGACCAAGGTTCTTATCCTTTCCTGTTCTGGAGTCCATTGAACTTATTCAGTCCGATAAGTGAGACGGTCATTCTTGGACAAATATCTTACCAAAGATGAGACTCCCTCGGTAGACCTAAAGCCATTGCTGGGAATGTTAAATTTTGCTTTAAGCCTTTTGCAGACTTCTGGAAGGAGCAGTAAGCCAATCACAAAAGCAGGAATGTGATTCCTCAGGGTGTTTTTAGTTATTTTACAATACAGAGTAAATGCAGCGTAAACAACTTCCGGACCGCCCACTGTATATATTCATCGGCACTTGGATATCTCTCTTATGGCAGCAGCTAGCTGTCATAACCCAAGTATCCATCTCCTCTTCAGTGAGCGGTCCAGTGTACGATAATGGTGTTCTCTATGGCGGATTCGCCGCAAGATCACCTCTCCCCCTCCCGCTGCTTTTCTGCGCCCTCCGCCCCTTGCTGGAGCCGTCGGTAGCGGCGGAGGGGATCGGGTCCTTCACGTTGCTGGGTATGGAGACAAGTAAGGGGAAGATGGCCCCAACCCGTCTCCATACCATAGCAGGGCGGAAGCAATGTCAAAACGTCACTTCCGTCCATAGCTCTTAAATTGCCAAGTAAAATAAATTAAGAAAAAAAAGAAATAAATAAATAGAACAATATATTGTCCGCTTTTTTGTTTTATAGTACAAAAAAAAAACGGAGGTGATCTATTGCCACCAAAAAGCTATATTTGTGGGGCAAAAGATGTCCATTTTATTTTTGTACAAAGTCGCACGCAATTGTCAGTTAAACAAACGCAGTGCCGAATTGCAAAAAATGGCCTGGTCTTTAAGGGGGCAAATCTTCCAGGGCTGAAGTGGTTAAAATCCCTGTGATGTACATAGCTCACCCAGAGGGGAAAGTTTTTTTCCCAGCAAAAGTAAAGTTGCTTTATGGCTGGGTTTCACGTATATGCTGGGCTGGTTTCCATGCAGAGTCTGGTGTGGTTTTTATTCAGCAGTTCATATGCCATTCAGGTGCGAATTTGACGCTTAAATCCCACCTGAACCAGACTGAAAAACGCACCGGACCCTTTTTTTTTATTTGCACCGCAATGTAAACCACCTCCAGTGAAAGCCGGTCTGGTTCACAGGTTATGCCAATCGGATGCGGTTCAAAATGCATCCAATTTGCATATATGTGAACCTAGCCGAAGTAGGATTTGTTTCATCTCTGTATATCACCTAAGGCCAGTCACTTTGCGGAGTATATGTGAGGCTTTACAACCACATTAAAAATGTACATTAGCGCTTATTAAATGAGATATGATGTGACTGAACTGTAAACCATCATGCATATTTTTTTTTCTTTCTGTATGGCTTTGTCATCGTGCTGACTGAACATATGTTCATTATTCTGAGGTAAAGCCGTCATCATGAAGGGAAGGCAGTGTTTTTTTTCACTCTCACAGTTTCTGTAGGCCTTGAAAGACCCTGTTGTATGGCAGATTAATGTGTAAACAAGGAGGTTAAAATAACTCTTCCCTCCCTTCCCACACTTGACTAAACAACAATGCTTCTGTATTGAAGGCCATTTTGGGCTTAGAAGGAATCTAGCTGTGAAAATGAATTGGTACGTGTAGTGAAAATGATCTGTTCGGTGTGTACTGTACGCTGTCGTTATTTTGTAAAATCTTGGCAAGCCTTTTCGGGAAGCTAAAGGTACGCGGCTTCCCAAGTAGCTGCCCTGTCAGTACCACTTTTACATAAGCATGTTATGCAACGCCCTCCGTGGTTTCCTCCTCCTCCACTCCTCAGGTGATGGACAACCCGGCCATTTTCACCGTCTCTCCTATGCTGTAGTAGGCGTATGACTGCAAGGATTCCTCAGTATGGTAAAATGACTACTGTCGCCTTTTTCACAAGTTTTTTTTTTTTTTTTTTGGCAGTATTTTACTGTGTGTATTGATATCTTAATAATAATTATTATTAGGGTTGTCCCGATACCACTTTTTTAGGACCGAGTACGAGTACCGATACTTTTTTTTCAAGTAGTCGCCGATACCGAATACCGATACTTTTTTTAAATGTGTCCCCATATGCAGCCATGTCCCTCACATATGCAGCCATGTCCCTCACATATGCAGCCATGTCCCTCACATATGCAGGCATGTCCCTCACAAATGCAGCCATGTCCCTCTAGCCATGTCCCTCACATATGCAGCAATGTCCCTCACATATGCAGCCATGTCCCTCTAGCCATGTCCCTCACATATGCAGCCATGTCCCTCTAGCCATGTCCCTCACATATGCAGCCATGTCCCTCTAGCCATGTCCCTCACATATGCAGCCATGTCCCTCTAGCCATGTCCCTCACATATGCAGCCATGTCCCTCTAGCCATGTCCCTCACATATGCAGCCATGTCCCTCTAGCCATGTCCCTCACATATGCAGCCATGTCCCTCACATATGAAGCCATGTCCCTCCAGCCATTTCCCCCATACCTTTGCCGCCGAAAGCCGCCGCCGCCGCATGGAGAAAATCACAGCATTCATTTGAATAGCTGTTTAGCCCGCGCGTATAGACACTCCCCCTTGCTCGGAATTGGACAGATCACGATCACCCATCCAATCCCAAGCAAGGGGGAGTGTCTATACGCGCGGGAACACTACAACTATTCAAATGAAAGCTGTGATGTTCCCGCACGCCGTTTAACCCATGCGGCGGCTTTCGATGCAGCGGCGCGATGCGGCGTGGTGGGGGGGGCGAAAGTATTCTATTTAGGTATCGGGGGTATTTGCCCGAGTACGAGTACTCCCGCAAATACTCGGTATCGGTCCCGATACCGATACTGGTATCGGTATCTGGACAACCCTAATTATTATTCTATATGACGTCCCTTTCAGGGTTAATAGACTTTATTCACATCATTCTTTGCCCCTGTGGTGTGTACCTACCACACTCCCATGGGACAGCAGACAGGAACACATATTAGCTATACTTATCCTTAAAATAAAACAAATCCACACCATTGTTGGAATAATTATGGCCGAGGCTGCTTTATTATTGGATTTCAGACAGATATATTTAAATGAATAAATAAATTTAATAACTTAAAGCAGCCTAGCCACTACGGCTCAGGCTGCACATAAATATATTCCAACTTTTCAAAATTATCCAACATAACTGAGCTAAACAGATTTGTCACCCTTTGCATAATAAATATATATTGTAATATAATCTATCGGTGTTGTAGTGGCAGCCCGAAAAAAACATGGATAACAAAACTCATCTGTAAAAAAAAAAAAGATGCACTAAATCATGTACAATGTTCAATGTAAATGCAAGACCACTTACAGACCACTTTGACCTACAGGTAAGCCTAGATTAAGGCTTACCTGTAGGTCCAAGAAATATCTCCTTAACCTACACGATTAAGACAACGGCGCCCAGGCGCACCGCTACTAACGGCATTGTGCCGTTAGTGGTGGCTCCCGCACATGGGGAGCCCAAAAAAAGCCTAAAACGTAAAGCTGAATTTTAGGTATGTATTATTAGTTTCTATTTCTACCTTGATCCTCAGTATTCCGGGTCCTGTGCTAAGGAGCTGCTGTGCTGAATAGTGAACGACTTGCAATTTTCTCAGTGAATGCAAGGAGTTTTCTGATTGGAAAAATTACCCGGAAGATGGCTATAACTGTAGTAGCGGCAATTTACTACAGTGATTCTCTGCTTCTAGAGTGGTCCCACATTTATGTGTACTTGCATTGGTCCAAGTTGGACCAACTATACCTGAGCCCGTTCACCAGCTGCGCTTGCCCCGGCGTCCTCTTCTCTACTCAGTCTGGGCGTTTATTGGATGGATTGATAGCAGTGCAGCCATTGGCACGGGAACGCTTCCGCAAATTAACCCCCTCGGGAGAGAGCTTCCCAGAGGGGGTTAGCTATTGCGGGGAGTAGCCGTGGGACCCCAGAACAGGAGAATCAGGGCCACTCTGTGTAAAACGAACTGCACAGTGGATGCAAGTATGACACGTGTGTGTGTGTGTGTGTGTTTTTTTTTTTTTTTTTTTCGCCGCTATACAACTCCTTTTTAATATCCATCTCTGCAGCCTTGGCTGCTCAGAATAAATGAACAGGAAGAGCTCTGCATAGTTTCTCCCTGTTCAGTTTTTAAATGAAGCATAGTAAACAGTTTACTTAAACTTAAGTTTTATAAATGATCGGTATCACTCACTGTGGTCATTCAGAAAAGGAAGGGGCCTATAAATGTAATATTTACTGGCCCCTTCCTCCGCACTCCATTCTGAAACTTTGCTCGTAACAGCTGGTGGGAGAGAAACGAGTGGAAGTCGGTAGTGTTGTAAGGCAGAACCAGGGGAGCACACAGGGGGACCCTGACAGCAGGCGGAAGTGGAACCTGGAGAGCAGGGGTGACGGGTGGAATTTTCTGGAACTGATTTCCCTGTAGCGCCCCCCCCCCCCCCCCACGAAGTAATTGAAAGATGGCAGGGTGGAGAGGAGGAGATGCTGGCTTCCAGCTGCTGTGGGGGGAGGGAGGAGGAAACGACACTGGATCAGATCTAGTACATCCGCCCCTGTCATCCTTCCTGTCCAGGTTCCCTTTCATTTTGTTTGTCAGTGGCACCACTTAAAGTGGATGTAAACCCACTCTCATCCTTTCTAAACTACTGACATAGTGCTGATCTATAAGGATATAGATTCCTCCTGCATGTGTCCTCACCTGTCAAATGTCTCCCCTCTGTCTGTTATAAGACCTGAAAAACTGCAGATTCTGTGGGTGGGTCTGTTGTCTGGAGCTTGGTGGGTGGAGTCGTGATGTTGGTAGACTCCCCGCCCCCCTCTACACTCCTCTTGTCAACATGCATTTTCTCCTGTGTATTCCTTGCACTAAATTCTGCTATGATCACTAACGTCCAGTTAAAATCCAGAAAAGTCACCACATGACTTCAGAAAAGGGGTGGGAATTAAAAAAAATAATGCCTGTTTCCAAGCTAGTGCATGAGATATGTAAATAACCTGTCACTCACAGCAAGGGGGAAGAGTGGACAAAAGTTTTCTCCATTTGTCTGTTTTATCTAACTGAAAAAAGAGGATTGCTCAGAGCTGGATTAACTCTTTGTGGCAAGACTGGGCACAGATGATAGGAAATCTTATACTCTACATTGTGACAATAAAATAAAATAAAAAATGTGTGTTTACATCCACTTTAAGGTTGTTCCTTCTCTGTGGGCGGTGGGATTGGCAAGGAAGGGACACGATCTGCCTGTCACCTGCCAACAATTGAAGGGTTGCTGATGCCCACTCTATAGCATATTGAAACTGATCTCCAGGCACACTCTAAAATGAACATAAAAAGATCAATATGGGTGATGTATACCCAACTATGATTGACATTGTACTGACCACACATTCTACAAAGGGCAACCTCATCTTGTACACCTAATTGCTTTTACACTACAACTCCCAACTTGCAAAACCTCTATGTTGAAAGGAGTGTTGATTTAGGCGAGGATTGACCTTGGCATATGCTTCATTTGTTATTCGTAGTGGGTCACATGCTGATAGGAGAGATCAGAGGGCTGGGAATGTTTCCCATGGAAGTCACTAAAGGTGATGTGACCGGGCATTAGATTTGCAACATGCAAGAGAATCATGGAAGCCATCACCCAGCTGGTTGCACCCACAGAAAAAGAACCATTATATCTGAACACGTGTGTGGTGATTTCTCAGCACATGCAGTTGACACCATCCATTCCATATGCTGGAAAACGAACTGTAGCCAATACATTTTCATTGTGCCTTGAACTCTGCTTTAACTGGAGGATAGAACGTTAAATTGTGGCATTTTATTGTATGGGAAGATGCTTGTCACTAAATAGGTTATTGATCCAGTAGATGGCAGAATTCCTCATTGACAGCAATACTACTACGCATTATATATCTAACCTGTTTTCCTGTGCACACGGTCCCCTAAAGGCATACCTGTGTCTTTTTCTTGTAGCACTGTAAAATCGATCACTTTGATGCAAATTTTTAATCTTTCACAAAGTTGAAAGTTTTGTATGTGTTTAACCACTTCAGCCCCAGAAGATTTGGCTGCTCAATGACCAGGCCATATTTTGCAATAACTGACAATTGCGTGGTCGTGCAACGCTGTACCCAAACAAAATTGACGCCCCCCCCACACAAATAGAGCTTTCTTTTGGTGGTATTTGATCATCTCTGCAGTTTTAATTTTTTGCCCTATAAACAAAAAAAGAGCGACATTTAAAAAAAAAAAAAAAACACACTCTCTTGTACTTTTTGCTATAATAAATATCCCCCACTTTTTTTTTTTTTTTTTATATATTTTTTTTTTCAAAGGCAACGTTTAGGCCGATATGTACTCTTCTATTTTTGGTGATTAAAAATCGCAACAAGCGTATATCGATTAGTTTGCGCAAAGGTTATCGCATCTACAAAATAGGGGATAGATTTCATGGCATTTTTTTTATTAGAATTAAAAAAAAAAAAATTTATATATATATATATATATATATATATATATATATATATATATATATATATATATATATATATATATATATATATATATATATATATATATATATATATATATAAAAAAATTTACAAGTAATGGCGGTGATCTGTGTATGTTTGTGTTTTTTGTTTTTTTTTATTTATATACAGTACAGACCAAAAGTTTTGACACACCTTCTCATTCAAAGAGTTTTCTTTATTTTCATGACTATGAAAATTGTAGATTCACACTGATGGCATCAAAAAAGTGTGAAACAACTGAAAATATATTTCATATTCTAGGTTCTTCAAAGTAGCCACATTTTGCAGCAGACACATCTCTAGAACTGTTAGAGGAGACTGTGTGAATCAGGCCTTCATGGTAGAATATCTGCAAAAAAAAAAAAATGTAGAAGAATACGTATCGGCCTAAACTGAGGAAAAAAATGTTTTTTGTTTTTTTTATATATTTTTTTTTTTGGGGGATATTTTATTATAGTAAAAAAAAAAAAAAATATATATATATATATATATATATATATATATATATATATATATATATATATATATATATATATATATATTTTTTTTTTTTTTCAAAATTGTCGTTCTATTTTTGTTAGCTCAAAAACTAAAAACTGCAGAGGTGATCAAATGCCACCAAAAGAAAGCTCTATTTGTGGGGAAAATAAGGACGCCAATTTTGTTTGGGAGCCACGTCGCACGACCGCGCAATTGTCAGTTAAAGCGACGCAGTGCCGAATCGCAAAAAGTGCTCTGGTCTTTGACCAGCAATATGGTCCCGGGGGTTAAGTGGTTAATGGCTGTGTGAGTTATTTTTTTAGGGGACAGCAAATATACTCTGTTATACAAGCTGTACACTCACTACTTTACATTGTGTAGATAAGTGTAATTTCTTCAGTGTTGTCACATGAAAAGATATAATAAAATATTTACAAAAAATTTGATTTTGTCAGATGTGTGTGTGTGTGTGTGTGTGTGTGGTGTGTAGAAAATTGCAGCATGGTGTGAACAAGCCCTTCATTTCATAAACAACTTTGAATTCTGAAATGTTGGATGTTGGACAGCTGCTGTGTCTTTGAGTTGTGCCAGGGCAGAAGGCCAGTATAGTGGCATCTTGTATAATCCATGTTTGCAGTCTATAAAATGTGGGCGCATTGCCAAGTTTTTGAGATGGAGAGATTTTATTGCCAACAATTTCATGCAGAAGATCATGTTGATTCCCTGGCTGCACGCTTCGTTATGCCATCTCACCTTCAACAGGTACATGCTTAAAAGATGTTAAAAATGTACCTTTGCACTGTTTAGTTTCCATGCAGGAGAAGAGGCATAATAATGACAGATTTGTGTAAATCCTCGCTGGTATTGGTATTTTCTCTTGTGAATATTCTGCAGCAAGTGTGGGTCAAAAACATATATCAGAAGATCGGCAAAGCGCCCGATCTAAAGCGCTAGTTAATGATGTTTTAGGTGGAATAGTCGGTTAGCATGGGATCACGAAAACAGCTAGCTGTGACTGGCTTATGAATTTGTGGAGCTAAAGCTGCCTGCCTCTTGGCAATATGTTTGCTAAATAAGGCGTAAGAAGAGGGTCGTATAAGGCGAATCGGATAGGCTGAAGCAGTGCTGAGTAATCTGGCCGCGATCCAGGTGGGTTTACTAGGCTGATGTTCCCTGCATTTTATTCATATGGGTAACGGCTGTCATGGCAATAAAACTCCAAGTCATTTGTTTTCAGGGAATGACATCTCCTCTTACAGAAAAGATTGGGCTGTTCACTATTTTGGGCCAACATCAACAATATTCATATCATTATTTATTTTTATTTTTTGTAGCTTTCAGAATTTGTGTGTGTGTGTGTGTGTGTGTGTGTGTGTGTGTGTGTGTGTGTGTGTGTATATATATATATATATATATATATATATATATATATATATATATATATATATATATATATATATATATATATTAATAATATTATATCATATCATATTTTTTTTATTATGTATCTTTTCCTTTCTGCTCCTATCAAAGTGTTCCTTGGCAACTCTTCCACTGTTTGGCTCCTTGTCCTGCTTCTTTGTCCCATTTATGAGCTCTGCTGTATGCAGGTTGCAACTAAGGATGAGCTCCATCGTGTTCGCATAGTACACGTGCAGAGCACGCCAGGAAGTCTGCGCGGCGCTGCGCTAACCACAGCCAGGGAGACGTTTCCCGATCTCTGCAGCTGAGCATCGGGAAATGTCTCCCTGGCTGCGATTAGCACAGCGCCATGCAGACTTCCTGGCGGGCTCTGCACGTGTACTATGCGAACACGCTGGAGCTCATCCTTAGTTGCAAGAGTTTTTTTTTCTTTTTTTTTAAAGAACAGTGTAAAAATAAAAAGTTAAATAAGGATTTATTTTTAACGTGCCCTGTCACTCCGAGCTTGCGTGCAGAAGTGAATGCATACGTGAGTAGCGCCCGCATATAAAAACGGTGTTCAAACCACACGTGTGAGGTATCGCCAAGATCGTCAGAGTGAGAGCAATAATTCTAGTCCTAGACCTCCTCTGTAAGTCAAAACCTGCAACCCGTAGAATTTTTTTTTTTTAACGTCGCCTATGGAGATTTTTAAGGGTAAGTTTGTCACCATTCCACAAGCGGGCACAATTTTGAAGCGTGACATGTTTGGTATCAATTTACTCAGCCTAACATCTTTCACATCTTATCGTTTAAAGGACCCGGGCCTGAAGAGATGGATATCTCGGTTATGGCAGCAGCTGCTGCCGTTACCGAGATATCCCTCTTCAAAAAGAGGACGTATATAGTGGTGCGCGGGTCGTTAAAGCGGAGTTCCACCCAAAAGTGGAACTTCCGCTTAATCCACTCCTCGCCCCCTTACATGCCACATTTGGCATGTCATTTTTTTGGGGGGGGAGTGGGGGCTTCAGGAGGAGTGGGACATCCTGTCCCACTTCCTCCTTCTGTCGAAGGGCCACTAAGGCGATGCGTCATATCGCCTTTTGGCGGCCCCTCCCTGTAGGTGATCGCCTGGGACACGTGACAGGTCCTAGGCGATCGCCTGTCCAATCAGATAGCGAAGCACCGCTCACGCATGCGCAGTAACAATGAGGACGCCGGCCGGAGAGGGGGGGGGGGAGAGAGGAGCAGAGCTCCGGCCGGCGCGTCGCTGGAACGTGGAGCAGGTGAGTGCATGTTTATTAAAAGCCAGCAGCTACACTTTTTGTAGCTGCTGACTTTTAATAAACATAAATGCCTGGAACTCCCCTTTAGTGGTTAAATTTACTTCTGGTTAGGCTTTTAATCTTCATGCTGCTTTTTAACTTTAGCCTAGAAAATTCCACATGTGGCCCCTCTCATCCTTTTGGCTGTCCTTGCTGGCTTCATGTGCTGTTTAATTGTGATATGCAGATTGCATAATCCGACCTCCTGATCCTGACCTTTTACATTTTTAGTAAGATTTGTTTTTGCTTGAGTAAACTTTGACTAAGTCTGGATCCATAAATAATTTGAATTATTAAAACGATGCACACTTTTTTTTTTTTAATCTGAACTTCAGCCAAACTTTTTTGTTTTTCAGTTGTTGGGTAGTATGGTTAGAATTCGTTTTTCCCCCCCCCATCTGTTCATTAAAGCAGAACTTTACTCATAACATCTTGATAAAAAAAGAGTTCTTTAGCAGGATACATACATTCCATGTTAATAATTATGCTACCAAAATTAGGCCCCTTTCACACTGGGGCGTTTTTCAGGTGCTTTGGCGTTAAAAAAAAAAAAAAAGAACCCTATAAAGCGCCTGAAAGAAGCCTCATCTGCAATCCCAATGTGAAAGCCCGAGTGCTTTCAGAGCCCTTTCACACTGCCAGCGCCCGAAAAACGCTGGTAAAGCGCCGCGAATACCCCTTTCACACTGGACGTTTTTCAGGCGCTTTGGCGTTTTAAAAAAAAAGCTCCCGCAAGGGGGCTTTAGGAGGGGCGTATTCAACGCTCCTAAAGCGCTACAAAGAAGCTGCTTGCGGGACTTTTTATGATGCCCTGCCAGCGCAGCGCCTCAGTGTGAAAGCATTTGGGCTTTCACATTGGGATTGCAGATGCAGCTTCTTTCAGGCGCTTTTTTTAACGCTAAAGTGCCTGAAAAACGCCCCAGTGTGAAAGGTGTCTTAGTGTGTACTTTAAATTGCCTGCAACATTGTTCCTGTTTCTTCTTGCTGGAGGCTGCCATTTTGCTGAAGCTCAAAGCCCCAGCAGTAAATCGTAAACCCATCGATTTTACTGTTACTATTACATTCCTGGAATGCTAGAAATGCAAACTGTCACATTTTGATTGTGTCCTCAACCAAACGGTCAAACCATTAAATGGCTGGTGTGCACCATGGCAGTTGCAGATCAAACAGAAGCAGCTTCCTAGGCTGTAAAGGATCGAAGAATTTAATTCTGCTTTTAGACTGTGTCAGCAGATCGGCCTCTACAAACTCAGCAGTGCCTAAAAATGGAGAGCAACTGAGCATGTGCAGAGCAGGGTTGAGGTATTTCTGGATTTTACACAGTATAAGCACTTATTTTTAATGTGGCTATACCTGCAAAAGGGGTCAGCCTGAAGTGATCTAATAGGACTTAATCTTTTGACTAAAGTTCCACTTTAATTAGGGAGTTTCCCCTCTAATGTTAGCCCTGTGACTCGGGGCAGGAAGAGGTATAGGCAGCCGTTATAGCAGTTATCTCACAGTTGTAAATGCAAAGAAAATCCCGTGAGCCACCACTCCCAAATGCTTCTTAAGAATGTGTGAAAAGCTGCTAGCGTGAAACGCCTCTCATAAATGGTGCCGAAAATAGTGATTAAAGAAAAAACGCAGCACTATTAAATGTGGTAAATGCACCACTGTGAAAAAACTGGTATGAGGATATCCAGTTAATATATATATATATATATATATATATATATATATATATATATATATATATATATATATATATATATATATATATATATATATATATATATTTATATATATATATATATATATATATATATATATATATATATAAATATAACAGATAAATAAATCTACAGCACACTAAAGTGCTCTAGTGCCAGAGCATGCATATGAATATAATAATCGTAAACACAAGTGCATAGTAGTGGTATCAAATGTAGTCCTTATCAAAGAAAATGACACGCAAGTCTATATGTGGATATTCCAAAGTGCTTCAGTGCATATATAACAAGTGACAGCGTTCCAGGGAATGATGCTTTTATGCTTTATAAAGTTCATAAGTGTGACACGGCCCAGTGGGTGATCCAGAAAAACATGCCAAGGTGCAATCGCACAGGTGCTCCCCTATGGTAGTGGACGCTCACCTTAGAGCGTGCGACTTTGCACTTGCACTTGCGCGTGCCTGGACTGAGCTTATGAACCACACCTGGGTTCTGCTGATCAATACTGGGTTCCTGGGCTGTCATTTGTCTTCTCGCAGACACCGCTGGACACTGACCTCGTCACACGAAGAGCAACTATAGGGGCGTATACGGGTGGCCCTACATTTGATACCTTTATGATTATTATATTCATATGCATGCTCTGGTATTAGAGCACTTAGTGTGTTTTTGTAGAAATATATTTATCTGTATTTTTATCCATTATTTACTTTGGTGTGTGTGTATGTATGTATGTGTGTGTATGTGTGTGTGTAATATATATATATATATATATATATATATATATTACTGGATATCCTCATACCCGTTATCTCACAGTTGTAGCTCCCCAGCCCCCCCCCCCCCCCCCCCCATCATAGATTATACAATTTTCTTTCCTTTTACCACGGTTTGGCAAACACAGACAGATGGGGGAATCTCTCCCGCAGCACTATTGTATTTTGCCATTGGTGGGGAGCCTTTCCTGCCAGCGGAACACAATGATCACTGCTAGTGGCTATAGTAGCCCCAGCAATGATCACATACAAAAAAAAAATCAGACAGGCTGGTTGTTACTAAAGTCGATGGACTGCTGCCACATGTCATGCACTTGGCATTCTCCTTCAAGGATCCGACACACGGCTACTAATCGGCGGATACCATGGGAATTCATGATTCCAATAGCCGGCTCCATCAGTTAGACTCTCAAAGGATCTTATGTGGCCCATGTCTCCCTTTTTCAGCTGATCATTTGGTATCTTACTGTAACTAGTTGTGGCCAAACCCCATGGCCCTCTAGGGGTTGTGAGTTCTTCCAAGAACAGAAATAGTGGAAGTCTTCCAATATGGACACTTATTCTGCTGACAACTGTCTAAAAGGAGAATCCCCTCCACACTGGATAGATATCTTCTTACGTTCTGTTGTCTACAGGACAGGAAGTAAAGGTAAATCTGCCCAATAGCACACAGATGGGCAAAAATAAAAAAACATGACAACAATGTATCCATTATTTTCTCTAGCCAAAACTAAGTGTATGTTACTCCCAACGTAACAAATCTAGGGGTTTGTGTTTTTATGTTTATTCTGGTAATTCCAGCCTTTTCTGTTTTTTATTTTTAGATTGATGAGGAAATACTTGGTGATCCTGCCTGTTCCCCTTCTATCCCAATTCAAACTGACCATGCCAAGCACATGAGCAGATCTGTGCTGGTGGGTCAGTGTACGTGGCATAGCATACCTGTATCTCCTGTGGTCAATTTGGCTGCCATGCCCCCTGCCCATCTCTTATGTTTTGATTGAACGCGGCTTCTGCCGGAAGCCGCTATCGTTCAACACAACAGCATTTTTTTAATTGCAACTAGTAGGAAAAATTCAAAATTAGGTCACAGGTTAAGCTTAAAGCGGGGGTTCACCCTATCGACGGAAAAAAAATTTTTTTTTTTCTTTTACCTTAAAATCAGGCATTGTAGCGCGAGCTACAGTATGCCTGTCCCGAATTTTTTACCCCCGTACTCACCTTGTAGTCGTCCATCGAAGATACCGGGGAATGGGCGTGCCTATGGAGACGGAGGATGATTGACGGCCGGCTCTGGCGCGTCACGCTTCTCTGGAAATAGCCGAAATAGGCTTGGTCTTCACGACGCGTGCGCATAGCCTGTGCGCAGGCGCCGTGAAGAGCCGAGACCTACTCCGGCTGTCTTCGGGGAGAGTGACGTGCCAGGGCCGGCCGTCAATCATCCTCCCTCTCCATAGGCACGCCCATTCCCCGCGGGAGCCGAAATCTACGATGTCCGAGTACAAGGTGAGTACGGGGTTAAAAAAATCGGGACAGGCATACTGTAGCTCGCGCTACAATGCCTGTCTCGATGGTAAAATGTGTCGGGGGGGGGGGGGGGGGGTGAACTACCGCTTTAATGCATTTGATGCCAGTGACTTTTTTTTTTTTGTGCACATTGTTTAAAACCCCCAAAACATTACCCACTGTTCCAAAAAAAATAAAGGAACACTTAGAAAACACACTAGATCTCAATGGGGTAAAATATCATGCTGGATATCTATACTGATATGGACTGGGTAATGTGTTATGGAAATTAAAAATGATCAACCTACATTCAAAGACACCCTGAAAATACTCATATTTTCTTACTGTTTTTCACTTTTTTTGCATTTGGCTAGGGTCAGTGTCACTACTGGTAGCATGAGACGATGCCTGGACCCTAGAGAGGTTGTACAGGCCGTCCAACTCCTTCAGGATGGCACATCAACACTTGCCATTGCCAAAAGGTTTGCTGTTTACCAGCACAGTGTCAAGAGCATGGAGGAGATTCCAAGAGACAGGCAGTTACTCTAGGAGAGCTCAACAAGGCCATAGAGGGTCTTTAACCCATCAGCAGGACTGGTATCTGCTCCTTTGTGCAAGGAGGAACAGGACAAGTATTGCCAGAGTCCTACAACTTGACCTCCACTGGTGCAATGTCTGACCAAACAATCAGACAGACTTCATGGGGGTAGCCTGAGGGCCCGACGTCCTCTAGTGGGCCCTGTGCTCACTGTCCAGCACCGTGGAGCTCAGTTGGCATTTGCCATTAAACACCAGAATTGACAGGTCTGCCACTGGCGCCCTGTCCTTTTTACAGATAAAAGCAGGTTGACCCTGAGCATATGTGTCCAATGTAAAAAGGGTCTTCAGAAGCTGTGGAGAATGTTTTATGCTGCCTGTAACATCGTTTAGCATAACCGGGTTTGGTGGTGGGTCAGTGATGGTCTGGGGAGGCATTTCCATGGAGGGACGCACAGACCTCTACAGGCTACACAATGGCACCCTGACTGCCATTAGGTATCGGGATGAAATCCTTGGACCCATTGTCAGACCCTACACTGGTGCAGTGGGTTCTGGTGCACAACAATGCTCGGCCTCATGCAAGTATGTAGCCAGTTCCTGGAAGATGAAGGAATCGATACCTTAGCATGACCCCCACGCTTACCTGACCTAAATCCTAAAGAACACCTCTGGGACATTATGTTTCGGTCCATCCGGTGCCGCCAGGTTGCACCTCAGTCTGTTCAGGAGCTCAGAGATGCTCTGGTCCAGATCTGGGAGGAAATACCCCAGGACACCATGTGTCTCATTAGGAGCATGCCCACTGATGTTGTCAGGCATGCATACAAGCACTTGGGGGGCCATACAAACTACTGAGGACCATTTTGAGTTCCTGCAATAAAATTTCAGCAAAATGGACTAGCTTGCTGCATAATTTTTTCGCTTTGATTTTCAGCCCTCTGTAGGTGGATCATTTTCATCTCCATCAAACATGTGACATCCTTTCATTCCCAACACATTACCCAGTCCATATCTGTATAGATATCCAGCATGATATATTTCCTCATTGAGATCTGATGTGTGTTCAAAGTGTTTTTCTTTAATTGTTTTAAACTGGGTATATTTATACTTGGGGGGGGGGGGGGGTCTAAAATATGAGGTATCCTTTTACTCAGCACAACCTCTTAACATGTTAAGCATGTTTGATCCATATTTAGGAAAAGTGAATATTTGCTACTGGGGAGGGGAGCACTATAGCAAACCTGTTGCGTCATAATGCATGTTGCATGCACCAGCATGTTGTGATACCTTTTTTTTTTTTTTAATATATAACACATTACATTGTAAGGAGGCTCCAACTACAATAACAGTACTGTGCAATTAAGATGTTGTTAGATGTTCAACAGTATTGCCTTGCGGGTGACAATCATCAGCATCACAACCAGTTAAAGTGGGGGTTCACCCAAAAAATAATAATTTTAACATTGGATTCAGCCGAGTTGTCAGAATGACAATCGGCTGTTTTTATTTTCCGTACATACCGTATTTTCACCGCCGCTTCCGGGTATGTCTTCTGCGGGACTGGGCGTTCCTAATTAATTGACATGCTTCCGACCGTCGCATACTGCGCGTCACGAGTTGCCGAAAGAAGCCGAACGTCGGTGCGCAGGCGCCGTATAGAGCCGACTCGCAGTCCGGCTTCTTTCGGCAACTTGTGAAACTCTATGCACTAAGGCCCCTTTCACACTTGTACACCTTGTCCTGTGACTTGAGACTGGTAAGTCGCATTACAAGTCCTTCCCCATGATTTTCAACGACGACAACCATTCATATTAGTACGGCTTCAAAGTAGTCCCTGCACTACTTTGGTCTGACTTTGATGCGAGTTGAGGTCCATAGACCTCAAGTCTCCCTGAAATTGCGTCAAAATCGTGGATGCATGGTAGGACTTTGAAGTCGCACAAGTGTGAAAGGGGCCTAGGGTAATACCCGAGTTGCAGCTCACATACACTGTAATGCAGGGCTCGACAAATCCCGGGCGCCAGGTCGCCATGGTGACTAGAAATGGTGTCCTGGCGACTTGGCTTTTTTTTTTTTTGTGAGCTGGCGCCATCTGGTGGTGAGCCGTTGGTATTACAAGTTATTACCACCAGATGTGTGAGCTGGCGCCATCTGGTGGTGGCCGTTGGTATTACAAGTTAAAGTGGAGTTCCACCCATAAATATAACATTACATCAGTAGTTTTAAAAAAAATGTCATTAGTCCTTTACGAATTTTTTTTTTTTTTTTTTTTAGATGCCTTCAAAGTGTTGTTGCTAGGCAGAATAGTTAATCTTCCCACTTCCTGCACCTAGGTGCTTAATGCTTCCTAACCTACACCGCACAGACTCCTGGGAATGTAGTGGGTGTAACTTTCCAGGAGTCTGTGCAATCCCCAGTCTCGAAGAATCATGTGACTTGGACAGCACAGGTGCTGAAACCTGATCTGACACTGCTTGTGCAGCACTGAGCATGTGCGAGATCTGCAAGGCTGAAATCCAGGAAGTCATACAGTCTGACTTCATGATGCCCACACTTAAGATGGCCCCAGTCAATTTCTATTTTATAAAGTGTCTAAATGCTGTAACAACCTAACAAAACGGAGGTTTACAGACTAACTTTACTAGAATACATTAAGCTTGTATATTACAGGGGTATTTATATTTAAAAAGTGAAATTGTGGCCGGAACTCCGCTTTAAGCATTACAAGTTAAACGGCAATTCTAAAGTCATTTTTCACTGCCATCTTCTTCCCTCTAATTGGAACCCCCAAACATTATATATATTTTTTATCCTAACGCCCTAGAGAATAAAATGGCGATCGTTGCAATACTTTGTCATGACGTATTTGCGCAGCGGTCTTACAAGCGCACTTTTTTGGGAAAAAATTACACTTTTTTTTTTAATTAAAAATAAGACAACGGTAAAGTTATCCCCATTTTTTTTTTTTTAATATTCTGAAAGATAATGTTACGCCGAGTAAATTCATAGCCAACATGTCACGCTTCAAAATTGCGTCCGCTCGTGGAATGCTGACAAACTTTTACCCTTTAAAATCTCAATAGGCGACGTTTAAAAAAAATCTACAGGTTGCATGTTTTGAGTTACAGAGGAGGTCTAGGGCTAGAATTATTGCTCTCGCTCTACCAATCGCGGCGATACCTCACATGTGTGGTTTTAACTCAGTTTACATATGCGGGCACTGCTCACGTATGTGTTCGCTTCTGCGCGCAAGCTCGTCGGGACGGTGCGCGTTTTCTGGCTCCTAACTTTTTTAGCTGGCTCCTAGATTCCAAGCAAATTTGTCAAACCCTGCTCTAATGCACAACATGTGTAGTGGTGAATCACTTTGCCTGTTTTATGTTTTTTTGTGATTATATTTTATTTATTTGATTGGACTGCTTTCATACAAAAAAAAATACATTGATGCCAGAGAATGGACCATAAGTAGATTCTGGCTGCTTTGGAGACAACGCTTCCATTATTTTATTCAGTTCTTATAAATCAAGGCCATGAAAGGCGAATGTTTTACAACTACTACTTGTATCTGTCAGGAAATTTTACAATTGTTTGTTCAATGCCTTTAATAGTATAATAAAGTACACAGTCCTTTTGCACTTGCATATCAATGAAAGGAAACTCCATGACCTGCGATACTCACTCACAGCTGTGAGGTTCAGGAGTGTAAAATACTCGGTCAATACTGGACTATAGTTTTATCATTGTAACCCCATTACCTTCCCTAATGGCTTCCTGATACAACTATTGTCTCTGACCAAAGGTGAAGGGTGGGCGTGGTGCTTGGCAGTGGGCTTAAATTCTTGTCACTCGGGCAGCTTCACATGCTTGCCGAGGTGACTGTCATCGGCCTTACACAGGACTAATATGAAGAGTCATTGAAAGTTCCTGATCAGATTGATTGTAAGTGAACAGGAGATGGCAACTTCTATTTTGCAGTGCTTGTATACAGCTCACATTATCCAATTTTCTTTAGATTTACCTTTAACTATGTAGTGCAAATGCCTGCCTGGCTGCATACAAATTGAAGTGTTTAGGTTTGACCTCCTATTATATGGTTTTGGTAAATCCTAAAGGAAAATTGTACAAGAGAATTGTGTAATGTATGGCCAGCCTTAAGGGTCATCAGTCATTTGTGTTTATTTTGTCTTTTAACGGAGCAGTGTTTGTGTGAGTTTGTGTGTGTGTCTGTGTGTGTGTGTGTGTGTGTGTGTGTGTGTGTGTAAAATTGCAGGGCTTGACAAATTTGCTTGGAATCTAGGAGCCAGCTAAAAAAGTTAGGAGCCAGGAACTCGCCCGTCCCGCCGAGCTCGTGTGCGTAGCGCCCGCATATGAAAGCAGTGTTCAAACTACGCGTTGGGTATCAATTGGTAGAGCGAGAGCAATAATTCTAGCCCTAGATCTCCTTTGTAACTCAAAACATGCAACCTGTAGAATTTTATTACATTTTTTAAATGTTGCCTATGGAGATTTTAAAGGGTAAAGGTTTGTCGCCATTCCACGAGCGGACGCAATTTTGAAGCGTGACATGTAGGGTATAAATTTACTCGGCGTAACATTATCTTTCACAATATAAAAAAAAATTGGGCCAACGTTACACTTTTTTTTTTTTATTATAAAATAAGACAAACCGTATTTTTTTTCCAAAAAATGTGCGCTAATATGGTGTGACAGTATTACAATGACCGCCATTTTATTCTATAGGGTGTTAGATAATAAATATATAGGCCCAGATCCACGAAGAATTTACGGCGGCGTATCTATTGATACGCCGCGTAAGTTCTACGATGCGCCGGCGTATCTTTGTTTTGTATTCACAAAACAAGATACGCCTGAATGTGGGCTAGATCCGACTGACGTACGTCTTGGTACGCCGTCGGATCATAGGTGCATATTTACGCTGGCCGCTAGGTGGCGCTTCCGTTGATTTCCGCGTAGAGTGTGCAAATTAGCTAGATACGCCGATTCTCAGAACGTACGTCCGCCCGGCGCATTTTTTTACGTTGTTTGCTAAGGCTTTTTCCGGCGTATAGTTACCCCTGCTCTATGAGGCGTACGCAATGTTAAGTATGGACGTCGGCCAGCGTCGAATTTTCCGTCATTTGCGTAAAACTTTCGCGAATAGGGCTTTGCGTAAATTACGTTCACGTCGTCTAGGCATTGAGCGGGCGTAATTTAATTTGAAAAATTGGAAAATTCGACCGGATACTGAGCATGCGTGCGCATGCGCCGTTCGAAAAAATCGTCATTTACGTGGGGTCATGCTTAGTTTACATAAAACACGCCCCTCTGTTCCTGATTTGATTTAGGCGCGCTTACGCGGCACATTTACACTACGCTGCCGTAACGTTAGACGCAAGTGCTTTGTGAATACAGCACTTGCCTCCCAAAGTTGCGGCGGCGTAGCGTAACTACGATACGCTACGCCCGCTTAATTTTACGCCTATCTACGTGGATCTGGCCCATAATGTTTGGGGGTTCTAAGTACATTTTTTTTTGCTAGAAAATTATTACTTAATTACTTTAAAAAATAAATTAAATAAAAATAAAAGCTATTTAAACCAGCCACCCCACACTCGCCTCTAGGCAAAAGGCGCCAGATGATGGCTGTAAACAGTGCTTTAAGTGGGCCAAAAGAGGTGCCGGTACTCTATTAGGCGCCGGTGCTCCCCCCCCCCCCCCCCCCCCAATACTGAACATGAAAATATATATATTTTACAAACCCTCTCTTGGACGAAACCTAACATTTGATTTTGCTGCTAAAATTACATAAACCAGCTGATGATGTCAGAAACTAAAAAAAAAGATTAAAATGGGCACAAAGCATGACAAGGGACAGACACCACAGAAAATAGATAGACGTATAGAATATACATATCAGTCTGTGAGCAGCCATAGCAACAAAACATCACTCACCATTAGTACAGAATCTGTACTTCAGATCCAAAGCAAAGTCCGATGACTGATTTTTCACTTTGCTGCACCGTCCTAGGAGTGCCAGTCACCCGCTCACATCCACCACGCCGCACTGATCGCTCCTCACAGGCGTGCGGAAAGGACGTCATCTAACGTGAGGTCAACTCCCTGCCTGCGCCTGCACGTACGGCTCAAGCCGTACTCTGCACACGGCCCGCCCCCCTCCACTAGCTGATGGCCGGGCCAGCCAATGACTATTATGGAGGAGACGGTGCGCGATGTAATTCGCCCAGCGGCCAGCCACTACAATGCTGTAGCTAGCTCTCCGCCCGGGGGCCGGATTAAAAGGTCCGTCGGGGCCGTATCATCATATTCCTGGCCTGGGGCTGCGTTCCGGCAGTGGCGTAGCTTGGGTTGTCAGCGCCCGGGGCAAGGCAAGAAATTTGCGCCCCCTCCAACCTGCGGGCTTTCCACTACACACTGACCACTAACCCACACACTGACCACTATCCTGCACACCACTACACTGCACCCTGACCCACCTGACATCTACACTAACCCACCTCACCCCGGCTTTCTGCACTACTCACATTACACTGCCCCACCTGACACCAACACTGACTATTACACTGACTGACACACATACACTGACCCCCGACACCTACCTGACACATACACTGACCCACCGACCTCACACCTACACTGAAATATGCAAAATGAGGTACAGCGCTAAATGAATAAATAATTGAATGTCAATAGGTGTAATTTGAAAAATTGGTGGAAAGGAAAACTAATGCAGAGTCATATTAAATTCATATGATTCTAAATAATTTTCAATTGGATGAAATTAAGACATAAAAATTAGTGAAGGAGGAAAACTATTGCAGAATCCTAATCACATAAAATTGATATATCTGGGCAAGATACTAATAACAAACAAATGAGATTAAAAAAATATCAACAAGTGAAAAAAAACAGTAAGAAAGGAAAACTATTGCAGAATCTCAATCTCATAAAGCTCATGTAGGTCTATGCAAAATGAAAATAAAGGAATTATGAGTGGTGAAAAATTCAGCAGGTGAAAAAATGGTGAAAAAAGAGACAACTAATGCAGAGTCCCAACCACAATGAATTTCATAAGAGTCTATGCAATGCTTTGCATCCAAATGAGTGAAAAATAGCATATAAGTGACACAAATCTTCACACCAGCCACCGGGCAAATAGCCCGACACCCAATTGAGAAGCACTAAGTAGCCTGCTTACCAGGAGACATTGACTGTCACACAGCCTCACCAAGTATAGGGAATTTAACGGTCTCCCCAAGACTCAAGTGCTATCCGGAAACAGCGAAGTGTAATTGAGGTGTTACTCGCGGACATGGAAGGTAAAAAATATTCTCATGGTGCAGTATGTTAACTCAAATACATTTAATATAAGAATTATTGCCCTTACAAGAGCGATGTTGGTATATCAGCAATCACATATGTGGTCATGTAAGGAGCTGTGGCATCTCTGTTAACTTCTCTCTGCTCCCTATTGTCAATCCACCGTCTGGAAAGGAAAAACGCGATGTCACCAGGGCTCCACCCGCCATCGCGTTTTTCCTTTCCAGACGGTGGATTGACGATAGGGAGTAGAGAGAAGTTAACATAGATGCCACAGCTCCTTACATGACCACATATGTGATTGCTGTTTCGCTGCTATACCAACATAGCTCTTGTAAGGACAATAATTCTTATATTAAATGTATTTGAGTTAACATACTGCACCATGAGAATATTTTTTACCTTCCATGTCCGCAAGTAACACTTCAATTACATGGCAAAAGCCCCCCCCTCAGGAATCTGATTAATGATTTACTGAGCTTCATGTACCCCTCAGGGCTTTAAGCATCATGTAAGGGGTTAAATGATGAATCCTGCTAGGTATTTGGCATGTCGAATGCCCTGAGGGATGAATTGTATAGCATAGCAGGAATAATAATTTAACCCCTTACATGCTGAAATATAATGCATTCCTCAGGGCTTTCAGCATGTACGGGGTTAAATGATTAATCCTGCTATGCTATACAATTCATCCCTCAGGGCATTCGACATGCCAAATACCTAGCAGGATTCATCATTTAACCCCTTACATGATGCTTAAAGCCCTGAGGGGTACATGAAGCTCAATAAATCGTTAATCTGATTCCTGAGGGAGGGGGCTTTTGGCATGTAACGGTCTCGGTCTTTACTGTGGCATGACGTGTCTCTCCTCTCCCTAACTGCTGCTGACCTGTTGTCCATTGACTCGAGTTCCACTTCTCGCCGGTCACAGATGAAGACTCATTTCCAGATCCGGTCAGGGAGAGAAGATGGTGGCGGCTTACAGAAGCGCGGGCGCCGGGGGGGGGGGGTGTCCTTCGCGCATGCGCCGCCCACGTTCAAGGATTGGCCAGCCGCGGCAGCACATGACCACAATCGACCAATCGCAGGGCGCAACATGGTGACCGAGCCAGTGATACAGTACATCAAATTCAACACGGACCATGATAAGTGACATATTAACGGTGCAGGAATTCACCCCCCCCCCCCCCCCCCCCCCCCCCCACGTACTGGGCGCACGGAGAGGTGCTGGTACTCTCCAGGGCCATTTTTGGAAGTGGCGGTACTGAGTACCGCTGCGTTCCGGCCCAGTTAAAGCACTGGCTGTAAACACTTTCTTCTCTTCTCCACTTTGGGAAGGAGATAAGCAGGAAGTACTATTAGCATTGCTGGTTTTCTTCTTGTCATACCAACGGCCACCACAAGATGGAGCCAGATCACAGAAGGAAGCATAGGCCTGCAGAGGGCCGCAAAACCGTGGCCTCAATTTCCAGCCGGCCCGACACGATCGCGCGGCAGGGGGGGCGCATGGAGCCACAGGATACCCCAGCTGTGCCATGTCAGGTCGCTAATTCTAGTCGCAGTTGCGACCTGGCGCTCGGGGTTTGTCGAACTGTGTAATATTATAATTATACAGGATTTATATAGCACCAACAGTTTACGCAGCGCTTTACAATACAATTTGATACAGGAAGAATCGGAGGGCCCTGATCGTTGGACCTTACCGTCTAGGAGGGAGGGTCAAGTTCTACAAAGGGTAATAACTGTGGGGGATGAGCTGATGAAGAAAATAAAAGTGCAGTTATTAGGTGGAAGCAGGGTAGGCTTCTCAGAAGAGAAAAGATTTCAGGGATTGTCTAAAAGTAGATAGATTTGCAGATAGTCTGACAGATTGGGGCAGAGTATTCCAGAGGATGGGAGAGGCTCGGGAGAAGTCCTGGAATGTGTGTGTGTGTGTGTGTGTGTGTGTGTGTGTCCTCTTTTTTTAGATCAGGGGCTTTGTGGGGGCTAAACCATCACATTCAGAACTTGTTTTTCTTTACACTGAAGATGGTTCTTAATGACTTTGGGGGTATTGTCCTGCTGCAGAATTTGGGGCCAATCGCACACCTCTCTGATGGTAGGACATGATGGATAAGTATCTGCCTTTAGTTTTCAGCATTGAGGACACCATTGATCCTGACCAAAACTCCAACTCCATTTGCAGAAATGCAGCCCCAAACTTGCAAGTAACCTCCACCATGCTTCACTGTTATCTCCAGACACTCATTACTCTACCAGTCTCCAGCCCTTCGGCAAACAAATTGCCTCCTGCTACAGCCAAATATTTTTACAATTTTTGACTCCTCAGTTCCCCGGTTCCTATATTTTTGCACATAGGGCTTGGAAACGAGGCTAAAAACATAGAAACTGGGTGCATAAAAATGGCAGCAGGTGCTCTGGACTGACAATTTAACCACTTGGAGCCCCGGCCATTGTAAAATGCCGGCCACAAGGTGGCTCTACAATGCCGGGAGGACGCCTATTGACTTCCTGCCACGTCACTGAGGTGCATGCCTGAGGAAGAGACAGGCATGTCTCGAACGCGCGCACCCTCCCGCGCCCGGAAGTGAGGTCAGAACTGCAGCACACCGTGGAAACTAGCTCCCTTCTCTAAGGTTCCGAGAGCGTTTGGTCCCCACCGCCGCTGCCGCCTGTGGCAAGGACTCAGCTATTGTCCTTGCACGAGTGACGACTGCTCCCACCGGGATCCCCGCGGATGATAATCTATGTTGACATGCCTGATTTAATACTCGGTTTGTGAGTGTGTTTTTTTACACATTATTGTTTTACATAATAAATGCTCACCTGCTACTCTTAGAAGGCGCCGCTTTTCTTTCTTTCGTTACCCATCAACACTGACTGTGTTGATGGGGAAATGGAGCAATTTGTATCGTCTATAACCTGCCTTACTTACAGTAATTTAGTCTATGCTCTAGGCAAAAAATTAAAATCAAAAGATATGACCTACCTAATAAACTGCTACATTTTGACTTTGAGAAATCCAAAAACAATATGCTTGTGCTTGCCCTGTGTTCCTGTCATGTGATATCACTGATTGTGCCTCGTGGCCTCCTAAGCATTTTTTTTTTTCAGTCTTCATTCTTGGCTGCATGTGAAAAGTAACTCCACATACCGTACATCTATTTGGTGAGAACTACATTTTGGGCACCCTGGAAGACTCATTGTGTGTTGATTAATATTAGAAGTCTACGCCGTTTTACATAGGTGGACTGTTCATGGTTTCACAGAAGGAAGCTTAGGCCGCAAAACCACAACCTCAATTACCGGCCGGCGTGGGCCCGCCGCAATCGCGTGGCGGAGGAGGTGGGGGCACACAGAGACACGGGATCCTGTGTCTCCGTGCGCAGGCAGCGGGCCCCCGGCTTTGCGGCCTTCTGCAGGCCTTCTGTGATCTGGCGCCATCTTGTGGTGGCCGGTTGGCATCACAAGTAAAACAGTTCTAGCAGTTCTAATGTGTTTTTTCACTTACATCTCCTTCTCCAAACATTATGTATATTTTTTTTATTCTAACACCCTAGAGAATAAAATGGCGGTCCTTGCAATATTTTCTTTCACACCGTATTTGCGCAGCGGTCTTGCAAGCGGACTTTTTTGGGGAAAAATATTTTTTTTTAATATAAAAAATAAGACAACAGTAAAGTTAGCCCAATTTTTATTTTTTTTTGTATTGTGAAAGATAATGTTACACTGAGTAATTTGATACCCAACATGTCATGCTTCAAAGTCGCTCGTGGAATGGAGACAAACTTTTACCCTTTAAAGTCTCCATAGGCGACGTTTAAAAAAATTCTACAGGTTGCATGTTTTGAGTTAGAGGAGGTCTAGGGCTAGAATTATTGCGCTCGCTTTAACGATCGCGGCGATACCTCACATGTGTGGTTTGAATACCGTTTACATATGCGGGCGCTACTCACATATGTGTTTGCTTCTGCGCGTGAGCTTGGTCGGACGGGGCGCTTTTTCTGGCTCCTAACTTTTTTAGCTGGCTCCTAGATTCCAAGCAAATTTGTCAAACCCTTTTATATAATTATAATATAATGTGTTGTGGTGTTTTTTCCTATTTAACCATGACATTTTCTCTTTAGGCAACACCATTACATGCCAACAAAGACGCAAATTCTTGGAAGATTATGGAGGCTACAGCATCCCTGTTCCATGTTTGCTGAGTTTTGTTGGAAGGATACTGACAACCTTGTAGTGTGTAAGTCAGTCATTTCAATAATCGTGTACTTCTGGCTTAGTTTTTTGTGTAGTCATTGGCCTTGTTTTGCTGGTAGCATCCCCAGTTTTATAATGGGAGATGTTGTAAGTGTTAAAGTTTCAGTTACCCTAAAAGAGAATGTTTAGGACTGTGTACATAATCTAAGGCAGGGTTGTCAAACTCCATTTCATCGTGGACCCCATGAGCATTATGATTGCCCTCAAAAGGGCCGGTTGTATCTGTAAGATTAGATGTCCCGTGCATCCCCTCCCCTTTACAGTTGAGTCCCCCACCCTCCCTTACATCAGCGTATCCCCCTTACCTTATGCTGCTGCTGGGAAGAAGCTGGATGCATTGCTTGAAAGTAGGGGTTTGGAGGAGGACCAGAGGAGGGCTGGAGCTCTCCTGCAGCTGTAGGAGAGGTGCGAGGGCCACATGAAATGGCCTGGAGGGCCGGATTCGGCCCGCAGGCCTTGTTTGACACCTGTGCTCTAAGGTAAATTTAATTGGCAATCACTGAAACAGATATGTTTTAGGTAGACATTTGTACTAAATCTATCTTTACAGTGTCGCATCCACTTTCCAATAGTTGTGCAGTGTGTCTTAATATGACCGTGAAGTCCAATAAGCACCAGAGTTGGAACAAGGGGTCGACCGATTATCGGAGTGGCTGATTATTGGGGGGACGATATTGATTATTTGAAAAATTTGAATATCGGTCAAACTTACTGATGTTACCGATATTGGTCAGGTCTCCTCCCCCTGTCCCAGCGTGGCGCTTGCTGCAGGCCCTGCCAATGGTGCAGCGGGCAGCAGAGCGATGACAACAGTGCTGGCGGGGGACTCCGTAAGAGGAGGTTAAGAGACCATTCTGTGCAATACCATTGCACAGAAACGGGCAATTATACTGACTTTTTTATTTTTATGCAAAAAATGTATAGGCTTTACAATCTTTAAACTAAGCTCCTGAACAGTCAATCTCTTCCTAGGCACTGCTCCCTCTTGAACTCTCTTCCCACCCCCTCCATTTCTATATTACTGTCTGGCTTCCCTTAAATTTGCCATACACATGCAATTTTTTGTTTATAGAATGTTTGTTTGTTCAATTTCTAATTGTTAATGGGGAAAAATCGACTTTCGTTTTTGACAATAGTGACAAAATTCGAAGAAGCGGCATGAAAAAATACATACAGTACATTTTATACCAGTGTATGTGGTTTTCATTCAGGAAAGTCCAATCATTCCAGAATTGAATGTTAAAAGCAAGCAAAATGTTGACGTGCTTCAAGTTTCATACAAATGTTTGTATGTTCATTTGTTTATCTGCTGGTGTATACGGCCAACGTTCCTCCCACCAGTTCACAAGTCACTTAGGACACATGCCTCTTTCTAGGCGATCGCAGCTTGTGCTTCTGTGAGGCCCATGACATGGGGACCCAGCTTATGATGAACGTTACAGCGGGACAGAGCTGGATTCGCTGAGTAGGTGAGTATGCTATTTCAGTTTAACCCAGCAGAAAAAGTAAGGTGGGTTAGGATCAACATTAATCCTGGAGGGTGAAGTTCTTCACCAGGGAGGCCTAAGGCCTCGTACACACGATGGGTTAACCAGAGGACAACGGTCTGAAGGACCTTGGGTTAAAAAAATGGCAACTTGCTTTAAAATTTAACCGATGGATCGCTAACCGATAGGTCAAAACCGTTAAAAAAAAACATTAGTATGCACAACCATCGGTTAAAAAAATCCACCCATGCTCAGCATTGAACTTTTTTTCAGCACGTCGTTGTGTTTTACGTCACCGCGTTCTGACACGATCGTTTTTTTTAACTGATGGTGTGTACGCACGACGGACCATCAGTCGGCTTCATAGGTTAACCTAGGACAACGGTCCTTCAGACCGTTGTCCTTTGGTTAACCAATCGTGTGTACGAGGCCTAATAGTTTGTTTCCCATCTGGCAGACCCTAGCACTACATAATTGTTGATTAAATCTTATGGGTAGTTTAAAGCCGGCCATTCACGGTTCAGATCTCTGCCGGTTCAGCAGGAACAGGCCGAGATTCGAACTGTTAATGGGCAGTCTGAATGTACCAAGTTGATCGATCAATTTGGGTGCAACCAGCCTGCCAGATTCTCTTGCATGTATCGCTAGTGGTTAGTCTTTTCCCAGCGGGGGCGGCTTCCCTCACCTGTGCTTGAATTTATTGTTGACATTTTAATTGATATAAATCCATTACCTTTTACTTATTTCTTTTTGCTTCCAGCAGGACCCATGGCAGTAGAATAAATGACGATGGCTGGCATGATGCCTCCCGTGAAGATAAAATGGCTAGAGCACCTGAACAGCTCCTGGATAACAGAAGATAGTGAATCAATTGCAACCCGGGAAGGTGTCTCTGTCCTATATGCCAAGCTCATCAGCAACAAAGAGGTGGTCCCACTGCCGCAGCAGGTCTTGTGCCTCAAGGGACCCCAGCTGCCAGATTTTGAGAGGGAATCCTTGTCATGTGATGAACAAGATCACTACCTTGATGCTTTACTCAGCAGCCAGCTGGCTCTGGCGAAGGTTGTATGTTCTGACTCTCCATTTGCTGGTGCTTTGAGAAAGAGGTTGCTAGTTCTTCAAAGGGTTTTCTATGCTCTTTCCAATAAGTATCATGACAAAGGCAAAGTTAAACAACAGCAGCACTCTCCTGAGAATAGCTCAGGCTCTGCGGACACACTGTCTGTTAGTGAGCGGCCACGGTCCAGTACTGATGCCCTTATTGAAATGGGGGTCAGGACTGGTCTTAGTCTTCTCTTTGCCTTGCTGAGACAGAGTTGGATGCTGCCGACTGCTGGACCTGGTCTGAGCCTGTGTAATGATGTCATAAGAACAGCCATTGATGTGGTGAACTCTTTACCCCCTCTTTCCCTTGCTAATGAGAGCAAAATACCCCCCATGGGACTGGACTGTCTGGCACAGGTCACCACCTTCCTGAAGGGCGTTACAGTTCCCAATTCTGGTGCAGATACACTGGGAAGGCGTCTGGCCTCAGAACTCCTCTTGGGCCTTGCCTCTCAGCGCGGCTCTCTCCGCTACCTCCTAGAGTGGATTGAAATGGCTTTAGCAGCTTCGGCTTTGGTTAATGAAACTGAAACTGACAAGAACAAGATGCTGACCGCACAGGAAGGCATGATCGGCTGTGATTGCTTCATTAGCATCCTTCAACAGATGAGGAGGTCTTTGGTAAGTTTGGTAAATGTCTACTAATTTGTTTTTATGGTGTAGCTGATGGTGCATAAAAATGCCATAAGGGGGCAAAGAAAAGTAAGTAGTGTCATTTAAAGGGCATCTCCACTTTTGTTATAGAATTGCAGCAATATACTGTATATAATTAGAAATGTAATAACTGCAGGATGTAGGATGTGAGAGCTTCAGTACAAATGACAACGGATACATTGATGTTTATGAAAATTCCTTGTTATATGGTGCTGGCCCAATGAGAATTGCTTTAATTCTTAGCAAAAGTCAAGCTAATTTTTAAAAGTTTATTAAATATTTTCCATGGGACTCTGTGAATGATACATTATCCACTGCCGTAGACGGCTTTGAGATTTCCTTAAAGCGGTTCTCCACCCTAAAGTGGAGTCCCGCTGATCGGAACCCTCCCCCCCCCTCCGGTGTCACATTTGACACCTTTCAGGGGGGAGGGGGGTGCAGATACCTGTCTAAAGACAGGTATTTGCACCCACTTCCGGCCCGGCATTCACAGGCAAAAGACGGGCATTCCGTTGCATCCCATCACCCCCCCCCGTTGTGTGCTGGGAACACTCGGCTCCCAGCACACAGCGGGAGCCAATCGGTGGGCGCGCGCATGCGCCGTAGGGAACCGGGCAGTGAAGCCTCAGCGCTTCACTTCCTGGTTCCCTCAGCGTAGATGGCGGGGGGAGCAGCAGAGAGACGAGCGATCGCTCGTCCTCTGCTGCGATCGTCGCTGGACTCCAGGACAGGTAAGTGTCCTTATATTAAAAGTCAGCAGCTGCAGTATTTGTAGCTGCTGGCTTTTAATATTTTTTTCCCATGGCACATCCGCTTTAAGATGTTCTAACCAGCTCTTTAGCAGCAGACAAGTCTTTGGGCCAGGAACACCAGTGGAGAGGTCTGATCCCTATGAGAACAAAAAGCAGCTAGAAATTGCCGTGACTTGCCACCGGTTATTCACTTTTGAAGTATTAGGTTTTGGTGTAAATCAGTGGTGCAGGGCCCACTAACAGGCTAGGTTTGCAAGATAACTGAAATACATCACAGCTGATATCATTTGCTCCTCAGTTATTGCAGTATTCTAGACTGCATCTCCCCAAGGTAATACATAAAACCTGGCCTGTTAGTGGGCCCTGCAAGACAGGGTTGATGACCACTGGTGTAAATGACTAGATTCCTCATACTTTCTCATCTTTTGTTCTCCTAATGTTTATATCGCCATTTTGTAGTCAGATGGCTCTCTGAAAGAGAAGAGATTTAAAGTGGAACTACACTTTATCTGAGAACCGCAAATGCTATTTAAAGCGGAGTTCCACCCAAAAGTGTGGGGGGGGAGAGTAGGGGCTTCAGGAGGAGTGGGACATCCACTTCCTCCTTCCGCCGAGGGGCCGCTAAGGCTATACGTCATATCGCCTTTTGGCAGCCCCTCCCTGTAGGCGAATGCCTGTCCAATCAGCGCAGCGCCGCTCGCACATGCGCAGTGAGTGCCGGGCCGTGAAGCCGAAAGCTGTCACGGCCGGGTGCCCACAGTATCAATGAGGACGCCGGCCGGAGAGGAGCAGAGCTCTGGCCGGCGCGTCGCTGGAACGTGGAGCAGGTGAGTGCATGTTTATTAAAAGCCAGCAGCTACACTTTTTGTAGCTGCTGACTTTGAATAAACATTAAAAATGCCTGGAATTCCCCTTTAATTATTTTTTGTAATATTCAAAGCTAACTCGCCCATCCATCCTTCCCTGTCGCCATGCTTTATTTTGTTGAGAAATCACTTTGAAATAACGACCCCTAGCATTTCTGGCTGTGGCCATCTTGAGTAAGGGCAAATGATTCATGTAGCACAGGGGTGGGCAATTATTTTTTCGATGGGGCCACATGAGAAACTAAAAATATTTTGGAGGGCCGGGCCAAAAGGCTAAACACAATACTGCATAAAATCAATTGTATTTCTTTATAAAAAGCAGTAAACATCATTGTTGGAAAACTGGTACGAGTACTTGTTATAGACATGGCACAGGAGGGGGACAGAGCCTGGGGACATGGCACAGGAGGGGGACAGAGCCTGGGGACATGGCACAGGAGGGGGACATGACACAGGAGGGGGACAGAGGCTGGGGACATGACACAGGAGAGGGACAGAGGCTGGGGACATGACACAGGAGGGGGACAGACGCTGGGGACATGACACAGGAGGGGGACAGAGGCTGGGGACATGGCACAGGAGGGGGACAGAGGCTGGGGACAGGCAGCCACTGTTTAATCAATAACAATTGATTAAACAGTGGCTGCGTGTGATGGCACAGTGGTTGCGTTTGATGGGCACAGTGGTGACAATTGGCACAGTGGCTGCGTGTGATGGGCACAGTGGCAACAATTGATGGCACAGTGACTGCGTGTGTTGGCACAGTGGCTGCGTGTGATGGCACAGTGGCTGCATGTGATGGCACAGTGGCTGCGTTTGATGGGCACAGTGGCTGCGTGTGATTGGCACAGTGGCTGCGTTTGATGGGCAGAGTGGCTGCGTGTTATTGGCACAGTGGCTGCGTGTGATGGGCACAGTGGCTGCATGTGATGGGCACAGTGGCTGCGTGTAATTGGCACAGTGGCTGCGTGTAATTGGCACAGTGGCTGCGTTTGATGGGCAGAGTGGCTGCGTGTTATTGGCACAGTGGCTGCGTGTTATTGGCACAGTGGCTGCGTGTTATGGGCACAGTGGCTGCGTGTTATGGGCACAGTGGCTGCGTGTTATGGGCACAGTGGCTGCGTGTGATTGGCACAGTGGCTGCGTGTGATTGGCACAGTGGCTGCGTGTGATTGGCACAGTGGCTGCGTGTGATTGGCACAGTGGCTGCGTGTGATTGGCACAGTGGCTGTGTTTGGGAACAGTGGCAACAATTGATTGCACAGTGGCTGCGTGTGATTGGCACAGTGGCTGCGTGTGATTGGCACAGTGGCTGCGTGTGATTGGCACAGTGGCTGTGTTTGGGAACAGTGGCAACAATTGATTGCACAGTGGCTGCGTTTGATGGGAACAGTGGCTGCGTGTGATTGGCACAGTGGCTGCGTGTGATTGGCACAGTGGCTGCGTGTGATTGGCACAGTGGCTGCGTGTGATTGGCACAGTGGCTGCGTGTGATTGGCACAGTGGCTGCGTGTGATTGGCACAGTGGCTGCGTGTGATTGGCACAGTGGCTGCGTGTGATGGGCACAGTGGCTGTGTTTGGGCACAGTGGCTGCGTGTGATTGGCACAGTGGCTGCGTGTGATTGGCACAGTGGCTGTGTTTGGGAACAGTGGCTGCGTGTGATTGGCACAGTGGCGACAATTTATGGTGGCACAAGTGGCTGCGTGTGTTGGCACAAGTGGCTGCGTGTGTTGGCACAAGTGGCTGCGTGTGTTGGCACAAGTGGCTGCGTGTGTTGGCACAAGTGGCTGCGTGTGTTGGCACAAGTGGCTGCGTGTGACCCCTCCCGGCCCTGCCTACTGTTATCACCGCGGCGGGGAACATTAGACAGCGTTCGTTTGAACAGCTGTTTTCCCCGCTGCGCATACACTCCCCCTTGGACGGATCTGTCCAATCGCGAGCAAGGGGGAGTGTCTATGTGACTCCCCCTTGCTCGCGATTGGACAGATCCGTCCAAGGGCGAGTGTCTATGCCATAGACACTCCCCCTTGGACGGATCTGTCCAATCGCGAGCAAGGGGGAGTGTCTATGTGACTCCCCCTTGCTCGCGATTGGACAGATCCGTCCAAGGGGGAGTGTCTATGCGCGGCGGGGAAAACAGCTGTTCAAACGAACGCTGTCTAATGTTCCCCGCCGCGGTGATTAACGCAGCGGCGGCGGTTTCGGCGGCGGGGGTGGGCCGGATTAAAAGGTCCGCCGGGCCGTATACGGCCCGCGGGCCGTAGTTTGCCCAGGTCTGATGTAGCATTTACTTATTGGAATCAATCTGCCCCCAGCTCAGGCATGCAAGTGAGAGAGCCCCATCTGCCCTACTGAAGACTCCTGGGATGTATGACATTTATCTAGGCACGGAAACCAGGAAGTCACTAAAGAAGTGTAAAAAAAGTTTAAAACCAATCCGATCTACTTTCCTATCCATTTACTAATGTCAGCAGCATAAGGTTTAAAAATTGTCAATGTTGATTGAGAGAGTGAAGTTCCACTTTAAAATACCGGCTACAGGGCAATATGAGTTTCTGTGCAGTTCTACAATTTATATACTGTGACCTCTGTGGACAGAAAATGTTCTAAGCATTGAAAACGTTTGTCCAGAACAGACAATAGGAACAACTAAACCCAAAACAGGAGAGGACATGGATCCTGTGACGGTATCGGTATGATATCCCCGCCAAGCATTCCCTCCTCTCCATACAAGAACATCACAGGATCCCCCACACATGAGTCAAGACTGGATGCTGGAACCAAGACACTTTATTGACACAAAAACTCAGCTTATATGTGGTTACAGCCTGTTAGGAACGCCCCCCTCACACAGTGGGGTTTCCCATACAGATTATAGGAGACAAGTCGGAGCCGACCCTGCAGACACGTTTCTTTAGATAAAGACATCACTGGAGTTAATTACTACACTGAAGCAATCAGAATAATTAACATACTACTTCTCTAATCATTTAGCCTGATGATACAATACACATCTTTTAAGGGTAAACACAGATCTTCTTTACACAACACAATAGATCAATTAACGTTTAGAATAGTGAGGGGACATTAGCACGTCAATAACCTGTCAGAGGAATGAATCACACATGAAATTCCTTTCTACCTCTACCCATGGCTAGCAGGGAGCAGTACACTGAGACATATAGGCAAATGTATCACAATGGCCCCCCTTTTGCTCCCTGCTCCGGCAAATCCGGTTGGACCTTCCCTGGTCCAGTAGGGTTGACGGGTTCAGAGCTTTTAGTCCGAGGTTAACTCCGTTTGGCATGACTGACCTCCCTTGACAACTGCTTCAGACTCAGGTATGTCACCGGGTCGTCGGATCACACGCCGGTCAGTCCCCAAGTCTTTGTGCGATCTGCAAAGTCACCAGAAGTCAGTGTGAAGACAGCGAATGGGTCTGTGCGCCGCCGTCTAGGTGTCCCGCTATGGGAGGGGGCAGGTTATGGCTCTGAAGTGACAATCACAGGAGATTCATAAAAAGGAAAAGTTTTATATTTGTTGTAGCACTGGTGCTCAGAGTCCGGGGGGGGGGAGAGAGAGGGGACTCAGAGCCCCATAAGGTCAGCCACCCCCTGCTCCCTCCGCAGCCGCCGGTTCTCCTCTTGGAGCTTCTCCAGCTCCATCTCCAGTTCATGGAGCCTGGGGGGGTCAGCCTGCTGTGACCTCAGGTGGTGGTTCTCCTCCTCCATGCGGCTTATGCACTCCTCCAGCTCTATGTACTCACGGATCAGATCCTGCTTGCTCATGTCCTGCAGGCTCTCCACGTGGTCCTTCATCATCAGGAACTGGGTGGTGGTGTAAGGGGCCACCGGTGGGCCCTTGGCGAACATCTCGGCCCGCATCTGGGACGCCCGCTGCGACTCCCTCTCCTCCAGTCGCTTCTTCTCCTCCCAGGTCCGCTGGTTATATGACTTCCAGGACCTCTTCTTCTTGAAGGATGGCCGGCGGTGCCTCTTTCTGCCCAGCTCCCTCCAGGGCCCCTCCGGCTCAGGGCTGGAGCCCATGACCAGCTGACAATGGTGTTCCCTGTTGTCCGTAATAGCAGATTGTACCATGAGGGCTTCGTAAGGGGTGCCCAATGGTTCTTCCCGACCCCGCTCCTGGGGATCCCAAGCCGAGTCTACACAATGGGCTGCTGCTGGTGGGCGGTACCCAGGTTGAGACCAATTTGACCTGGTGTTGTCATTCATGGGGCAATTCTGCTTGAAGTGACCCAACTGTTTGCACCGGAAGCAGCGTTGTTCGTTGTCCTCCTGGCGTGGATAGCGAGGGCTAGATGTCACCGGTCTGTTAGGAGGTTGGTATCTAGCGGCTGGTGGGTGTGAGGGCGCCGTTGGTCGTGGAGGTTGTACCCGTGGTGTGACCTGGTTTGTCTTGCGAGTATCCGCATATTCATCCGCCAACTTCGCGGCCTCTGGTAGAGTCATGGGCCTGCGATCTCTCACCCAATCTTTGACATCCGTCTGGATGTGATTGTAAAATTGCTCCAGGAGCATTAGTTGCAAAATGTCCTCTGCGGTGGTGGCCTGGCTGCTGTTAACCCAGTTAGAGGCCGACAGGGACAGCTGGCATGCCCATTCTGCGTAAGAGTCTTTCGTGGTTTTGCGTGAGTCCCTGAACTTCTGTCGGTGGGACTCTGGGGTTACTGCATAACGAGCCAGGAGCACTTCTTTAACCCGGGCGTAGCTATGGATATCCTGATCTGGCACGGTCCGGAAAGCATCAGAAGCTTTGCCTGACAGTTTGCCTGACAATATTGCAACCCACTCTCTTCTAGCTATTCGGTGCAGGTTACATTGTCGCTCAAAATCCGCCAGGTGGTTATCAATTTCACAGTCCTTTTCATCAAAAGCTTTAAAAGCGCTAAACGGAATCTTCCTTGCGTCTGCTGTGCTGTACTCACTGTTCAGAGAAGGTGCGGCTGCTTGTTGGACTGCTGCCAGTTTTAACTGTAGTTCTGCGTCTCTTATTTGTTTATCCTTCTGTAGTTCTGCGTCCCTTATTTGTTTCTCCTTCTGTCGCTCTGCGTCTCTTATTTCTTTAGCCTCCTGTAGTTCTGCGTCCCTTATTTGTTTAGCCTTCTGTAGTTCTGCGTCCCTTATTTGTTTAGCCTCCTCCGCTAACAGGTCCATCACTTTCAGCACCACATCCGGCGTTGGGTTCGGGCCGAACCACGCTAGCTTCTCTATCATTAGCTTGTTGGCTGGCGATTCCTCCTCCTGAATCACTGGTGTATCCATCTCTTGTACTGCTGGCGTTGCTGCAATCCCGTCGTCCTGGTCTATCTCCATTGATTCCGCTATGATGACCCGCTTGGTTTTGTTGCTAGCAATCCTTCCAGTAGTTCTTCCAGTGTCTGCTTGGAATCCGGGTGTGAAGGAGAGTAGAAGGGAAGATCCCGCTGCTGCCAACCAATTTGTGATGGTATCGGTATGATATCCCCGCCAAGCATTCCCTCCTCTCCATACAAGAGCATCACAGGATTCCCCACACATGAGTCAAGACTGGATGCTGGAACCAAGACACTTTATTGACACAAAAACTCAGCTTATATGTGGTTACAGCCTGTTAGGAACGCCCCCCTCACACAGTGGGGTTTCCCATACAGATTATAGGAGACAAGTCGGAGCCGACCCTGCAGACACGTTTCTTTAGATAAAGACATCACTGGAGTTAATTACTACACTGAAGCAATCAGAATAATTAACATACTACTTCTCTAATCATTTAGCCTGATGATACAATACACATCTTTTAAGGGTAAACACAGATCTTCTTTACACAACACAATAGATCAATTAACGTTTAGAATAGTGAGGGGACATTAGCACGTCAATAACCTGTCAGAGGAATGAATCACACATGAAATTCCTTTCTACCTCTACCCATGGCTAGCAGGGAGCAGTACACTGAGACATATAGGCAAATGTATCACAGATCCTTTTAACCTCTTTACCACCGAGGACGTCCCTGGGACGTCCTCCACTTTGAGCGGTGATATCTGAATGATGCCTGCAGCTACAGGCATCATTCAGATATCACCGTCTTCAGCCGCCGATTCTCTGCACCATAAGAAAATATTATAGGCAGCGGGAGGGGACGCTGCCGCCATCCGGTGCTTCTCCGGGCTCTCCCGTGCCATCGGGGGCCCGGAGAGCGAATCGGCCGGTGTATTGTCACATTCTGCTGCCTATCGTAGAATGCTGCGGAAGTCACGTGGCGGCCAACTGCGCATGCGCAATGCGTTCCAACGGCAAATGTGATGCGTTCCACAGGATTTACGACACTACCCTTCAGTGAACCCATCACAATTTGTCACGGAAGTGACGTAATACCATAGACGGAGATGGGGGAGAGAGAGAGAGACACATTCAGAGCGAGAGAGAAATAGAGATCTAGAGATACTGAGATGCATTCGGCGCGAGAGAGATCGTGTACATATATTTTATATAACGGAAGTAATGCACACAGGGGAGGTAATCCCCCTCCCTGAGCCCCGGTTCTCTCTCAGAATCGTTATATCTGTATCCCTCTCTCGCTCTGAATGTATCTCAGTATCTCTATTTCTCTCCCGCTCTGAATCTCTCTCTCTCTCTCTCTCTCTCTCTCTCTCTCTCTCTCTCTCTCTCTCTCTCTCTCTCTCTCTCTCTCTCTCTCTCTCTCTCTCTCTCTCTCTCTCTCTCTCTCTCTCTCTCTCTCTCTCTCTCTCTCTCTCTCTCCGTGTATGGTAATACGTCACTTCCGTGACAAATTGTGATGGGTTCACTGAAGGGTAGTGCCGTAAATCCCGTGGAACGCATCGCATTTGCGTTGGAGCGCATTGCGCATGCGCAGTTGGCCGCCACGTGACTTCCGCAGCATTCTGCGATAGGGAGCAGAATATGACAACACACCGGTGCTCGCTGCAGAACCATAGAGATGACTGGTGACCAGACAGTCACAGTCATCTCTAGGACCGGGCGCGACGTTATGACGTCACGCCCGGTACCCGGAAGTAAACAAAGCCGCAATCGCGGCTGTCGGCATGTGATCGGGGATTTTTTTTTTTTTCACCGATTTCATGCTTGTAAGCCTGGAGGAGAGATGTGGGGTCTTATTGACCCCACATCTCTCCATAAAGAGGACCTGTCACACTGATTCCTATTACAAGGGATGTTTACATTCCTTGTAATAGGAATAAAAGTGATCAAAAATAAATAAATGTAAAAATAAAAAAAATTAAGTAAAATAAAATGAAAACCTTTTTTTTTTTTTTTCAAAACGCCCCTGTCCCCGTTCTCTGGCGCGCAGAAGCGAACATGCATGCAGGTCCTGCCCACATATGTAAACACCGTTCAAACCCCACATGTGAGGTATCGTCGCGTGCGTTGGAGCGTGTGCAACAATTCTAGCACTAGACCTACTCTGAAACTCGAAAATGGTAACCTGTAAAAAATGTTAAAGCGTCACCTATGGAGAATTTTAAGTACCGAAGTTTGGCGCCATTCCATGATTGTGCGCAATTTTAAAGCGTGACATGTTGGGTATCTATTTACTCGCCGTAACATAATCTTTCACATTATACAAAAAAATTGGGCTAACTTTACTGTTTTGTTTTTTAATTAATGAAACCGTTTTTTTCCCCCCAAAAAAAAGGCGTTTGAAAAATGATTGCGCAAATACTGTACAAGGGGAAAAAAAGTTGCAATGACCGCCATTTTATTCCCTAGGGTGTCTGCTAAAAATATATATATATAATGTTTGGGGGTTTTGATTAATTTTCTAGCAGAAAAATTTTGATTTTTACATGAAGGAGAGAAGTGCCAAAATTAGCCCGGTGGGCAAGTGGTTGATATCAATTTGTTTGACTTGGGTGTATTTGGACATGCATGTAGCCAAAAAGAGTAAATCAATTAGATAAGTTTTAAGAAAAAAAGCAACCTGGTCTTTATATACAAGTGAGAGATTATTGAAATCAATAATATTGGTATTGAAAAGAAATGTAAAACTGATTTGGATTGGTGTGGAAATAGATTTTTCTTTGGGGGGAGGAGAAAGTAAAGTCCAAGCTGAATAGTTCAGAACAAGTGGTGTGAGAATGAGGGGCATATAGAATGGCAAAACATTATTTGTATAGTACATGGGTCTCCAATCTATGGCCCATGGGTGACATTTGGCCTGTTGCAATGTTTTTTCCAGGCTGCAGCTGATGTACACAGACTTGAGGATCTAGATTAGTCGTTTCCTCTGATGGAGTCCTGACATAAAGGGGGGGGGGGGCTGATGGAGATCTGACATAAGGGGGGGAAAAGTGATGGAGACCTAACATAAGGGGGGGGGGGAATGGTGATGACCATCAGTACGTGTGATGAGTGCTCCTGATGTGACAAACCTAAATGCGTCCTTTTGCAGGGTTCATCAGCTGACCGGAGCCAATGGAGGGAGCCCACCAGGACATCTGATGGTCTGTGCTCGCTCTATGAGGCAGCACTGTGTCTCTTTGAGGAGGTAGAGAGTCTGTTTTATATCATTTTTATGCTTTATGTGAATACTGTATATTATGTGCCAGTTACTTTCTTGTATGCTTTACATGCTGTAAATGATTGGCAATGGAAATGTACTTTAATTGGCATTATTAGGCCAAAGTAGCTTTGCAGATGCATTTACTGTATGTAACTTTAATTGTTAAGAATATGTCAAATTTTTTGGGGATTCAAACCTTTTATCACTTCCTTTTAGGTGCCATACATTTCTCTTTCAGTCTTCAAAGTGTAATCTGTCATGATGCATACACAGGAGCTGTCAACGCTTTTCAAAGTAGCTTTTGTTGCTAACTGAGAGATACTGCGCCTCGAAAAAATATTCATATGCCTTGAAATTTTCCACATTTTGTTATGTTGCAACCAAAAACGTAAATGTATTTTTTATTTGGGTTTTATATGATAGACCAACACAAAGTGGCACGTAATTGTGAAATGGAGGGAAAATTTGTAAATGGTTTTCAACATTATTTACAAATATCTGAAAAGTGTGGCGTTCATTTTGTATTTAGCCCCCTAACTAAAATCTGTTGGAACCAATTGCCTTCAGAAGTCACCGAATTAGTAAATAGAGTCCACCTGTGTATAATTTTAATCTCCGTATAAATACAGCTGTTCTGTGAAGCCCTCAGTTTGTTAGAGAACCTTAGTGAACAAACGGCAGCATCATGAAGGCCAAGGAATACACCAGACAGGTCAGGGATAAAGTTGTGAAGAAGTGTAAAGCAGGGTTAGGTTATAAAATATCCCAAACTTTGAACATCTCACGGAGCACTGTTCAATCCATCATCCAAAAATGGAAAGCATATGGCATAACTGCAAACCTACCAAGACATGGCCGTCCACTTAAACTGACAGGCCAGGCAAAAAGAGCATTAATCAGAGAAGCAGCCAAGAGGCCCATGGCAACTCTGGAGGAGATGCAGAGATCCATAGCTCAGGTGGGAGAATCTGTCCACATGACTACTATTAGTCGTGCACTCCACTAATCTGGCCTTTTATGGAAGAGTGGCGAGAAGAAAGCCATTGTTGAAAGAAAGTCATAAGAATTCCTGTTTGCAAGAAGCCATGTGGGGGGGGGGAAAGTGCCCCAAAACCAAAATGTAAATTGTTGGCCTAAAAGCATAACGCTATGTGTGGCATAAAACTAACACTGCACATCACCCTGAACACACCATCCCCACCGTGAAACATGGTGGTAGGAACATCATGTTGTGGGGATGCGTTTCTTCAGCAGGGACAGGGAAGCTGGGCAGAGTTGATGGGAAGATGAATAGAGCCAAATACAGGGCAATCCTAGAAGAAAATCTGTTAGTCTGCAAAAGACTTGAGACTGGGGTGGAGGTTCACCTTCCAGCAGGACAGCAACCCTAAACATACAGCCAGAGCTACAATAGAATGGTTTAGATGAAAGCATATTCATGTGTTAGAATGGCCCACTCAAAGTCCAGACCTAAATACAATTGAGAATCTGTGGCAAGACGTGAAAATTGCGGTTTAGACGCTCTCCATCCAATCTGACAGAGCTTGAGCTATTTTCAAGATTAGAATGGGCAAAAATTATTCTCTAGATGTACAAAGCTGGTACAGACATGCCCAGAAAGACTTGCAGCTGTAATTGCAGTGAAAGGTGGTTCTACAAAGTATTTATACAAATGCACACCACACTTTTCACATAATTATTTTTAAGAAATGTTGAAAACCATTTATTTTTTCTTCCACTTCACAATTATGTGCCACTTTGTGTTGGTCTATCAAATAAAATCCCAATAAAATACATTTACGTTTTTGTTTGTAACATGACAAAATGTGGAAAATTTCAAGGGGGTATGAATACTTTTTCAAGGCACTGTATGTAGAACTTTAATTTGATTTTAAAGGTGTAAGCTTTGAGGCTTCTCACCCTTTTGCTTGCTTGACTACTTGGCAGGTCACTGATCTGGAGCAAGCTGGTTCCCATAACCTGATCATGCTTATACTTCTTTCAGGTCATTAGCCAAACGCTGCTTAAAAAAATATATTGAGCTGCTGAGCTCTGTAAATATTAAAGGTGCTTTCTGTCTGTGCTCACCATGCTTTATGACTATTTCGGAGGGAGCAGTAAACCGTTTTCTATATTAAAGTAGAACTAAAGTCTGCAGTACGTACAGTACCACTGGTCCATTATTTTTTATTTGGTTTAGTAAGTAAGTAGTGAGGTACTAACGAGAAACCTTATAGAATACAAGGTGCACACGCATATAACGGTTATGCTTTGTCAGATCAACAGAGCTAAAATTGAATAAGTAGTATGTTTATTATAGGAAGGCAACAAGCTAAAGAAATTTCACAGGTCCCAACGTGTCTGAGAGGGCATGGTATTAGTCCCCAGATTTTTTATTTTATCTCCTTTTTTTGTGTTATACCAGCAAATGGACGTGCGTGGAAGGGGGGGCACTGAGGATAAACCCCTAGTTATATGGCAGAATGCACGCACATTTTAAAGCCATAATCACTTTAAAAAAAAAAAAAAATGTCATGTCTGCAATCTCGGATTTTCTTGTACAGCCTCTATCATGTTTTGTTGTACATGGTCTGTCTTTTTCTTTGCAGGTATGCCAGATGGCTTCTGATTATTCAAGAACCTGTGCCAGTCCAGACAGTATCCAGACTGGAGAAAGTCCAGTTGTATCAGAGACATGTGAGGTATACGTATGGGGGAGTAACAGCAGCCACCAACTAGTGGAGGGGACCCAAGAAAAAATCCTGCAACCAAAGCTGGCCCCTTGCTTTTCAGATGCGCAGACAGTGAGTGATGCTCCCTCCCCATTATGTTTACACGTTTTTATGTACTTGTGTCTGGGTGCATACTGTGTTTGTTTTATTTATATTTTTATTTAAATGTTTCCCTTTTTTTTTTTCAAAGTGAATTTTCAGTTATCTGCAGTGCCCCTTGTTCACTAAGCTAAATGAAAATTACCTTGATCATGGTCTACTTGGTCACTTAAAGAGGAGTTCCACCTAAAAATGGAGCTTCCTCTTAACCCACTCCTCGCCCCCTTACATGCCACATTTGGCATGTAATTTTTTTGGGGGGGGAGTGGGGGCTTCAGGAGAAGGGGACTTCCTGTCCCACTTCCTCCTTCCGCCGAGGGGCTGGAAAGGCGATTTAGCTTAATCGCCTTTTCACAGCCCCTCCCTGTAGGCGAGCGCCTGTCCAATCTGACGGCGCCGCTCGCGCATGCACACTGCCGCTCGCGCATGCGCAATGGGTGCCCGGCTGTGAAGCCGAAAGCTATCACTGCCGGGTGCCCACACTAGGAATGAAGACTCCGGCCGGCGAGGGGGGGGGCGAGGAGCGGAGCCCCGGCCGGCGCGTCGCTGGAGCCGGTAAGTGTCAGTTTATTAAAAGCCAGCAGCTACACTTTTTGTAGCTGCTGACTTTTAATAAACTTAAAAAAGGGGGGGAAAACCCCTTTTAATCTATTGTATTGGGCTTTACTTGGTGCCCTTTTTCCTGCACTTTGTTTTGTCTTTTTTAAAGTCCTATACTGAGACCAGCCCTCATGTTTCGTCTTGTGTCCAATCCAGATAGCCTTAAAGTAGTATTAACCTTGAAAGCATGTATTGCAGCTTACAATACGCTCCCTGGGTGGCGGGGTGTAAGCGGACTCTTCTGTCCGTTTACATCAAGCTGCTAATTCTGTCCGCCAAAACAGAAAACCTCTCTGTGTGTGTGTGTGTGTGTGTATGTGTGTATATATATATATATATATATATATATATATATATATATATATATATATATATATATATATATATATATATATATATTTGTGTTTTGTTTTTTTTACCGCAAGTAGGCGAGTCTAAACAGACACCAGAGTCCATTTACACCCACCTGTCCATAGTGTTCCATGGACCTTCTAATCAGATCCATCTGAAAAATTGAAAGATGGAACTGGTTGGAATGCTCGTGTGAAAGTATGAGCTAGTCCGTGAAAGTGTGTGTGTGTGTGTATATAAAGGCAAAACTTTTTTGTTTTTGTTTTAGAGTGTGGACGTTTTACTGCTGGGGAGATTCATCACTCTTTTTGTACTGGTAACAATTGTCCCCAAAACAGAAAGTACTGTAAAACCTTTCAATGGGGACAACTGTCTAAGAGGGGAATTTCTCTCGCTATGGAATATTTCCTTGGACATGGTTGCATTTCTGGGACAGAAGGTGAAGTGAAATTTCACCAACCGTACCCAGGCAGCAAAGAATAACTTGGTGGATTGTTATTGTATCCAATAGTGTTGACTATATATAAATTTTAATGGCAACATTTTGGCCTTGAGTCAGGATACCAGAAAATTTCAAAGGATATTTCCCCTGTATTTGCTGCTGAGCTTGTTTTAAAGTGATACTAAAGTCTTTATTGTTTAACAAAAAAAAAACGTGTAGTGGTTTTTCAAAGCAGCCCAGCCCCTACCTCCTGTCGAGTGCCCCTACATCAAGCAGCTTGCTATGGGGGCACCTGAGCTGCAGCTCCCTGTGCCCATTTAGATGTGGAGCTGTCTTGCTCTCTCGCTCTCGATCCAATGGAACTTCACTGCTCTCTCAGCCAATGATGGAGAGTCCCCGGACAGCCGGGTCTCTCGTGCAACATCGCTGAGACTGCTTTTACTACCACTTTAAGGTGTGTGTGTGTGTGTGTGTGTGTGTGTGTGTGTTTGTTTTTTTTTTGTTTTTTTTTTGGGGGGGGGGGGGGGGGGGGGGGGGAGTATTATTATAATTTTTTTTTAACTATTATGATCTGTATCAAATTCATTGTTTTATGCATACCTCTGAACCGGGTTTAAGCGTAATACTTCGATGTGTTTTGTTTTCCATATAGATCGAAGCTGGACAGTACTGCACTTTTGTTATATCTACGGATGGCTCCGTAAGAGCATGTGGGAAAGGCAGCTATGGAAGGTTGGGTCTTGGAGACTCAAACAACCAGTCTACTCTGAAGAAACTAACCTTTGAGCCTCACCGTTCCATCAAAAAAGTTTCTTCTTCAAAAGGATCCGATGGGCACACCCTGGCTTTTACCACAGAAGGAGAGGTTTTCAGCTGGGGAGATGGTGACTATGGCAAATTGGGCCATGGAAATAGCTCCACCCAAAAATATCCAAAGCTAATTCAGGGGACACTGCAAGGAAAGGTAAAGATCTGACCTCTGGAGTGACTGGGAAATTGTGTTTATTCTTTACACAGTATCATTTGATTTCCACTTTACCTTGGAACCCTGATGATATATTGTTTTCTGTCATCTCAGGTTGTGGTGTGTGTTTCAGCTGGTTACAGACATAGTGCCGCTGTCACAGAAGATGGAGAGCTCTACACATGGGGAGAAGGAGATTTTGGACGATTAGGTAATTTTGCTAAAAATTGAATTCCATTAATTTTTAGATGCATATAGCTAAAGTGGTGTTGTTATACCGGAATTGTATAGCACCAACAGTTTGCGCAGCGCTTTACAATGTAGAGAGGGGACAGCAAAATTGCAATATAGTTCAATACAAAAAGGACAGGAGGGCCCTGCTCGTGGAGCTTACATTCTAAAGGGAGGGAGGGAGGTTGTACAAAAGGTAATGACTGCGGGGGATGGTCTGATGGTGGCTCAGGTACAGTTCTTAGGTGGGTCTGGGATAGGCTTCCCTGAATAAATGAGTGTTCAGGGATCTTATAAAGGTGGGCAGAGTAGGGATTGACTGGACATACCAGGGCAGGAATTTCCAGAGGATGGGAGAGGCTCTAGAGAAGTCCTAGAGGCGAATGTGGGAGGAGGTAACAAGTGAGCTAGAGAGAAGGAGGTTTTGGGAGGAGTAGAGGACGATTTAGGTGATATCTGTAGATGAGGTTAGTGATGTAGCTGGGGGCGATATTGTGGATGGCCTTGTATGTTGTGGTTAGTATTTTGAATTTTATACGGTGGGGTAGGGGAAGCCAGAGAGGAGCAGCAGTCATGGATCGGTTAGTGAGGTGTAGGAGTCTAGCAGCAGCGTTCATAATAGACTGAAGGAGGGGTAGCCTGTGTTAGGGTAGGCCGGTTAGCTGAGGCTGGAAATAACCAAGGAGTCAATAAGTTTGTTTTGTGGTGTCATTTGTCAGGAAGGGGCGAGTTCTGGAAATGTTGTGGAGGTTAAGGCGGCAAGCTGTAGCCAGAGATTGGATGTGGGGGCTGAAGGAGAGGTCGAAGTCTAGGATTACACCTAGCACCCTGGCATGTGTGGAGGGATCAATGGTTGTGCCGTTGATCTCAACTGTAAAGTCATGGGGATCGGGGAGGAGGAAATATTACAAGCTTAGTTTTAGCAAGATTGAATAAATCTGTTATACGTGAGGAGATCGAGGGGGTGAGTTGAGGAGTGAAGAAATGGATCTGGGTGTCGTCGGCATAGAGGTGGTATTGAAAGCCGTGGGAGGTTATCAACTGGCCCAGGAAAGGGGTATAGATAGAAAATGGGAGGGGCCCAAGGATGGAGCCTTGGGGTAACCCAACAGGAAGAGGAGGAGATGTGTTGTATGTGACAGTGAAAGTGCGCTGAGACAGGTCAGGGTTAGTACAGGCAGCAGGCAGAAACATGGTCAATAAACAGGTCAGGTGCACTGGTGTGGCAGTGATCAGGAACACTGTTGCTGACACTGGGACTGTTGCGGCAGGGGATTGGGCGACACTGGGACTGTTGCGGCGGGCATTGGGGGACATCGGGACTGGTGCAGCGAGGGATCAGGGCTGATGCCACTGACCATAGTGATATTCGAGAAGCCAGCCATTGTGCATTATCACTGCTACAGCAGTACGATGTCACCATAGTAACACTGCACATGCTCTGGTGACGACATGTAAATAAATTTAATAAATAAATAAAAATAATTATCATAAAGAAAAGTGGACAAGCTTATGTTGTTTTTGTCATTTGTCTTTACTTTCAGGCCACGGAGACAGTAATAGCAGAAACATCCCCACTCTGGTGAAGGATATCAGTAATGTGGGTGAGGTGTCATGTGGGAGCTCCCATACTATTGCTTTGTCTAAAGATGGACGGACTGTGTGGTCTTTTGGTGGAGGAGATAATGGTAGGGACAATGTTTTGCCATACAAATGTCAGTACATTTTTTTGTGTGATTTGTACTAAATGGGAACTTCCTTCTCAGGAAAGTTGGGCCACGGAGACACTAACAGGGTATATAAACCAAAGGTGGTTGAAGCACTACAGGGAATGTTCACCCGGAAGGTGTGTGCAGGGAGTCAGTCCTCTCTGGCTTTGACATCTACTGGACAGGTATGGTTAATATGACATAGTCTAGTTTGTTTATTTCTCATTTGTTTCCTATATTTGTATACAACCTTCTGGTGTAATTAATTCCCAGCTTTCTGTCATCCTGTATTTAGGTCTATGCTTGGGGCTGTGGAGCCTGTCTGGGATGTGGATCTTCAGAAGCAACTGCCTTGCGCCCCAAGCTAATTGAAGAGCTGGCTGCCACCAGAATAGTAGACATTTCAATAGGAGATAGCCATTGTCTTGCACTATCACATGGTATGTATTATATGTACAAACAATTGGGATTGACAGAGGCTGGCCAAATTTCAATATATCTATGGCTGTTCCTGCTTGACAGAAGACAATATAACGATTGACTTCTGTCAAATGGGACTGTTGGGAAAACTTTTGTCAATCAGCTGCAGTTCTTTTATTTTTTTATTTTTGGCAGGACTAATCCACTTGCGTCAGATGAATGAATAGTTATACCTGCTGTGAACTTCAGAAGATAAACCATTCTGCTTTGTTTTCAGATATAAAGATGCACTTGAATAATTAAGTTCCTGTTAATCTCAGGACCACTAGCTTTGCTTTCCTTAGCTTGGTTCTAAGGGGATATTAGAATGCAGCAAGGTTTAATGTATATCACATGTACAATTATGACCTTTCATCTGCATGGGGAACTGGTTATTTGCCACATAATTTATGTTTATTAATAGTTGAAGATGTGTTACTTCTCTTTATCTGCATGTAAGTAATGTGTACAACATTCTGTATTTTACCAGACAATGAGGTTTACGCATGGGGAAATAACTCCATGGGACAGTGTGGCCAAGGCAATTCAACCGGCCCTATCACTAAACCAAAAAAAGTCAGTGGACTGGATGGTGTGGCTATACAGCAGATTTCAGCAGGCACCTCGCACAGCTTAGCATGGACAGCACTGCCCAGAGACCGGTATGGTATAATGGTTTATGATCTAATAATGCTTGATTTGAGGCGGTAAGGGGTAAATTCACCTGAAATGGGGAACTATGATGTGCTATTCATATTTATAGAAGGCATATTGTATGTATGTATGTATGTATGTATGTATGTATATGGCCTGTGTATCCGTATATTGTTTACACTTGGTATACATTTCTTTGGCTGGTAATACATGGAGCGAATTTCCTGCGGGGTTTCCCGTGACGCGTCAGAGGGGGCGGGAGTCACTCGTCACGGGTGGCCATGCCCTCGGTTATAAAAGAGCTGTCAAACAGCTTGCGCATCATTTGGTCGGGTGCCTCCCGCGGAGGCGGTATTGTTCGTATCGGCGGGGACCGGGATTGTAGAAGGATTACAGCGCTGGAGTTTTTTTTTTATTTTTTTTTTATTAAAGGACTTGTCCCAACTTGGTGTGTGTGGTGTTAACATTTTTATTTTTATTTTTTTTGTGAAATGGTAGGGGTACAATGTACCCCGTTACCAATTCACATAGGGGAGGAGCGGGATCTGGGGGTCCCCTTTGTTAAAGGGGCTTCCAGATTCTGATAAGCCGCCCGCCCGCAGACCCCGACAACCACCGGGTAAGGGTTGTGGGAATGAGACCCTTGTCCCCATCAACATGGGGACATCCTCAGGGCATGTGGCCTGGTATGGTTCAGGAGGGGAGGGGGTGCTCTCTCTCATTGTTGTTGTCCCCCCCCCCCTTTCCTGCGGCCTGCCAGGTTGCGTGCTCAGGTAAGGGTCTGGGATTTTTGGGGGGAACCCCATGCCATTATTTTTATTTCTTTTTTTATTTGGAGCAGGGTTCCCCTTGATATCCATAGCCGACCTAAAGTGTCTGATAATTTGTGGGGGTCCCCCAAATTCCATTATTTTTTTCCAATGATTTTTATCTGTATTGCCGGGACCCGACAATTCATTATAGCCGCTAGTAGTTTTAAATTACCTTTTTTCCTTTTAGAAATGTAATTTTGTTCAGAGACTGTTATAAACACAGGAAACATGTGCTACTTTACAGGCATACTATAGACACTCCCCCAGGTCTGAAATTTAAAGGAATATTTCACTTTTTATTTTTTCACTTCAAGCATTATTAAAATCACTGCTCCTGAAAAAACTTCAGTTTTTTTTAAACTTAATTTTTTTTTGCATTGATACATGTCCCCTGGGGCAGAACCCAGGTCCCCAAACACTTTTTATGACAATAACTTGCATATTAACCTTTAAAATTAGCACTTTAGATTTCTCCCATAGACTTGTAAAGGGTGTTCTGCGGCTTTTCGAATTTGCCGCGAACACCTCAAATTGTTTGAGTCGAACATAAAGCTCATCCCTAATCAAGACATCGCTTGTATATCAAGGCAAAATTTATTAAAACATTTTTGCTTGTCTTGCAAAACGCTCTCAAACCAAGTTTTTACTGTATTAGGTCCACGAAAGTACGCAATGTAAGTGGTTGCCGGGTATTGGGTCCGGTTTATTTTTAGAATACGTATGTCTTTTTTAATCTTAAATTCAGTAATTTTTTTATTTTAATTTTATTTTTATTTCTCCATTTGCTACCTACAGTATATCTTCTTTACTATTACTCCTAACATTTGGCATTTAACATCAAGTGTGCATAGAATGTTGGGTAACTGTAATATGCATACAAATTAGATAACAATAATTCTATTATAAAGACTGTAATGCAGTAATCGTTTTAAATAAAATGGCTTATTTTTATTTGAATGAAAGTACAATTTTTTTCCATAAAAGTGGTCTGTTATTACGCTGCCAGACTGTAGTGACGCACTGTAAGACGCAATTGTATTAATGTTACTGACTCTTTCAGACAAGTGGTGGCGTGGCATCGTCCCTACTGTGTGGATCTAGAGGAAAGCACCTTTTTCCATCTGCGATCTTTCCTGGAACGATACTGTGAAAAAATCAATAGTGATGTCCCCCCTCCTCCCTTCCCATCATCCAGGTATTGTTTGAGTTGCTGTTTTATTAAGATCTGATACAAAATCTATCTATCTATATATATATATATAATATTTGTTCAAGCTTTTCTATGGCTAGACTGTGGACATCACTATTTACATATTCCTATCAAGCAGTAAATGACCTTTAAACCAACCCCTCACTCAGGTCAGCTCATCCTGTTTACCATTCCTGAGCCTCTGCTTTTGTTCATAATAAAGTGCAATTATACAAAAAAAAAAAGCAGTTGGGATATTTATGACAGAAGAGACCCTAGTGGTCTCTTTTATCATAAACCCTTCTTGTCTGTCAGCATTTATGTACACTGAGCCAAAAAATTGCATTTTAGTGTACATTTACGACACCGCTCTGTGCTGTGATGATGTAACTCCCGTGCGCATGCTTGGAAGGAACAATCTTGGCAGTTGAAGAATCTGAACCCAGAAGGATGACTGGGCAAAGATGACAGTTCCCGTGACCAACAGGAGAGCTTACAACGCTGCATTTGAGGGGATGGCTTGCTAGGTTAGTCTACCATAATGTGGCAAGATGCTCTGCATACTAGCATATTACACCTAAAAGATTCTAAGGCCCAATAAATTCCGCTTTAAAGATTAGAAGACTGCCAAGTCATTGCTGGGAGGTGAAGCAGGGTGAGCTGGCTTAGACCAATTCATTACTTCTGCTACAATCTTTGAGGATAAATTGCTCCACCGTGCTTTCAGCTACATGGGTAAGTGATGGATTTTTAAAGCTCATTGGCAACTTGTTATAAATGTGTAAATATTTAAATGTCTATAACCTAGCCACAGTTACACTTAAAACAAGTTCAAAACTAGGAGAATTTTATTGTCTGTTGGTTTGCATATTTTTTCACATAAAATAACTTGTATTTGTGTGTACATGTTATCTCTTAAAGGGAACATCATAACTTCCTAAAGTTGTGCTTAAAGATGCTGTCCAACCATCTAGCCCTGGCTTTAGCAGGAGGTGTTGCTACCAGCATCTTGGGACGCCAAGCTGGCCCTCTACGAAATTTGCTTTTTCGCCTAATGGATGCAAGTGTACCAGATGAGATTCAAGAGGTGATGTTTGTTTACATTAATCAGACTTTCTGTCTAAATAATTATGAATATGTTAAGTGACTTTTCATTTAGACAAGATACAGTACAATTGTTTCATTTGCCATTTTGCCATATCCCTTTCACCTGCTGTGGCTCTGCTGTAAGTACAATTTTGTGATTGTAGAGACTGACAATTGTTGATTTATGTCATTCTCTTTATACGGGGTGATGTAATAAATTATTATTATTCAAATTTGGCTCCATGGGTCACAGGAACCGCCCACTGTCATCAGGATCCCTGCAGTCTGTATAACAAGATAAAAACGTATATAATTTGTTACAAAAACAATGGGAGATCTTCACTTTGCAGTATGGTGATTCTAGAATATAAGATATTGCAAAGCACTTACATTTGTCTCTTCATCCACAGGTTGTAATTGAGACTCTGTCAGTGGGAGCTACCATGCTGCTGCCGCCTCTCCGGGAAAGAATGGAGTTATTGCATTCTCTCTTGCCCCAGGGACCTGATAGATGGGAAAGCCTTTCCAAGGGCCAGGTATGTACATTTTTCTGAAGGTATATTTTACTGTTGCAAATTGTTTATGCAGGAAGCAGCTCTAGCAAAGATGAGTATCTCAGTACTTTCCAAATCTGTTCTCATGTCTCCCCAACAGTGCAGGTAACCTTCCATATGTGGGCCGTTTTTGTAATAAGCCTTATGCCTAGTACACATGGGCCGAATGTCGAGAGACATCATCTGGTTCAATAAAACCGTCCAACATTCGGTCCGTGTGGGTTGAATGAAAAAATGAAGTGTGTACCAGGCTTTAATCATGTGATTTAGCTACCAGTGTGCAGAAATCAAAACATGCATTATACAGTCTCTCAGGGAACAGACCCACAGGGTATGTTCCTTTTGGGCAGAGGACCCTGACTGCCCTATTCATATAGCTGGATTCAGAAAGCCCGCCTTAACTTTGCGGCGCCGTAGTGTATCGTGTTTACACTACGCCGTCGTAAGTTAGCGAGGCAAGTACATGATTCACAAAGTACTTGCCTGCTAAGTTACGGCGGCGAAGCGCAAATGCGGCGGGCGTAAGCGCGCCTAATTCAAAATAGGCTGAGGGGGCGTGTTTAATGTTAATTTGGGTTGACCCGACGTGATTGACGTTTTTTTGGAACAGCGCATGCGCCATCCATGTACATATCCCAGTGTGCATTGCGGCTAAGTACGCCGCACGGTCCTATTGGTTTTGACGTGGACGTAAATCCCTATTCACGGACGACTTGCGCAAACGACGTAAAATTTCCAAATTTCGACGTGGGAACGACGGCCATACTTAACATTACTATTCCAGCTATTTGATGGAATAACTTTATGCCTGATTATGCGTTCTGTAAATGGCGTATCTGTACTCCGTCGGGCGTACGTTCGTGAATAGGCGTATCTAGTGATTTACATATTCTACGCCGACCACAATGGAAGCGCCACCTAGCGGTCAGCCTAAAAATTACACTTTAGGATACGACGGTGTAAGACACTTACGCCGCTCGTATCTGAGCCTAATTTAAGCGTATCTGGTTTCCAGAATACGCTTAAATTAGCGCCGACACACATTCAGACTTAGGCTGGCGTATCTACTGATACGCCAGCCTAAGTCTTTCTGAATCCACCTATTGGTCTCTAATCGACCTCGTCCCTAATAGTGGAAACGCCCACTGAAGCCAGTGTAATTTATTGTGAATGAGTTGAAGCATCAGGCAAAGGATATGAAGTAGATACCTATAGGAGGATAACAGAAAATGTAAATGAACATATAATCAGAATTTACAGACATGTAGATTTATAGATCTTTCAAGAACTTGGATGTTGCCACTGATGCGCTTACTCCTTCCTCCTGATGGCCCCACACATGTGGAGCGTCCATACTGTTATGTAGGCATGCCGTTTTGATTCCATTGGGCTAAATTATTCATAGTGCCTTGAAAAAGTATTCATACCCCTGGAAATATTTCATATTTTGTCATGTTACAATCAAAAACGTAAATGTATTTTATTGGGACCAACTTCGCGTTGATCTGTCACATAAAATTCCAAAAATAAATTTTCGCTTTTGGTTGTAACATGACAAAATTTGGTAAATTTCAAGGGGTAGGAATACTTTTTCAAGGCACTGTACCCTTATTTTTACTTTGTCTTAATTTGCTTTCCTGAGGAAGCTGACAGTAAAATGCATTGAGAACACAGCCACCATCTATGTTCACTAGATGAGATGTGGACTGATAATGATGGGTGAAGGTTTCAGGTATTCTCATGTTTAGATGAAAGTTGAGAGGTAACGCGCTAGATTCCTGCAATATTTTTATTTTACATGTTTTAGGGTCATTGTAACATTAAAATTGTGATATGACAATTGTGAAGAATTTGTCCTTTTTCACGTGTCTTAAAATAAATACTGTGGTTGACATTTTGTAATAAAAACTTGAATGATTTTACTACATGGTTTGAGATTTAGATCTGGCACCTTTTTAAAAGTCCCATCCGAATTGAGGGATATAATTTGATTTTTTTTTATTTTTTTTTTTTATGGGGGTATTTTTACAAAGCATGCACTGTTAGTGAGATTTAAGGACTGATTTGGGAAATACTGCTTTTGTCTCTAATTTCTTCAGCTTGGCTAACATTTACTTAGATTTAGAAGGATCAATAATCCTTGTGCAAATGTCCGCTTTTTATAAAGAACTGGTATTTACCTGAACTTTACGTGAACTTTTAGGGACACAAATAGTGCTTAGTTTTGTTTACTGGTCCCCTAGCTTTTTATGTGTTTTTTTTTGGACCTTCATATCACAGGCCGTTGACAAGGAGTCGGAAAGTTTGCGTTTTTTTTTCATATATCACAATAATGTTCAGCTTTAAAGTTTGCTTGGCCTGGAGGTTGCAAGGCAGTGTTGATAACTTTGCTGCCAAGCCTTGTGGGTTGTGTTGTGGTGTTTTTAACAAGGGCTTAGGCCCAGTTCACACTTATGTGACAATCGCACTGACTTTGAAGCGCTTGTCACTTCAGAAGTCGGACCCCATTTGGACTCCATTCTGTGCAATGCCACCGTTTTAATCGGTGTGACTTGAGTCGCTCCAACTTAGAAATGTGTCCGACTTTCATTGACTTCTGTTAACGAAGTCTTGCTGGGGTCCGGCTTTGAAATCGGCGGCAGTGTGAACCTGGGCTTAAAGCGGGAGTTCACCTTAGATTGATGCTCATTTTGTCTAGGGAAATCGGGTAGTTTTTTTTTAAATCGAAGCCGTACTTACCGTTTTAGAGAGCGATCTTCTCCGCCGCTTCTGGGTATGGTCTTCGGGACTGGGCGTTCCTATTTGATTGACAGGCTTCCGACGGTCGCATCGCCTCACGAGTAGCCGAAAGAAGCCGAACGTCGGTGCGGCTCTATACGGCGCCTGCGCACCGACGTTCGGCTACTTTCGGAAAATCGTGACGCGATAGATGCGACCGTCGGAAGCCTGTCAATCAAGTAGGAACGCCCAGTCCCGCAGCCCATACCCGGAAGCGGCGGAGAAGATCTATCTCTAAAACGGTAAGTACGGCTTCGATTTTAAAAAAAACTACCCGATTCCCCTAGACAAAATGAGCATCAATCTAAGGTTAATAATTAACTTTTCGGGTGAACCTCCACTTTAAACTATAACTAAAGGCTAAGGGGATTAGTACACCTGTCAGGTTTGTATAGGTCCTGTTTTACCATTATAGCTGTGAGTGAAAGTGAAAAAAATCCCAAATTTTGGGTTGTCACCAGAACAGGAATAGAGGAGAAATCCCCAGTGTTACAGTAGGCTCGGTAGTTCTAGTAACAATCGGGGATATACTCAGATGAATTTCCTCTTCCTTTCTGTTGTGACTGTGGCACAGGAAGTGAAGGGAAATTTCCCCAATGGAACATACATAGAGAAAACCTGACCGGGATTATAACTTTCCCTTAATCTATCCAAAATGAACAACAAATGTGCCTTTTAGTTCTAATTTAAAGTGACTATATGTCTAAATGATGAAATGGGTTCTATCAAACGCCTGTCAGCAATTCTCATGGGTCTTCAAACTATGGCCCTCCAGTTGTTCGGGAACTACAATTCCCTTCATGCCTAGTCATGTCCGTGAATGTCAAAGTTTTACAATGCCTCATGGGATGTGTAGTTCCGCAACAGCTGGAGGGCCGTAGTTTGAGGATCCCTGGAATAGACATTTAGCTGATGAATGAACTGGTATATATTTAGAACACAGGTATATTGTCTATCCAGAGTAGACATTCTGCTTAGAGATACCAGAAAAGCACCCTGTGCTGATTTAATTCATTTATCGGCGTCTTGAGACTTGTGTTTTGATTTGGGGATTGGAATGTACCCTGCATAAGTCAGTGAATAGATAAACTATTCGTAATGAAAAAAAAAAAGTTGTTTTGTATGGGAGTTCTAAGATGATATCATTACAGAGGATGCAGCTGGACATCATTCTGACAAGCCTTCAGGATCACACACATGTGGCATCCTTGCTGGGATACAGCTCTCCTTCTGACTCCTCAGACGGCTCCTCTCTGCCTCTCTCCTATTGCTCCAGTTCTGACCCCAACTCTCAGGGCAGCCATCCAGACACTCACCTTGCAGAGATCCTGATGAAGACACTTCTGAGAAACCTGGGCTTCTACACGGTGAGACCACACAGCTGGAATCTAGTTTATGTATTTATTATGGGTTCACCAAAGTCACCCTAAGCACGTATTCATTTTATTACTATAGCCTTAGACTAGCCATACATGCTTCAATTTCTCTTGTTTAGCCATGCAGGCTGAATGAGAAAAAATATTTAATAAATTCCTCCATTCATGCAGTCAGTCCCCTGTTGATTGTTTTCTGACAGCTGCTTGCACCCGTGGCTGTCGGGAAGTACCCTGCCAATGACCACATCTGATTGGATGCAGTCACTGTTTAGCTGCCAGCAGGGCTACTCAAGGCTTTAAAGAAATTCGAGCCATACATTTGCTAGCATTAGGGTTACCCACTGGCTTTTAAGTATTCGTTTTTTTTTTTTTTTTTACAGGTGTAACATTTAGATTTTTTTTTCTGAGATTTAATGTGATATAATTATGTATGTATAAAAGCCAGGGCAGCCAGCAGTGCTCTAAAGTGAATCAGGCAGGGATATGTATTTGTTAGAATCTGAATCTCAGCTCTTATGTTAGTACACCAATACAGCTTTAACCCTCAGAGAAAGTGTGTGTTATGTTATTTAGTTATATTCTCTCCCAGTTAGAGCAGAAATGGCATATTCGTGTAAAGCTGACTATAAACGCAACAATGAGATTGCACCATTTACCATCAACTATTAGGCTAGGTTCACACTTGTGCGGCTCTGCGAGCGGGCACAGCAAGTGCAGTGTGGATTCCAGTGCAGGGAAACTTTGCTGCTTTTTTCAGTGCGTGTGGGTGGCATTCGGATTAATGGTACCCCCATGCATCTGCTGTGTGGGTGTTTGTGACCACAGGAACAGGTGTGGATCCGCAGCAGGAACCACCTTCACAAGTGTGAACATAGCCGTAGGGTTAAGGGCCTGCCAGCATTGATACTAATTGAATGGCCGGTTTAGGTTTTTCCTTCATATTGCATAGTTTTGGTAAATCTTAAGGCCTCTTGCACACTGCAGCTTGAAAAAGCTCAGTACAGCGTTTTTTCTTTTCTTTTTTGCGAACTGCGCATGTGCCGGGCGCCTACATTTCCCAGTGTGCATTGCGGCTAAGTACGCCGCACGGGCCTATTGATTTCGACATGGACGTAAACGACGTAAATCTTTGATTCACGGACGACTTGCGCAAACGACGTAAAAAAATCTAATTTCGATGCGGGAACGGCGGCCATACTTGACATTACTATTCCAATAGGGCCTAGCTCTAACTTTACGCGGCTTATCTCTTGCGTAAACGGCCTGCGTCGGCCGGGCGTACGTTCGTGAATTGGCGTATCTCCTCATTTACATATTCTACGCCGACCGCAATGGAAGCGCCACCTAGCGGCCATCCAAAATATTGCAATCTAAGATAGGACGGCGCAAGCCGTCGTATCTTAGATATGTTTAAGCGTATCTCTGTTTGAGCATACGCTTAAACATAAGTCGGCGTAGATTCTGAGTTAGGTCGGCTTATCTACTGATAAGTCGGCCTAACTCTTACTGAATCTACCTAATAGTGTCAATCTCTGTGGCAATAGGCAATGCTGCGGTGACATACTGGCTGCACCTAACTTTTCCCACCAATCAGTGAAGAGTAGAATACAAAGAATGGTTCTGACCCCTTTCCTTTTTTTTTCATCTAGTTTTATGGTGGAAAATATCAAAACCTAGAGCAGAAAGCTGCACAGCAGCTATGGGAGGAGGTATAAAGATGCATGCTAGAACATTGCTTTCACTGGGCTTATGAGTTAGAATAATCTGCTAAAAACATTCAGTTTGATGCCATATCATACATCTTACAATCTTCAAATGTTCAATGCTTCACTGGTGCCAGGCAATTTTGAAAACCCTTGCAAGCTCTGTTATTTAACTCCAAAGGCTAAAAAATCATCAGGAAAAAAAATGCACTGGATATTGCATATAAAATATCTTTAATAAACAAACTATTTTTAAAATTGCTTTAATAAAATAATATCTAATATTCAGTGGGCTTTTTTTTCCCCCTTTTTGTGTTTTATATACACATTTATATGTCACATCTTCCCCCTAAACTTTGATTCTGTTCCCTTTTGTAATTCGTACAGTATGTGGGCACCCCCTGGGGGATTACAGAGAGGATCTTTGTAACACTGGTGCAATGCTCAGATCTTCTGTAATCCCTTTGAGTATGGATGATGATATATGCTCCCACCCAGAAGAACATCTAATTATGTATTCTCTTTTAGGATCAAGCTTTTGGAGAGTTGGAGAAGAACAGTGATAAATTTATTGTAGGATCATCTTCCGCAGAGAACAGCCAACCAGCTCATCTTCATGAGTTGCTATGCTCCTTGCAGAAACAGTTGCTGGCATATTGCCACACAAACAATATAAGCGAGGTATGTATCGCAGCTAAGCGCAGTGGCTGATGTCATCCTGCTTTCCTTAGAAATTAAAGAGTAAGGCAAATGAGTTTTTTATTTTTTTTTTTATTTTTTTTTTTCCTTGACAGCATTGAATGCTTTGTTTATATACTGTGTATAGACTTTATATTCTCAGGATTAATGTATTGTTTTCTTTATCGTACATCACGGGACACAGAGCTGCATATTCATTACTATGTGGGTTATAGAGTCTACCTTCAGGTGATGGACACTGGTGTAATCAATTAAACAGGAAGTTCCCTCCCTATATAACCCCTCCCCTACTGGGAGTTCCTCAGTTTTTTCATCAGTGTCTAAGGTGTTGGTCACGAGTTAACATGTGCTCTTAGGAGCTCCACTGGAGGGATCCATGCTGGATGTAAAAAGCCTCCATAAATCCGGATCCGTCCAAGGTGCTTCATAGCCAAAGTGGACGGTACCCGGGCCTCGGTACGAAGAACGAGGTTTAGCCTATAATGCCTCTCTGCGGAGGGCTGGATCCTGGGTTCCAGAACTTTGTGCCTTCTAAGGACCAAATGTTTTTTCTGCTGCCAGGGTGCTATATAGGTCCAGGGGTGTGGTGTTCCTGCCATGGACCCCGGTCCCTGAAGGTCTAGGACTATACCCACGGTGAAGGGGGAAGATTGGGCCTCTTGCTTGGCAATACCCTGCAGCGTGGAAAGGTAAGAGAGGGACCTACGGGACTTGGTTCGACAGTAGGTCTTCTGTAGGGGACTATGGGTCTCGCCTATATTATGTTTTTATGCATGGGCAATGTAAACCACAATGTCTTTTGAGACGGGATGGCTCAGGGCACCCATATACCTCCCCTAGCCGGCATGTAGCCTGGGCCACTATGTCTGTTCAGACAGGATGGCTGTAGTACCCATATATCTCCCCTTGAAGGGGCTGGTACATAAAAAAAAAAAAAAAATGCCCTTAATCCTATGCAAAGCATTGTCTTCCATGAGTAGCTGCAAGTCTTATCTGTTTTTCCACTACTATGGGCAGTAAAAGACATGCCTGATGTTTTCGCTTACCATGCTTTCCAAAGACGGAAGCTTAAGTGTTAGCTGGTCTATTGTGCGTCCCACTTCCTCAGCTTCAGGCTCTACCATGTCGCACGTGCTCACCGGCTCAGTGCAGTCGCAGAGAGGGCTCTTCAAAAAGGCCCAGACGTCAGAGCTCTGTAAAGCTAGGGGGACACAAACGCAAGCACCTTGTGTGAGTTGGATACAGATTCATCTAAGACGCCTACTCCGCATCTAGCTGTGCAGATTAGCAGGCATTGTTGCTGCCAGACTATGTTCAGCTGTTGATGCACCTGGGTTAAGCTCCTCTGCTTTTAGCTTAGGACTTTGGTCTCCCCATTGAATAAGGTCAGGGGTAGGAATATAAAAAGGAATCGCCACCTGAACCTGGTGGCCCCTTATTCTCCCCTGTAGAGACAGCTCACAGATTGAGCCATCAGACCTGTCAGGCAATCAATGCAGCCTCCCCCAACATTGCAGCCACTCTGCATGTGTTTTGTTTTTTGCATCACATTTGTTGTTCTACAAGAGGTTAACTGCTATGTTCGCAGCATCCTCACAAGAAGCAAAAAAAAAAAAAAAAAGCAGGGTGTGTCCCTTTTCCTGCTTTAATCCTTAAACAAAGGGATTAGAAGAGCTGGGGATGAAGGTTCACTGTCAGAGGACAGGAGACAGGAGCTGCAGCCTAACGAGGAGAAGCTATCAATAGCCCTACAGGTTCTGATTGCACCTGCAGTCTTTTCAGAGATTCATGCTGCATATAATTTCCCTCTGCCTACTCGGCCAAAGCCTCTATCTTCTCCTTAGAGTGTAAAGAGAGGTTTTCCTATAGGTGGCTAGTAAGACCTCCATATGGTCCTCAGCCTGGTGTCGGCTTCAGGCTAACCAAATGCACATCTGAGGGATGCACAGTTGCTGGTACACATTGCTAACGTCTCTTAATTGAGGAAACGCACATCTACAGAGGATAACTTCCTTTTTACCAGTCCGCATGTTGCATAAGATACATGAGTTTGGAATGCATGTGGGATAAAAACAAGTAACAAAGCATGTTTTATTGTGGATCGCATAAGGATACATGTTTCTGTCTGTATGGTGTTGCATGTTTGTTAGAGTTGCATAGAAATGCTTGAGTGCATAAAGATGCTCGTTACCTGATCACTCAAGTCCTGGATTACCCAAGGATATTGGGTCACACAGAGAGACTTGTTTCCACAGAAAGGCCTAAAATCGCATAAAGACGTTTGTATGTATAAAAATGCTGGATCACACACACATGGTTACCTGATCACCCAAATCCTTGATTACCCAAGGATGTTTGGTCACACAGAAGTGGTTTGTTTCCACAGAAATGCCTAAAATCGCATAAAGTTGCTTGGATGCAAAAAAGATGCTGCATCACACATGGTTACCTGATCATCTGCGTCCTGGATTACCCAAGGATATTTGGTCACACAGAGAGGCTTGTTTCCACAGAAGTGCCTAAGTTCGCATAAAGATGCTTGTATGCATAAAAATGCTGGAATCACACATGATTACCTGATCACCCAAGTCCTTGATTCCCCAAGGATATTTGGTCACACAAAGAGGCTTGTTTCCACAGAAATGCCTAGAATCGCATAAAGAGGCTCGAAGGCATAAAAATGCTGGAATCACACATGATTACCTGATCACCCAAGCCCTTGATTCCCCAAGGATATTTGGTCACACAAAGAGGCTTGTTTCCACAGAAATGCCTAGAATCGCATAAAGAGGCTTGAAGGCATAAAAATGCTGAATCACACATGATTACCCGATCACCCAAGTCCTTGATTACTCGAGGATATTTTGGTCGCACAGAGAGGCTTGTTTCTACAAGAATGCCTAAAGATCGCTTAAAGATGCTTGAATGCAAAAATAAGCTGGATCACACATGGTTGTCGGATCAACAGCGTCCTGGATTACCCAAGGATACTTGATCACATAGAGAGGCTTGTTTCACAGAAATGCCTAAAGTCGCATTAAGATGCTTGAGTGCATAAGGATGCTGGATCGCACAGGGGTGCTTGGTCACACAAGAGTCCTTGGTCACACAAGGGTTCTTGTCCGCACAGTAGTGCTTAAAATGCATAAGATGTTGATCGCATGGAAAATGCTGAATCGCATAAGGATGCATGATTACTTTAAAGTTGTACATGGCGGCCTAATTAAGCAATACAGGATTCCTTGTGTTTGCATAGAAATACGTGTCTGCATGGGTTCATGTTGCACATTGTTGCATAACACGTTTATATCGCATGCTTGCTTGCAAGATGCTTGTTCCAGAGCACACATGCTATATGCATGTTTTTCTTAAAACATATTTATATGAATTCATGCTTCCAGGAACACACGCTGCCATGTACACACACTTCCATTGAGGCATATGGCTTTAACACTTGCCACATACACACATGGGGAGCCAGTTGCATATGTGTTTATTTACTTGGGTCTGCAGAGGTTGTCTGCGTTTCGCAGGGGAACAGCACTATCTCCAGTTGGTGGTCTTGCCCTTTTGGGTTAGCCTCCGTGCCTGGGTTGTCAGGGTGCTAGGGCCCGCCTCTAGCAGGTCTGTAGGCCCAGGGTATAGCAGTAATGGCATACCGAAGCAAACTCCTGCTGTTGGGTCAGTCAGTAGCATGGCTGGACCTAAGGGTGTCCAGCATGGTCAAGTATCCGGAACTCTAAAGATACATTCTTTCATTTGACAAGAAGCTGGGTATGTTTGGCACAGTCCAAAAAGGAGAGTTTTTTTTTGGCCTCAGACAAGACCATCGCTATAAGAAAACTGGTCTATGTGGTCACGGCAAGGAACAGTTCCTTACTTTTGGCCTTTTGATTAAGGCACTAGGGAAGATGCTGGCTTCATTCAAGACAGTTCCCTATACTAACTTTTATTCAGGGCTGTTATAAACAGTATTTTGTCGGCCTAGAAAGAGTGGATCTTGACCTAGCATTATCCAAAGAACCCGGTCCCAGAGATATGCTGGAATTCCTCTTGGTGATTCTTAACTAAAAGGGTTTGCCAGGTCAGGAAGAGACCATGGCCCAGGGGAAGTAGTCAAGCTCCAAGGGAGCCTTATCTGTCAGCTAGAGCTACCGATGGAGCATCTGGCTTAGGGGCCTGAACGTTCAGGTGGCAGGTTGGTTCTGTCAGAGTACAATCAGACTATGCCATACTAGTGATTTACTTAATTTACCAAGGAGGAGCTTGTGCCTTGCCTATTGGCATTCGTCATTTCATGAAATGCAGAATTGGCAGGCGATTCGCTGGAGCCGTCAACAAGTGTCTCCGGGAGAATGACCTCTACACCCCGACTGTTTTCCTGACCAAATGTCACAGAAATAGTACCCTGTACATAAGATGTATTGGCGTCCAGGCTCAACAAGAGATTGAACAGCTTGGGGTCAAGGATAAAGGATCCACCCGCATGCGGGGCAGATGTGTTTTTAATCCGAGGGGGGGGACCAGTTGTCACTGGTTGTGTCTCTCCCCCCAGTGCCGCGACTTTTGTGGCTTCTATGCAACATTTAGAGGAGAACGGAAGCTGGCCTGATTACTCCGGCATAACCCTGACGACCTCTCGGTGCAGGAACAGTAAGGGGGTAGTAGAGGACCCACAGTCCCTTACATCTTGTCCAGGCCTACTTTGCAGGGGGTATTACATTCTGCCTTGCAACAGGTGAATTAATGGTCTGGCTATTATAGACCACATTCTCGAGGATCGGGGCTTTCAGAATCAGCGGCAATTCCCTTGATTCATACAAGAGAGCTGGCCTCCAGGACCAGATAGCCTACCATCTGGTGTGAAACCAGATGGTGGCATCCGTGGAAGTTTGTCAAAGGTAAAATTCCTGCCTTCCTACATTTGGAAAGGAGACGGAGCTAGCCTTAAGTTATATCAAGGATCCGATCTCGGCCTTGCTTCCAAAGGTCGATTACTTCACACTCTTTGGTCCGGGCTGTTATGCACGTCACCCCTTGTATAAGTCCACCAGTTAGGTCGCCCTTGTGCTCGGAGGATTGGCTCTAGTTTTGTCGGCTTACAGGGTCAGCTCCTTGGGCCGATGCACCATATTTCCCTTCATCCTTTAACAAGGGAATTGGTGTTCTTGGTTGTGGTAGCCTCCAAGAGTTTCAGTATTGGTAACTTTCTTGGTATAGAGCCATACTCAATTATTCTTACAAGTAAAGTGATTTTCATCCTCACCCAACCTTATTTACTAGAAGGATCTAGTATTCATTTGAATCTAGATATTCTTACCTTCCCTTTTTTCAAAACCTTGTTTCACGGAAGGAAAGGTTATTGCTTTTCTCTCAATTGAGATGAGAGCAGTTAAATACCTATCTGAAGGTTTCAGATATAGAAAGCTGACGTTTTTATTGGGCTGCCAGAAGACCCTAGATGGGCAGGCAGTGTTCAGGTCGGCTATTAAAATGGTTACACTCTCTCTCTCGTTGGAGTAAGAAGGGTCTAGGCCTATCTGAAGCGGCTGCTCGGATACGGAAAACTGATGTTGTTGCGCTACCAGGAGGCCCCAGGAAAGGGCAGGCAGCGTCTAAAATCAACTGTTTTTAAGGTTGATTCATCAGGTTATTATTCAGGCTTGTGGTTAGAGTAGGATTCCCCCTGTTTTTTTGTGGGGGTGCTCCCTACCAGGATGGTAAGCGCTTTATGCGCAATGCATTTCCAAGCCTTTATGACGCAGATTTTCAAGGCCGCAACTTGGTCATCTGTGCTTACGTTCACTAACTCCTATCAGGTGAACATAAGACGGCAAGAGGATGCAGCTTTTTGGCGCAGTATGCTGCAGGCAGCATTATAGGTCCTCACGTCTGATGGCGGTCTGCGTTGTTGGTGTCTCCCTCCCCTCAGTAAGCATTGCTTTGGGACATCCCACATAGTAATGAATATGCAGCTCTGTGTCCCGTGATGTACGATAAAGAAAATAGGATTTTTATAACAGCTTACCTGTAAAATCCTTTTCTTGGAGTACATCACGGGACACAGAGCTCCCACCCCTCTTGTTTGGGGATATTGGGACACTTATTGCTTTGCTACAAAAACTGAGGAACTCCCAGTAGGGGAGGGGTTATATAGGGAGGGAACTTCCTGTTTAATTGATTACACCAGTGTCCATCACCTGAAGGTAGACTCTATAACCCACATAGTAATGAATATGCAGCTCTGTGTCCCGTGATGTACTCCAAGAAAAGGATTTTACAGGTAAGCTGTTATAAAAATCCTATTTTTTTGACGCACACATTCTCAGGACAAAGAACATCACTAAACCAGAAAAGTGTGGGTACAAAGAGAATTTTCAGCAGACAATTGCAGATAGCTGAATTAAAGGGGTTGTAAAGGATTATTATTATTTTTTTTTTTTTTTTTAATAATAATAAGCATCCTTTACCTGCAGACATTCCTCTTTTCACTTCCTCATTGTTCGTTTTTGCTCAGAAGTTGCTCTATTTCTTCTCTGTTCTGTTCACTTCCTGTCTGATTGTTACTGACCACCGTGAAGGGAGGCTTTACTACAGTGGTCAGTAACGTGCTCACCCCCTCCTGGGGACTACATCTGTGTGGCAGGATGCTCTCTACGTGTTAGAGACTTCAAGGAGGTGTGAATAACTGGGTGTGCCGCAATTCATACTGGGAAATGTAGTTCTTACATGAACGAGCGCCGCAAACCAGGAAGTGAATGAGAGAACAGAAACTAGAATGCCGGAGGTGATATAGATGAAGGAATTTAATAGGTATTTACTTGTTTTTTAACCAAATCATTACACTATTCTGTCTGTCTACCTTGCAGACATAAATTTTAGGCAACATTTTTTTTTTTCCTTTTAGTGACCCTTTAAGTGTTTAAAAAAAAAGGGGGGGGAGCACACATGGTAAACCCCTGTATCTTTCTTCCGCCTATCTTCTCTGTTTCTAGTAATTTTTTTGCATCACTGGCACATGCCATACGTAGTCTGCAGCAGCGTGGGGGTGTTTGGTTACACACTCCTGGCTGCTACAGTAGACCTGTGCGCATCCTTGCCATATTGCTTGGGCTCTGTGTCCCCATTGGCAGACCCGAGACCAGAATTGTGTGTGCCGTTGAGTAGAGGGGGAAGGAGAAGAAGCAAGGGGAGTATGTTCTGTACCCCATTAGGTTCAATGGAGGGCTGGTGAGACATCAGGGCTTTAAAAGACCCCTAATGTCTGATTAAATAGAACTCTCAGCTAGAGAGGAGGGGTCCAAGGAAAAGGACACGGGAGGAGGGGGCACTACACAGAGGAGAAATAGGCTCCAAGAGAAAGATAAAATCAGGAGGTTAGGGGGCAGAGTTGGTGATGTCCCTCAGACATCGGGACATCATGAAGGTGAAAGCAAGAGTGATAGAGAAGAGTGGAGAGGGGGGAGAGAAGACCTGTTCAGGAGAGGGAAAGTTGTTTGCATCAAGAATCAATTAAGAAAGCACTGATAGCCGATGTGCCTGCCTGCTCCACTCTATCACTCCGGTACTAGTATAGTGCACAGTGCAGACAGGGGGCGGGCGCTACGATCTGCCTGCCCCGCCCCTGCCTAGTACCGGCCCTGAGCTCAAGACCGTTTTCTACCATTTGTTTGTCGTCAGCGGAGCTGCCTGTAAATAACTGTGACAACCAATCAAATTCTGAATATTTGACACTTACTATAAATATTAATATATATGTAAAATGCGCATAGAACTATGTCTTTCCTCCTCAGAGGATCATTTTAAAAACAAAGAGATTATAATGGGTGCACAAATATATTATAAAGGAAGAAAGTGTCACTTTTATTTTTATAGTCTTGGGGTATTTACAGTTTCCTATGTAACTACAAGGAACAAATATTTTCCTATATAGCATGTGCAGAAATGAAAGTTAAATATTTCTTGTGAAATGATGGCGCTGTTCTCTGTTTTCAGAACTCCAGCAGTGTGGCGTTGCTTCACAAACACCTCCAGCTCCTCCTGCCTCATGCCACAGACATCTACTCTCGTTCCGTTACCCTGCTGAGGGAAAGTCCATGCAATGGGAGTGTGGGAGAGAAACTGCGTGGTATGTGTTACTTTAGGTGTATGATGTTTGAGGGCGATGGTATTATTGTGCAAATTGTCAACGCACAGAATTCCATTATGTATCCCTTATTTTATTGCTATACCTTAATTTATGTTTTTTTCCTATATTTGTCACATATGTAACTGACTTTTTAATCCATTTGTGTACCTGGCTACATATATTCTACTTTTTTTTTTATCTTTATACAGATGTGATCTATGTATCTGCAGCTGGCAGTATGCTTTGTCAGCTGATAAACGCCTTGCTGTTACTGCCAGTGTCTGTGTCCAGACCTCTTCTCAGTTATCTACTGGACCTGCTTCCACCACTGGATCGTCTCAATAGACTATTACCTGCAGCTGCTCTTTTGGAAGATCAGGAATTACAGTGGCCTCTTCATGGTAAACGAGGAGGGGCAGAGGGGTCTTATTAATTGGCTTTACAGGATTGTGAAGAGCTTAATCTTGTTGGGCTGAAAACGATCTACTAAGTTTGTTAGATGAATCGGACAGCTTGGTTCGGATATTTGTATCTATAATAAGCTAAAAATATTGTGTTGAAGAATTTAGCAGAGTTGTGTAGAAAATAGCCACTTCTGATGCATAAGGCTTTTTTTGTTTGACTTCCGGCCACCTGCTTCTCTTCTTATACAGGAGGACCAGAACAAGTGGATCCTGCAGGAGTGTTGTTGCCTGCTCCAGCTCAGTCTTGGGTCTGGCTCGTGGATTTGGAACGAACTGTTACACTGTTGATTGGATGCTGTTTGGGGGGCATGCTGCAAGGGTCGCCCACATCACCAGAAGAACAAGACACTGCTTACTGGTTAAAGACTCCTTTATTTGGGAATGGCATTGAGATGGATGTTCCTCTGCTGGGTAAGTCAGTCTTTGTATAGAGCCAGGGAGGGTTATACCCCTGTCAGATTAGTTTCCCCTATCTGTGTTTCCTATTTTGGAGATTTCCATTCACTTTTCGTATCCAATCAGAAAGTGAGAGGAAATCCCTGCAAATTGAAGGAATCTCTTGGTGACTCCCAGGTCACCAGAACTAGCATAGGTGTGCACAGCCTATTGCATTAGATTGTGCACCCCAAAGCTCCAACACAGATGCGTTTGACATATTTACCGGCCTCTTCCCCACTCTCAATCCTGAAACAATGGGAGAAAAGGGGAGAAAGAGAGCACATGGGGGACCCGGGCAACAGAAGAAAGAGGAACAGGGAAAGGAGGGGTGGCATATATTAGTACTGATCCCCTATATTTTCCTCCTGTGGCAGCTGAATGTTGACAAAAGGGAGAGGAGGAGAAGCCTACTTTCAGCTCCTGCAGGAGGAAAATACAGATCGGTTCCACTAAATTCCACCCCCGCCGCCTCTGCTGTCCAAGTTCTGAGGATCGGCAAGGAAGGATTGAGGTTTACCTGTCACCTGCCCACCATTGACAGGTTGCCAACCCCAGGATTAGGGTGTGCCCAGGCGCACCTGGCACACCCCTTGCACACACCTATGAGAACTAGTATCCCCATTGGAAGATTTCCCCTCTACTTATCTGGGGACAGCTCAAAATTTGGAATTTTTCTTTACTTTCCCTTTTAAATGATAATGGAAAACAGAACAAATAGAGAGAGGGTGAATCTCCTTAAAGCGGAGGTCCGCCTAAAAAAAAATAAAAAAAAAAATGTATTAAAAGCCAGCAGTTACAAATACTGCAGCTGCTGAATTTTAATAAATGGAACTTGCCTGTCCTGGGTACCTGCGATGTTGGCACCCAAGGACGGACCCATTCCTCGGCTGCTGCTGTTGCCGTCCTCTGTGAGGAAATCGGGAAGTGAAGCGTTGCGGCTCACTTCCTGGGTTCCCTACTGCACATGCGCGAGTCTCGCTGCGTGTCCTCACTGGCCCTTGTCTTCTGGGACCTTTGTGTTTCACATACGACAGTGGGGAGGGGGAAGTAGTGTAACGTGGGGGTCTATGCCCGGAAGTGGGCGCAAGTACCTGGTATTATACAGGTATCTGCATCCCCCTACCCCTGAAAGGTGCCAAATGTGACACCGGAGGGCAAGAGGTTTCCAGAAAGCAGAGGTTCCATTTTTGTGTTGACCTCCGCTTTAAGGGGGCACAGACCGCAAAAAAAACTGAGGGGTTTCAATCCCTTTCCCGCTCTATTTAAAGTTTTGCCTTTTTAGTTCTACTTTAATGACTAGAAAATGACAATTCTACAAATGCATTACAAGGGCTAATATACACTAGATGAATATATGCTTGTTTATATACACACATGTGCTGAATGTATGGGGTCATATAGCTGTCTTGTGTATAATAAATTAAAAAAATCAGGCACAAGAATACCATTAGGATACTTGGTACTGATGTTTGAAAAATCAGTGGCCAAAATGTCTTGTTTTTTTATTTTGCGTGTTTCTTTTGTGCGTATGCACATACATGAGTAGAATACTTGTACGCACATATGCGCATATTTTGTGTGCATTTGTAAGCAAAATACTTACTAACTAGCAAGTCAGATTTCAGTTTTTTTTTTTTTCTAAACATGTGCAGGCACGTTGAAAACCTCAAGCTACATTTAGTTCAGTTAAGGAAAAATAAAAAGTTTGTGTGCCGCTGAGTTCAGCAAGAGGCCTTTATTGCACAGTAATATTTAATCTATATTAAAAGGCAAATAAATAATTTTCTTTCAGATAAGTGTATGAGTGCTCTGCTGGAAGTGTCTCTGTCTGGAAATGAGGAGCAGAAGACCTTTGATTATAAGCTGAGGCCAGAGGTTACAATTTTGGTGGATCTGGCAGTTGGTTCTACTAAGGAGCCAGCACGAAGCCTGTGGATCAGTATGCAGGATTATGCTCTTAGTAAAGGTAACTGATTATGGATGAGATGAGTGTCTATGCAAATAGTTGGCAGGATCTAACCCTTTAATTTCGTTACCAGACTGGGACAGCGCCTCTGTTAGTAATGAATCACTGCTGGATACAGTGTCACGCTTTGTTCTGGCAGCGCTGCTGAAACATACGGGTCTTCAGTCCCATGCCTGTGGAGAGAACAGGTAAGGAATTCCCTATAGTAAATGTATAAGATAACCTACTTAAAGCGATTTTGTAAAGGTCCAATTTTTTTTATTTTTTTGAATGGCAAACATGTCTAAACTTGCCTGCTCTGTGCAAAGGAATACCACAGAGTGCCCGCGAACCTTCTCTTTTCGTGTCCCCCGCCTGCGCCCCTGGCCCTCCCCTCTGTCCAGTGCCCCCATGAGGGCACGCTTGCGTGCTCGCACCCGAGCCCCACTGCTGCCTCTATTGACACAGACAGCGGGACTCGGGCCCCCCGCTCCCTTGTCTCTGACTTTGATTGACAGCACAGCGCTGGGGCACTGGGAGCCAATGGCTCCCAGTGCCCCAGCAAAGCTAGTGAGACCCAAAAGTGAGGCGAGAGAATGAGGGGGGATGTTGACCCCTAAAATTTTTTACTTTAATTCAAGGAATGCATTGAGGTAAAACATGTTTAGATTTTTCAACCGCTTGAATGTTGATTAATACGTACAGGCATACTTGAACACGCGCACACACACAAATGCTTGATAGTATTGGCTTTTGTTCATATTGCTTGAAATGTGGTCACATGATATGCATTAAGAGTTTTTGTTTTAATCAAAATCAGGGCTGTGGAGTCGGAGGAGGAGTCGAGGAGTCGGGGGAAATTTTGGGTACCTGGAGTCTGAGTCGGCAAACAATGCACCGACTCCGACTCCTACTAAATTTAGATTGGAATAAAAAATAAAAAAAAGCAAGTTTAAATGTCCCAATTCCAAAAAGTTATAATTAATGACTTCTCTACTGTAAGAATAAAGACCAATGCATGCAGTGCCTCACGTAACCGCAAAACGAACACGTTAAGTGACCGTGAAGAAGCATGCTTTTCATGTGCTTCACTATATGGCACGCAACGCACAATTAGGAGCTGCAATACTTATACTTTCCATAGTGTTGTGTTCTGCTTTTACAGGGAACGCATGTTAGAGAACCAGTAAGTGTCCAAATAAAAAAATTCCAATAGGAGTTTTATAAAGCACTAAAAGAAGTTGAAAAGTATGATCGCTCATCAAAACTTACTGTTGAAGAAGCCATCCTTGTTTATCCAGAGATCGTTAGTGATGTGGCCAGAATAGTTACTGCAATGCCACCCACCCAAGTCAGTGTCGAAAGATTATTTTCAGCCCTAAAAATAATAAAGTCTGACTTAAGAGCCTCTATGAAAGAGGATCTGGCAGAGGCAATTCTCTTCCTTAGAACTCTACATTGAATTGATTTGCATTTGCTAAGCCTATAACTACATTTCAAGATTAATATAAACCATTTCTAGGTTTTACAGATTTTGTTTTTGGTTCATTATAGATAAGCTTTGTTTTTGTTCTAAAACAAACAAATAATGTGGTTTGTATTTTTGAACTGGTAAAGATCCTGTTCCTGATGTTTATGCCTGCTGCTACTATCCAGCCACTTGATTGTTTTCATTGTGTTTGTCTTTTGCTTAAACTGTGCAATACAGTAGACTGTTGGCTTCCCAGCCAGTAGTCCTGTGGTAGGTTGCGTTTCTTTCCCTCAAGGAATGTATAAAATACATTCGCATATTAATACAGAGGAGTCGGAGTCGGAGTCTGAGTCGGAAGTACATAAAACTGAGGAGTCGGAGTCGGAACATTTATCTACCGACTCCACAGCCCTGATCAAAATAACATACTGAGTGCAGCAGCGCCCCCCCCCCCCCCCAAGTAAAACTTCCATGAGCCCCATCTTGATCCAGTGGGCCTTGGCTCTCCCAAATCTCTACCCCTCGTTGACTAAGACAGCAAGGGCTGAGCCATGCTCCGTATGTGAATGGACACACCTGAGCAGCGGCCTAGGACCGAGCAAACTGCTTGGTATGGGGGCACTGGGCAGGAGGGAGGGGCTTCTCTGTGCAAAACCACTGCACAGAGCAGGAAAGTATAACATGTTTGTCATTTAAAAAAAAAAAAAAAACTTTTAATGTCACGTTAAGTACAGCTGTCATTTTAATTGCAGCAAGCTTTCATGGTACAAGTGAAGTCCATATCAGTGCCTAAACTACATACTAATGACTATATTGTACACGGGCCAGCCTAATGTATAAAATTATTAGATTATATAGGTAGGTCCTCACATTTACATACTGGTACATTTTAAAGGGGATTTTTACAAAGATTGTGGCATCGGATTATAACTGTATAGTACTTCGAATTTTAGGAAACCATGTCATTCAAATTACTTTTCTAATATTGTGCATAGTTTAAGTGGTCTACTAAAAGGAAAGGCTCAGTGTCATTCTTCTGAAGCGTTACCCTCTTATGATCGATCTACTGTGCTACTCTACTTTAGGTACCAGCCAGGAAAGGCGCTAGCCGAGGTGTTCCGCTCTGTGTACAAGGTCAGAAGTCGACTACTTGCTTGCAAGAACATGGAACTCATCCAAACTCGCTCCTCTTCCAGAGAGAGATGGGTAAGTTGTGGAGTGTAAAAGAGTGTAGAGCATTTATTTGTTGTAGACCTAAAAATAATTTAGGACATAAGATGTGATATTACTGAAGTTAGAGGGTACTAGAAATAGTAGCAAAATATTTCCAATAGTCCATGTATTGTAGAATTAAAGTCTCTTGTGGTCACAAGGCAATGTTTACAAACCGATAGGTGCACCAACCGTTTGATGGTTTGTGAGGAATGATGGTGGAGCCATCTCTCCATTAATTGCATCCATGCATGCCTGTTTTTAGAGTTCTCCCCACCTTCCGATCTTGTAAAATGCAGTAAGATAATTCTGTATACTGTATATGAAGAAACAGCCTTTTTAGATATGAATAAGGGACAGCTCTGTACTTGCATTTTCTTGTGGCTTCTTAGAAAATTCATTGGCGTACAGCGCCATGGTTAAGCTCTGTCTTTTATGACTCTGAGCATTTTGTTGCGGACTTTCATGCTTGCAACACCCTGGCAATTTATTCACATTTCTGGACAGGTTTCTGAGAACCAAGAGTCAGCAGATCTAGGCTCCCAGGAAAACTCTTTTACGAGAACCATAGATGAAGAAGCTGAGATGGAGGAACAAGCAGAGAGGGAGAGAGAAGAGGGACACCCTGAACAGGAGGAAGAAGATGAGGAACGTGACCATGAGCTACTTACTGCTGGCAGTGAGTATAGTAGGGTCTAGACTGTGGAGATATTGATTAATTTGTACAGGTTGTCAAGTTCAGGGGTATTAGCTACTGTGGTAGCGCTATTGGATCACTTGCAAAGTCAATTTTCATAAACGCATACTGTAAGGCCCCTTCCACGCAGGGCGGGCTCCGGTGAAGTCTGCCTGCTCAGTGGGGAATCTCCCCTGATCCCCCACTGAGCAGACGCATGGCTGGTCCATGTCCACTCCTCTAATGCACAGACACAGCCTGCTCTCCTTTTTATGGGCGGTCAGATGTAAATGGACCCGCCTGTCTGTTCTGACTGTAATCCGATTTGTCAGACTAGAGGGGGAATGAATCTCCAGCCATCTGAAAAACTGACAGGTGGACCCGATTGGTCCGCCCATGTAAAAGGGGCCAAAGTATTTTTTCCAAGGCAAACAAAACGATGCAAAACAAGAAAACAAAATGTTAAACTTCGGCCCAAAGTAAAAAAAAAAAAAAAAGTGCATCCAACTACACAAGGGTTTTACCCGCAGAAAGAAAATTCTAAACCCAAGGCTTTTTTTTTGGCAGCTTCCAGCAGACATGCAGCCTCTCTGTTGCTTATCTACTCTCTAAACTACTTACTACTCTAGGAGCTTCCTGTCTTTAAGTGCTGCTTCCTGGAGGTGTAGTGTCAGTTTGCTGCCTATCCAAGAATGCTGCGGAAGTCACGTGGCGGCCAACTGCGCATGCGCGATGCGTTCCAAACGCAAGTGCGATGTGTTCCAATGGATTTTCGACAGTACACACCAGCGAACCCGGCGTTCAGGGCGACGTGGATTTAGAGGAAAGTGGCCAGTCGGCTCGCCTCCTGGCTCTTTTTTTTAACATCCTCCAATCCACGTGGATGTTAAGAAAAGAGCCTGGATGCCGACCGAGGTTTCACTGGTGTGCACTGTCGTGAATCCATTGGAACGCATCGCATTTGCAGTTGGAACGCATCGCGCATGCGCAGTTGGCCGCCACGTGACTTCCGGAGCATTCTAGGATAGGCAGCAAACTGTGACAATACAGAGGCAAGCTTGACCCCTTCGGGACCAGAGTCCTCGTAATCAATGATAGAGGTTCTTTCCCACCTGACTATCTCTCTGAACCTCCAAATTCTAGGTCCCAAATGGGGGCTTATCCATTCAGAGAAGACTTTCAGTCCCTCTTCTCTTCTCTGATCAGACTACCTTGAAATGTAAGTGTAGTACCTATAAATGGGGATAAGCCGAACACCCAATAGAACTTGCAAACTGGCAAAAAGTTTGAGCGAACATGCGAACCCTGTCTATGGGACACGAACATGAAAAATCGAAAGTGCTAATTTTAAAGGCTTATTTGCAAGTTATTGCCATAAAAAGTGTATGGGGATCCGGGTAGTGCCTCCCCTGAGGTATCGATGCAAACAAAAGTTTTTAAAACAAATATTTTTTTTCAGAAGCAGTGATTTTAATAACGCTTAAAGTTAAACAATAAAAATTAAATATTCCTTTAAATATCGTGCTTGGAGGTCCCCTTAGTCTGCCTATAGAGTGGCGCATCTGTGTGATGGGTAGAACAGTGCTGCAGCAAAATGACATTTTTAAAGAAAAATATATAATTTAAACTTGCTCGCGGCTGTAGTGTATTGCGGACTCCCGGCAATATAGATGAAAAAATTTGCATGGGGTCCCCACCCAGTCTATACCAGGCTTGGTATGGATTTTAAGGGGAGCGCCACGCCAAAACGTAAAAAAAATGATTTTGACAATTGCTTAATTAAAAAATAAAGTGTCCTGCGATGTCCATCCATCTTCAATCACGTCATCCCGACAGACCCCCAAAAATGTAAAAAAAAATAAAAGAAACCCAAAAACTCCCAGCAACTGCTGTTTTTTTGGCTTGTTTCAGGAGGAAGGGGGGGGGGGTTATTCTCCCACCCCCCCCCCCATTCCTGACCTGCCAGGCTGCTTGCTCGGATAAGGGTCTGGTATGGATTTTGGGGGTGCAGGTCAGGTTATGCTTTGGCAAATCAGCCGCCGTGAATGCACTGCGATCTCGTAGTGCATTATGAGGCGCTCTACGGTGCTCAAATTTTCTGCGAACGCCCCAAATGTTCAGTTAGCTTATGGACAAACTAACATCCAATGTTCGAGTTGAACTTGCATTCGATTCGAACATCGGGACCATCCCTACTTATAGACTATCAGAAATCACAGGTGGCATCTCACGAGATACATAAGGATAAATTCTTGTAATCCACATAGTGCAGTTTGCTGTTGAGCCTTCTTCTCTTGACTTACCCAGTCACCAGTCAGCCCTATAAAGAAGGAAGTAATCCTTCCCTATCAATAGTAAGTGATAGCAGACATCAGTCTTTCAGGCTGTTGGGAGTGTTTCAGTCCCTCATGGTCCGGGAATGTGGTCACCTGTGGAAGCCAAGCTTCCAATCAACATCCTGGAGCTCAGAGCTTGGATGGCTCTGCAATACTCGACCCCCCCCCCCCCCCCCCCCATTCTGCGAGGACACCCATTGAGGGTGCAGTCAAAGTGTGGCCTCCATCAGCCTTCAAGGGGGCTCCAGGGGTCTTGCAGCCTTGAAGGAAGCAAACCAGATCATGACATGTACAGAAATTCACTATCCAGTGATCTCCGCTGTCCTCATCCCAGGAGTTGAAAACTGAAAACGCCCTACCTCAACCCCCACCACCTGGATCAAGGGGGATGTGTCCTTCTTCATCCAGACACCTTCGATCTGATATGATATGATAAAAATAGACATTCTAGCCTCTGACAGCACTGAAAGCTGAAAATTGGCCTGAGCAGGAAGGGGGTGAAAGCAAATGCATTCTATGCATATAAGATAAAAAGCATTCTGTATATAGCAGCCACCCCAGCACCCCCTAATACTTACCTGAGCCTCATCTCTGTGCAGCGATGTCTCTGCCGTCCAAGACTCTCCCTCCTCATTGGCAGAGACACAGCAGCGGCACCATTACCTCCCACTGCTGTCAATCAAAGTCAGTCAGCCAATCAGAAAAGTGAGAGGAGACCACAGGGAGCCGTGAGCTGCTTGCTGTGGGGGCACTTGACGAGAGGGAGGGGCCAGGAGCACATAAGAGGAGGATCCAGGCTGTTCTGTGCAAATCCACTGCACAGAGGAGGTAAGTATAACATGTTTGTAAAGTCTTGTGTTTTTTTTTTTTTTTTCAATAAAAATAACAAACACTTTAAACAGTACATTGAGGTTGACCTGTAAGTTGGAGACCTCATGTAAGGATGTTATTTAGCTTGGTGTCATTTGCAAATACTGAAATGTTTTTTTAATCCCAGACCATATATATATATGTGTATGTATGTGTGTGATAGTCCAAACAGTGAACTTTGGGGTACACCACTAACAACCCTAGACCACTCAGAGTAAAAATTAACCACTACTCCTCTAAATTCTGTCTTTTTAGACAGTTTTCTATCCATTTGCAAACTGATTTTTCCAAGCTTGTAGACTTTACCTTGCACATTAGCCATGTGTGGGGGGGAACTGTGTCAAACGCTTACATATACCACATCCACAGCCACCCCTTCCGTCCAAGGTTTTACTTTTCTCCTTATATTAAACTCTCCAGTATCTTCCCAACTATAGAAATTAAACTAACAGATCCCTTTTTAAATATAGGCACCACGCTGGCCTTATGCTAATCCGGTGGTACCATTCCAGTCAATAGAGTCCCTAAAAATTAGAAACAATGGGCCAGATTCCCGTACATCCTGCGTTGGCGTCGCGTAAGTTATTTACACTACGCCACCGCAACTTACTGGAGCAAGTGCTGTATTCTCCAAGCACTTGCTCCGTAATTTGCGGCGGCGTAGTGTAAATGGCCCGACGTATGCCCGCGTAATTCAAAGGGGACGACTTGTATTCAAATTAAGCACGCCCCCGCGACGATCGAACAGCGCATGCGCCGGGCGGAAAAATAGCCCAGTGCGCATGCTCCAGCTCACGCCGGAAAACGTCAATGACGCCGACGTGAGCGTCATTGACGTAAAGTCGTATTCGCAGACGACTTGGTAAAACAACGTACCCGATGGAAAAAGACGCTGACCCGACGCCATACTTAACATGGCATACGGCGGACTGGCGTAAGGTTACCCCCTCATATCGCAGGGTTAACCTTACGCTTACGGAAACGACGTAAGAGACGACTACGCTACACAAATTAGTTCGGGAATCGGCGTATCGGGCTCATTTGCATAGTCAAATGAGAACTGAACGTAAACGCCACCTAGCGGCCGGCGTCGCATTACATCTAAGATCCGACGATGTAAGTGACTTACACCTGTCGGATCTTGGCCGTATCTATGCGAAAATGATTCTAGGAATCACTCGCATAGATACCCGGGGCCAAAAACAGAGATACGACGGTGTTTCCTGAGTTACACCGTCGTAACTCTTTTGAGAATCTGGCCCATTGTCTTTGTAATGACAGAGCTCAATTATTTTAGGAACAGTGGGTGGATCCCATCTGACCCAGGTGCTTTATTCACCTTTATTCTGTCTAAATATTTCCAGACCATATACATTTTTAGCCATTGTGGATCATTTGGGGCTGTGTTAATATCATCCCCCATTTTGGACTTGAGCTTCCCCATGCTCCTTTGTATACACAGAGCTGAAGAAGGTATTTTATTAAATTTTGCCTTCTTTTGCCTTTGGTCCCCAGTCACCCACTCTAGATTGTTTTGTAAAGGGCCCACGTGCTCAGATTTTTTTACTATTAATATATTTGAAGAATTTCTTTGTGTTTATCTTGTTTTGTATTTTTGCCGCCTTGATTTCCTTTTTACATATTCTGTTATGTTCCTTTAACATTTTAATGATGATAGTATTACTTCATTATTATTTTTTTTAAAAGCTCTTTTCTCATTTATAGCTTTTTTTTTTTTTACTTTTGGCCACATAGGTTTTAATTTTAGCATTTTAAACTTATTGTCCATGGTAATATACTTGGCAGTGTTCGCATACAGTCTTTTAAAGAGATAAACCCCCCCCCCCCCGGTACATGCGGCGGTCGGCAAGCCTCGGGGAGCGATCCTGGACGACGGCGCGGCTATTCGTTTATAGCCGCCCCGTCGCGATCGCTCCCCGGAGCTGAAGAACGGGGAGAGCCGTATGTAAACACGGCTTCCCCGTGCTTCACTATGGCGGCGCATCGATCGAGTGATCCTTTTTATAAGGGAGACTCGATCGATGATGTCAGTCCTACAGCCACACCCCCCTACAGTTGTAAACACACACAAAGTGAACCCTAAATGTTACAGCGCCCCCTGTGTTTAACTCCCAAACTGCAACTGTCATTTTCACAATAAAGAATGCAATTTAAATGCATTTTTTGCTGTGAAAATGACAATGGTCCCAAAAATGTGTCAAAATTGTCCGAAGTGTCCGCCATAATGTCGCAGTCACGAAAAAAATCGCTGATCGCCGCCATTAGTAGTAAAAAAAAATGAAAATGCAATAACACTATCCCCTATTTTGTAAACACTATAAATTTTGCGCAAACCAACTGATAAACGATTATTGCAATTTTTTTTTTTTTTACCAAAAATAGGTAGAAGAATACGTATCGGCCTAAACTGAGGAAAATTTTTTTTTTATATATATGTTTTTGGGGGATATTTGGGGGATATTTATCGCAAAAAGTAAAAAATATTGCATTTTTTTCCAAATTGTCGCTCTATTTTTGTTTATAGCGCAAAAAATAAAAACCGCAGAGGTGATCAAATACCACCAAAAGAAAGCTCTATTTGTGGGGAAAAAAGGACGCCAATTTTGTTTGGGAGTCACGTCACACGACAGCGCAATTGTCTGTTAAAGCGGAGCAGTCCCGAACTGTAAAAACCCCTTGGGTCTTTAGGCAGCATATTGGTCCGGGGCTTAAGTGGTTGAAAAGTGCCACCATGTGTCATTTTGTTTAAGATTTGTTATTGTAAGTTGTATTTTTGTAGTGCCACAGTTGTACACCATGTATCTTATGCTTATTTAGTAATTGTGCTGTATATTGAATAAACTACGGGAGCTACAGAGTGACAGGAACTACATGAACTATCCCAAATTGATCTGAATATATCAGTACAAATACTGTACTGTTCATGTTCAAATTCTTCAAGTGATTCCAAAAATCTCTCCAGGTCACTGATGTTAATGGTGTTACTGTTGTTCTGTCCTAAGCTCCCTCCCTGTTTCTTTTGTGTTATACCTTACAGAAATATTTCAATGTTTCCTATCAGCCCGTGAGGTGGCGCGCTGCCGGGAACGAGACCGAATTGGCCTGGGCTCAGCCGTGGGCACTGGCACAAGTACTAGAACAGAGGAGAATTCCCCACAGTTGGTGCAGGCAATGAGAGACAGTGGACATCTCGCAGAAGGACAAGACCTATATACTGCAGCTTGTAACTCCGTTATCCACCGTTCAGCTCTTCTCCTTCTTGGGGTGAGCCCAGTAATAGACTTTCTAGAGACCCCAACAGAGGACCTTCAGCAGCAAGTTGCATCAGCAGGCTTCCATGAGGCTGCTGCAGCTATGACAAGGTAAACAGACACAGAATAGGGAGTTTGAAATGGAAATGTCATGTACATGAACAAGATGATCGAGATTAAAATGCTGAAATTGCTCAAATTTAATGTAGATGCTTTATTTATGGGAGATTCAAGCTATTTGTTGTAATATGTTAACACAAGGTAGCATTACAAAAATTGCCCAGTGCTCAATCCCATCTTATCGGCACAGAAACCCTAATTTAAAAAAGTTTTATATTTAGAATAAAGGATAAGTTCAATTTAAAAATACTTTATTTTTTTTTTTTGCAGGTAAACAAATGTGCATTTTTTTTTTTTTTTTGTGCCATGCAGGTCTTTTGCAGATCTGTCAGTTTATCTGTGTGCCTGTACATCACATACAGTGCCGTGGTAGTTCATTGAGAACTACAAGCCAACAGCCACAAAGGATGGGCTTGTAGTTCATTCACACACACACACAGTTGTGTGAATGAATGATGCTGCCGCGTGGGCAGAGCCCTGCACGGCTGCTCTGATTTCAAAAACTGACAGCTAATACGGAAAACTTCTCCCCATATGTGAAAGACCGATCTGATTGGGTGCTGCAAGCCTCTATTTTATGTAATTTAATGCATGAGATTTGGGTTACCTGTACTAACATTTATATAACCCCCCTCATGTGTCTTGACGGTCTTTGTGTCTGGTGTGTCTGGTGATGGGCCAATAAGACCAAGCAATGTCTTTTAGTTTTCCAACTTTGCCCATCCAGAGGTTGGGGTATTTCGAGAAGCTTTATCAACACTAAAAAGGGGCTTTTTGTATAAGTAATACAGGTTCAATTTAATGTGTTACTGTAGAATAATTAAAAAAACCAAGGCAAAGAAAAACCTCTGACAATTATCCAAGGTGTGTTTTTTGTGTGTCCTAAACCCAATAGCAAAAATGTAATATATTGCAGTTTACCAGCCTTTAGATGTTGTGACTGCATTCATATCCTTTATTCAGGTTTTTTTTTTTTTTTTTTTCTTTTCACCCGGGATACTGCCAGAAAGGATGCTCACTCACTGTACTGCATCTATGGATGTGCAACATTGTCGATACAACTAACTAGGATAGAAAGTTGTGTTACTACAGAGAACTCTGCCTTAATCGTGCAATGATTTCTACAGTTTTTGATGTCACTGGTGTATGTAAAATTCAAGTAGTTACTGACTTTTGGCTGGAGAACCACATTATATGCAAACCAATAGGAGATCTAGAGGTTAATAAAACTTAGAGGCTGCCAGGCTCTCACGGGAGAGCCTATGTCTGCAGATTCTGCCCATCTGCTACATTCATAGAAGCCGCACTACAGCTTCTAAGAATAGAGGATGGGAGGATGATTAATGGGTCTACCCCCTCCATTCATTTAACCTATTTCATTCATAGAAGCTGTAGTGTGACTTCTATAAATGGAGCAGGTGGGTGGAAAGAGCAGACTCCGTTACATAGTAGGTGAGGTTGAAAATAGACACAAGTCCATCAAGTCCAACCTATGTGTGTGATTATACAGTTGTGTTCAAAATTATTCAACCCCCCAATGCTGTAAAGGGTTTTAGGGAATTTAGTGTACATTTGTAATTGTATTCAGAATGAAATCCTACAAGGACTTCTTAAAGAACCATATGCAACTAAAATGACATCAATTGGTTTTGTAATACAGTAGTAAATGTTTATTTTGTGAATTCTTCATTTACACAATTATTCAACCCCTTAAAGACTACCACTCTGAAGAACAGAGGTTCATTGAAGTGTTTTCAATCGGGTATTGAAAACACCTGTGGATGTCAGGGAGCAGCAATAAAGCCTAATAAGCACCAATCAGGCAGCTTTAAAATGACTGTGATACTCAGCTCCTTCTAGACATTTACTGGTGTGGTTACAAACATGGTGAAGTCAAGAGAATGGTCCGGGAAGACAAGAGAAGAGGTGATTACTCTTCACAGGAAGGGCAATGGCTATAAGAAGATTGCAAAGATGTTAAACATACCAAGAGACACCATAGGAAGCATCATTCGCAAATTCAAGCCAAAGGGCACTGTTGAAATGCTACCTGGTCGTGGCAGAAAGAAGATGCTGACTTTGACTGCTGAGCGCTACCTGAAGCGTAGAGTGGAGAAAAGTCCCCTTGTGACTGCTGAGGAACTGACAAAAGATTTGTCAGATGTGGGTACTGAAGTTTCTGCTCAGACAATACGGCGCACACTGCGTAATGAAGGCCTCCATGCCAGAACTCCCAGGCGCACCCCCTTGCTGTCTCCAAAGAATAAGAAGAGTCGACTGCAGTATGCAAAAATCATGTGGACAAACCACAGAAGTTTTGGGATTGTGTTCTGTGGACTGATGAAACAAAATTAGAAGTGTTTGGGCCCATGGATCAACGCTATGTTTGGAGGAGGAAGAACAAGGCCTATGATGAAAAGACACCTTGCCTACTGTGAAGCATGGCGGGGGGGGTCAATCATGCTTTGAGGCTGTTTTGCTTCTGCAGGTACAGGGAAGCTTCAGCGTCTGCAAGGTACCATGAATTCTCTTCAGTAACAGGAGATAGTGGATAACAATGTGATGCAGTCCGTCACAAACCTGAGGCTTGGGAGACGTTGGACCTTTCAACAGATCAATGATCCCAAGCACACCTCCAAGTCCACTAGAGCATGGTTGCAGATTAAAGGCTGGAACATTTTGGAGTGGCCATCGCAGTCACCAGACTTAAATCCGATTGAGAACCTCTGGTGGGACTTAAAGAAAGCAGTTGCAGTGCGCAAGCCTAAGATTGTGACTGAACTGGAGGCTTTTGCCCATGACGAATGGGCGAAGATACCGTAGATCGCTGCAAGACACTTGTGTCAAGCTATGCTTCAAGTTTAAAAGCTGTTATAACTGTAAAAGGACGTTGTACTAAGATTGAATGTCAATTGGGGGTTGAATAAAACTGATAATGATGTGAGCACAGAAAAGACATTTGTGGTTATTTCATTATAAATGTTATGTTATATTTGTCTGACCTACACGCGCCTCTTTGATTTAATTGTAAGCAGGATGACAGGATGATCAAAATCAATGTCAAACTTGGCAAAAAAAGCAATTTCAGTGGGGGTTGAATAATTTTGAATACAACTGTATGTCAGTATTAAAACTCTTACAATTACAACTATTAGTGTTTCCGCTCCTTAGTAATTAACCCCCGCCTCATTGTAAGACGGCGGGGGTGGTAAAGGGCATGAACAGAACATTTCTACTAACAGAAGAGGAATCGGCACAGGGGACACATTCTCCCAACAGCAATTTCCCCTTGTGCTGAATTTTCAGGTTTTTATTTTAGCTACACTTGGGCTCCAAGTGTAGCAGAATAGCTGAAATTCTAAATCGCATGGCTATTGTGCCACAACACTCGACATGCATTTGGGTACCATTATAGAAAAAATATAGGTTGCGCTAACTTCATAACAGTAGCACAACAAAGTGCATAAAAACGTGAAACGTCAAATAATATATTTGAATGAATAAAAAACACAGTGAATAAATGACTATTGTGATTGGATTATGAGTGAAAAATTAATTCCACATGTACCACATAAATATATTCCAAAAATGAATCCGATGAAAGATGCAATAAAATTAATTAGAACACACAACTGGATTGAAGTCTGGAATTGGTGAAGGAAAAAGGTATATGAATTTAAAAACACCCGTGCATAAAAGTCTCTAATCAATTCTTTTATAGATTAAAGTTCTCTTCTTATGAAACAGCCTTGTGAGATCCACCACCGAACTGAAAGAAATGCCTGCTTGCCAAATCTCCATGATCCCCCCACTACAGAGGATCAGGAGAGACTGAAATAAAGAGCCCGATCTGGTCCAGTCAAAACCCAAGCATATGCAGTCCAAGTCAGCACACTTCAAGATTCGCTCAGTACATCCCAGATTCAGGTGCCATGCCAAAAAACAAATTGCTTCCATAGTGTAAAAAAGTTACAAAATGTATTGGAGAGAAAGTAAAAACACACTTACAATTAAGCAGTACAAGTACAGCCTTAAACCTGCGGTGCCGGCCGGACACACACACACAGGTAAACCCGTTTCTGCTGGTAGGTGAGTATGGTGGGTGGTGACGTCGATACGCCGCTCCACTCCTCCCTATGTCGTTTTGCAATAGAATTGCATCTTCCAGGGGCCCCAGCAGCAACGGGTTTACCTGTGTGTGTGTCCGGCCAGCACCGCAGGTTTAAGGCTGTACTTGTACTGCTTAATTGTAAGTGTGTTTTTACTTTCTATCCAATAAATTTTGTAACTTTTTTTTACACTATGGAAGCAATATGTTTTTTTGGCATGGCACCTGAATCTGGGATGTACTGAGCGAATCTTGAAGTGTGTGGACTTGGACTGCATATGCTTGGGTTTTGACTGGACCAGATCGGGCTCTTTATTTCAGTCTCTCCTGATCCTCTGTAGTGGGGGGATCATGGAGATTTGGTAAGCAGGCATTTCTTTCAGTTCGGTGGTGGATCTCACAAGGCTGTTTCATAAGAAGAGAACTTTAATCTATGGAAGAATTGATTAGAGGCTTTTATGCACGGGTGTTTTTAAATTCATATTAAGGCTAGGTTCACACTGCTGCAAATTCAAAATCGCGGTAAAATCGCCGCGATTTAAGAGACATCTGTGCAGGGTTTAATGTAAATCGCGGCCCAAAATCGCAAAAAGTAGTACAGGAACTACTTTTTGAAATCGGTGCAGCGCCGCAGATGCGGCGTCGCATCGATTAGGATGGTGCTATTGCCGACAATTGCCGTAAAATGCCGCCGATTTGAGATGCGATTTGACATGTGAAATCGCATCTCAAATCGTACCCAGTGTGAACCAGGGCTAAATTTATTTCACCAATTCTAGACTTCAATCCAGTTGTGTGTTCTAATTTATTTTATTGCATCTTTCATCGGATTAATTTTTGGAATATATTTGTGGTACATGTGGAATACATTTTTCACTCATAATCCAATCACAATAGTCATTTATTCACTGTTTTTTTTTTTTTTCCTTCACATATAATATTTGACGTTTCACATTTTTATGCAGTTCGTTGTGCTACTGTTATGAAGTTAGCGCAACCTATATTTTTTCTATACTTTGTTCACTGTTTTGTTTTTCAGCAGGTTTGCAGCTTTCTTATCACTTATCTCACAATTTGGGATTGTTCGAATATTTTCTTAGCGCAGTTTCTTCCCCAATTTTTTTCATTTGGGTACCATTATTCTTTACTGGCACCCCAAACGCTATGCAATTCTGCTGCGATTGTCATGCAACATGATCATGCGGCAAACCCCACCTTTAAAAATCGTGTGAAGCTTGCCCCCACAAAAAAAGAGGAGAAGCTTCTATTCAGGCGACACATATGCATAGGGCAGCTCATTCTACTGAATGGACTGGCCCTATGTGACATGCAAAATCGCGTGAGAATTGCACGTTAAATGTGAATGGAGCCTTATGCACACACGGTCGTTTTTCGGCATGAAAAAAAACAAAGATTTTAAAAACGTCATTTAAAATCATCGTATGTGGGCTTCACATGGTTTTTCGGCTTCTGAAATGTCGTTTTTCGGGTTGTAAAAAATGATTGTCCGCGCATGCCCAGAAGCGAGTTATGAGATGGAAGCGCTCGTTCAGGTAAAACTACCATTCATAATGGAGTAAGCAGATTCATCATGCTGTAACAGACAAAGCGCGAATCGTCTTTTACTAACAAGGAATCGGCTAAAAGAAGCCCAAAGGTGAATAGAACTTCCCCTTCAGAATGCCGTTGTACGTCACCACGCTTTGTTCATCATTTTTCAAAAACGATGGTGTGTGGGCAACATCGTTTTTAATGATGAAGTTGGAAAAACTTCGTTTTTTGGACATGCTGAAAAATTTCGTTTTTTTTTCATGCCGAAAAACTACCATGTGTACGCAGCATTAGACTTAAATGCTAATACTAGTGGCACTTTGATTTTGGTCTCTACCTCTGCTTAACACTAAATAGTCTTTTCTCATCAGCATCAACAGTTCTGTTACAATAACGGATAAAAAAATGCATGAAAACTGAATTATTTTAAATCAGTTTGTACATCTGACTTCAATTCAGTTTAAAGCAGTATACATTCATTTTTCACATTCGTAAAAAAAACTTTAGTAACAAAAATGTTGTTTCTTTCTCGTACATCACGGGACACAGAGCAGCATATTCATTACTATGTGGGTTATATGGAGTACCTTCAGGTGATGGACACTGGCAATCTCAAACAGGAAGTGCCCCTCCCTATATAACCCCCTCCCATAGGAGGAGTACCTCAGTTTTTTCGCCAGTGTCTTAGGTGTTGGTCATGGAATAGCTTGTCTCCTACATCCTTGGGATCAAGGCAGGCTAACCGGATCTGTCCAAGGTGCCTCAGAGCCAAAGTGGACAGTACCCGGGCCCCAAACCGTGGGGTTTTGCCCATAATGCTTCTCTTTTTAGAGAGCTGGACCCTGGGCCCAGGACTTAGAACCTCTGCGGTACCTAAGGTAACCTGTTTGCCAGGGTGCTATATGGGCCCAGGACAGTGGGTTCCTTTTAGGACCCCAGGGCCTGAAGGTCTAGTACGCCACCCACGGAGATGGGGGAAGATTGGACCGCTTGCTATGCAAAGTCCTGCGGCATGGAGCAGGTAAGAAAGGGGGGGCCTGCGGGACTTGGTTCGTCGGCAGGCTCTCTAGGGAGATCTTTGGGGGATGTGCCTGAGTATGCTCTTGCATTGGCAGTTTTTGGGCCACTATGTCTATCAAAGAGACAGGATGGTCTATGTATGGGCTCCCATGTGTGATCTTCCTAAAGATATGTGTTGCATTGTAAATTGTCTGCTGGGCGCTGGGTTGGGAAAGGAGCTGTGTGTTAGCTATGCTTTCCCAGGACTGGGGGGTCAGTGACTCACCTGAGGCCTTACCTGTCTGGGTGCCGTGCGGTGTCCTCCTCCAGCATGTCAGACGCTTCCGGCGTGGCCCCATCCTCCGCAACACGGGCGCGCGCGCGGGCGCGCGCCCTGTAATATAGGCGCAGGGTGATGATTCGCGCCGTTGTGGAGAAAGAGGGGCGGGACATCTAGTCTCATAAAAGGAAGGGGCGGCCCTTCCTCTATGCTGTGTAGCTCAGTTGCTTGCTGAGCTTGAAGGAGGAGGACGCAGAGCGGCTGCAGTGCGGCTGAGGGCACCCAGTGGCGCAAGGAAGTATTGCAGTTCTGGTGAACAGAACTAGCTGTGTGGTTACTAGCCTAAAAAATTCCTTATACAGCAGATGGATACTTGCAATTTTTTGAGGGAAGACAGCATGTTTTCATAAAAAAAAAAAAAAAAAAAAGGTTTTTGAAAAAAAAAAAAAAAAAATATAGGAAACATACTGGTCTTCCCGTTTTGGTTTTTGGACGTTAATTGTTAATACCGTTCCCTAAAACCGTACTATTTCTTTCTCCTAGCTACAACCATCAAGGGTTGTAAGCAGGGGTACCTCGGTATTGTACCATGGCTTCCAAAGGTTCAGGATCAGGGGGTACAAAAGAAAGGGGCCCCCCCTCAGATTCTGACGGTTCAGATCGGCCTATGCCGGTACTTTCCCCACAGGTTATTACACCATTGGGCACCTTGGTTAAGCCATTAGGGAGATCTGGTGCTGAGGCTACATCAGATCCACCCAACCCTGTGTTTATCACAGAGAGTATGCTAGCCGCCTCCTTGGAGGGGCTAGAGAAAAGATTGGCGGCTATGATAGCCAAATCTACACCGGGTAAAAAGCGGACTAGGTCTCCGTCGCCTGAGTGTGGACCCTCAGATGCTGAGGTTCTCTCCCCGGGGGGATTTGAGTTGCAGGAGGATCATTTGGACCGGGACCAAATTGGTTCAGAGGTTGAGGGTTCGGCTAATGAAGAGCCTTGCTCGGCCTCCCAAGCGGAAAGCTTCTGGGTTCATTCTCTGACAGACATGGTCCACTTGGCGTTTAATTTGCCTTTGCCGGAACCTCAGGGTCCGGCCGTATCATCTTTAGGCTCTTTGAAAACGCCTCGCAGTAGCGCTGTTTTTCCAGTCCATCCTCTTTTAGAGGAAGTAATCTTCCAGGATTGGGCACGACCAGACAGAATCTTTTTACCACCTAAAAAATTTTCCGTCGTCTATCCTATGGAAGAAAAATTTGCCAAAAAGTGGACTCTCCCAGTGGTGGATGCCGCCATCTCCTGTGTAAATAAGTCCTTGACTTGCCCGGTAGAAAACATACAAGTGTTTAAAGAACTGGTTGATAAGCGTTTGGAGACGCTTTTAAAAGCATCCTTTACTACGGCGGGTGCAGTAATACAGCCAGCGGTGGCTGCTATTGGAGTTTGTCAGGCACTAACAGACCAGACAAGACAAATGCTTAAGGTTATTCCGGCCCAACAGGCGGAAGAATTATCTGATATTCCTAGAGCCATGTGCTTCGCGGTGGATGCTATAAGGGATTCCATCCAGCAAGCGTCTCGTCTGTCACTATTTTTAGTACATATGAGAAGGCTCTTATGGTTAAAGAACTGGGAGGCTGAGCCCCCATGCAAAAAGCTCCTGGCAGGGTTTCCCTTCCATGGAGAACGACTCTTCGGAGAAGATCTGGATAAATACATTCAGACTATTTCAAGTGGCAAAAGTACACTTCTACCAGTAAAAAAGAAGGTCCGGGGACCTGCGTTCAAACGGCAGCTTCCCCCTGCTCAGGGGCCCGCCAATTCCAGGCAGTATCGACGGCCTCCTGCGAGATCATACTTTAACAATAAACCACCAGGACAAGCCTTTGGAGGCAAGAAGCAGTGGTATCGTAAACCAGCAAAGACAGCCCCTAAGTCTGCCTCATGAAGGGACGCCCCCACCCACGAAGGTGGGGGGAAGGCTGCGTCTTTTTTCAGAAATTTGGGAGACCGACATTCCCGACAAGTGGGTCCGGTCTTCCGTGGCCACAGGCTACAAATTAGAATTTCTAAGAATCCCTCCACCTCATTATCAGGAGTCGAGAGTGCCAGTCGAGCCGACAAAGAAGGCCGCCTTAATGGCGGCATTAAATCATTTGCTTTACCAAGGCGTGATAGTAGAGGTACCAGCCCAGGAACAGGGGCTAGGGTTCTACTCCAATCTGTTCATCATCCCAAAACCCAACGGCGATGTCAGGCCAATCTTGGACTTAAAGGGATTAAATGCGTACTTAAAAGTACGCTCGTTCCGGATGGAATCCGTGCGATCGGCAGCCGCCGCACTTCAGAAAGACGACTTTCTGGCCTCCATAGACATAAAGGATGCTTACCTTCATGTGCCAATTTTTCAGCCACATCAAAGGTTTCTACGCTTCACAGTGGCTCGGCGTCATTTTCAATTTGTGGCACTCCCTTTCGGGTTGGCTACGGCTCCTCGAGTATTCACCAAGGTCCTAGCTCCAATTCTAGCCAACCTAAGAATCCAGGGGATCATTGTCCTAGCATACCTGGACGACCTTCTAATCATAGATCATTCATCTCCTGGCCTGGAGCGAGCAGTGGCTCTCACGGTTCGATACCTAGAGAGGTTCGGTTGGGTCCTAAACCGAGAAAAATCAGCTTTCCAACCCACAAAGAGGTTGGAATATCTCGGCATGTCATTAGACACGGAACAACAAAGGGTGTTCCTGCCTCGAATAAAGGTCGAGGCTATCAAAGAATTGATACATCTGGTTCTAAGCAAGAGAGAACCAACGATTCGCCTATGCATGCGATTACTAGGCAAGCTAGTGGCCACCTTCGAAGCGGTGCCATACGCTCAAAGTCACACTCGTGTCCTGCAGGCAGCCATTCTGTCAGCATGGAGCAAGAGGCCACAGGCCTTGGAATTTCCGTTGCCACTCTCATCAAGAGTCCGGCAGAGTCTGTGTTGGTGGTTAGACCCTCAGAATCTACTGAAGGGAAAATCTTTCAGCCCCGTGACATGGAAGATAGTGACCACAGATGCCAGCCTGAAGGGCTGGGGAGCGATCTTGGATGGGTGCACTCACCAAGGTACGTGGGCACAGGAGGAGAGTCAATTGCCCATCAATATCTTGGAGCTCAGAGCTGCTCGGCTAGCCCTCAGGGCTTGGACCTCCAAATTACAGGGGTTCCCGGTGAGGATACAGTCAGACAATGCCACGGCGGTGGCATATATAAATCACCAAGGGGGAACCAAGAGTCAAGCAGCTCAGAGAGAAGTGAGCTTAATTTTCCTATGGGCAGAGAATCATGTGCCCTGCATATCGGCAATATTCATTCCCGGGGTGGACAACCTGCAGGCGGACTTCTTGAGTCGTCAGACTCTGTCGCCAGGGGAATGGTCTCTGCATCCGCAAATATTTCAGATAATTTGCCAGAAGTGGGGAATGCCGGACGTGGATATCATGGCATCAAGGCTCAACAAGAAACTAGACAGGTTCATGTCCCGGACTCGGGACCCTATGGCCTGCGGGACCGATGCGTTAGTTTACCCTTGGCATCAGTTCAATCTTCTATATGCCTTCCCTCCGCTCCAGTTACTACCCCGCCTGTTGCGCAGGATCAGGGTGGAGCACAAGCCAGTCATTCTGATAGCTCCAGCATGGCCCAGAAGGGCATGGTACTCACTAATCCTAAAGATGTCAGTGGGAGACCCTTGGACGCTTCCTCTACGACCAGACCTACTCTCACAAGGCCCGATCCTCCACCCTGCATTACGGCGTCTAAATTTGACGGCCTGGCGGCTGAATCCCTGATTCTTAGGGGTAGAGGTCTATCTAGACAAGTAATCTCTACCCTGATTAAGGCTAGAAAGCCAGTCTCCAGAGTAATTTATTACAGGGTTTGGAGGGCCTATGTAGGCTGGTGCGAGTCCAAGAAATGGCTTTCCCGCAAATATACCATTGATAGAGTATTAAGTTTTCTCCAGCTAGGAGTGGATAAAGGATTGGCATTAAGCACAATCAAGGGACAGATTTCAGCTTTGTCAGTGTGGTTTCAGAGGCCGCTGGCCACCCACTCGCTGGTTAAGACCTTCATTCAGGGGGTCTTGCGTATTAATCCTCCGGTTAAGTCACCACTTTGTCCGTGGGACTTGAATCTTGTTCTGTCAACTCTACAGAAACAACCCTTTGAGCCGTTGGCTGAAGTTCCTTTGGTTTTACTAACAAGGAAGTTGGTATTTCTGGTCGCCATAGTTTCCGCCAGAAGAGTGTCAGAGTTGGCAGCCTTATCTTGTAAGGAGCCATATCTTATTCTGCATAAGGACAAGGTGGTTCTCCGTCCTCATCCTTCCTTTTTACCAAAGGTTATATCCAGTTTTCACCTGAACCAGGATTTGGTATTACCATCCTTTTTTCCAAAGCCCACTTCCAGAAAGGAAGGGTTGCTGCATACCTTGGATATTGTCAGGGCCATGAAGGCCTATCTTAAAGCTACAGAGAAGATTCGGAAAACAGATGTGTTATTCATTTTGCCAGATGGGCCCAAGAAGGGGCAGGCAGCTGCAAAATCCACCATTTCGAGATGGATTAAACAGTTAATTATTCAGGCCTACGGCTTGAAGAGGTTGCCTCCTCCGTTGTCAGTAAAGGCCCATTCTACCAGGGCCATGGGCGCCTCCTGGGCAGCACACCATCAGATCTCTATGGCTCAAGTATGCAAGGCGGCAACCTGGTCTTCAGTCCACACGTTTACAAAATTTTACCAGTTGGACGTAAGAAGGAATACAGATACAGCCTTTGGGCAGGCAGTGCTGCGGGCTGCGATTTAAGACCCTCAGAATCGGGGACACCCTTGAGTTAAAATTTAAGTTTAAGTTTAATTTTCTCAACTAAGTTGGATTTATTATTATTTGAGAGTATCTCTGAATTAAATCCTTGTGTCTTGGGAAGATTTCTCCCTCCCCTCAGTAAAGCATTGCTTTAGGACATCCCACATAGTAATGAATATGCTGCTCTGTGTCCCGTGATGTACGAGAAAGAAAAAGGGATTTTTAATACAGCTTACCTGTAAAATCCTTTTCTTGGAGTACATCACGGGACACAGAGCTCCCACCCCTCTTGTGGGGACCATTTTGGGAGGCATACTGCTTGCTACAAAACTGAGGTACTCCTCCTATGGGAGGGGGTTATATAGGGAGGGGCACTTCCTGTTTGAGATTGCCAGTGTCCATCACCTGAAGGTACTCCATATAACCCACATAGTAATGAATATGCTGCTCTGTGTCCCGTGATGTACTCCAAGAAAAGGATTTTACAGGTAAGCTGTATTAAAAATCCCTTTATTGCCCAAAAATGCATGTAAATGGAACGAACATAAATAGACATCCATTTACATCCCTTTATGACCGCAAAAAAAGGAAAATGGGACTTGGATGCAAGTAAATGTAAACGCATACATCTGTTTACATCTGCCTGCTCATAGACCTACACTGGCTCAGTCTGGATCTGTCTAAATAACTAACAAGATGGACGAGACTGCATGTTTGCATGAAAAGATCCTAACCATCTTTCCTATTTAAATGTCTCCCTTTATCTGTTCAATACAGAAGTGAAAGCCTTACAGCAGAAAGGAAGTCGGTCCATTCACATCCTAGTTACAAACTTATTAAGTCCAGGAGTGAGTCTGATCTTTCCCAGCCTGAATCTGATGAAGAGGGGTATGCCCTGGTGAGTAGTGCTTTCAAAGCCATTTCCTGTTTTTTTCTTTTTCTTATAGAAAGCGTAAAGCATGCACTTTTTCCCCACAATTTGTTTGAAATCAGTCACTCTTGGAGATTTATTTTCTGGAGTAGTTTACCCCAGGCCTGGAAACTGAATGTTACACCAGAAATGCTGAGTATTTGTTTGCGGGGAGCTACTTCAAGTCTCATTTTATACAACTAGTTTGCAAACTGTTTTAGCAAAGACGCCTGCTCTTCAAGAGTTGGGAGATGCATGCAGGTTGTTTTTTTTTTTTGTTTTTTTTCTTTTAACGTTTCCTGACCTTGGGGGTGACACACGACCAAAAATACTTTATCGAAGTAGACCGTGCGCAGTATGCCGTCTGGCCTGTTGCCACTCCCCTAAATGAGCCAGCAATTCAGTGCAACAGCATTTACAGCTTTTTTCTTCTTCGTGTTTTTGTCCTTTTTTTTATTTGTTTAGCAAAAAAAAAAACTGTATTGATTAAATGACACCAAATAAAAAGCTCCATTTGTGGGGGAAAAAATGCAAAGATTTTAATATGGCTACAGTGTTGCATGACCACGCAATTTCAGTTCAAAGTGCGACAGCGCTGAAAATTGGCCTGGGCAGGAAGGGGGTGAAAGTGGCCAGTATTGAAGTGATTAAATAAAATGTGTTCCTATTTAAACCCCCTTTTATTTACCTTAATCTGCCCCAAATTAACTTTTACTTCCCTTTCTCTCATAAGCTATTGTTTTTTTTTTTTTCATGCTTGACTATTTTTTTTATTTTTTTATTCCTATTTTTCTAGCTAATAATATTTTAAACTTTTTATTTTTTTCTTCTTTTTTTCACGTTGGTTTGGTTACGTGTTGCAAAACTGGGGAAAAAAGCCTTTATTCATTTTGTAAATAACTTTGTAATTCTTTGTATCAGAATCATAATTTTTAGTTTATTTTTAAGGACAAATTCTAGAATAAAATATGTACTTTTATCTACAGGGTTACTTTTTTTTTTTTTTTTTAAACGAACACTGATCAAAGTTGAAAATCTTTGTAGGTGTTGGTAGGGAAGTAAAAATAAAACTTTCCACCTACCTTTTTTTTAAACATACATGCAGTAAAAGCAGATCAATGCATGTGAATTATCTTCCTTTTTTTTTTTTTTGCATGCACCTGTCCTTCTTTTAATCATTTAAAAATGGGTCAAATGGAGTCAACAAAGAGTGCAATACGTCCACTAGGGACCATTCAAACAGAAATTCACAAGTTTTTATTTTTATTATTGTAATTGCAGGATCACAGTACACATGTGGTAGAATCTAGGATGCTTACGATTTGAAACCTTTTCTGTACAAACAAAAAAATACATATTTGTCATCAAAATAATACAGTATTATAATAATAATTATACTCACATTATTAATATATACATTTTTTACAGCAAGGACTTGGATCCTTTATTTTAGCTTAACTGTTTTTATATATTAATATTCTGTAAAACTTTTCTAAATAGTATAATTTAGAACTTTGTAAAATATCTTTTAGAGTGGAAGACAGAACACAGACTCAGACCTTGCATCTCACAGGAAAAGAGGTGAGCCATATTTAATTTGTAGCCCTGTGTACAATGGTATTGTACATTTCTCTGTTTATACCCGATAGTCAGTGATGGCTGTAATGGCTGCATTTATTTTCCTGATCTAAGAAGTATGTTTTACAAATGTGTTTGAAAATAGATAGGACCCTTTAAAGCGGTGCACTTTTTTTTTTTCCTTTTTTTCAAGGCAAAGGCATAACGTGCTACAGTAATATGCCTTTGCAGTATTTTGAACTGTTTAAAGGGGCGCCAGGGTAGGCAGAAAGGGGTTAAAGTGTCATTCAAAAGGCCCGCCAATCTTTTAATAGTGTACAAATATGACACAAATATTAATTTTCACAAAGTCTGCTGCTTTAGTGTTTAGATCTTTTTGTCAGATGTTACGATCTTTTTGTCAGATGTTACTATGGTATACTGAAGTACAATCTCAAGCATTTCATAAGTGTCAATGGCTTTTATTGACAATTGCATTAAAGCGGTAGTTCACCCTCACCCACATGATTTTACCATCGAGACAGGCATTGTAGCGCGAGCTACAGTATGCCTGTCCCGATTTTTTTAACCCCGGACTCACCTTGTAATTGGACATCGTAGATTTCGGCTCCCGCGGGGAATGGGCGTGCCTATGGAGAGGGAGGATGATTGACGGCCGGCCCTGGCACGTCACTCTCCCCGAAGACAGCCGGAGTAGGTCTCGGCTCTTCACGGCGCCTGCGCACAGGCTATGCGCAGGCGCCGTGAAGAGCCAAGCCTATTTCGGCTATTTCCGGAGAAGCGTGACGCGCCAGAGCCGGCCGTCAATCATCCTCCGTCTCCATAGGCACGCCCATTCCCCGGTATCTTCGATGAACGATTACAAGGTGAGTACGGGGGTAAAAAAATCGGGACAGGCATACTGTAGCTCGCGCTACAATGCCTGATTTTATGGTAGTAGAAAAAAAAAAAAAAAAAATTCCGTTCATAGGGTGAACCCCCGCTTTAAGTTTATGCAAAGAGTCAATATTTGCAGTGTTGACTCTTTTCAAGACCTGCAATTTGCCCTGGCATGCTGTCAATCAACCTCTGGGCCACATCCTGACTGATGGCAGCCCATTCATGCATAATCAATGCTTGGAGTTTGTCAGGAATTGTGTTTTTTTATTTTATTTATTTATTTTCCCCACCCGCCTCCTGAGGATTGACTACAAGTTCTCAATGGGATTAAGGTCTGGGGAGCTTCCTGGCCATGCACCCAAAATGCCGATGTTTTGTTCCCCAAGCCACTTGTCACTTTTGCCTTATGGCAAGGTTCTTCATCATGCTGTTCTTGAATGGTTAGGAGAAGTTGTTTTTGTACTATTCTTTATTCATGGCTGTGTTCTTGGGCAAAATTGTTTGAGAAGCAACCCCACACATGAATGGTCTTGTGATGCTTTACTGTTGTCATGACACATGACTGATGGTAGCGCTCACCTTTTCTTCTCCAGGCAAGGTTTTTTCCAGATGCCCCAAATAATCGAAATGGGGATTCATCAGAGAAAATTACTTTACCCCAGTCCTCAGTCCAATCCCAGTACCTTTTGCAGAATATCAGTCTGTCCCTAATTTTTCCTGGAGAGCAGTGGCTTTTTTGCTACCTTTCTTGACACCAGGCCATCCTCCAAAAGTCTTCGCCTCACTTGGCGAAGTATAATAGTTACATTCACACCTTCCTAATGATTAAGCACAAGTTGTATGTGTGAAACGCGTCTACGTCACTGAATTCTGGTGTCATCATGGTGACTTCCAATAAAGGCATTTTGGAACCTCTGGATGTGCAGCCATTCTTCTTTTTTCTAAGTATTCTACGTAGGCGGGCCAGGACTAGCTCTCCTACCAGATTCAAATGGGGTTATCATATACACCTGGAGCAACAGATCCTTTCTTTCTTCACTCGCACCTTCCTGCTGCCAATCCTAAACAAGCTCTGCACTGGTGGTACCCTTTTCCCACAGTTGAATCAGCTGTAGGAGACAGTCCTGGTGCTTGCTGGACTTTCTTGGGCGCCCTGAAGCCTTCTTCGCAACAATTGAACCTCTCTCCTTAAAGTTCTTGATGATCCGATAAATGGTTGATTTGGGTTTGCAATCTTGGTAGCAGCAATATCCTTGCCTGTGAATCCCCTCTTGTGCACAGTAATGACTGCACGTGTTTCCTTGCATGTAACCATGGTTCCCAGAGGAATAGCAATGATTTTAAGCACCACCCTCCTTTTTTAAAGATTTCAGTCTTTTATTTGAACTCAGTCAGCATTACAGAGGGATTTCCAGCCTTGTCCTCATCATCACTGACACCTGTGTTAACAAGATGATCCCTGACCTGATGTCAGATGGTCCTAAGTTAATTTTCATGGCAAAGAGGGACTTTGCAATTAGTTGCAGTTCATCTGATCACTCTTCATAACATTCTGGAGTATATGCAGATTGCCATCATGGAAACTGAGGCAGGACACTTTGTGAAAATGTTATATTTGTGTCATTCTTGGCCAGGGCTGTACTTCTATAAGAGGAAGTTGGTTATTGTAGGGAAATATCTGTATTATTGATAATAAATTAATTCAGATCTGATAAGCCTTTAAATGCAAAATCATTTATATAAAACATGTTTTTTTTTTAAACTATTGTCCTTTAGGTAAAACCAGTCAAAATGGACATCTGGTGTAGAGTAGGAGTTTTTATTAAAGTAAACCTACCACAAACCTGGGCAGGTCAGAAAGGCACATGGTGCACATTTGCAGGGTTGGCTCATCCAGATCTAAAGTTACTAGCAGGGCCAATCTTGCTTATTTACAGGAATAGGCAGAATTTGCATAGATCTTCGTGTGTGTGTGTGTGTGTGTGTGTGTGTGTGTGTGTGTGTGTGTGTGTGTGTGTTTTTCTCTTTTTCTGACTTCTGCTTCTGTTATCATATCCTCTGTTGATTGCCCATGTTTGTGACAGGTTCTATTTAAAGCGGGAGTTCACCCATTAAAAAAAAAAAAAAAAATCTCCCCTTAGCTTCCTGCTCGTTCGGTCTAGGGGAATCGGCTATTTATATTAAAATAGGTGCAGTACTTACCCGTTTTCGAGCTGCATCTTCTTCCGTCGCTTCCGGGTATGGGTCTTCGGGAGCGGGCGTTCCTTCTTGAGTGACATTCTTCCGAGAGGCTTCCGACGGTCGCATCCATCGCGTCACTCGTGGCCGAAAGAAGCCGAACGTCGGTACGGCTCTATACTGCGCCTGCGCACCGACGTTCGGCTTCTTTCGGAAAATCGTGACGCGATGGATGCGACCGTCGGAAGCCTCTCGGAAACCTGTCAATCAAGAAGGACCGCCCATTCCCGAAGCCCATACCCGGAAGCGACGGAGAGGATGCGTCTCGTAAACGGGTAAGTACTGCACATATTTTAAAATAAATTGCCGATTCCCCTAGTAATAACGAGCAGGAAGCGAAGGGGGAAAAGTGCCCTCTAAGGGTGAACCCCCGCTTTAAAGAAAGTATATTGTTTGCCTAAGACCTCAGCTACAGGCAGAGCATCTGATGAACTTTGTGCTTCTTGTTTTGTGAGTTTGCAGGTGTACAAAGCGGGTAAGGAGACGTGGCAGCTTCTCTCTCTCGTAGTGTTGCAGGAGTGTATTCATTTTTCATTGACTTTTTTTGCCTATGTTTGTCCACAGCTCCCTGTCAGATCTTACTGTTTGATAGGTGGCTGTGTGCTTACCCCTGGATCATACTCTGACATTACACTTAGTGATTCTAAAGGCAGATTTTTTTTTATTCTTACTGCACTCTATGCATTAAGATAAAAAACCTTCAGTGTGCAGCAGCCCCCCCCTAATACTTACCTGAGCCCCGTCTCAATCCAGAGATGTGGACGAATGCTTGATTGGCTGAGACACATCGGTGGCACCAATGGCTCCCACTACTGTCAGTCAAAGTCGGTTAGCCAATCAGGAGAGAGGGGGCGGGGTCGAACCGCGGCTGCATGTCTGAATGGACACAGGGAGCTGCGCCTCGGCTCAGGTGCCCCCATATCAATTTACTTGCTGTGGGGGCACCCAACAGGAGGGAGGGGCCAAAGGAGCCAGCGAGGGACCCGAGAAGAGGAGGATCGGGGCTGCTCTTTGCAAAACCACTACACAGAGCAGGTAAGTATAACATGTTTGTTATTTTTAAGGAAAAAAAATACTTTATTATCACTTGAAGGACAACAAAAATGGTATGCAAGCAAAATTACATTTCTTTCTTGTCTGTTGTGGGACATAAGAATTCAGAGACTGTTGGGATATACTGTTTCCTACAGGAGAATTGGACAATGGCAAACATTAATATGTGGGGCAGCCAAGCATAACCCTTCCTACTCTTGGAATGCCTCTGTTATTTGCTAGTATCCTACGAGGATGAATATTTGAAAGAGAAAGTGGAAAAATATCTAGCTTTTTGTTGGCAACGTTTTCTTTCTTCAGTAGAGATTCCTGCTACATCACTAGTGAGCGGCTATATGCAGCTATCTGGATCAATGTTTTCTCAGTTTTGCTTCAAAGAATGTACTTGGACTGCTCTAGATTAGACATGTGGGGCCAACATGGGATGTGACCTTTTGGGCACCGGGCTCTGCATTGTGATCCGCCTGTATTGGTTAAGTTGGCCACAGAATGTTTTCCATAGCCTTGGCATTATCCTGTCACTAAATACTCAATAAATAGGCCATTCAGGTCAAGCAGTGGGTGCTACCTTGTTACTAGCACTACTGGACACGTTAATGCTGAGGGTTTGAGTTCTGACGTTATAAGTTGGGTGAAGTGCCACATGCGTGCAATCTGCAATATCTTTCCCACCATTCAGCATTAAGGAAACCCCTCAGGACCTGCCTACGGCAAGAGAAAGAGTTAATTTGAACCAGTGGCCCAAGCAAACCTTTTGCTTGACTAACAGATGCGCCCTTTGGGAACGTTGTATAAGCTGTATATAACATCAGCTACATACAGTATACGTTGTGTTTCTGCAGCTGTACAGGGATTTTCCATCTTTCTCCAAGATTGAGTCTGGCTGAGTTCTGCTCAGCCGTTCACAGAAAGCCTTGTATTTAATCAACAAACACAAAGCTTCCTCTGATTGGCTGAGTTGAAGAGGCGGGCAGATGACGTCACAAGCTCCACCTCAGAAAATCGGAGGAAACCCTGTTCACTAAAGACATATAGGGCTTCTGGTGAATGGCTGAGCAGTGCGCAGTTTGCCTCAATTTTGCTCCGGGAGGGGGGGTGGGAAGTTCCTGTACACAGTGCTGTATACTGTACTTGGCTGATATTGCATACAATTTATACAGCGCTCCCAGCAGGGAGCATCTGTTAGTAAAGCAATTTGATGGGACCAGCCGCAAGAAACGTGGTGTTAGGCTAGGGTTCTGCTCTTTCCTGTCATGCGCACTCTAGATAATACACACGACCGGTTTTCCTTTCGGGAAAAATGGCATGAGAGCTTTTGGCTGGGGAAACCGGCCGTGTGTATGCTCCATCGCAGTTTTCCCGACAGGAAAACTGCCGAAAAAAAAAAAAAAAGAGAACCAGCTCTCTTTTTATTTTATTTTTTTCCCCGCCGGGACTCCTAACAGTTTTTTTAACCCAGCAGTTTTCCTATGGGAAACACTGCGATGGAGCATACACATGGCCGGGATTCCCGACCAAAGCTCTCATGGCAGTTTTCCTGTCGGGAAACCCAGTCCTGTGTAGGGGGAAAAAGTTACCGAGCAGGTTCTCGATTTTTCCCCTCAGGTTTCCTGGCGGTAAAGTCATACGGGAAACCCGTACGTGTGTACGAGGCTTTAGGCTTTTTCCACTTTAAGCGCCTGTTCCCCAGATTTGCAAGACTGTCATCTGGCCTCCTCTTCACATGTTTTTTTACGTTTTACTAAGTGGATGTTTGGGCCACGTCTGTCAGCTTCAAGCATAAGGTCCTTCAGACCGTTCCCAGTTCTGCTGTTTTTTTTTTTGTGGGCCCGTTATTGCTTTCTTGTTTTGCCCACTCCTCTATTGGACTGCTTTTGGATGTCCTAGTCCTCTTTTGTGCCTGATTGTGCGAGAAAGAAAATGGGATTGCCCTAAAATCCTTGAGTCTATTGAGGGACTGAGATCCCACCTAGGGTTGGCACCTCATCCCTTTTAAACCCAAACACATGAATTGCACAGGTTTTGAGGCTAATTTAATGCAGATAAGGCACCAAGTGAGTTTAATCAGCACCAGAACCTGTGTAATTTAATGTGTTTGGTTTTAAAGGGATGAGGTGTCAACCCCTAATCCCACACATCAGTGTTTGATTATGCACTTGGTACTATTTTAAAGCAAAACTAAAGCTCGATAGGATTTGGAGGGGTTATTATTGGCTGGCCCACAATTATTTTGTTCACATCCAGTCCTCATGTAGGCAGCTGTATAACCTGACTGTTTCTGAATTTGGTTTCCCGAGGAAATGGATTTTTCAGTAAGTACAAAAATAAAACATGTATGCATCACAAGATAAGCATCTGTTAGGAGTAAGCCCAACTTCCCTTCCCTTTCCTCTTTGTGTCTCCATTTTAAAATCCTTTCGTTTTCTCTGCTGATGTCTGGCTATTAGTCCACTTGTCCCCTCATGGCCTCTTGAGCCCCAGGAAAAAGAAGATCGCCAAGCAAGTACTCAATGGCACGTTCCCCTTTTTCTCCTTGTCTACTTGCTTCTTTCCAGCTGGCTATTGTCTTTCATACAGATTAATGTTTTCATTGTATGAGCTCACTATGCTTTGGCCTGCAACAAAGGACATCCATTTTATCATCTGCTTCATAGGCACATGCCTGGAAAACATCAGTGCTGAAATAGCTGAGCAGTTAATTTCATATTATTATCTGCAGTAAGTGAGAGTGCCATGTAATAATGATGAGTATGTACTATTAATTGTTAAAATTGGAAAACTAATCCATATATCATGTAACTTGTTTCATTGCCTTTGATTTTTTTTCTGCAGTTAAATTTGAGACCTGGTAGAATTTTTTAGTGTCACTTAGGCCAACTTACCCATAGACATACTCTACATCATTATACTTAAAGCATACTCACTTAACATTATGGCTTTATAGGAAAAAAATGATATCCGTGCTATAGCATTCTGCCCCCCTGAATGTCCTCTGCTTTCTCGACAGTGTCCCCATCGGAGCCTCCTGCGAGTGATTCCTGGGCCCGCCTAAAACACAGTCGGGATTGGTTGTGCGGTTCCAATTATGCCTTTGATCCAGATTCAGAAAGTGGTAAAACACTTGGTATACATGCGCTAATAGAGAATATTCTGAGCTTCGTAAGTGGGGATGTGGGTAATGCTCCTGGATTTAAAGAGCCCGAAGAAGGCATGTCTAGCTCTCCCCAGGCCTGTGTCATTGCAATGGAACAGCAACAACAACGTGCTGAGGTATTTTTTATTAAAAACCTATAATACTTTCTAGGTACAGTGTATTCTAAGATAAAAATATACAGCGTTTGCAAAAGTATTCACCCTCCTTGTGTGTAGGTGTCCACACACAAGGTGGGTGTGAACAGTGTGTGGAACATTTTTGACTAATTGCTGAATCGTTTTTTCTGTGTAAAATTGTGTTGCTGAAAATGACAATAAATGATAAAACATTTTTTTATATATATTATTTTTTTTTACTTTTTTTTTTTTTTGTCAAACGCAATTTTAGCAATAACATGTATAATTAGGACACAGAAAAAACTATTTAGCAATTAGTCAAAAATATTCCACATTCTGAAAAAAGTACAATCATGTCGTATAACATAAAACCAAACAAAACTTAAATAACCAGTTCACCTACTAGTGTAGTGTAACTACCTCACTTCATATTGCTAACAGAAAAAGAAAAGCTAGTAGTCCATATCTAAAGTATGGGAGAGTTTCCTCCCCTGTATTTAAACAAGAGGAAATCCTAAGGCAAGTTTTGTCTAAGGGCCCCATATTTTATCAAATGTACGCGGGCACCCCCTTGCTTCATAAGTGTGTGTGTGTGTGTGTGTGTGTGTATGTATATGTGTGTGTGTGTGTGTATATGTATGTATATATATATATATATATATGTGTATGCGTGTGTAATATATATATATATATATATATATATATATATATATATATATATATATATAATTAGTAATACCTGATTAATCAGGGACTTCTATTGGTTAAGGGAGCAAAATATTTTTTATTGCGACATAATTAGGAAAAAATAATCTTAAAGCGGTGGTTCACCCACAATAACAACATTCTAGCATTAAATTAAGCATAGTAGCGCGAGCTACAGTATGCCTTTATTTATTTTGCCCCGTACTCACTGTGTAATCCTATAGTTAAGATTCCGACTCCCCGCGGGGAATGGGTGTTCCTATCCAGAGGGAAGACGATTGATGGCCGGCTATGACACGTCACGCTCCCCGAAGATAGCCGGAGTAGGTCTTGGCTCTTCACGGCGCTATACGGTGCCTGCGCACAGACTATGCGCAGGCGCCGTGAAGAGCCAAGTCCTATTTCGGCTATTTCCGGAGAAGCGTGATGCGCCAGAACCGGCCGTCAATCATCTTCCCTTTGGATAGGAACGCCCATTCCCCGCGGGGAGTCGTAATCTTTACTATAGTATTACACAGTGAGTACGGGGCAAAAAAAATAGCATACTGTAGCTCGCGCTACTATGCTTAATTTAATGCTAGGAAAAAAAAAATTATAGGGTGAACCCCCTCTTTAAGTGCATAAGTATTCGACTCCCTTTTCTGTGAACCCCCTAAATTAAAATGTGGTCAAATCAATTTACTTCCAAAGTCCCAGAATTGGATAAATGCATAAGGTCCCCACAATGCAATGTGCAATCAAAGTGTCACATGATCTGTCGCATAATGATGCTATAAATACAATACATCGGTTTTGAACAAGCCCCTGAGTCTGCAACATTACTAAGCAAGCAACACGAAGACAAATGAGCTCTTCAAACAGGTCCGGGACAAAAATATGGAGAAGTATTGATCAGGAGTAGGTTATTTAAACGTATCCTAAACATTGAACATCCCCCAGATCACCATAACAGTGTAGATAGAATTTTGCTTTGTAGATATTGCATTGTTTTCATTGTGAAAGCTCCGCTATTGTGCAGTACTGCAGGGAGCAGAGTCTGCATATTTAATCTGCGAATATAACTGCCCTCATAAACATATATAATTACAAATTATATACAGAACAAGGTATATGAATGTTAAAGTGGAACTCCCGAGTTTTTTTTTTTGTAGATTGTGTGTAAAGAAATGGTACCTCCGCTCAAGGGTAATCAATGGGCAGACCACATTTTAGTCATTTAATATTAAAATAGTATTCGATGAATATTACAGCTTCTGCTGTTCTTTCAGCCAGCTCCGGATATGAAAGCTGCTAGTCTTAAAGACTTGCAGCACCACTGTAATTTTTCTGCAACACCCCCCCCAACCCTTTTGCCCTTGGCTGTATACAGAATGCCATGTGTTCCGTTTATTTCTCTCCTCTCTCCCCTTCTTCCATTAACAGAACTAGTTCTGCAGTCTCTGAGACAATACCTCTCATATCCAGAGCGGGCTGAAAGTACAGTAGGAGCTGTGTTATTTGGCAAAAAGAAAAGTATTGATTTAAAATTACTGTGAAGTAATCCAGACATTTTATTAACGTGGTTGTAAAGGCTGAAGGTTTTTTACTTTAATGCATTCCCTACATTAAGGTAAAAATCCTGCTGTTTGCTTCCCCCTCCAAATACTTACCTGAGCCCGATCTCAATCCAGTGTTGTGCTGCTCCCAGTGGACTGGACACAGTGAGAGCTATTGGCTCCTGCTGCTGTCAATAAATTCTGTGATGATGGCGTGGGGGATTTTGAGTCGGAGCGCGGCTCAGGATCAAGCCCACCATGGGAAGCTGCTTCCTATAGTGGCGCACGTAGGAGGAGCCCAGAGCGCCGTCAGGAGACCTCAGAAAATAAGGATCGGAGCTGCTTTGTGCAAAACCATTGCACAAAGGAGAAAAGTATGACGTTTTGTTATATTAAAAGAAAAAAAAAAAACTTTAACTTTACAATAACTTAAAAGCTGAGCTGAGTAATTTTGTTTTGTATATAATTTATATATCTTGCGCTCGCTAAGAAACAATTTAAGCATATGTGAAGGTGCTGCAACTTATGCAAATCAAAATACTTACCTTGAATTAATAAAAAAACAAATTGGCGTGCAACCTAAAAAAATATTGCAGTGCTAAATATTCGTCCACACTTAAGAACTATCATAGGAAAAAATCCAGTAAAAAAAGTGTCCATAAGGTGATCTTTCAGTGGATTCATAAAATATCAGTGCTCCATACAGTGCTCCTCTCCCACACAAGGACTATGAGCCTCTTACCAGAATGGGAAGATCTCAGGAGAGGAACACCTCAGCTGGCTTAAATCAAAACAAGCGTGTTGGATCCCTATGATCTGGGATCCAGCTTTTCTGGTAAGAGGTGCATAGTTCTTTTAGTGTGGAAGAGGGCACCGTATGTACGTTCACATCAATGTATTTATGTGCCTTTGCATTTTTGAAAAGGGTCGGGACCTTTTTCCCGCCAAATGCAGCATTTGAGTAATTCTTTACGCCTCTGAACTTTCAAAAACCTCTGTGCCCGGAGTTCCACTTCAACAAACATTGATAAGAGATCAGCATTGTGTAATAATTCTCTTATGTATTTTTCTAAAAGACGGTGCTTTTGGTTTTCCTTTTTAGCTGCGTTTGGAAGCTTTGCACCAAATCCTTGTCCTGTTGTCTGGAATGGAGGAGAAGGGAAATGCTCCAGCCCTAGGCAGCCGACAGTCATCTGCCACTTTTCAGTCTTCTTCCCTCCTCACTTCTGTTAGACTGCAGTTTCTTGCTGGATGCTTTGGGCTGGGCACAGTGGGTCATACAGGCTCCAAAGGTGAATGTGTCCATCTGCATCATTATCAGGTAAAACCAGAGAAAAAAAGCACAATGGTTTTTGTACGTTTTGATAACAAGAGATAAATGCTTAAATTTTATTATTAGGACGGAATACGTGCCTCAAAGAGGAATATTCAGAATGAGATCCAAAAAGCAGTGCACAAAATCTACCAGCAACTCTCTGCCACCCTAGACCGAGCTCTGCAGGCCAACAAGCACCATGTGGGTGAGTACATGAACCTCTTCTCTGGAATTTAACACTCCGCAGTTCAGAGAGGGGGGAGAATTCCATGCCCCATTCTTCTTTTTTTTTTTTTTTTTTTTTTTTTTTTAAATGCACCCCAGTAAGCGTTCTTCTGTGTATCCATGTTTGGAGACGTTTTTTTTTCTTTGCGGTTAATAAATTCTTAATTTGCTGGTGACATTACTAATTGAGTAGCCTTTGTTGGTTTCAATTCTGCAATAAATATTTTCTTTCTTCTTTTTCTTTAGAGGCACAGCAGCGTCTGCTATTAGTAACCGTCTTTGCCCTTAGTGTGCGATACCAGCCTGTGGATGTGTCTCTAGCGATTTCTACTGGTCTGCTTAGTGTTCTTTCCCAGTTATGTGGCACTGAGACTATGTTGGGACAACCTCTTCAGCTGTTGCCCAAGTCTGGGGTGTCCCAGCTAAGCACTGCTCTAAAAGTAGCCAGTACCCGACTGCTACAGATCCTGGCAATTACTACAGGGTGAGTATCAAAAAATGGCAATATTCTTTTTTTCCTTCTTATATTTTAGTGAACAGTGTTATATAAAAAAAAAAAAATAATAATAATAATTATTCTTGTCAGCCACAAATTTAACAGCACTTATGTAGTACTTGCTCTTCTAGACTTTAATAGACTTTATTTTAAGACCTCTCAGTGCACATTAGGCGCACACAATATTAACTTGCTTAACTTAAGCGACTGCAAAGTTTTTTTTTTTAATAACAAACATGTTATACTTACCTGCTTTGTGCAGTGGTTTTACATAAAGCAGCCCGGATCCTTCTCTTTTTGGGTCCCTGTTTTCTGCTCCTGGCCCCTCCCTCCTATCGATTGCCACCACAGTCAGCAGCTTCCTATGGGGGCACCCAAGCTAAGTCACAGCTCCGTGTGTCCATTCAGACACGGAGCCTTGACCCCCTCTCTCCCCTTATTGGCTGACTGACTGACAGCCGCAGGAGCCTATGGCGCCGTTAATGTTCCTCAGCCATTTAGGAGGCGTGTCCCAGATGGCTTAGACATTTGTGGACATCGCTGGAAAGATATGGGGCTCAGGTAAGTAATTAGGGGGTGCTAAGGTGGCTGCTACGCACAAAAGGTTTTTCATCTTAAAGTGCATGTAAACCCCATATTTTTTTTTTTATGTCACAATGTAGAGTATAAGATGTCCTATCATCTGTGCCCAGTCTTGCCAAACAGAGTTAATCCAGCTCTGAGCAATCCTCTTTTATTGTTCAGTGAAAATTAACAGACTTCCAGATAAAACCCTGTCTAAATATAAAGTCCTTTCCTCTCTCCTTGCTTTGAGTAACAGGTTATTTGCATATCTAGCTTGGACATGTTTATCATATGTTATGTTATGTTTATCATAATATGAAGTGATTCACAGTTCATTGTATATTACCAGGATGTGTTATGCGGGGGAGGGGTGGATTTCTCACTTTTTATACTGTGGATCACCTCATATTATGATTAACATAACATGATAAACATGTCCAAGCTTATAGCAAAAATAAAATAAGTACACTTTTGTATATGTGTTTTTTTTTTTTTTTTTTTTTTTTTAAATGTTCAACACGCATAATCCCTGTTTTTGTAGGTTTTTAAGTATGTAACATTTATTTTGCAGCTTATTGTGAACATTCTGTTTTTATTTTTTATTTAGGACATATGCGGATAAATTAAGCCCTAAAGTGGTCCAGTCATTGCTTGACCTGCTTTGTAGCCAGCTAAAAAACCTTTTGTCTCAGGCTGGGGTTATGCCATTATTTGGAGAAGAGGAAGAAGACGAGAAGGCCGATCTTGCTGGAGAAGGTGAAAGAAAAGACCAAAGAGGTATGATTAACAAAATAAAAAATGCTTCCTATTGTCTAAATGAGATGCATAATTCCAGGTGTGCCGTATTCTGTGAGAAGTGACCTCACACCATCTAAATGTATTTTTATTTATCTTTACAGCTAGCCTTAGGAAACAGCGCACAGCTGAACTTCATCTTGGCGACTTTTTGGTCTTCCTTCGCAGAGTGGTGTCTTCCAAGGCTATCCAGTCAAAGATGGCATCTCCCAAATGGACAGAGGTGTTGCTGAATATTGCCTCTCAAAAGTGCAGCTCGGGTAATCTCATCTTATTGTAGTCTTTACACCAGATCAGCTTGTGCATGTGAAGCTAGTAGATTCTAATGATGTTGGCTAGTTCCAAAAAACTGGTCATTTGAAGATTTAAAATTCTATTGGGATTGAAGTAATTTGTAAATTTTATGACGACTGATGTCCTTGCACAGGTGTTCCACTTGTAGGGAATCTCAGAACCAGACTCCTCGCCCTGCATGTTCTGGAAGCTGTATTACCTGCATGTGAATCTAGCGTGGAAGATGACCAGATGGCACAGGTGTGATACTTAGATTTATGATTATTTTATTGAGACTGTAATAACATTTAAAATGCTGAACACAACGGGGGTCACTTTGCCAACAAATTAAATGTTTTTTTGCGGCCAATTCTTTTTATTTTTTCCCCTTTTCAACCCATTTTATTAAAGAAACACTTATTCCTTGCCCATGTAAGACAAAGTTAAAAGTTGGAACATGGTGTTCATGCCCTGCCTATTGGAGATTAGATGATGAGGAAAAATATGCTCTTCACCCATGGGCTGTATCTCACCCATCAGACATTAGTTCTTCGGTCTTGCCTTAACGTGGATGTAAACCCTTCATACACCCAGTGAAGTGAACAGCCTCAGATGATGCACAGAGATGAACCACATCTCCCTACATAGGTTTTGCATTTATATACTGTTTAGAAAGTTCAGATCGTGTTAGGAAATGTTCTCTTCCTGTTTAACACCGAGTGTGATGTCTGGGTCTACAGACAGGATAGCTAAAATTCCTGATTGGAGGAAAGGCACACACACACCCTCTCTCATCATAGGCAGAGACTCTCGGAGGTGTTTTGTAACAGGGCCAGCTCCCTGCTAATCTATTTTAGCAACCTCCCCTGACAGAAATGTCAGGCTGCTTTTATCTGAAGTGTCAGAGAATTTGTCACAAGTCTGATAACAGAGGAACGGGTCAGGAGAGATTTACTGGACTTCTCTTTTTGAAGAGGGATAACAAAATACTGCAGATATGTGCCCAGCTCAAACTTTGTGAATTGGGTTTACAGCCACTTTAATGCCTTTCGGAGGAAGTTACAGTGCAGCTACAGGTTCATGTTGTTTTTTAATATGTTCTCCTGACGTCCTTAGAAAAAAGACTAAACATTTACCTTTTTGCTGCTTGCAACTCGAGCAGATTCGAATGGCTTCTTGTGGAGTGTGGCAGAAACCAATGGAATTTCCATTTTCACCTTTTTACCTCTTAA